>NC_092378.1:136981754-137635817 GCF_030028105.1 Mobula birostris | reverse complement strand
CCTTCAGACCTTTCAGCTTCCCAAGCACCTTCTCCCTGGTAATAGCAACTGCACTCACTCAACTGCCCCCTGACACTTTTGAACTTCCAGCATGCTACTGGAGTCCTCCACAGTGAAGATGGATGCAAAATACTTATTTTGTTTGTCCGCCATGTTCACCGTGACTTCCATGACTCCCATTATTACCTCTCCAGCATCATTTTCCAGTGGTCCGATATCCACTCTTGGCTGTCTTTTACTCTTTATATATCTCAAAATATTTGGTACTCTCTCTAATATTATTGGCTTGCTTACCTTCATATTTCATCTTTTCCTTCCTTATGGGTTTTCAGCTGCTTTCTGTTGGTTTTTAAAAGATTCCCAATCCTCTAACTTCCTATTAATTTTTGCTTTATTATATACACTCCCTTTTACTTTTATGTCACATTTGCCTTCCCTTGTCATCCATGGTTGCATCACCCTGCCTTTAGAATACCTCACCTTCTTTGGGATGTATCTATCCTATGCCTTCCGAATTTCTCCCAGAAACTTCTGCCATCATGCCTGCAAATGTCCACTTCTAATCAACTTCGGCCAGCTCCTCTCTCATGTCTCTATAATTCCCTTTACTCCACTGTAATACTGATATACTTTAGCTACTCCCTCTCAAATTGCAAGGTGAAGTCTATCATATTATGATCATTGGTTCCTAAGGGTTCCTTTACCTTAAGCTTCCTAATGAAATCTGGTTCATTACACCACACCCAATCCAGATTAGCCTTTCCCATAGTGGGTTCAACCATTTTTTTTCTTTGAAAATTTTCCACAATTCTATAGCAGCGAAGTTTCTATACTGTACCTATATTTACCAAGTGAAAGAATTTGCATGTCAAAAATGACTGCATTCTATAGAGAAAGCCGCCAGACTCCTGTAGTAATTGTGTTCCAAATACAGAACTTCATAAAAGCTTTCAACAAAAAGTGGCTCTATAAATATTTCAAAGTGATCACTGAAAAAAATAGTTACTGATCTCCCTTGGCTTTGGGAGAAAGATATTTTACTGACTTATTCTGAAAGCAGAAAGCAGACAATTATAACAACAATATTACTATATGTTTTGCAGAAAACATTGCAAAGGCCAAGAATATGAACAATTACTCTTGAGATAATGTTCTTTTCAAGTTAGTTCTGAAGAGGCATCAGTGGTCTTCATGTCAGTGCTATGGTGAGATGGTAGGTTCAAGACCAACATAGGGGTTGCTATGTTGTTGGATATCCTGTGTATCAGAATGAGGTCCATCTACACTATCATGTATTTATAATACAGACACAATGAACTGTCCATCAACCACAGCTGTCGAAAGTGGGGGACGCAGAATTATGACAGACTCATAGAGTTACGCAGACCAATTCATCCATGCCGAGTAAGTTATCTACCTGAGCTAGTCCCATTTGCCTGCGTTTTGCACATATACCTCTAAACATGCACTAAATCCAATATTCTATTTTGGATTTATTGAGCATGCCCACAAGAAAGTGAATCTCAGGGTTGTAAATGGTGACATATATGTACTTTGATAAAAAATACTTTGAACTTTAAACTTTTTTTATCCCTCTAAAAGTATTTAAAAATATGCAACTGTACCTCCTCTACTACTTCCTTTGCCAGCTCCTTACGTACACACACCACCCTCTGAGTGAAAAACTGGCCCCTTGGGTCCCCTTTAAATCTTTCCCCTCTCACCTTAAACTTATGACCTCCAAATCTGAACTCCCCTAACCTGGGCAAAAGCCATCATAAAAAATAACTGAAGAAAATTATGGAGAAGATACTTTGAATGGAATACTTAGGTACGTCTGTATAATAACTATGAAGGCAGTGGCTAAATGAACTATTTATTGAATGGACATAATCACCAATGTAGGATGGCTCACCTAACGATGTACAATATGCTATGATCATAATTTATGAACTTCAAGAGCAAGTCCATTCCACCAAATCCAGATTTCCAGATTTCCTCAGCAATTTGAGTGTGTTAGAATAAAGCAGTCCTTTATTTCTTATCGATGGAAAGGCAGAAAGGTTAGTTTGCACAGTGATAGAAGAAGTGGGCTATGGAATGTCATTCAAATTTCACTATGTAACATAGACTTGTGGCATTTCGCCTAATCTGTAGGACAAATGAACAGTCCACAACAGGATATACTATTGTTGAAATATTAATGAATAGAAGAATCAAAGCCCTGTGAAGTTTCATCCAGCCTAGTTTGGAAGGAAACTTGAAAGCCAGTCAGTAAAAAAAAACATTATGAGACAAGTTGCAAGTTCCATATATATCAGACTTCACGTATGAAGATCTCTCCACAGAATGGAGATGAAAAGAAGGGATGATGAACAAATAGTAGTGATATACTGGCCTAGAAAATATCATGCAGGTTGGAGAGAAATTCTGTGAAGTATATGTCCTCCATGCTGGCTAGTGGTGTAGTGGCATCAGCGCTGGACTTCAGAGCGAAGGCTCCTGAGTTCGAATCCAGCCGGCTCCCTTGCACACTTTCCATCCATGCTGGGTCGAGCTAGCAACTCAGCCTCGTAAAAATAAGAAAGCCTGCTAAAAAAAATGCCGTCATGACGTCATCCTGACGACTCCACTCAGAGTTAAGGGCTTTCTTCTTCTTTTTCTATATGTCCTCCACTTAATAGTAGTGGAACGCAAGAGAATAGCAAAGTGGAATGAAAATACACATTTTCTCTGAAGTAGGTTCAATATTGTTCAAGTGGAGGCAGCATTTATATTGCTGAGGTCCAAGATGAATGAAACTCCAGCAATATCTGATGAAACTACAACTTATACACAAGTAACACTGATATCTTTATGTAGATTACCAAACATGCAGAAAGCAAGGACTTGGCTAAGATTGGAATTATGCAAGACTGGTTTAGATTTTCATATTCTTACAAATAGTGAGTAAAGTATGGACTGTTTAATATTGGTTGAGAACAAAGATTGTTAGTTTATGGTCACCCCTTAAAGGAAGTTTGTCTTGCGATCAGCTAATTTTTAAATTGCAATCATTTTGTAAGAGTTTTCAGAGTCAGTGAAGAGCCTTGAATATACAAGCATGTTTGAGCACTTCGTGTGTCAAATGTATGACCCTCTATCTCTGCAATAGGCTTCATTAGAAATTAAGAACCCATTGAGCACACATACAGTATATTACAATATACATAGCATTAAAGGTATGTTTAAGCTGTCTCAGTAGTGGATATGTGTGGAACACACTGACACCAACAATGAAGCATTTGTCTCTGAGAAAACTGGGCATATTCCATTAATGTATAAGAACATAGTTCTAATAAAATATTTATTACAAATTCTTAATTTGAAGAAATAAAACTGATGCAATAAAGTACTTAGTGTTTAGTAAAAAATGGAGGGCTATGTGGGAGGGAAGGGTTAGATTGATCTTGAGTAGGTTAAAAGGTCGGCACAACATAGGGGCCAATTTGCCTGTACTGTGCCGTACTGTTCTATGTTCTGTGCTCAATAACATATTTTGGAATATTAAGCACACCCTACAGTGCCATTGGGACAGGCAATTATGCTTATTTAACATTGAAGAAGGAAGTGTTTTATGGCATCTCACTCGAAGAGCTATGGTTCTTCCCACTTGAGCACGCAGTTAGTCACAGAGAGCGTTTTGGAGTGGGAGAATGCTGTCTTTCAGAAAGAACGGATAGTAACAAGAAGAGGGAAAATGAAAGCCAACTTTCCAACTTGTCCTGTTATTGAGTAATAATCATAATTCTGTGGAGAATTCAAACACCGCACATTCAGGTAAGCATATGAAAAGCGGAACATTTCACTGATGTTAAATTATGGTTGCTTACATGAAACATGTTGAAAGTCAAATTGGATGACCCTGAAGCAGAAATGGGACACCTTGTCTCCCAAATCGAAATGAAACAAGGTGCGAAACTTACCTTTTCCCAGGTACGCTCTTTGTTCAATACTATCACCACTAGCTTTGGGTTGGACTGATACCCATCCCGAGTGAAGGAGAGATCTCTGCCATTCCAGGATACGTTCATCATAAACCTGACGGGTGAATAGAAAACAGTTAATACTAATCTGTATGTCATCATTCAAAGGTTTGAATAATAAAATATGCTGATAAATTGAAACTATCTTTTGTAGTTTAGGATGTAACACCTGAACTATCTGAAATAGATATTTTTCATAGATTCATTTCTATAGATGTTGCCTGACCTCTGAGTTCCTCCAGTGTTACTTTTTCTAATGATGCTACTATATGGTTATACACCAGTAATAAGTGATAATATAATTCTACATGACACTTGAATTAATTTCTAATGCTTCATCCAGATTATAAATAAGGTATAATAAATAAAGTATGAGATGCTCTTCCACTGTCTTCACAATTTTGTCACCAACAGGAAATCTTTGAGCACAATCCTAGCTGGGATCATAAACCAGGGATATTTTCCAGTGCATCATTCAACACATAATAATGTATCATATCACATGATGTTATCAGTATTTACATATTGGTTATATAATGAGTTTATTTGCAAAACTACACATAAATAATTATATTGAATTGAGAGTTTTATCATTATTCTTTATTCCTGGAGAAAAAAATTCTTTTTTTTATAAAAGCAGTTCATTTTTTATCGCAATGGTCTAATGCGTAATTAAACATTATTTACAAGTTTGCAACATATGTTTATGATCCTTTGTTAGTAATATTAATGTGATTATGTAATTTCTGGCTCTTTTACAATGCACTGAAATGTAACATCCTATTTCAAAGAAAAAAATAAACAGAAGAATTTGTTGTAGAATCAAAGCTAATTATGATAAACCCACATAAATGGTAAAATGATTTCACAAGAGCATCAGATAAAGTTTACAATGACAAATGATGTAGTTTCTTTCTGCAAAAAAAACACATTCTGACAGGAATTTGTACTAAAGAGGTTTTGTCTGATATGAATATTCAGGAATTGCTACTGCAATTCTCAGATACTTTGTTCAAACAGCTGAAAGGTTTTACACATCTGTGGAAACAGTCAATTTGTAAGTGTTCCTTGTCTCCAGGGTATTTGAGGAAATGAACACAATTTGGATGATCATACTTGGAATTTTCATGGTTTGAATTGTTTGTTGTACTTGTAATTCAGGTAATGATAGAAATCACCATTTCATATGACATTTATCTACTAAAGTCAAGTTGATATAAATGAAAGAGTAAGGAAATATTATCACTCCATTACATGAATGATAGAAACAGTTGTCACAATTCTTCAACCAAATCCACATGGATTTCATCCTTTATTCTTTCTCCTAGCATTCTTTATGTTTTGGGCAGCCCCTGTTCAAGATTGAAGAGGGCAATCTTCCATCCCAACTTCACTTTCAAGTTCAGGTTCATGTTGAAGTTTATTGTCATTCAACTATTCACATGTGTACAGCTAAACGAAACATTGTTTCTCTGGGGCCAAGATGCAAAACAGTACACATAGTCACACACATCACACATAGTTACAATGCAGCACAGAAATACTATTTACACAAGTCCCAGAGTGGCATACTGTAGCCTGAAGGTTAACAGGTTGACATAAAATGTGAGGAGCATGTTTATGTAAGACAGTATAATGTTGTTGGCACTATTGTAGTAAAACAAGCAGTGGTATAGATATACGAAAGAGCAGCAATATAAAATGGAAAGATGACCAGTGCAGGATGAGAATGTTTCTGTGAGTTGGGGTGTTGGGAATGGGGTAGAGGCCTCAGGGCATTCAGACAGGGTGTACGTGTGTTCTGGATGAGAGAAGGGTATTAAAAAATCTAACTGCCTGGGGGAAGTATTGACAGATCTGATTCTTATGCTGTGGTACCTTCCACAAGGAGATTGTGGGAAGGACGGGAGGGGAATTTGACGACGCTGGAAACACTGCATATGCAGTGCTTCTGATATATGATCTGAATTGGGGGAGGAGGGAAAGAGACTCCGATGGTGTTTTCAACAGCTAATTCCCACCTAATTTCTATAACCCATCAAACTGCCAATTCGGTCAATCTCCATCTTGAAATAATCAGTAACTGAGCACCAACAGCTCCTTGTGGTGAAGAAGAATTCCTAAGATTCATAGACCTCTGAGTGAAGAAGTCCCTCAGGAATTTTGTCTTACACAGACAATCCCACTATCCTGAGAGTATTCCTGCCAACTTCTCAACTTCCACCATGTCAAACCCTCTCAGAATCTTACAACTGTCAATGAGAATAATAAATTTGCAGTCATATAGCAAGCTCACGACGTTCCAAACTACTTTAGTTTAAGATCTGAAGGTGCAATTACTTTTGCAATACAAAGAAATTCAGCAGCCAACTTATGCACAGCAGGTACCCAAACTGTTCTCAGATGAACAAGCTTCCTGTTTTTATTCATATAAAAACAGAAAAGGTTGTAAATACTCAGCAGCTCCGAGTAGTATCTGGTAGAGAACTGAACTAACATTACAGGCTGATGTTTCCAATATCAAAAGTGCCCGGTTCGAACACAATCTGGAAATGCTGCTTACCTGGAATTGTCAGCTTCAATGCCAAGCCCTGAGGCCAATGGGTGAGATGAGACTGTACCAGTGGGATGAGTTCCATCGTTACTGCAGAGGCAAACCCAGGGCTCAGCTGTTGCCATCTGGTTGATGACCATTTAAATTAATGAATAAATAGCTGCTAAATTCTAAAAATGACAAGTGAGCACTCTATCAGATTAACTTCTGTAGGATGGGCATCAGAAAATGTAACATCAGTGTCAAATGTCTTATAGGAACGTTATAGACACAGCAGCCGGCATTTGACCCTGTAGGAGCCAAGTATCTATTTTCTGTCTACATTGTGTTGCGCGTATATTATGCATTTCGGTAATTTGTCATGTGGGTCAGGGGGTGGTAGAAGCAAATGAGTATACTTTTGTATTTTTTCACCTTATCCGCAGTGGGCGACGGAGTGGTGGGAGACAGAGTAGGAAGGCTTTGGCTCCTGAGGCTTCGGCCAGCAGAGGCTGAGGACCAGCTTCACTCCAAGTGAGGTAAGGCCGGTTAAGTTCCTTTAATAAATCTAATTTAAGAGAAGGTAATGGAAGCAGCAGTTAGGGCAGCTGAGTGCTCCGTTTGCAGTATATGGGAAGTCAGGGCGAGCACAATCATCCCTGATGACTACACCTGTAAAAGGTGAATCCAGTTGCAGCTCCTGACAAACAGAGTTAGGGAACTGGAGCTGGAGCTGGATGAACTTCGGATCATTCAGGAGGCAGAGGCAGGAATAAACAGGAGTTACAGGGAGATAGTCACCCCTAAGAGTCAGGAGACTGGTAGCTGGGTGACTGCCAGGAGAGGGAAGGGGAATAGACAGAATGAGCAGAGCACCCCTGTGGCCGTTCCCACCAATAATAAGTACATCGTTTTGGATACTGTTGATGGGGACGACCTACCTGGGAGACAAGTTGCAGTGGTTGCGACTCTGGCACCGAGACGGGACCCTCAGCTCAGAAGGGAAGGAGGGAAAAGAGGAGAGCAGTAGTGATAGGGGATTCGATAGTTAGGGGGACAGATAAGAGGTTCTGTGGAAGAGATCGAGAATCCCGGATGGTCTGTTGCCTCCCTGGTGCCAAGGTCCGCAATATCTCTGATCAAGTTCTCAGTATTCTCAAGAGGGAGGGTGAGCAGCTGGATGAGTGGTCCATATAGGGACCAATGACGTGGGTAGGAAGAGTGAGGAGGTCCTGAAAGGTGAGTTTAGGGAGTTAGGCGCCAAGTTAAAGGACAGGACGTCCAGGATAGCAATCTCAGGATTGCTACCAGTGCCACATGCAGGCGGGTTTAGAAATAGTAAGATAGCGCAGATCAACACGTGGCTGAAGACATGGTGCAGGAGGGAGGACTTCATATTTACAGATAATTGGGCAGTTTTCCAGGGAAGGTGGGACCTGTTCCGGCGGGACGGTTTACATCTGAACTGGAGGGGGACAAATATTCTTGCAGGTAGGTTTGCTAGAGAGGCTCCAGTGGATTTAAACTAGATACAAGGGGGGAGGGGAACCAGAGTGTAGGAACAGATGTAGGGGAGAAGGAGGAAAAAGAAAATAGTAAAGTTGTTTGCACTGTTAGTGATAAACAGAGAGTAAGAGGTGGAAAATTTCTTAAATGCATTTATTTTAATGCTAGGAGCATTGTAAGAAAGGTGGATGAGCTTAAAGCGTGGATTGATACCTGGAAGTATGATGTGGTAGCTATTAGTGAAACATCGTTACAAGAGGGGTGTGATTGGCAACTAAATATTCCTGGATTTCGTTGTTTCAGGTGTGATAGAATCGGTGGGACAAGCGGCGGAGGTGTTGCATTGCTTGTCAGAGAAAATATTACAGTGGTGCTCTGGCAGGATAGATTAGGGGGCTCACCTAGGGAGGCTATTTGGGTGGAATTGGGGAATGGGAAAGGTGGAGTAACACTTACAGGGGTGTATTATAGACCACCAAATAGGGAGCGAGAATTGGAGGAGCAAATTTGTAAGGAGATAGCAGATATTTGTAGTAAGCACAAGGTTGTGATTGTGGGAGATTTTAATTTTCCACACATTGACAGGGAAGCCCATACTGTAAAAGGGCTGGATGGTTTGGAGTTTGTAAAATGTGTGCAGGATAGTTTTTTGCAGCAATACATAGAGGTACCAACTAGAGAAGGGGCAGTGTTGAATCTCCTGTTAGGGAATGAGATAGGTCAGGTGACGGAGGTATGTGTTGGGGAGCACTTCAGGTCCGGTGATCACAATGCCATTAGTTTCAATATAATTATGGAGAAGGATAGGTCTGGACCCAGGGTTGAGATTTTTGATTGCAGAAAGGCTAACTTTAAGGAGATGTGAAAGGATTTAGAAGGAGCGGATTGGGACAATTTGTTTTATGGGAAAGATGTAATAGAGAAATGGAGGTCATTTAAAGCTGAAATTTTGAGGGTACAGAATCTCTATGTTCCTGTTAGGTTGAAAGGAAAGGTTAAAAGTTTGAGAGAGCCATGGTTTTCAAGGGATATTGGAAACTTGGTTCAGAAAAAGAGAGATGTCTACGATAAATAAAGGCAGCACGGAATAAATGAGGTGCTCAAGAAATATAAAGAATGTAAAAAGAATCTTAAGAAAGAAATTAGAAAAGCTAAAAGAAGATATGAGGTTGCTTTGGCAAGTAAGGTGAAAATAAATCCGAAGTGTTTCTACAGTTATATTAATAGCAAAGGGACAGTGAGGGATAAAATTGGTCCCTTAGAGAATCAGAGTGGACAGCTATGTGTGGAGCCAAAAGAGATGGGGGAGATTCTGAACAATTTCTTTTCTTCGCTATTCACTAAGCAGAAGGGTATTGAATTGCATAAGGTCAGGGAAACAGGTAGGGAAGTTATGGAAATTATGATGATTAAAGAAGAGGAAGTACTGGCGCTTTTAAGGAACATAAAAGTCGATAAGTCTCCGGGTCCTGACAGGATATTCCCTACGACCTTGAGGGAAGTTAGTGTAGAAATAGCAGGGGCTCTGACAGAAATATTTCAAATGTCACTAGAAACGGGGATGGTGCCAGAGGATTGGCATATTGCTCATGTTGTTCCATTGTTTAAAAAGGGTTCTAAGAGTAAGCCTAGCAATTATCGGCCTGTGAGTTCAACGTCAGTGGTGGGTAAATTGATGGAAAGTATTGTTAGAGATGGTATATATAATTATCTGGATAGATAGGGTCTGATTAGGAACAGTCAACTTGGATTTGTGCGTGGAAGGTCATGTTTGACAAATCTTATTGAATTTTTTTGAGAGGTTACTAGGAAAGTTGATAAGGGTAAAGCAGTGGATGTTGTCTATATGGACTTCAGTAAGGCCTTTGACAAGGTTCCACACGGAAGGTTAGTTAGGAAGGTTCGATCATTAGGTATTAATATTGAAGTAGTAAAATGGATTCAGCAGTGGCTGGATGGAAGACGCCAGAGAGTAGTGGTGGATAACTGTGTGTCAGATTGTAGGCCGGTGACTAGTGGTGTGCCTCAGAGATCTGTACTGGATCCAATGTTGTTTGTCATAAACATTAATGATCTGGATGATGGGGTGGTAAATTGGATTAGTAAGTATGCAGGTGATACTAAGATAGGTGGCGTTGTGGATAATGAAGTAGGTTTTCAAAGCTTGCAGAGAGATTTAGGCCAGTTAGAAGAGTGGGCTGAAAGATGGCAGATGGCGTTTAATGCTGATAAATGTGAGGTGCTACGTTTTGGTAGGACTAATCAAAATAGGACATACATGGTAAATGGTAGGGCATTGAAGAGTGCAGTAGAACAGAGGGATCTAGGAATAATGGTGCATAGTTCCCTGAAGGCAGAACCTCATGTGGATAGGGTGGTGAAGAAAGCTTTTGGTATGCTGGCCTTTATTAATCAGAGCATTGAGTATAGGAGTTGGGATGTAATGTTGAAATTGTATAAGGCATTGGTAAGGCCAAATTTGGAGTATTGTGTACAGTTCTGGTCACCGAATTATAGGAAAGATGTCAACAAAATAGAGAGAGTACAGAGAAGATTTACTAGAATGTTACCTGGGTTTCATCACCTAAGTTGCAGAGAAAGGTTGAACAAGTTGGGTCTTTATTCTTTGGAACGTAGAAGGTTGAGGGGGGGACTTGATAGAGGTGTTTAAAATTATGAGGGGGATTGATAGAGTTGACATGGATAGGCTTTTTCCATTGAGAGTGGTGGAGATTCAAACAAGAGGACATGAGTTGAGAGTTAAAGGGCAAAGGTTTAGGGGTAACATGAGGGGGATCTTCTTTACTCAGAGAGTGGTAGCTGTGTGGAACGAGCTTCCAGCAGAAGTGGTTGAGGCAGGTTCGATGTTGTCGTTTAAAGTTAAATTGGATAGATATATGGACAGGAAGGGAATGGAGGGTTATGGGCTGAGTGCAGGTCGGTGGGGCTAGGTGAGAGTAAGCGCTTGGCACGGACTAGAAGGGACGAGATGGCCTTTTTCCATGCTGTAATTGTTATATGGTTATATCCTAGTTAGCTAGATTTGTTTAGTTGAGAGGGAGTGAGCCAGGGGTTAATTTTTTTTTGTTCTCCGCTCACTTAATTATTTTAATTTGAACACTAATTAATCTTGTTTCGCTATATCGCTAATTTAGTTTTGTTAGTCTTTTATCGCTATAAGATTGTTTGTCTTTGCTTGTTTAGTAATAAAGGACTGACATACTTTTTTCAATTTGGAGCTCAGTTATTTGGAAGCGCATCGCACAGTATCAATTCCCGTACTCACCCTCTCAGCAATTTTGGTTTGTTTTCAAGTGACCGCTGCAGACGCTAAAGCTTGTTCTGACATATAGAAAGATCAAGGCTAATCTTTTATCTCAGTTCCAATTGCTTGCACTAACTCTATATCTTTTAATAACATCTAAAAAGCTTTCAATCTCTTTCTTAAATATACTCAACAATTCAATGTTCATAGCTGCATTGGGTAGGAAATTCCAGATTACTACCAGCTGGACAAAGAAACTTTTCATTGATAGCCTGAATGATCTCTCCAGCAGAACCATTGACTATTCACTCATCTTGTCAAGATATTTGTCCCTTTTACTAAACTCATATCCAATTGTTCAACAATCAAGAGAGTGTATCTCCCTTAATTTCCTTTCATGCAGTGGAATCTCAATCCTAGCAATCACTGCTCACCTCCTATCCCAAGGATTTCTTTCCTTAAGTACAGAGGTCAGTCCTGCATACCAGGCATCCAAATAAACAATGGGAAGTTTTTCTATTCTTGCATTCAAATCATCTTACAATACAATTCAATGTGCCATTTAAATTCCTCAGTGCTATCATCTCAGGGGACCTGTCCTGGGCCATAAAACTGAATTGCAATTGTGAACAGAGCACAGCAGCACCTTCACTTCCTCAGGAGTTTGTGGAGATTTGGCATGACATCTAAAACTTTGTAAAACTTCTATATATGTGTGGTGGAGAACATATTGACTGGCTGCATCACAGACTGGCATGTAAACACCAATGCCCGTGAATGGAAAATCCTACAAACAGTTGTGGATACGGCCCAGTGCATAATGGGTAAAGCCCTCCCCATCTTCAAGCACATCTATACGGACTATTGTCACAAGAAAGCAGCATCCATCATCAGGGACCCACCACCCAGACGGCTTCTCGCTGCTGCCATCAGGCAAAAGGTACAGGAGCTTCAGGATTCACACCACCAGGTTTGGGAACAACTCAACTCAACTTCACTTGCTCCATCATTGAAATGTTCCCAAAATTTATGGACTCACTTTCATGGACTCTTCATCTCATGTTCTCGATATTTATTGTTTATTTACTCATTATTATTATCTCCTTTTTGTATTTGCACAGTTTATTGTCTTTTGCACATTGGTTTGATGCCCAAGTTGGTGCAGTCTTTCATTAGTAGAGCTAGTAGAGCTACTAGGACTTGATGTTTCAATCCCTATGGTAAGTCGGCACTCTCGATGTTGGCGGTGGGCTTGGAGTGGTGACAAGAAGGGAAGGTAGGTACGTCATCGGGGTCATCAGGTGGGCACCCTCCTTCTTTGACGTTTCATTGATAAGCCCACGACGTCTCCAGAGGGCGCAATGGTGCTAACTGGCGTCCCAGATACACCCCCTTCAGTTCCATACCCTCCTGTCTTCATCTTGCAGTCCAGTTGTTGTCTTTCCTTTTAATCCAAATCCAATTGCTGTTTTCTTCTTTTCTTCTGCTGCGTTTGACAAGGACTTGATTGCTTGTTGGAGGGAGTGACCCCTCACCCTCATCTTCTTCAATAGACTGGTCATAGATGTAGCAATGAATCCCCTGCATCCCACTTCTACAGGGAAAATCTTGGTCTTCCAGCCATGCTGGGCAGCTTCAGTTGTTATTCAATTATTATTCTCTTTTGGACTTATTGAGTATGCAAACAAAAAAATGAATCTCAGGGTAGTATATGGTGACATATATATACTTTGATAATAAGTTTACTTCGAGCCTTTGAACTTTTGACTTACTAATTGATTTGCTGTTAATTTTCAGTGATTTATTTTCAAGGACACCTTGGTGTATCTGAACAACACATTTTTCAAACTCTCACCACTCTAAAAAATGATCTTTTCTATTTATCTCCCAAAGCAGATGACCTCATATATTTCCACATTATATCTCTTCTGCCGGTTCCTTGTTCATTTATTTACTCTAGGTAATACAGTATATAATATATATATAATATAATAATATATAATACAGATCTCCCTGAAGCATCTTCTGCATCCTTCTCACAGCCTACACAGCCAACTGACTTTTGATCTGCTTAATTAAATCTTTGATGTAGCTGAGAACTTGAGGTGATCCTTGTGACACCTTGCCAACTACAGCCTCCAAACCCACAAATTAACCATTTATTCCTACTCCTTGATTTCAGTCCATTAACCAAGTAACAATCTGAGCAGTATATCGTACCCTCTACACAGAAGGTCTTGCAGCTGCTAGAAACCCAAAGCTGGAGGAACTTGTCTGGCCAGGCAGCAGCTTTTGGAAATGAATAAACTTGACAAGGGCCAAGGTCCTTCTTCAGGATTCAGGACACATTATACTCTCTGCTTGCCATTTTAAATTATTTTAATATACGTTTTTTGTCTCAGGCCACATTCTACCTTCTGCTAACCATTTTAAATGAGTTTAATCATTTTTACCACAGACCTCCTGAAAATCCAGGTACAGCTCATCAACATCTCATTTCGTCTGCCGTTCAAAACACCTGAAATGAAATTGTCTGGAATTGTATTTTTTCCATAAATCCATGTGAAGTGATCCTACTGATATCAAGTTAATTTGTCTGTGGTCCCTGTTATCTCTCCTCCTCCTTTCTTAAAAACAGAGTTTACATTTGTTGCCTTATGTTCGGAAATGATAGGTTAGAAATGACAGCCATGTCTCCACAGCCACCTCCTTCAAAACTGTAAGATTATTCAGTCTTCACGTCTTCATGTCCTGTAGATTTATCACCAATTAATTTTGCCAAAGCACTTTTTCTTTCTCCAGAGTTTGTAGTTCTCCAGTACTTGGAATTCCAATTAGTTTATTATTGGTTATTATTAGTTTATTATTGTCACCTGTACTGAGATACAGTGAAAACCAATTCATTACACAATTCATTGAGGTAGAACAAGGTAGAACAATGTGCCTTCTTTTCTGAATATTTGTCTTATTACTCTGCCATTTTCTTATCTCCCAACAGATTTTCTATTAACTCAGTATGCAATAATACAGAAGCTTATGTGTGTTTCGCTCATCTGCTCTCATATTTTACCTTTCCTCTATTGATATTTCCCTCCTTTTGCTGAATTTTGCAGTTTGCCTGATCCTCTCTCTGCTACTCTTGCAGTTTCACAATCATGTTTCTTTGAACTAAGACTATTTTTAATTTCTCAACAGCCGTGGCTGAGCCGCTTATATATATACATAGAAAAAGAGAGATAGAGATAGAGATAGAGAGAGAGATAGAGATAGAGAGATAGATAGATAGATAGAGAGAAGGAGAGAGAGAGAGAGAGAGAGAGAGAGAGAGAGAGAGAGAGAGAGAGAGAGAGAGAGAGAGAGAGAGAGCTATGCTGCCTAAGACTTTTGCACAGTACAGTACTTGTAAACTCTGGCTTGATGCTTGTCATAGACTTGCACTGACAACTCATCGTAGACAACTTACATCTATGTTCAAAGTAATCAACGTACATTTATTATCAAAGAATGTATAAATTAAACAACCTACAGGCAGTCACAAAGCAAGAAACCAGAAAGAGCTCAATTTAAAAAATGAATATAATATAATAAATAGATACTATATAAATAAAACTAAATATATAATATTATATATATTGTACTTTATTATTAAAATTTATGACCATGGTTGCAGATTGAGTTCATTTCTTTCACAAAGTGAAGCAATCATTAATCTTAGAACGATAATAGTAACAGAATGTGGTGGTTGGCATCCCTCTGTCTCGAAGGAGAATGGGTGATGATGATTATCATCACAAGCCTGGGCGAAGTTACGGAGATCCTGAGATGCCCAGTCATCAAGATCCCCCTCTCGGCCTCACCAGTGTGGTCCAAAGGAAAGCTTATGAAGCAATATGTTTGTCACCAGCTTGGCTGCAGGAGCTGCCGGAAGGATGTTCAATGACATCCAGCAGCTTCAGGGGCTCCATTCTGGACTTGCTGTCTGGGTTTATTCCCGTAGCCTTCTTTTCCCCCGAGGCTGCCCACAAGGCAGTGGGGCTGCTTACCCATAGCTGGGGATCTGGGTCACGAACACCAGGGTGTGTCCACACACAGGAGGGCCTGAGTGCTACATGTGCAGGGGCCAGACCTCCTCCCTGTCCTCTGTAGTTCAGTTTCCATGTGTCGCCAGTGAGGAGGCACTACATGTGGCTTGCTGTTGGGGAGGCTATGTACTGGCAGGGACAGACTTATACATTCAGCTCTCCTTTTTGTAAGACTGCTAGCCAGCGGTGGAAGCTGAAAGTGAGAGTGACAAGCACTACCCACTACACTACCGCACTAGATGCATCACAACAACCATTTTGACACAGAATATATCATTAGAAAATAACTTATTATTGTTAGTCATATCTAGGCTTATAAACAAACAATACCTTCTCTATAAATTTTGCTTCAACGCAACATTCTGAAACATAACTAGTAAACGGCAAGATTACTCAACAGATCAGGCAGTATCTGTGGAGAAAGATGAGTTAATGTTTCATCATTCTGAATTTTTCCAGTCGTTCCTATTTTATTTCAGATTTCTAGCATTTGGTTTATTTTTCCTTTTTAGGATAAGCTTCCACAGATTAATAGATTAATAGATTAGCTACCAAATGGTTGCCTGGACCTGCCCAAGGCCTCTGCCTAAGGAAGGGCCGAGCTTGAAGAAGCAGCCACGGCTGGAGGCCAACACGGCCTCGGGCTCGAGTTCGGCGGGGCCGGCGGCAGGCGGTGCCAAGGCAGCCAGCGAGAACAAACTGGAGGAGAGGCTGTACTCGGTGCTGTCCCAAGATCGAAGAAGATGGAGGTACATAGCCGCCAACCCCGGATTCGGGACGGCACCCTCTGACTGACTGACCAAACAACTTATATTTGCTGACCGTTGGGAGTGGTACTTTTCTAGCTAGGGTGGCAGGGTGGAAATACATCTCTACCAAAAGAGATGTAAGGCGGCTCTTTCACTCCTCTAGGCCACCCTTAAGCAAAGTGTAGCACCTGCTCACCGCCCTGGGTCAGGGTCACATGAAGCCATGAGAGCAGGTGGTAGATGGTCATATGAGCAGCTGGTGCATATCACAACTCCTTCTTATGCGACGACCGACACCAGACAGATAATCTCTGAAGAGTATTGATACTGGCTAGAGACACCCGTCTTGTAATGACAGTGCCCAGAAGAAGGCAATGGCAAACCACTTCTGTAGAAGAATTTCCCAAGAACAATCATGGTCATGGAGGGACCATGATCATCCTCTTCATACAACAGGATACATAATGAATGAACAAACGACTTTTCTGGGAGGAATTAAATGAGCTTACGATAATTTTTGGGAAGATGCTGTCAAACTGTAAAAGAAAAATATGACAGCTTTAAAGAAATCATGCAGAACCTGCAGGGTAAATAAAGATTTAATATCATCAAATGCTGCTGACCACATGTAAACTTAAATAGAGTCACAAATTGATAGTAAGGCAATAAAATAAATCTAAAAGGGTCAAAGGTTCATTTTATTGCCAAAGTACACATGAACAATACAACTCTGATTTTTGTCTTCTCCAGATAGCCATGAAATACGGAAAGGTTATGGATGTCGATGAAAGAAAAGACATCAACTCCCCCGGCATGAAAAAGAAAAGAAACAAAACTCACAGACCCCGAAATCTCCTTTCCCTAGCAGTAAAAAAAACAGCCACAATAAAAATCCCCGATACCCTCAATTGCAGAAAAGAACAACAGCAATAACAATCCCTGATCCCTTAATTAGCAGAAAAGAACAGCGAGAGTGCACCAACCACCCCCTCACACACAAAAAATTAACAGATCACCCACCCGCCAAACGTCCACAAGAAAGAAAATACCGGCAAACTGAAGGAAACCAAGATAAAGTACAGCCCAACAATCACATAAATCCCAGAATATGAGAAACATTTTGTCGTCTGCATATGAGGAGAGCAGCTGTACGAACTCAGTCCTGAAGAAAGTGTCCGCTGACCCGGGTCTGAATGCTGCTGATCTGAGGTTTGCTTGCCACTTCAAGATGGAGTCGTTTAGGACTCAGCACCTCGTCTCTGGTCTTTTCTGTGAGTGAGCTTGTGTTTTCAGTCCTTTTCGGCCCCTTGTCTCTGATCTCCATGAGGCAGCTCTTCTGACACAGCAAAGCACTGAATCCTTCGATCGAGTTCCAAACTGCACGTCACAGGCTCTAACCATCTCCATAATACAAACAAGGCAGAAAGGACAAACAGAAGGCATAGAAAAAGTGAAATAATTGGAGAGATTTGCTATCTGAAAGACGTCGCCTGAGGAATTGTTGGTCGTTGTCCACATCTTGACCGCAAGTGCTATCTACATAGAGCAAAATGCGAGACAAGGCTGGTGTGCTATAAATAGTTAAAGATAATGGACAGAATATGTGAATAAAAGGTTCAAAAGTAGCACCAACAGAAAGAAGACGTAGAGTAGCATGTGGAAAACTGCAGGAGAAGAAGATGGCTGCACGTCTGCGTGTGTGCAGCCCTCCGGTGAAAAATGATATCGTATCTGTTAAATAGGGGCCGCGGACAATTCTGTGAAAGCACAGAGGAACATCTGGAGAAATTTCTGAAACGCCCGTTCGCTGCTGTCATTACTGTGTGGTCGGGAATCTTCCGGAGGGTAGGCCTCAAAGTCCCCGGCCTTGCCTGCTTTTGACGACCGAGAAGGAGGTCAAATCGTTTGGACAGAGATGGCACTCAGTACTTGATGTCGGAGAGCTGATCAGAGCTCGAAGTTTTCCGATGACTCAGAGTCGGATTGTGGTCGGCATAGCAGGGAGAGTTTTTCTTCCTTCTCCCGTCTGCCTGAGATGTGGGACATTTGAGAAACTTTGAACTTTACTGTGCTCATGGACTTCTTCATCAAGTTATGGTATTGTTGCACTGTTGTAACTATATGTTATAATTTTGTGGTTTTGTCAGTTTTTTCAGTCTTGGTCTGTCCTGTGTTTTGTGATATCATACCGGAGGAATATTATATCATTTCTTAATGCATGCATTACTAAATGACAATAAAAGAGCACTACGTGTCTTCATAATCTAAAAACTGAAGTTGAAGTGAGGTGACAGGGAGGTGAGGATGGAACTTATCAAAGTCAATAGTGAAGCAGGACCAGAAATACTGAGAAATAGAGGAGAAATAGAATGAGTGGGTTGCTGTGGAGGTGGGGGTGGTATTGTGACTGGTGGCAAATTCAGGTTCAGGGACAGTTATCACCCTTCACCCATCAGGCTCCTGAATCAGTGTGGATAACTTCACTCACCTCAACACTGAACTGATTCCACAACCTATGGATTGACTTTCAAGGACTCTACAGCTCATTATTATTTACTTCTATATTATTTATTTGATCATTTATTAAGTATTTGATCTATTTGTCTTCTTTTGCACATTGGTTGCTTGTCAGTCTGTATGTGTAGTTTTTCATTGATTCTATTGTATTTCTTTGTTCTACTGTAAATGCTTGCAAGAAAATGAATCGCAGGGTAGTATGTGGTAACATATACATACTTTGATAATAAATTTTCTTGGAACTTCGAGATTAATGCTGGAAGAATGTTGAAGAAATTCACACAGATGAGTACAGGGACTGAAATAATCATATTTAAGAGGTATAAAAGACACAAAAGGCACTTTGCAAGCACGCTGCAAATTCAGAGAAAAATAAAGCAGTAAGGTATTCTCTCAGGAGTGCTAATGGGGGAATTGGGGAGAAGACCTGAATTCGTTGGGTTATTAACTGAGCTCAGAGGGATAAGAGTCATTAATAAACTTGGGTGGCACAGTAGTGTAATGGTTAGTATAACACTGTTACAGCACGAGCAACATAGGTTCCAATCCCGCTGCTGTCCGTAAGGAGCTTATACTTCCTCCCAGTGACTGCGTGGGTTTCCTCTGGGTGTTCCAGTTTCCTCCCGTATTCCAAAGACCTACAGGTTAGTAGGGTAATTGGTCATGTGTGCAATTGGGCAGTGTGGGTTCTTTGAACTGGAAGGGCCTGTTACCTTGTTAAATTAAATAAACAGGCCTTCTCTTAGCATTCCTGAAATAAGGCATGAAATATTTACATTCCAAAATTTTTATTGCTCCTTTCCCATCTTCAGGGTTCCCTAATAGTTGATCTCATACTTAAAATCAAAAATTAAAAAGTTAAAAAACAACTAGAAATATTGCATATCTAAAATTTCAAAAATAAACTAAAAATGCATGAACTACTCAAAGGGCCAGGCAGCATTCTGACAGACAAAATGTTAACGTTTCAGATCAATGAGCTAAAACATAGACAAGAGAAAATCTGCAGATGCTGGAAAATGCTGGAGGAACTCAGCAGGCCAGGCAGCATCTGTGGATAAGAGTAAACGGTCAACGTTTCGGGACGAGACCCTTCATCAGGACTGGAGAAAAAAAGAGGAGAAGTCAGTGGGCGGACGGGAGGAAGAAGTACAATATAGGTGAAATTGGGAAGGGGAGGGTTGAAGTGAAGAGCTGGAAAGTCGATTAGAGAAAAAGATAAAGGGTTGAAGAAAGGGGAATCTGATAGGAGAGGTCAGAAGGCCATGGAAGAAAAGAAAGGGGTGGACCACCAGAATGGAAGTGTTGGGCAAATAAGGAGATAAGGTGAGAGATAGAAATGGGAATGGGGAATGGATCTAAAGCATAGTGCAATTCTGTCTGCATAGATACTGTCAGAACTGCAAACTATTTTCAACATGTTCTTCTCTTATTTCAAATACTTTATAATAATTACTGTTGTAAAGAAGGGAATTACTATTGCCAATTTGGACTCAAAAAGAGACCTTGCAACAAATATAAATAAATGTACTGTTGAGTGATAATTATTAACTAGAATATCAGAACATCTCTATTTTGTTACTCCATATTCAGGGAGAGGAGCAGAGTTAACGACACTAATGGTCTTATCGGAGGTATCATATCTTTTTCTTTTTTTTTCTTTAGTTTTCTTTTAATTGGGTTAGATTTTTTTTCTTTTGGGGTATATATTTTTTCTTTTTTCATGATATTTTTGTATTTTCACTTTATATTTTCCTATATTATATTTATACTTTTTGTGATTTTGGGAGGATCATCAATTATGTGTCAATTGAGCTCATACTTGTATAAACTATTTATCAATAATGCAATCCCAATTTCTCTGTGTCTATTTTTGTAATGTTTATGATGCTGAAATTAATAAAAAGATTGAAAAAGAATATCAGAAGATCTACTATGCCCTTCTTCAAACATTCCCATGGAATCTTTGATAGCCACCTCTCTTGAGCTGAACAGATTATCTTCCAGCATCTCAAGATCTGGTAACTCTGATAAGTGCATCCCTGGGAGATGTGTAAATTGAAAATTGTTATTTACATCATTTTACTGGAGGTATCCTATTCTCAGATCAGATGTCTGACATATCATCAGCAGCATTTCAGGAACGGATAGTAGTTTAGTCTCTTTGGCATTATGTTGAATTGTGAAAATTCCTCCCTCTAAATACTGGAAAAAGCTTTCCCATCACAATCTTGCTCCCTGTCTTAGCCATTGATTTGGTCACACCCTGACAAGCGTCACGCTAGATTTGACCTTAAGATGAGCTTGGGGCTATGTACTCCCGCTTTTAATAAGTTTGTCCATTTCTGTAACATCATCAGCTCTACATCCGACCCACTTAATAAGCAACTGAGACCCTCACTCCGTCTTTGTTTTCTCTAGGGTTGATTACTCTGACACACTCCTAGCTAATCTCCTTTGTTCCACCAGGAGGTAGATGAAAATCAATCATAAACACAATGATGATGAAGGGCCGGCTCCTTATTCCCCTCCATAGATGCTGCCTGACTTTATACTTATTACTGTGAGGCTAAGTACAGCTCCAATGCCAAATTTAAGTCTGCTGATAGCACCACTGTTGTTGGCTGAATCAAAGGTAGTGGCAAATTGGTATATAAGAGAGACATTGAAGATCTGGCTGAATGGTGCCATAACAACAATCTTTCTCTCAATGTCAGCAAAACCAAAGAGCTGATTGTTGACTACAGGAGGAAGAAACCGGGGGTTCATGAGTTAGTCCTCATTCAGGGACTGGAGGTGGACGGGGTCAGTAATTTTAAATTCTTTGGCATTATCGTATTGGAGGATGTGTCCATCAGTCCATCACAAGAAAAGCCCTCGCCACCTCTAGGGTTAAGTACACCTACAAGGAGCCCTGTCACAAGAGAGCAGCATCCATCACCAAGGACCCCCGCCATCCAGGGCATGCTTTTTCTCACTGCTGCCATCGAGGAGGAGGTACAGGAGCCTTAGGTCCCATATCACCAGGTTCGGAAACACTTATTACCCTGCAACCATCAGGCCCCTGAACCAGTGTGGGTAACTTCACTCAACTCGACACTGAAATGATTCCACAACAAAGGACTCACTTTCAGGGTCTGTACAATTCATGTTCTCAATATTATTTATTTATTTATTATTTTTCTTGTTTTTGCGCCATTTATCTTCCTTTGCCTATTAGCTGTCTGTCCAACTTTGTTTGTGTTTAATTTTTCCTTGATTCTATTGTACTGCTTTGTTCTACTGTGAATGCCTGCAAGTAAAATGAATCTCGGGGTGATATATGGTGATATATACATACTTTGATGATAAGTTTACTTTGAATTTTGGACCTTCCTTTGACTTGCTGAGTTCCTCCAGCATTTTGTGTGTGTTGTTACGGGTGAAAAACAAAGTGACAGAGTGGAGAGGGGCACGAGGGAAGGGATGCAGGAGGAGGGGGCTACAGCTCACCAAAAGAATGGAGAAACACTCACAAATAGTGAGGGATGGAGGAGAAATGGTTAGGTTGGAAAAGATAGTGATATAAACAGTTGATGCTGAGAAAATTCACATAGCACTGGGAGCTATGGATTCAGCTACCAAAATCCTGAATCAGATTCTCCTACTCCATATATTATGTCCTAATACATTCCCACTCTTGTTTCAGCCAATATCATTATGCTTTGCTGGCTAAGGTGATGGTTTCTTCCAGATGTCTTACTATGAAATTGTGATGCCAGCCTGTCGCTGCCAACAAGGCATCTGCCAATGGAAAAGATCCTCTGCACAGTTATACTTGTAAAGAGGGGACGTGTTTATACTCAGAATGATACCAGCAATAATGCAATGTGACAATGTGAGTCCTGCAGTTTCACATTGGGACCTTGTAATTGCATCGGACACAGAGATGCATTTGCTGCACACTGTGAACTTGACACTTGCTTGGCACACATGTTCAACACAATGAGGCAACGTATGTGTCAAAGATGTTGAAGGGCACTGACTACATTAGGCTGGTGTGAAAGTCCAGAGAGACTGCTGAATTATGCAGCAGGTTGAAACTTAATTATTGAGAACATTTATAGGTCCTGGAAGAAGCAAGAACAAACTGCTGAGAGCAAGTCAAAGGTACGTCAAACTTCTAAAAATACAGTGAACATGAAAAAGTTGACTTTTAACTGTAAACAACGACATGCATTTAATTAGCAGTTTTAACATAATCAAATATCATAAAGATTTTAACAAGAATGATGCTGTCGGATGAGGAGAAATTACAGCAGAATCAAATCAAAAGATTATCAAAATTGTAACTAGGTTTGTCAAGTCAAAAATGGGAGGTTATTGGAACTGGAACTAGGTCCTCCCACATCTGGTGTAGCAGGACTAAATGGAAGAATTAGTCTAACTACACCACACAATGGGTGGAGACCAGATGAAGGGTCTCGGCCTGAGACATCAGCTGTTTACTCTTTTCCATAGAAGCTGCCTGGCCTGCTGATTTCCTCCATCATTTTGTGTGTTGTTTCGATTTCCAGCATCTGCAGGTTTTCTTGTCTAAAGGGAAGGTGAAGCTCTTCTGGAAACTTGAACAGCACACACAAAATACCAGAGAAACTCAACGAGTCAGGCAGCATCCATAGAGGGAAATAAATAGTCGAAATTTCAAGATTCAAGATTCAAGTTTATTTATCACGTGTAGATGAAAACATAGAGTGAAATGTGTCATTTGCATCAACAACCAGCAGACCCAAAGCATCTGAAAGTGTCGCCACACATTCTGGTGTCATCATGGCATTCCCACAATACACAGCAGAACAATACAGAACACAACAAAACAAAATACAAGAAGCAACAGAACAACAACAGCGAAAGGAGGCCCTGTTCCTCCTTTCCTCCCACTCCCATACACTGTACTCTAAACCATTGGGGTTAGACCTTCATCAGGATTGGAAAGAAAGTAATTTCAAAGCAAATTACATTGATGAGACATTAATAATTGATATCATCAATATTTATGAAAGAACAAATTAAAAGGTTTGGTACGTGTGTCCTCTGAGGACTCACACGATTCTAATGACATTCCCCCTTCCAAAAAGAAACAATTCCAACTACCTGGAGTTACCTTTGTGCCCTTTGAGACAAATGACTATTTCAGTGCAGCTCTGTACTGTTTTCTGGAATTCATTAGTGGACATTTGCCTATTTGAAGCTAGATGAGGTGCCTTAAGAGTTATTCTAAGTGGACCCCTTCCCAATCAGTGGAGTCAGTGTAATTAAACAAAGATTCTGGGGTAAAAAAAAAGAAAAAAATTGTTCTTATCAACATGGGGATGGTTTTTGACCTAAAACATAAATTCTGTTTCTTTCCAGAGATGATGCCTGCATTACTGAGTATTTCCAGAACTTTTGGGATTTATTCTCAATTAACCGCGGTACCAGTTTGCCATTCAAGCCCAGGTACTTAATATAAATAAAAATATTCTATTCCTCTGTGGGACACCTGCTGAAAAGGATGATTCACTAAATCTTTAATTTTTGTGCCAATATGCATTATGTTATTAACGCTGCTTTGGTCTCATCTTACTAAGCATTAAAGAAATAGAACTGAATGAAGAATAGTATTGAAACATTCAGTATATTCCATCCAGTCATTTGCATCTTACAGTTAAGAAAAAGTCATTTTTTAGCAGATGGTGCCTCCTGAATTCTTTACCCTTTAGGATTGTGGAGGCTGGATTATTTGGGGTAGTTGAAGAGGAAATGGGTATATTTTTTGAAGGATTTTTGAATTGAATGCAATGGGAAAATAGCACATAAGAGAAAATAAAGTCTGGGGCAGCTCAGCTAAAATCATTCTCAATACTGGTGTAGGCTTGAGGGACCAGGTGGTCTCCAGTTCCTGATCCTATGAGGATATATATAGAATCAGAATAAGACTTACTGTCACCTGTGTTGTGAACTTCGTTAACCTAGCAGCAGCAGTACAACGCAATTCATGATAATATCGAAAAAAATAAAATAAATCAATTACGATCAATATATATGTATATGTCTTTGCTATATTTCTTATACTTTATACTTTATTGTTGCCAAACAATTGATACTAGAACGTACAATTATCACAGCGATATTTGATTCTGCGCTTCCCGCTCCCTGGATTACAAATCGATAGTAAATATTAAAAATTTAAATTATAAATCATAAATAGAAAATAGAAAAATGGAAAGTAAGGTAGTGCAAAAAAACCGAGAGGCAGGTCCGGATATTTGGAGGGCACGATCCAGATCCGGGTCAGGATCCGTTCAGCAGTCTTATCACGGTTGGAAAGAAGCTGCTCCCAATTCTGGCTGTACAAGTCTTCAAGCTCCTCAGCCTTCTCCCAGAGGGAAGAATATTTCCATAATTTCCGGAAGGATTGCCAGGATCCTGAAGAAATACTGGATTAATACCCACCACAAACCTGTAGGGAAGCTCAAACCACAGCTTACACGGGTCAAAGATGACCTGGGACTCAGGACGGCTGGCATTTACAGGATTCACTACGAATGCAGAGCAGCGTATATCGGCTAGACGGGATACATGGTGGAAACCCGCATCAAGGAGCACAGGAAGTGTATCCATCTGGGTTACCTGGAGAAACCAGCAGTAGCAGAACATTGCACTCGCAATGACCATAGGATTGACTTCAATGGCTCAAAACTACAGTGCTGCACCAATGACTTTTGGGACCGCCTGATGAAGGAACCCATTGAAACAAAACAGGAGGAAAAGAATTTTAACAAAGACAAAGTTCTCACTCTAAGTAAGAACTGGAATTCAATTGTAAACAAGGTGAAGCCGCGGAAACCAGAGGACCAGCCAATCAGGAGGGAAGAACGACAGGGGTATAAATACCATTGGACTAGACATGCCCAGGCATTATCCCTGATGAAGGTGGCAGAGTTTGTCATCGAAACGTCAGTTAAAATCGATATTTGTACCTGGCTGGAAGCCCCAGGAGTGTTTATTCATTTATATATATATTAAGTAGATCAAAAATAGTGCAAAAACAGAAGTAATATATATTTTTTAAAAAGTGAGGTAGTGTTCATGAGTTCAATGTCTATTTATGAAGCATACGGAAGAGGGAAAGAATCTGTTCCAGAATTGCTCAGTGTGTGCGTTTGGGACTTCTGTACCTCCTTCCTGACGGTAACATTGAGAAGAGTGCATGCCCTGGGTGATGGGGATCCTTAATAATCAACGTCACCTTTCTGAGGAAACCACTTTCTCAGAGTACTACTGAGGCTAGTATCGAAGATGGAGCTGACTAATTTTGCAACTTTCTGTAGCCTCTTTCGGTCCTGTGCAGTAGCCAACACCCTCCCCACCAAACCAGACAGTGATGCAGCCTGTTGGAATGCTCTCCACAGTACACCTATAGAAGTTTTCGAGTGTTTTAGGTGACAAACCAAATCTTCTCAAATTCCTAATGAAATATATCTGCTGTCATCCCTTCTTTATAAATGCATCGATATGTTGAAACCAGGTTAGATCCTCAGAGATCTTGACACCCAGGAACTTGAAACTGCTCACTCTCTCCGCTTCTGATCCCTCTATGAGGGTTGGTTCATGTTCCTTTGTCTTACCCTTCCTGAATTCCATAACCAGCTCTTTCATCTTACTGACATTGACTACAAGGCTGCAACACCACTCAACTAGCTGGTATATCTCGCTCCTGTACGCCCTCTCAACTCGTTCTGAGGTTCTAACAACAATGTTTGTATCATTAGCAAGTTTATAGATGATATTTGAGCTATACCTAGCCACAAAGTCATGGGTATTGTGGGAGTAGAGCAGTGAGCTAGGCACACACTCCTGAGGTGCGCCAGTGTTTATCATCAGTGAGGAGGAAAAATTATCACCAATCTGCACAGACTGTGGTCTTCCAGTTAGGAAGTCGAGCATCCAACTGCAGAAACAAGGTACAGAAGCCCAGGTTCTGTAGCTTATCGATCAGGACTGTAGGAGTGATGGTGTTAAATACTGAGCTTTCATCAACAAACAGCATCCTGACATAGGTGTTTGTATTGTCCAGGTGATCTAAGGCAGTGTGAAGAGCCATCGAGATTGTATCTGCCATAGACCTATTGTGGCAATAGGCAAACTACAGTGGGTCCAGGTCCTTGCTGAGGCAGGAGTTCATTCTAGCCATAAACAATCTCTCAAAGCATTTCATCACTGTAGATGTGAGTGCTACTGGATAATAGTCATTAAGGCAGCTCACACTGCTCTTCTTAGACACTGGTATGATTGTGCCTTTTTGAAGTGGGAACTTCCAACTGTAGCAATGAGAGGTTGAAAGTGTCCTTGAATACTTCCACCAGTTGGTTGGCATAAGGTTTCAGAGCCTCACCCAGTACTACATCGGGGCCTGCCATATGCGAGGGTTCGTCCCCTTATAGACAGCCTGGCATCGGCCTTGAAGACAGAGATCACAGGGTTACCAGGTACAGCAGGGATCTTCACAGCTGTAGTTATGTTCTCCCTTTCAAAGCGGGCATAAAAGGCATTGAGTTCATCTGGTAGTGAAGCATCGCTGCCAATCATGTCATTGGGTTTTGTTTTGTAGAAAGTAATGTCCTGCAAGCCCTGCCAGAGTTGACGCACATCCGATGTCGCCTCTATCCTCACTGGGAATTGTTTCTTTGCTCTTGAAATAGCCCTCCGCAAAGTCATACCTGGTTTTCCTGTACAGGCCTGGCTCACTAGACTTATATGCCATTGAGTTAGCCCTCAACAGATGGCGAACCTCCTGGTTCATCCACAGCTTTTGGTTTAGGAGTTACAGTGGCAATATATTATTATCAGAAAGTCTCATACTGCATCAGATCCTTGGGGTCTCAGGCATCAATCTGAAATTTTAGTGAGGACAAGGAAAGTTCTTCATGACTCAAATTACAGTAAGAACTTGCATTACTGTAGCACATATTCTGTGGCAAATCATCCCCCGGCGTTTTATTGGAGCAACAACAAATAAAGTTCAAGAATAAGCCATATAGGGAGATATTAGAAAAGATGCCAGAAAGTTAAGACACTGGGGTAGAAGCATCCTAAAGAAAGAAAGAGATGGAAAGGTTCAAGGATGCAATTCTGAAACAAGCAACTGAGGGTATATCTGTCGACACTGGAACAATTAAGGTAAGAACATGTTCGGCACAGCTTTGTGGGCTGAAGGGCCTGTATTGTGTTGTAGGTTTTCTATGTTTCTAATTAAAACTGGAAATTAACAAAGCCAGAATTTGAACAAGTGTAGATACTGCAGCCACTTGGAGGATTATTTACAGATATAGGGTGGTAACAGGCCCTTCCAGCTCAATGAAACTGCGCCACCCAATTACACACATGACCAATCAACCTACGCGCCAAGGTACGTCTTTGAAACATTGGAGGAAACCGGAGCACCCGGAGGAAACCTATGTCATCATGGGGAAAGCGTACAAGTTCCTTGCAGATAGCAGCAAGAACTGAACATGGGTCACTGGCATTGAAACTCATTGTGCTGATTGCCACACTACTGTAACCACACTGAGCTCAAGTTTATAAGAGATTGGAAGCAGGATTACTGGCAATAGATAAGCCCTGAGGTCAAAATGGCATGAATGAGGGGTTCACAGGCATACGTGTTTCTAAGTACATTTATAGATCATAATAGGTAAGAGCAAAAGAGCATGAAAACAGACATATCAGTGATCCGTCAGCCCTCATCCCTGTCTTGCCCTCCAATAAAATCATAATTTTTAAAATTTTAGTGATACTTCCTTCTTTTAATCGCACGTCCCTTGATTCTTCTAATATCTAAAAATCTACTGATTTTCATCCTGACCCTTGATACCTCTACAGCCCTATTGGAGTACGAAGCTCCCCCATATTCACCATTCTCTCTCATTCTCTTTGTGCAGACGGTCAGCTCCTTACATTAAACTCTGAGAGGAATGAGGTTGGAAGCTGGTGGTGAACAGCTCAGTCCAGCCTCTGTCTGATGGGATGGGATCAATGAGTCAGAAACAAAGTCAGTAGTGAGAGCTGATCATGGATCATCACAGTCACAGACACGACAAAGGTGGCAGGAACCATCCTAATGATTAGAAACATTTGGAAACAGATTTTATTAACTTTCATTTTTTTTAAAGAGAACTATACTTAGAAACATGAAACTACTGCTACTTAATTAAGATCATTGATATACACTATTCAAATGATTGAGCCCTGGTAGCTTTGCAAACTACAGCAGACATAAAAACAAGAGACCAGATATTAAGTGTATCCAAGCTTCTCTCGCAGCAGCTTTCAAAATTACCCTCGATTCAACAACGTATCTGGGGTGGAGAGAGAGGTCAGAAGAAAGTAGATCTAACAAAAGTTAACTGGGTGCTGCCGTGCTCACTGCTCGCCGTCAGCCAATCTCCAGCGGCAAACACAATCCAATCCAGCAGTTTTAACTAACCTAGTACCAGTATTTGTGGTCATTCTGTACTGGAATAGTGAAGAAGTCCAACAATTTTGAGACTGCGGAGCTGTCAAGAAGTGCTGGATTTCTTCAGCACATAAGCATCTGGCACTGTGATACTGGCAAGGTGCATTCATAACTTCAACAGGGGATCTTGCAAGATTCATTATCATGTTTCTTTTCCCCTTTAAAATGTAAATAATAATAATAACTATTTATAGAGATAAAGTTATTATTATAAGTATCTCTTCACGCAGATGATATAGTTCGAAGTGCTTCACAATGGGATCAAATAAAAACTAAAACTAAAAACAAACATGAAAATAAAAGAAAAAAGATGTTAGTTAAAAGCCAGGTTAAATAAGTAGGTTTTGAGCTGATATTTAAAAGTGTCAACTGAGTCTGCATCCCTTATAGTTTTAGGTATTTAATTCCACAGCTTCAGGAGTATAGTTCAAAAAGCTGACCTGCCAGTTGAGAAGGATTGTTCAACTTTAAGAGACTGGCAGAAGAAAACCTGACAGCTTGAGCAGGAGTACAAAACTAAAATGAACTCAGGTCCCAGACCACGAAGAACTTTAAAAACAAGTAAGAGAAATTTTAGATGAGAGACGTTTCTTACTGGAAAATAATATATAAAGTTCAGAGTGATATAAAGTATTACTAAAATACATTGTCGTATAAATTAATTAAATAAAGATTTATAAGTAGCTGGATACTGGCTTGTCCATTCATCAAGGAGGGGATGCCAGATGTGCGGGTTTGCACCTGACTGATATTCCATTGATCAAAGTTGCCTGCTACATTAGATATTTCTTAAGATGTTGCAAGCGTATTTGCAACCTGCTCTACATTAGATATTTGCCTGTTTCTTTCTTGTTAGGCAAATACTAACAAACAAATCTAAAATCCAATGCTTTTGTCCCTTTTTGTCACATTGCGTCATACAGTATATGGGAAGATAAATTTAGTTCATTCCTTCAATTTTATTAAAGTCCTGATTTCCAGCAACAAGGGATTCAAACTGGAAGCACCAGAGCAGGAAATTTATTCCTTGTGCATGAGACACTACTGAATTAAAAAAACGATCTTATTGAATATGTTTCTTTCTGCAGCACAGATTTATAGAATGTCATCAGGCAGCACCGAAGTGTTCAGGTGGTGTCCATGAACCATGAGAACAAAGCGAATATGGCTTGTAAACTTACCCTGAACTTGAAATGAAATTATGTCCTTGAAAGATATTCATTTTGATGTTGGTTCACATAAAGCAGAAAGGTACTGGCTACCTGGGCAATTCGATGCTGTGCTGAGCGGGCTGATTATGCTCCTCCAGCAGCATGTATTGTCCTGGACAATAACAGACAGCAAGTGAATCATGTACTTTGAGCAGCTCAGATAAGATGGACTAATTTCACAGACTTTTGCCAAGGAATTTTACATATAACTTCAAACTTTCTGCATTATCACTCAAACAGTTGAATTGCACGTGCATGTAACGAGAGCGTCTCGGACCTCCAGGTGGTCCACAGCAGGGGTGATTGATAAGTTCGTAGCCTAAAGTAGAAGGAGATGAGTTATACAGCTCTCGTTACATGTACTCTTTGAGTTAAAATGTAGTGAGATTGAAGTTAATAAGTCATCTCTTTCTACCTTAGGTCACAAACTTATCAATCACCCCTGCTGTGGACCACTTCTGGAGGTCGAAGACACCGACTTCTACAAAGAAGGGATCCATATGCTCCACGACCGCTGGACTAAGTGTGTAAATGTAGGAAAAATAAATGTGCTAGGTTTTCTAAAATTGACTCCTTCTACCTTAGGCCACGAATTTATCAATCACCCCTCGTAGAAGTGAGGCAAAGTGGCATCATGGGTCCTGGCAAATCAGGGTGGATAAATCCCCAGGGCCTGACAAAGTGTTCTCTTGAACCCCACAGGAGGCAAATGGAGAAACTGCTGGTGCCCTAGCAGAGTTACTTAAATCATCCTTAGTGACAGGAGAGGTACTCGAGGATTGGAGGATAGCTAATGCTGTTCCACTGTTTAAAAAAGGTTCTAAATATAAACCAGGAAACTATAGGCCAGTGAGCCTGACATCAATTGTGGAAAAATTATTGGAAATTATTCTAAGGGACCAGATACATAAGTATTTGGAGAGAAATTGACTGATAAAGAACAGTCAGCATGGCTTCATGCATGTCTAACCAATCTTAGAGAGTTTTTCAAGGAAGTTACCAGGAAAGTGGATGAAGACAAGGCAGTGGATGTTGTCTACATGGATTTTAGCACAGCATTTGCCAAGGTCCCGCATAGGAGGTTGGTCAAGAAGGTTCAGTCGCTCAGCATTCAAGATGAGGTAGAAAATTGTATTAGACATTGGCTTTGTGGAAGAAGTCAGAGAGAGGTAGTAAATAGTTGCCTCCCTGACTGGAGGCCTATGATTAGTAGTGTGCTGCAGGGATCAGTGCTGGGTCCTTTGTTGTTTGTCATCTATATCAATGATCGAGATGATAATGTGGTTAATTGGATCAGCAAATTTTCAGGTGACACTAAGCTTGGGAGTGTTGTGGACAATGAGGAGGGCTATCATGGCATGCAGGAGAATCTGGACCAGCTGGGAAAATGGCTAAAAATGCCAGATGGAAGTTATTGCACAGAAGTGTGAGATTTTCCACTTCGGTAGGACCAACCAGGGTTGGACTTACACAGTGAATGGTCGGGCACTGAGGAGCGTGGTAGAACAAAGAGATCTGGGAATATAGACCCATAATTCGTTGAAAGTGGCACTACAGGTAAACAGGGTCATAAGGAAAGTTTTGCAGATTGGCCTTCATAAATCAATGTATTGAGTCAGGCGATGGGATGTTATGTTGAAGTTGTACAAGATGTTGGTGAGGCCTAATTTGGAGTATTGTATGCAGTTTTAGTCACCTACTTTCAGGAAAGATGTAAACAAGATTGAAAGAGTACACAAAAAAAAAGCACAAGGATTTTGCTAGGGCTTGAAGACCTGAGTTATAGGGAAATATTCCCAAGAGCATCTGAGAATGAGGGAAAACTTGATAGAAGCATATTAAATTATGAGGGGTATAGATAGGATAAATGCAAGCCGGCTTTGTCCATAGAAGCTGGGTGAAACTAGAACTAGTTTCATGGGTTATGGGTTAAGAGTGAAAGTTGAAATGTTTAAGAGGAACATAAGGAGGAAATTCTTCATTCAGAAGGTGGTGAGACTGTGGAACGAGCTGCCAGAGGAAGTGATGGATGCAGGATCGACTTCATAATTAAGAGATATTTGGATGGGTACATGGATGGGAGGGGAGCAGTATGGAGGGCTATGGTCCACATGCAGGTCGATGGGATTAAGCAGATAAATAGCTCGGCATGGTCCGGATGGGCCAAAGGGCCTGTTTCTGTGCTATAGTCTTCTATGACACTATCATTATTTTAGGAGTTCTAAAATTCTACAAAAAGAGTTGAAATAGAATGAAAGGAAGTGAGATGGAGTCTGGACAAGTATCCAGAGCCTGGAGTTATGTCTAAGGTTATGGGATTAAAAAACTCACCATGACAACTGTGGAGCTTAGATTCAGGCAATTAAATAAAGCACCTGTACTGGGAGCACTGAGAAGGGCATTACAGGATTGTCCATCTGGATTACTAAGATCTGCCAGGAAAGTAAATCTTCCATGTTCACACATAATGCCCAAAGGTGGCTCGAGACCGACCAACGGAGATGGCTCAGTTTCCATTTCATCAACAACTCTTTCAGTTCAGGGCAATTAGGGATGGACAATAAATGCCAGCTTTTCATGGCTCATAAAAAATAAATAACCAACACACAAATAGATCATACTGCACTCCTGATTTATGCTGGGATTCAGACTCCTGGTAAGCTTGCTGCAAATTCACAGACTTTGAAGACACCGTACCTGGAATATAATGCTAGCTTTGCTCTTTTTATGTAAGGAAGGAAGCACTGCAATAAAGGTATTCTGCAATCCTTGAATGAGGGGTATACACTCAGTGGCAAACTTATTAGGTACACTTGTATGCCTGCTTGTTAATGCAGACTTCTAATCAGCCAACCTTGTGATAGCAACTCAATACATAAGAGCATGCAGGCATGGTCAAGAGGTTCAGTTCAAATATGAGAATGGGGAAGAAATGTGATCTAAGTGACTTTGACTGTGGAATGATTGTCAGTGCCAAATGGGCTGGTTTGAGTTTCTCAAAAACTGCTGATCTTCCGGGATTTTCATGCACAGTTTACAGAGAACAATGTGAAAAAAGAAAAAAAAATCTAGTGAGTGGCAGTTCTGTGTGCAAAAACGCCTTGTTGATGAGAGAGGTCAGAGGAGAATGCCAGATTGGTTCAAGCTGACAGGAAGGCAACAATACCTCAAACGTTACAAGAGTGGTGTGCAGAAGAATATCTCTGAACGCACAACATGTTGAACCTTGAAGTGAATGGACTACAGCAGCAGAAGACCACAAATATATACTCAGTGACCATTTTATTTGGTACAAGGGAGGTACATAACAAAGCGGCCACTGAGTATAGATTGAACAAAATAGGTCTGCTCACTCCACGTAGAAAAAAATGTTAGAGGGCTTATTGAAGCATGGCATATTTTGAGAGGCATGCAATACATCAGGTGCAATTTTCCACTTCTGGGGAGTGGGAATTCTAAAACTGAAAGGCATGGTCTCAGTATAAGGGGATGACCACTCATGATGGAGATAAGAGCAGATTTCCTCTCTCAGAGAGCTGTGAGTGTTAGGAATTCTCTACCCTTGAGCTTTATAAATCTGAGCTTGTAATCCAGATATATATTCAAATCTGGGCTACTGAGGAATCATGACATAGGTTATAGGTATCTGGTAAAGAAATGAATTTGAGGCCAAAATTCAGATTGGACCCCACCACCCAGGACGTGTCCTCTTCTCAGTGCTGCCGCCGGGAAGAAAGTACAGGAGCCTTAGGGCTCATGTCACCAGGTTCAGGAACAGTTGTGTTACCCCAGCCATCAGGCCCTTGAACCAAAGGGGATAATTTCACTCAGCTTCACTTGCCCCATCATGGAAATGTTCCATCAACCTATGGACTCACTTTCAAGGACTCTTAGTCTCATGCCTTTGATACTTATTGCTTATTTATTTATTTCTTTTTGTATTTGCAGTTTGCTGTATTTTGCACACTGGTTGAATGCTCAAGCTGGTGCGGTCTTTAATTGATTCTGTTATGGTTATTATTCTATGGATTTATTGAGTATGCCTGCAAGAAAATGTAACTTGGGGTTGCATATGGTGACATATATGTACTTTGATAATAAATTTACTTTGAACTTTGACAAAATTATACCAGATAGCAGAGCAGGTTTGAGTAGGCCTACTGCCTTCCTGTCATTTTCTTCCATCTTTCTTCATTCATAGGATAAGGGTGAAAAGTGAAATATTTAAGGGAAACCTGAGGGGGAACATCTTCACTCAGAGGGTGTTGCAAATGTGGAGTGAGCTGCCAGTGGATGTGTACTCCACTTCAACATTTAAGCTAGGTTTGGATAAGTACATGAAAAGGGAGGGATATGGAGGGAAAAAGTCCAAGTGCAGGTCGATGGGACTAGGCAGAATAATAGCTCAGCACAGACTAGATGGGCTGAGGGGCCTGCTTCTGAGCTGCAGTTCTCTGTTACCCGGCATAATTTCTTTTTAGATTTATTGGTGACTATCTTAACCTTGGATTACCTCATGACTGAAGTCTCTGAGATTTCCACCATTTTTTAATGTGACTGAGTAGGCTCGGTAGACACACAGTATATCTGGCTATTTAATAAACTTTAGGTTTGCTTAAACATGCATGTGGTTCAGCTGTCACATTTATAGCACAATTGACAGCCCTGTGCTCAGGATCAAAGTACTTAAAATGCATTGAAACTACTGTGAGCTCCTTTATCTAGAAATCCATCTATCAATATTGGAATTAATTTTAACTCAGCACACCCAAAAAATGGTAGGAGGGCTGTTAAGATGAAACAAGTAACTAATCAGCTCAGATCCCAACCATATGTAAGGTAAAACCCAACAGAGCTCTGTGGGTAGATGAGGTGGCTAAGAATAAATAATCCCTGTGATTTTACAGCTGGGCCTAAGTATGTAGATATAAACTCTGGTACATCTAACACTACTCTTAGAGAGCTAAATAAAGACATAAGAATAACATAAGAAAATTGAACAGTAAAAGGCCATGTTCTGCCTATTGTGAACAATCTGACCCAGGCCGCAGCTCCTCTTCAGTTCCCCATAGCTCTCAATTCCCTGCTCTTTCAAGATATATTTAATTCCGCTTTAAATGCCCCAAGGATCATTTGAAGGAAACTAAAATGTCACCCACAGGCAGCTGCCCAGTGCTTTATTTGCATGTGTTCTCAGCAGAAAGTAGAGCAGCAGTATTCAAATGGTGCCCAGCAGATAAAATCACCATGACTTCTTGCAGTCTAAAGTAATTTCTTAATTCCCTTCTGCTCATATCCAACTCAATGGGCTAAATCTAGCTGCTTCATCCTTCATTCTCAGTATTATGTGCTTCTGTCTTCAGAAGACATGAACAATATTACTACTGGAGTCAACGGATACTTCTCAAGCATTAGTCTTTCAGACCGATCAAGGCCAGAAGTCCGATAGGATTAATATCATTGAGATCAGTTGACTCACGAGTGACAAAGGTACAAGTGGGTCACAGTCAGCTTTCTGAGTGAAAACGTTTATCACTTCACTGTGGTGTTAATGGATCAAACAAGATATCAGCAAACAGACAAAATACTGGAAGAACTCAGTAGGCCCGGCAGCATCTATAGAAAAGAGTAAACAGTCCACATATCGGGCTGAGACCCTTCATTGATGGGGAAGGGTCTTTTCTTTCTATTTAAATCTTTTTATTAATTTTCCAAAATTATAAACAGAATAATAATATTGATACAGAGAGTTTGGAATTATCTTATTGTTGATAAACATGTACAAAAAAGACTTCAAATAATACAGGTGTAATAGACTTCCAAACTCTTAATATAGTTCATTATAGAGAAAAAAGAAATTTAAAAAATGTAAAGAAAACCACCCCCCCCAAAAAAACAAAAAAATAAAACTAAATACCAAACCCAAAAAGAAAGCAGACAGAACAAAACAAGGCTAGACCAATATCTTAAATCAAATACATTCAGTAATGTTGTCAACTCCGCTCCTCTATTCGTATATTTTAAATTAATAAGAAGGATTCAGAAAAGGTCAAGTTACATCATATGGAAATGTTGAATAAATGGCTTCCAAGTCTCTTCAAATTTAACCGAGGGATCAAAAATGACACTTCTAATTTTTTCTAAATTTAAACATAATATAGTTTGAGAAAACCAATGAAATGTAGTAGGAGGATTGGTCTCCTTCCAATTCAATAAAATGGATCTTCTGGCCATTAAAGTAACAAATGCAATCATCCGACAGGCTGAAGAGGATAAAGATCTAGGTTCCATCATTGTCAAACCAAAAATTGCCATAATAGGATAGGGTTGTAAGTCAAAAAGCAAAACTGTTGAAATAATATCAAAAATATCTTTCCAGAATTTTTCCAAAAGAGGGCAGGACCGGAACATATGAGTCAGAGAAGCCAGCTCAGAGTGACATCTGTCACAAATAGGGTTTATATGGGAATAAAAACAGGCTAGTTTATCTTTAGACATATGGGCCCTATGCACTACTTTAAATTGTATTAGCATATGTTTGGCACATATAGAGGAAGAGCTAATTAATTGAAAAATTTTATCCCATTTCTCTATAGGTCGGAGAAGTTGAAGTTCCCTTTCCAATTCATTTTTAATTTTATCAGATATACCTGGCTGTAATTTCATAATTATATCATAAATAGTTGTTATTAATCCCTTCTGAAAGGGATTTAAACCGAAAATTTTATCGGTGATATCAGTAGGGAGTGAAATCGGGAAGGTAGGCAGCGTGGTATTTAAAAAGTTTCTTATTTGTAAATATCTTTAATAATGGGATCTGGGTAAATTATATTTATTAGATAACTGTTCAAAAGACATGAAACAGTTATTCAGAAATAAGTCACGGAAACATGTTTTACCTTTCGTTTTTCATATCAAAAGGGCTTGATCCATAACTGAGGGTTGAAAAAAATTAGATATAATAGGGCTTGATAATATCAATTTGTTCAACCAAAAAATTTACAAAATTGAAACCATATTTGTAATGTATGTTTAATTATTGGATTAACCATTTGTTTATTCAATTTAGATAATACAAAAGGAAGTGAAGTTCCTAAAATGAAAGCCAAAGAGAACCCTTGTACAGAGTAGCCTTCAAGGTTTACCCAATGTGGACTTGGAATTATATTCCAATCTTGCGTCCAAAATATTGAATATTAATTGCCCAATAATAGAATCTTAGATTCGGCAATGCTAAAGCACCATCTTTCTTGGACTTCTGTTAATATTTTTTCCTTAACTTGGGATATTTATTCTGCCATATATAGGAGGAAATTTTAGAATCAATAGTGTCAAAAAAAGATTTAGGAATAAAAATTGGTATCACTTGGAGTAGATATAAAAATTTAGGTAGAATAATCATCTTAATAGCATTGATTCAGCCAATCAGTGATAGAGACAATGGGGACCATTTAGTAATCAGTTGTTTAACCTGACTAATTAACGGTAAAAGATTAAGCTTGAACAAGTCCTTATGTCTCTTAGCAATTTTAACTCCCAAATAAGTAAAATAGTCAGTAATCACTCTGAATGGTGAACATCTATAAATGGGAACCTGCATATTTAATGGAAAAAGTTCACTCTTACCAAGATTCAATTTGTAACCAGAAAAGCTGCTAAACTGAGCAAGCAGAGATAATACTGCCGGAATGGATTTCTCAGGGTTAGAAATATATAATAGTAGATCATCTGCATATAGTGATAATTTATGTATCTCATTTCCATGGGTAATATCAAATATATTAGGAGAGTCACGAATAGCAATAGCAAATAATGTCGAATAATAGTGGACTAAGAGGGCAACACTGCCTAGTGCCACGGAATAATTGAAAAAAGGGATATGATTATTAGTAAATACCAAAGCCAAAGGAGTAAGGTATATCAATTTAATCCAAGATATGAATATCAGACTAAAATTAAATTTGTCAAGCATATTAAACAAATATGTCCATTCAACTCTATCAAAGGCTTTCTCAGAGTCCAGTGAAATGACGCATTCTGGAGTTCTAGGTGAAGGAGTATAAACAATATTCATTAATCTCCTAATATTAGACAAGGAGTAAGGATTTTTAATAAACAACAACACACATCAAAGTTGCTGGTGAACGCAGCAGGCCAGGCAGCATCTCTAGGAAGAGGTACAGTCGACATTTCAGGCGACGAAGGGTCTCGGCCTGAAACATCGACTGTACCTCTTCCTAGAGACACTGCCTGGCCTGCTGCGTTCACCAGAAACTTTGATGTGTGTTGCTTGAATTTCCTGCATCTGCAGAATTCCTGTCATTTAGGATTTTTAATAAATCCAGTCTGATCAACAGAAATAATTTGAGGCAATATATTCTCCAATCTCGTTGCCAATATTTTAGAAAAAATTTTGGAATCCACATTCAGCAAACATATAGGCATATAAGATGCACATTCAGTAGGATCCTTACCTTTTTTGAGAATTAGGGAAATAGAAGCTCGCTAAAAAGATTGTGGTAATTTACCTATAGATACTGCATCCCTAAGGATTCTACATAGCCAAGGAGACAGTATAGATGGGGAAGGGTCTAGGCCCGAAATGCTGACTATTTACTCTTTTTCCATAGATCCTGTGTAGCTTGCTGAGTTCCTCCAACATTCTGTGTGTGTTGCTTTGGATTTCCAGCACCTGCAGATTCCTCATCTTCAAGATACCAACACATTTGTCAGATTATTTAGGTAGTGTCGATCTTCCTCATGTGCCACAGATGCTGAGACACACCCTAGGGTGTGCTGGGACACATTATCAGTGATGTAACCTGGAGCCATTGGGTGCCTTGGGACTGTCAACATCAGACACTCTTGCTCAGGTGACCCAGCCAGGGTTGATCAGGCCCTGGCTTGTGTACCAGCAGCACTGGTCTACGGATCACACCTGTTGATACGTAGTCATCTGGAGGCTCGGTCAGCAGCTTCTGTGACGGCCCTGATGGCTCTTTTCTTTGCAGCCCCCATAATGCCAAGGAGAGAGTAGATTCTGCACAGTGAGCAGCCACGGAAACCTCTACACCCGTCTCTATAGGCTCACAACATGCCCTCCACCCCTGTCTCTGGTACTGCTCTACCAGCTCCTGGCACTTGGCTTTCCAATGCTCAAGCACCAGCTCACCATGTTATGAAGACCACAGCATATCCAAACAACAATTACAATGACTAAACTTTTAAAATACATTGAAGATCTTCACAGTCAAGCAGAAATGATATTGAATGCTTCTGGTATCAAGAGTCTCAGGAGAAGTTGAAAATTTCACCAGAAATGGTCAACTAAAGATCAGTGGGTTTCTGATAAACTTGAATTCATTAATTCCAGATATACTTCTTACCTTTGCATACTGGGGTGATTGGTCCTCAAAGTACACAGCGATACATTCCATGGGGTTTGCCCAAACTGCTGCCATAATTTTGAAGCAAGCTCATGTGAAGCCTTATTTTTCCATTTGCTTTAAGCCCATCCAACCATCAGGAATTTCATCGATACTCATCCTCAAGTTGGCTGCAATGTGACTTCATTCACTTTCACTACAAGTTCAGTGATTCCCTTAATGTGTACTTACACAGCAGTCTTTGATTTGAATGTACTCAATAACACAGAATCAACTCAATGTCAAATTCCAAAAATCCTAAATGAGAACACAGCTATCTCCTTATTCTGACACTATAGCTGTATTTTGGTGATATTTCATTTAAATACCTAAGTTTTGTTGGTTTAGACATGATGGAGAAGGTACTAAAGAGGGAGAGAGGGTTTGCATTACTGCTAAAGGAGAATTTCACAGTAATACTCAGCGAGATCATACTGGAGGGCACAGAGGCAATTTTGGAGGAGTTCAGAAGTAAGATAAGTGAAACAAGATAGATGAGAAGGAGAAGCTAAATCAGATTTATCAGTATTACAGTGGAGTAAGAGAAATTACAAGGGCATGAGAGAGGAGGTGGCCAGAATTGATTGGAAAAGAACACTGGCAGGGATGATGGCAGAGCAGCAATGGCTGGAATTTCTGGAGAAGGCACAGGATATATATAGCCCAAAGAGGAAAAAGTATTCTAAAGGAATGATGACACAACTGTGGCTAACAAGAGAAGTCAAAGCCAACATAAAAGCCAAAAAGAGGGCATATAATAGAGGAAAAATAAGTTGCAAGTTAGAGTATTGGGAAGTTTTTAAAACCCAACAAAAGGCAACTAAAAAAGTTAAGAAGGGAAAGATGGAATACAAAAAGAAGCTAGCCAATAATATTAAAGGGGATACCAAGAAGTTTCTTCAGTTACATAAAGTGTAAAAGAGAGGTCAGAGTGGGTATTGGACCGCTGGTGAATGATGCTGGAGAGGTAGAAATGGGGGACAAGGAAATGGCAGATGAACTGAAGAAGTATTTTTTGCATCAGTCTTCACTGCGGAAGACACTAGCAGTATGGTGGAAGTTCTGGATGCCAGGGGTCATGAAGTGTGTGAAGTTACCATTACTAAAGAGAAGGTTCTAGGGAAACTGAAAAGTCTGAAGGTAGTTAAGTCACCCGGCCCATTTTAGCATGGAAAAACTGTGGCTGATTGGCAGGAGGTAAAGAGTGGGAATAAAGGGAGCCTTTTCTGTTTGGTTGCCACTGATAAGTGGTGTTCCACAAGGGTCTGTGTTGAGACTGATTTTTTTTTCCGTTAAATGTCAAAACCGGCTCACCCATAGAAGACAGAGGGTCACGGTGGAGGGCTGGTATTCTAGCTAGAAGTCCATGACGAGTGGTGTTTCACAAGGATCGGTGCTGGGACGTCTGATGTTGGTGATATATATTGGTGATTATGGATGAAAATGTAGACAGGTAGATTAGACCGTGTCCAGATGACACCAAGATTAGTGGAGTTGTAGAAAGTGTAAAAGACTATCAAAGAACATAGCAGGATTTATTTTTGCACACAGAAGAGGCCTTTCAGACCCTTCTATCTGTACCACCCAGCAATCCCCAATTTAACCCTAACCTAAACATGTGACAATTTACAATCACCAATTAACCTACTAAGCAGTACATCTTTGGACTGTGGGAGGAAACCAGAGAACATGGAGAAAACCCATGTACTCCACGGGGAGGATGGGAAAGATATAGATCAGTTACAGATATGAATAGAGAAGTGGCAGATAGAGTTGTGATGTTCAGGGCTGGGGGGCCTTTTTGCCAAACCCGGCTTTTTAACATAGCAGCTGACATTTCTAGAGATCAAATAGCTGTTTTTGACTAAGTTAATCTTCCAACTAATAATCTTTGTTCAACATCTTGCCATAAACAGGAGCCAGTCTTTAGTTCTTAATGTTAACAGCAAGCAATAATCATTCTCAAGTTAAAAAGACAGCTTTGCAAACAAACCGCACTGTCCATAGAGCAAAGGATGCTGGCCCACAGGATGGAGCTTGTTGCAATGTCAAACAATGGGGTTATCTTAACTGGGTTTGTATCAAACTAGACAACATTGGCTAAGTTATTTAGTTCAAGGAAGTTTGCAGACCACATGAATACTATCACTTAGCACATCAAATAGCTAATCTATCAAAAATTGGAAGATTTCTGTACACAGAGAGTCAGCATTCGCAGTATTAATTTTGGGTACTTGGGAAATATATCCTCAGATGCTCTTAGACCATCTGCGTGAATAGGTATCTGAAAAAATATCACATGGGTATCAAGTGGCAAAAAACACCAGAATAACTGTAGGAGAGCAGTCAAGCATGTAAGACATATTCAAAGAACGTCAAGACGAATCACAAAAACACAGTGTGAATAGAGTCCCTTCCTCTGCCTTTGATTGCTGGAAAGAATGGCTCGTTTGTCTGCAACTCGTTGGAATGTCTTGTTAGCTTATGGAAATTGTATCTGTCTTTTGGAAATCCTTGGTGTTTTTGAAATCATTTATAATTTGGAAATCTGTTAAAAGATAGAAAATCTATGAGTTTTAAATATGCTTTAAGAATTTTATCTAAATTTAAGCATGTATCACCAAAATTAAAGAACTGTGTTTAAGCTATTTTGTTAGCTGGAAGTATCTCTTCCTTGGTATGGATGGGGGACCCATCATTCAAATAGTGGGTACACTCACTGTGGCAGATAAACGGGAAAGTGATCTAGCCTTAGGTGGCTACAGTATCCTCCCGTTAGTGAAGGTACACATAGCTACGGTATCTATATTGGATAGGACCCAAGATCATTGTTTGAGTTTTAGAATTTTACAGTCAGCGAATGCAATACCATCACAGAGTTTAATCCAGGCAAGTGTGATGTGTTGCACTTTGGGAGGTCAAATGAAAGGCAAGAGTATACAGTTTATGGTGGACCTTTTAATAGCATTGAGCACAGAGGGATCTTTGGGTACATTCCATAATTGGTTACACATGGATAAGGTAGTGAAGAAAGCAAGTGTGTATTTGTCTTCATTGGTGGGGAGGGTTGAGTTTTAGAAGAAGGAAACCATGTTGCAGCTATACAAAACTTCAGTGAGACTTCACTTGGAGTATTGCGTGTCATTCTGGTTTCTCCATTGTAGGAAAGATGTAGAATCTGCGGAGAGTGTGTAGAAGAGGTTTACCAGGACGCTGGCTGAATTAGAGGGCATGAGCAGTATGGAAAAGTTGGACAAACTTGGGTTGTTCACTTTGTTGCATTGGAGGCTGAGGGCAGATCTGAGAGAGGTTTCAAAAATTATGAGAGGCATAGATAGGGTAGACAGTCAGAATCTTTTCCCCAGTGTAGAAATATCAAATACCAAAAGACATACTTCTACATTTAGAGAGAGATGTACAAAGGATAATAAATTAGACATGATAGAATGGCGGAGCCTTCTCGATAGGCCGAATGGCCTAATTCTGCTCCAATGCCTTAGGTTGTTGTGGTCTAAAACAATGTTGGGGGCAAGTTTTTTTTTACGGAGAGAAGTAGGCACCTGGAATAGATTACCAGGGGTAATCATGGAAGCAGGCAGTTTGGTGGAGTTTAAAAGACTTTTAGATAGATGAATGAATACGAAGGAATGGAGAGATATGGACATTTATTATAAATTGGCAAGAAGATCGGCATAACATCATGGGCTGAATGGCCTGACTAGTGCTGTACCGTCCTACCTTTTATGTTTTAGAAGTATTCCTCTGATTATAAAAGTACTGTGTGACACGCTTAAAGGAATTAGAAAGTTCCACATGTCAGCAAGTCTTTCTTTTCTGAAACAGCCCTAAGCTTTCCAGTTCCTAGTTTATAGACAGCCCTGAAGTCACAGGTTCAACTAAAATATGCCTGAAGTTTGGCACTTCAATGCCAATATTTAGTCTTATCAAGGATATTCTATTTAGCAGCTATCAAAATTGTTCGATGCAGAGTTCCCGTTTTTAAATTTTTTTTTATTGATTCAATAACAATGTTAACTCAGCCTTGGTTTCTGTGTGTGAAAAGACAGCACACCTGGAAGTCAAGAATAAGGAAAAGGCCCTGAGCTATTCAAGGTGGTGAGAGTGCTGGAGAGCTGAAGCTGGGCAGAGGGAAGAGTCAGGACCAACGCCTGGCAGGCTCCTTGTTCTTGTAAGGACCTGTTCCCCATGGCCCACATTGACTCCACATAAAAGCAAGCAAGGCCACAGCATCCACTGCACTGAGGCAAAAGTCCATAGCATGGTCCACAGATACAGTAGGAAGACTGGCCAGTGTGATTGACAACATTGTCTGGTGGACTGAATTCATTTGATAACCTGCTGGATTACAACCTGGTTCCAGCACAGTGTAAAATCCCATTCCTTTGACCCATCACTTATGGGATGATCACTCTCACCTTTCCCTGTATCTCTGGTTATCCATTTTGTTATTGTTTTTGGTGCTGCTGCAAAGAAAAGTGGTATGGGAACAGTATGCCTGACAGTGATCTATAGCCTTACGAAAGTATAAACTACATGTGACATCGGCACTAGATGTTATTTGCATGTTAAAGCTGAAATCGATGCACGTGCTCTTTCTAATCTAATCTGGAGAAGCCATTTCAGAAATAGGCTGCAAACTGTCAGTGGCTTTTAGCTTACAATTGGCTGCTTTGCTTTGGTAGGCGTAACAAATGACCACTGTAGTTAACTGGTGTTGGGGGTGGTGTAGTGGTTAGCAAAACGCGTTACAGGACCATCGACCTGGGTTCAGTTCCCACTGCTGCCTGACAGGAATTTGTACATCCTCCCTGTGACTCCGTGCGTTTCCACCAGATGCTCCGGTTTCCTCCCATACTCCAAAAATCTACCGGTTTGTGGGTTAGTTAGTCATTGCAAATTGTCCCATGGTTAGGCTAGGGTTAAATCGGGTGGTGTGGCTTGAAGGGCTTGAAGGGCTGGAAGGGCCTATTCCACACTGTATCTCTAAATTCATTTGTTCAGTTTGTGCTATGTCGTATGATGTGGGTGACCATGTTCTTCGCATGACCATGATTGTTCGTGACAAATTTTTCTATAGGAGTGGTTTGCCATGGCCTGTCTGTACAAGGTGGGTGACCCCAGCCGTTATCAACACCCTTCAGAGATTGTTCGCCTGGCATCATATGACCATCCACCACCTGCTCACACGGCTTCACGTGACCCTGATCGGTGATGGAGCTAAGCAGGTGCTATACCTTGCCCAAGGGTGACCTGCAGGCTAATGGAGCGAAGGAGCACCTTACACCTACTCTGGTAGAGAACCTGTATCTCTAAATTAATTAATTAATGCTATTTCCACATTGATATTTTAATAACAAAGTAAGCAGGACCAAAATTCGCAGAACTGTACAATGCAAGAAAGCACTTAATCCAGCATAATGCTGTGAGCTCTTTGAAGGAGATGCCCATTTACAGCAGCTCTTTAAATAGTGCTCAATTGGTAATATTGTTTTCACTGAACCAGAAGGTGTTGTCTTCCTGGTCTACACATGAGGCTGAAGCACTTAAACCTTGGCTGAGGGAGCACTAAGAAAGTTGCTGTCTTTATGAGGTATTGTGAGATTCTGTTAAGGGAATGCAACTTCAAGACCTAAGTTTGAAGAGAGGCAAAGGATGTTCCAGCCAACATTTCTGCCTCAAACAGATGATCTGGCAGTTGGTGTTTGGAGGAGCTTGCTACATGCAAGTTTTGATGCACTTCAATGGTGATGGTATTTCAAAAGTATTCAATTTGTTGCAAGGTTTAAATCGTTTTGAAAATCATAATATACACACTTATCTCTTTATTGCTGCCACCAACCAATATTATCATTTTATAATTCAGAAGCTCCGCCCTGGGACCAGCACATAAGTGCCATTAAGAAGGAGCCACGACAGTGCGTCTACTTTCTTAAAAGTTTGCGAAGATTCCACATGTCATCTAAAACTTTAACAAACTTCAATAGATGCATGGTGGAGAGTATCATGACTGGTTGCACCAATGCACAAGAATAGAAAAGTCTACAAAAAGTAATGGGTGCAGCCCAATCCAACACAGGAAAAGCCCTCCCCACCATTGAACACAACTACAAGGAGCACTACCACAAGAGAGCAGAATCCATCATCAAGGGCTCCCACCATCTAGACCATGATCTATTCTCATTGCCACCATCAGGAAGCAGGTCCAGGAGCCTTAGGTCCCACACCACCAGGTTCAGGCACAGTCCCATTACTCTCCAAGCATCAGGCTCCTAAACCAGAATGGATAACTTCATTCACCTCTGAAATGATTTCACAACCTACGAACTTACTTTCAAGGTCTCTACCACTCATGTTATTAGTATTATGTAGTTATCGTTATTTTTTTTTTGTATTTGCAGTTTGCCTTCTTTTGTACGTTGGTTGTTTGTCAATCTTTGTGTGTAGTTTTTCATTGATTCTATTGTATTTCTTTATTTTCCTGTAAGTGTCTGCAAAAAAAATGAATCTTGGGGTAGTATATGGTGATAGATACATACTTGATAATAAATTTACTCAGATTTTTGAATTTTCTGAGCTTTGATCAAGGTAGGGTGACATTAACATGCTTTCGTTTGATGCCAAATATTATGTGATAGATTATATAAATCAGAAGAAATTATAGCCACTTAAAACTATGCCCCCTCCTCTCAGACTGGCACTAACATTCCCAATCATGCTTAAAGTTTGCAGAATGGTAGTTTGCAGTAGAACAATTGCTGACATCAATTTAAGTTCAAAGTTCAAAGTAAATTTATTATCAAAGTACATACATGTCACCATATACAACCCTGAGGTTCATTTTCTTGTGGGCATTCTCAATAAATCCAATAACGATAATAGAATCAATGAAAGACCACAGCAACAGGATGGAGAACCACTGTGCAAAACTGGGAAATGGCAACATTCTAAATATATATTCAAAGGTCCAATTTAATGTCAGAGAAATGAATACAATATACATCCTGAAATGCTTTTTCTTCGCAAACATCCACGAAAACAGAGGTGCCCCAAAGAATGAACGACAGATAAATGTAAGAACCCCAAAGACCCCCCCCCAGCTTCCCTCCCTCCCCCGCGAAAGTGGCAGCGAGCAATGATCCCCCTCCCCCCACCAGCAAAATAAGCATCGGTACCACCACTGAGCACTCAGCATGAGCAAAGCAATACCAAAGACACAAACTTGCAGTTACACCAACGATTTCACATTTCATCCAGCATACGGCATACTGCAGATTCTCTCTCTCCATAATAAGGGAGAAGGAGGTGTCTCTGTTTCCCACCACCAAGTGGGGAGACATAACAAACAACTCGCTGGTTTACGATGTTAAAAGTCCATTACATCGCTTTTTTCCGAGCTCTGTGCCCGAAGATCGCAAAGATCTCAGGTCTTCGGGCCCACAGCAGATATCCTGACTCCCCCGACGACACACGGGTCTCCTGCCGTGACACCGATCCTCGATCTATAAGACCATAAGACCATAAGACAAAGGAGCAGAAGTCAGCCATTCGGCCCATCGTGTCTGCTCCGCCATTTTATCATGAGCTGATCCATTCTCCCATTTAGTCCCACTCCCCCGCCTTCTCACCATAACCTTTGATGCCCTGGTTACTCAGATACCTATCAATCTCTGCCTTAAATACACCCAATGACTTGGCCTCCACTGCCGCCTCTGGCAACAAATTCCACAGATTCACCACCCTCTGGCTGAAAAAATTTCTTCACATCTCTGTTCTGAATGGGCGCCCTTCAACCCTTAAGTCATGCCCTCTCGTACTAGACTCTCCCACCATGGGAAACAACTTTGCCACATCCACTCTGTCCATGCCTTTCAACATTCAACATGTTTCTGTGAGGTCCCCGAGATCTTAGGCTTCCAAATTCGAGCTGGACTCTCAGGCTATCTATCTAATTCTTTTAATACAGAAAAACTTTCCGAAGTGCTCCTCTGGAGTTTATCAAAGAACAAAAAATGATGTTCCACGACATTGTTAGGTAACTAAAATATACGACAGTGCATAGGGCTGAGAATAGATTAGCTGTTCACTTGTGATGTGAGGTATGTTGGCCCTACTCCCTGTCCATTGTGTAAAATGTATTTCAAGTGGTTTCTTAACACAGAATAGATGTTTACCACAGCTATTAAGAATATAATAAAAATTAAGCAGGTGCATTTTAACTATACCCTCCCATTCCATCTTCAGGATATCTTGTTATTACACACTGGCCCAAATAAAGAGAAGGCACTGGTTTACTTCAAAATTCCTATGTTGAAGTCAACTGCTAGAAAGTACACAGAATTCCCACAACTGATTACTTCTTTGAATTTCTTTGGTTCTAATTTCTAAATCAGAAATCCTCAAGAAGTAAAGGCCCCATTCCATCAGGATTACAACATTAGAGAAGAATTTTCTCTCCCACAGTATCCAAGCATTGTATTTTTGTTCTCTTACATCTTTACAGTTTGCCTGGTTACACATAAAGTGTTAAATCTTATATGATTTCTTCATCAGCAGAATAAAGTGAAGCAAAATATCAAGAACTTACTTGTGCAGGGAAAGAAATGGAAGGACCTTCTGTTCCAACTGGCCGTAGCAACTTGTCTTCGCCTCAGGAATGTACCCATATTGCTCCATCATGGCGGAAGCAGCTGTTGTGATGATGCCAACAGCGTCCATCACCCTTTCTGTCAGGCTGTAGTCCCATTCGTCGTATGACACAGATATCAGCCCGGCTGGAAATTCCTCAGGTATGATGTCTGTGTTACCCGTAACCAAGCTGGGCACAAGCCAGGTGAAACCAAAGCCCGTGAGGCCTAGAGAACGGGCCTCCTCCAGTATGAAAACAGCTTCGTCTTTCGAACAGTACAGCAGAATAACTGATGATTGTATTCTCTTCAACTGAACTTGAGCCTTTGAATCCCCGTCAACAGCATCTAACGTGATAGTGGCGAGAAGCTCCCAGCCCACAAAGCTATTTTCAACTGTGGTTTTTAATACACTAATAAATTCATGATATCCAGGGAAGGTGCTGGTTACAACGGAGAACTCGTGCCAGTCATATTCCTCCATGATATTTAACATCACTCCAACCTGCTGTTGTATGGAAGCCCCGAACTGGAAAAATGTTGACTTTTGATCCTGCAATAGAAATTACAAAATAATTTTATGATAACATTTGGAAAAAGAAACGGGCAGTATAGCTAGCTGAGTACAACATATTGATGCAGTTACAAAGAAGCAGAAGGCAGCGGCTATATTTCATCAGGAGTTTGACGAGAGTTGGTATGATACCAAAGGCAAGCTTCTACCAGTATACCGCGGAGAGCATTCTGACAGGCTGCATCCCTGTCCGGTAAGGAGAGGAGGCTGCACAAGATCAGAAAAGGCAGCAGAAAGTTGCAAACTCTGCCAGCTCTATCGTGGCACTAGCCTCCCTGGCATCAAGGGGAACGTCAAAAGGCGGTGCCTCAAAAAGGCGGCATCCATCGTTAAGGACACCCCCACCCCCATCACCCAGGGCATGCCTTCTTCTCACTGCTACCACTGAGTGGGTGGTATAGGAGCTTGAAAACACACACTCAATACTTAAGGAACAGCTTCTTCCCCTCTGCCCTCAGATTTCTGAGTGGACAATGAACCCATGTACACTACCTCAATATTTTTGCTCTCTTTTTGCACTAATTAGTTAACTTAGTTTTTAAAAATACGTTTCTTATTGTAATTTATGGCTTTTTTATTATGCATTGCAATGTGGTGCTGCCACAAAACAACAAATTTCACGACATATGCCAATGATATTAAACCTGATTCTGAACTAGTAATACAATGGAAAAACACACATTAAAACTTTATGCAACAAAACAATGCAGTTGAAGAGTGTACAGTGCCGTGCAAAAGTCTTAGATATGTATAAACAGCTATGGAGGCTACACACATCAAAGTTGCTGGTGAACGCAGCAGGGCAGGCAGCATCTCCAGGAAGAGGTACAGTTGATGTTTTGGGCCGAGAGGCTAAGACTTTTGCAGAGTACTGTAATAACTTTATGTATTACACTGTACTGCTGCCACAAAAAAATAAATTTCATGACATATAGGAGTGATGATAAACTTGATTCTGATACTGTGGATTGAGAGTGGGGGCGGGGGTGTTGGCAAAGGTGAATCATGGTTGGGGAAAGTGGAAGGGAGAAAGGAGGAAGCGGGAAGTACCAGAGAGACATCCTGTAATGATCAATAAACCAAATGTTTGGAATCAAATTACATTGCCTGGTGTCTAAATAACCCTGAGTGTGTCTGCACCCATGCCTTCCTGCCACATCTGACACTTTTTCTCTGCCACCTGTCCCACACTCCTCTCACGGACTCCACCCTTGCCATTCCCGATATCCTTTACCCCACCAGATTTACAAACTCACTCTCCGCTCCACATTGACAAATACAGTACTGTGCATAAGTCTAAGGCACCCTAGCTCTTTGTAAGTGTCTAAGAATTTTGCACAGTACTTGTTCATGAAAAGACATTAACAGAGGTGGTCAATGGGGTGAGCTTTAAGGAAAACCGTCAAGGTGAACAGAATGGTAGAGAGATAAACTTCACATTCCAGTACACAATATTAGCATGAAATTGTTTTGATTGTGTATGCATATCCTATCAATCATCACTGTTCAACACATTATGATTTACAGGATTTCTTATCTTGGACTACAGAGATCAATTTTCCATTAAGTACGAACAGGTTGCATTAACAACGGTTGCTGCTTTATTCTGAACGTAGCCTATGGAGCTTGCCCAATACACTCTGTTTTTCACTGCAATCAGCTTTGAATACTTGAACAGGAACATTTCATCATCCATTCAGAAAAATTTGGCAGCAAGCATTAGCATCCACTGAGAAGACAAAGGGCTTCAGATTATTTTAAATCTCGGTTGGCAAAACAAGATCGTAGAATACAGATTTCTCATGACTTAGAGGGAGGCCTCTAAGCCCAATGAGTCTTTGTCAACTCCTGGTTGAGAAACCCCATTAGTCTTGTTTCTCCACTCTTTCCCTGTAGTGCTGCAAATTATTTCCCCTCAGGCATCTTTACAAAACCTTCCTGAAGGCTCTTTAGACTCTACTGCCACCATTTTTGAAGGGCAGTAAGTTCAACCGCTCACTACGTTAAAAAAAAATGCAAAGTGCAAAGTCCCATTGAAAATCGGCACATGAAGCTGGGGATACGCAACTTGGATTCATCTGAATAGATTCATTTAGAACTGAACAACTGTGAGTCTTAAGTGAATATTGTGTTCATCTTGAATAAGAGCAGTGTCATTGTAAAACTTCAGGGCTGAGGATAATAGAATGCTAGGATTACTTACTCTCAAAAAGCATATGGTATTGGAAGTCTCAATTAGTTAAAGGTAGAGCAATAATCAGAACCTGATTAAATATATCCTAGGTTACTATGAAAGGCAGAGGAGGAGATGTTGGTGCTCTGCCAGAGACGTTCAAAACTTTTCTGGTCCCAAAAGAAGTATCAAATGATTGCAGGGCAGTCGCTTTATTCAGAAAGGCTGCTGCTGTGGGGGAGGGAGAGGATCAATACTTTGCTGCTGCCTATGCATGGAGGGGAGTAGGGGGGCTTTGGGTATCTAACGTTTTAACTGACACTCATTCTTTGGGGAACTCTTCTGTTTTTGTGGCTGCCCGTGAAGAACAAGAATTTCAGGTTGGATATTGTATAATTCTCTGATATTAAATGGAACAATTGAACTATTGAATCTAACATCACTCATGGGGGGAGGGGTGCTTATTGGTAAAACTCTGAGAAATATGAGTGATTGTACATTGTTAGGACAAGTATTTAATATACAGAATGCATGGTGGAATCCTAGGGAGTATTAAGGAACAGAGAAACATTAGGGTACATCTCCAACCTTCTCTGAAAACAAAACCACAGCACAGGCAGATAAGCTGATATAAAATGCAAATGAAATATTTGCCTCAGTAAACTGGGGCACAGCATATACTAGCAGGGAGATTAGGTACGAGTTTAGACAATATTAATTTGTCCTCAATTGTATTACTGTGTGCAGCTCTGGGTGCCACACCACTGGAAGAAATGCTTTCACCAGAGTTTCACCGGCTCTTGCTTGGGAGGCAAGGTTCCGTATATGACAGAGGACTGGATAGGCTGTGTTTGTTTCACTTAGTGTTGAAAAGGCTGAGTGAGTTTCTTGTTGAGGTATATAAAATTCTGAGGGATATTGATTAGTTAGATAGTGACAGACTTCTTCCCTTAACAGGAGGAAAGAGGTTTAAAGTAGATTTAAAGTAGGAGATTTAAAGTGCATTTGAGGAAGATTTTTTTTTCATCTGGAGGGGAGCTGAAATCTGAAACGGAAGTGGGGCAAGGGGTTGAGGGATAGTGCCTGCACTGAAGGATTGAGAAATTGGTTATCAGGCCAATAAAGCAACACTGTGACCTTGTCATACAGAATCTTAGATCAGAAATTGTAATCCAAGTAGCATTAGTGCTATAGTACTAGAAAGAAAACATCTATTTGCTGATGGACCTAATAAAATGGTAATAAATTGATAAACAGAAAGACTGGTTAAAGATTCAGCTTTAGTGCACTTACAGATCCCCTGAACTCTTTTCACAACCTCAAGGTGTATTGCTCTTACCCACATCTTTGTCCAAACACAGAAAGGGTAGTGAAGATGGCATTTGAATGGATTAGAATGGTTTAGAGCAGGGGTTCCCAATCTGGGGTCCAAAGACCCCTTCGGTTAATGTCCATGGCATATAAGAGGTTGTGTGCCCTTGGTTTGGAGGGATATGGGACAAATGCAGGCAAATAGGACAAACTCAGGTAAGCTAGCTGGTCATCATGGATGAATGAGCTGAGGGGTCAATATCAATAGAGTATTGCTCTGTGAAGCCAATTAACAAACCATTCAGCGTAATCAGTTAGACTTTCTCCTGCTCAAGAGCCACTATGTACCCAAGCAACATATTCTTCTACTTCTTTCTCCTCCTATACTGATCCTCGAATGAATAAAGCTATTCCCCTGAATTGCCCCATTTTCTACTTCCTCGCCACTTGATGGATAAAGATTCTTCTCCTGAATTCCTTCTTGAGTTTAATATTTTACCATTCCTTGCAACCAGAAACACTTCCTCATTCTAAATAATCAAATCACTTCATAATTTAAAAGCTATCTATTAGGTCACCTTTTTTGCACACGAAATGAAGCAATTCTCAGTTGGAATGAACATCACTTGGCAGCAGCTTGCCCTGCAGGGAGCATTATATGAATTATCTTGGTGCAAAAAATGTAAAATTCTGAAGAATAAATTGCATTTTTTTTCACTTTAGGATCTTTCTGATGTGCAATTCTAACTTTGTTTGATGAAGTATTGCAACAATAAAATGAAACATCCTCATTTCTCTCATTCCAGACCATGGCGGAAAAATTTGCATTGTCTATTGTAACTCTGGGTTTAGTGAGGCATGACATGTTGGCACAGAATCTGCAGGTAACACATTTCATAGGATTGGAATCAATATAATCTGTATTACAGCATAATGCAATGAAACCCTATTATTTTCTGCACTCAATTCATTTAAATCCATTTAATTTCTTGTATATTTGTAACTGTGATCGTGAAGCACTGGCTCTCGTTTGCATTAATATAAATACACTTTCAATTTCTGAACATACTTTAATAAATCTCTAAACATCTTTATGTTTAAGGAAAAAATGCTCAATTTCAAAATTATTTGATCCTTTGAACTTGAGTGACAGCTTAACTTTGTCTATTATGTATCACTTCTGTTAATTGGCACCCATGTTCCCCAAGCAAAATAATTTTTGTGGCTTTGCAACTCTCAGAGCTTCTTCTACGTGCTTTTCACTAAAGACTGATTAGGTGAAGGAAGATGTTAAGTGGTATCTAGCAGGTCTATTTTCTCAGGCAACAGCCTTCATGGACCCTTGATACCTCAACCGTCTCTTCCAAACCATGCTTCACCATTACTGACAGATCTGCCTTGCTTGTGTGATAAGAAATATGCCAAGGATTGTGATGAAGGATCCAATTATGATTCTGTGTCTTGAGTGTACAATATTATTTTACCAGTCTGTAGACCAGCTCTCCCAATCCCCAAATTTAGACAGTTGATCCCATACAACTTTCCATTCTTTGGCTTTGTCCCATCATCCCTCACCTGTGCCAAAGCCCTCCATATTCCTCTCATCCATGCACTTATCCAAACTTCTCTCAATGTTTCAATCAAATAAAATGTTGCAATAAAAGAGGAAAAAAGGGGTTGAAAGGTTCTTGATTTGTAAGGGTGCCAAAGGCTACAGGGAGAAGGCAGGAGAAAGCGATTGAGAAGAACAACAAGTCAACCATGATGGAATTACAGAGCAGACTCAATGGGCCAGAATAGCCCAATTCTGCTCCAGAGTTCGATGGTCTTGCAGAGATGACTAGGCTAGGATCTTCCCTTGTCAGTATCTGTTGCCTAGGTCACTGATGGATTGACAATTTCCTTTTATTCATGTTAGTCTGATATACATATTAGTGTTTTTAGTGAGTAGTTATGAAATGGCTATAAGTCTGGAGTTAAAAAATCCAGAGACCTGGTAAAAACAGCTGATTCTCCTCCCTGAAGAATATGTGTGAACCAGAAGCACAAGAGATTCTGCAGCTGTGGGAGATTTTGAGCAACCCATGCAAAATGTTGGCGGAACACCAATCAGCTAGATTCTAAGTAAAATAAGGCAAAATCCACTACCTAAGTAATGGAGGGGAATAAATCGTCCACGGACATTATGGGGAAAACCCTTCACCAGAACCTAATGGTATCCTGATTTGCTGAATTCCTCCAGCATTTTATGTCTGTTGCTATTTGTGAATCAGAAGGGCTTTACAACAGTCTGATAGTTTTCATTGTCACCATTGCTTTTTAAATCTTTTTATTAATTTTCCAAAATTATAAACAGAATAACAATATTGATGCAGAGATATTGGAATAGTCTTATCGTTGATAAGCATGTACAGAAAAGACTTCAAATAATACAAGTATAATAGACTTGCAAACTCTTAATATAATTAATCATAGAGAAAAGAGAAATAAAAAGAAAAAAAATACAAAGAAAAACCCAAAAACAACCAAAAAATAAAATAAAACTAAATACTAAACTCAAAAGAAGCAAACAGAACAAAAGAAGGCTAGACCATTATCTTAAATCGAACACGTTCAGTAATGTCGTCAACTCCACTCCTCCATTCATATATTTTAAGTTAATAAGAAGGATTCGGAAAGGTCAAATTACATCATATGAAAATGTTGAATGAATGGTTTCCAATTTTCTTGAAATTTAACTGAAGGATCAAAAATGTCACTTTTGATTTTTTGTAAATTTAAACATAATATAGTTTAGGAAAACCATTGAAATGTAGTAGGAGGATTGGTCTCCTTCCAGTTCAATAAAATGGATCTTCTGGCCATTAAAGCAACAAATGCAATCATCCAACAGGCTGAAGAGGATAAAGATCTATGTTTTGTCATTGGCAAACCAAAAATTGCCATAATAGGATGGGTTTGTAAATCAAAACGCAAAACTATTGAGATAGTATCAAAAATATCTTTCCAGAATTTTTCCAAATGAGGATAGGACCTAAACATATGAGTTAAAGAAGCCACTTCAAAGTGACATCTGTCACAAATAAGTTTATATGGGAATAAAAACGGGATAATTTATCTTTAGACATATGGGCCCTATGTATGTTTAGCACATATAGAGGAAGAACTAACTAATTGAAAAATTTTATCCCATTTCTCTATCATTCATTTTTAATTTTATAAGATATACCTGGCTGTAATTTCATAACTATATCCTAAATAGATGCTATTACAGTCATCCCTTCTGAAAGGGATTTCAAACCTAAAATTTTATCGATGATATCAGTAGGGTATGAGATCAAGAAGGTACGTTGTCATCATTGCTCACAAGACCTTTAGACATAGGAACAGAAATTGACCTTTCTTTACATAGAGTCTGCTCTGCCATTCCATCATGGCTGATCTATCATCCCCCTCAACTCCATTCTCCTACCTTCTTCCTGTAACCTTACTAATCAAGAACCTCTCTGCTTTCAATTTACCCAATGATTTGGCCTCCAAAGCCACCTGTGGCAGTGAATTCCACAGATTCACCACCCTCTGGTTAAAGAAATTTCTCCTTATCTCTGTTCTAATGAGACGCTCTTGCATTCGGAGACTATAATCCTAGTCTTTTACTTAATCACAAACGAGAGAAAATTTGCAGATGCTGGAAATCCAAGCAACACACACAAGATGCTGGAGGAACTCAGCAGGTCAGGCAGCATCGATGGAAAAGAGTACAGTTGATGTAATGGGCCAAGACCCTTCAGCAGTAGACATTTCGGGCCAAAACTCATCATGACATGGAACTGGAAATTCAATTGTTGATTAAGTAGTTTTACAGGAGCATGACTGAGAGTCTCCTAACAAACTGCATGACTATCTGGTATGGGAATTGCAAGACATCTGACTGCAAGTCCCTACAGAGGATCGTGAAGATTGGTGAGAGGATCATCATTCCACTCATTAAAGATATTTATCAGGAGCACTACATACATAGGGCCCTTCGCATTGTCAGTGATCCCTCCCATCCGCACAACAATCTCTTGACCCCCTACACCAGGCAAGAGGTACCACAGCATGAGGACAAGAACTGTTAGGATGGGAAAAGGCTTCTTCCCCCAGCTATGAGACTAATGAACTCCCGGCCACCACCCAGGTCTCATCATGTATGAAGCGCCAGAAGCATTATACTGATTACTTTTTAACTTGTATTCTATATGCACCTTCTTATTTGTTAATTAATTAGTCTTAATACTCGTTATGTGTGTGAGCTATGTGTGCAGTGTAGTGCATCTTACTCCAGAACAGCGCTGTCTCGTTTGGCAGTATAGATGTGGACCGTTGAATAACAATAAACTTGAGATTGAAATTGTCACAAGGTCATTTACCCAAAACTCTGGACTTCTGGTACAAAATCCAAAACTCTGTGCTAATGTTCCTGATGTAGCACAGTTGTACCTTACTTTGAGGCAACTCTATTTTTAACTGTTCCAATTGGCAATAATATCTTGTAATATAGCATGGACTGAAGTCAATATTGCAAACAAAGTACCATGAAGGGGTATGGAGCGAGATTCCAAGTAAATAAGGCTAAGTCGACTACCCAAGTGATGAAGTTTAAGACAAATAGCTATGCTCAGGTATGGCACAAGTGTATTGGCCTTCATTAAGTGAGGCCATATTTACAGATTGTGCAATGAAATGACATCAACAGTGTAGATGGAAGAATTCTTCTTGGTTTTGGAAATATTGTCAAAATACAGTAAGCAGTTAAAAGGTTATATTTTACAAAAGATTTATAAGAACTGTCTCACTTTTTCAATATTACCCCTGAGAGTTATTCATCCATTAAGAATAGCAATCTAAACAAGAATGGAAAGTGATAACATCACTCATTTCGCTGAAGATCGTCGCCTTGTCACGGTGGAGAGGCTTATGAGTTCCTGAGACCCAAGAGTGATACCGTCTGGAGTTTAGCTTCCTGGTAGGGTCACCCTTGGGGGTAAGGTCAAGGGGGAGATTCCAGACAAAGAGAAATCCAGCCAAGACCTCAAAGCGGAACTGGAAGGAGAAGATGATGCATCACAATGGCTGAAGACAGAGGAAGGCAGCAGCAGTGAAGTTGTCTGTTGTCTTGTGTTCTATGCTACCGGATACTGTCTCTGTTCGGTCATGTGGCAAGTACCTTTGCATCAACTTCCTAGTGTTAAACAAAATCATGCACAGGCATTCTTCATTAAAGGAATAACCCCTTAGGAGAACATCATATTCAACTTGGGTGAATGTCCTACTACTACATCACAGAGAAGTATAATCAGTATCTATAGGGATCTGATGGAAAAAATAAGAACTGGATATCTGATTTTCAAACATGAAAATCAGATGGGGTTAATTTTATGTTTCCCAGATGGGTAACATTTCAGGATGATCCCCATCTGTCATAGATTCATTTGGAATTTTCCTCTTATTGATATCTATCATCAAAATTTACTGACCCTTGTGCAAATATTGAACATAATGTGCAAAGTGCCCACAATAACACAGCCACCTACATGACCACCTACATCTTTCAAATAATCTTAATCATAGCTGCCCTAAGTGAAATTCTATTAATATCAATAGAACAAATATTAGACAGATTTTATAAACAGAAAACCATCCACCAGATAATTAACTGTGATAATGATAACAATTTACACCAATGTGTTTGCATGCTATTAACTGGCAACTTTTTATTACGAGTTAACTAAATCCTGGTGAGGAAAGTGAAGAGATTGCAACAATTCCCATGAGTGAAAAGGAAGGGGAAACATGAATCCTGGCAATTTGGTCAGCAAACACTATGAAAACAGGAGACGGGGGATAGCTTTGTCACAATGATCTAAGTTTTTGAAAGGCACTTGTGTATGTCTGCAAAGTAAAATGGTCTGCAGGCAATTCATTATATGTCTCAATATTTTCGACCACCACCAGTCCAGAGAGGCAGAGCTAGTACCAGGGCCTCCAGCACCTGACAATGTCAATGTTAATTGGGATGCTCAATGGCATTATACATTCATTCATCATCAGCAGATGAAATATTCTAACTACGGATAATGCTAAGGATGGAATTTTCAACTTGGCTCCCAGGGAAGCAACCTTACAGGAAGGAATATCTGTCCATCCCCTGTTAAAATTCACATTGAAATTGAGAATCAGGGCCAGATTAAATTTGACTTCTGTTGTTTCCAACTCACAAGATTGCGAGAGGATGAGATGCTGGAGGTGAACTTGCTGAGAGAAGTGTCAGAGATATCAGACCCAGTTTGTTCATCATCAGTACTATGATGTCACAGTCATAGAGTACTACAGTACAGATACAGGCTGTTCAGCCCTTTTTGTCAGAGACCTTACTATTAAGAATTGGCAGTAAACATGTGGGGTAGCAAAACTATACATGGTGCTGCAAAAGAACCTATCAGAGAAAGTTCTCTATAAGGCACAGCATCTTGAGCTGAAGGTACCACAGAGCACGCACATTTCTCAATACGTTTCTCGAGGAATTGATCATAAACCTAACGTCATAGGTGGTTAGCTATTCTCCTCCCCTTCCTTCTATGACAAATAAATCAGAGGAGAGCAACGCTACTGTCAAAGCCATTTTATCAGCTTCCCCTCCAGTTTTTTGAAGTTCCCTAAATAAGGGAGACTTCTACACCAACTCATGGACATTAATAATGGAGTAAAGGCAACACTTCCAAAGAGAGCAGTCTGAAACAAATTATAAATAATTTGTTGTTATTAATTTGTCCAACACCAGATTTCATCAGTTATCACAATTTCACAGTTCTCAGAACTAAACTGCTGTAATCAACCAATTCAGGCAGATTCTCAGAGATCCTTAATGATTCCTGTTCCAACTGGCTCAACATCATATAAATTATGCACTTATCAATTAAACTATCCCACTGAACAAAATTTGTTGAATTGCTATTAGTAATAGGTCCAAAGGGCTGTGAAGCCGTATACACGCGGTGGCCACTTTATTAGGTAGCTCCTTTAGCTAATAAAGTGGCCACTGAGTGTACTAGACACTAGACACTAGAATACTACAGCACAGTACAGGCCCTTCGGCCCTCGCTGTTGTGAGGACCCATGTATTCCTAAAAAAAAGTACTAGATCCACACTACCCCATAACCCTCTATTTTTCTTTCATCCATGTGCCTGTCCAAGAGGCTCTTAAATACCCCTAATGTTTTAGCCTCCATCACCATCCCTGGCAAGTCATTCCAGGCACCAACAACCCTCTGTGTAAAAAACTTACTCCTGATGTCTCCCCTAAACTTCCCTCCCTTAACTTTGTACATATGCCCTCTGGTGTTTTCTATTCGTGCCCTGGGAAACAGGTACTGGCTATCCACCCTATCTATGCCTCTCATAATCTTGTAGACCTCTGTCAAGTCCTCTCCCATTCTTCTAAGCTCCAAAGAGAAAAGTCCCAGCTCTGCAAACCTTGCCTCATAAGACTTGTTTTCCAATCCAGGCAACATCCTGGTAAATCTCCTCTGCACCCTCTCCATAGCTCCCACATCCTTCATATAATGAGGTGACCAGAACTGAACACGATACTCTAAGTGTGGTCTCACCAGAGATTTGTCGAGTTGCAACATGACTTCTCTACTCTTGAACTCAATCCCCCTAATAATGAAGCCTATCATCCCACAGGCCTTCTTAGCTATCCTATCAACCTGTGCAGCGACCTTGAGGGATGTATGGATTTGAACCCCAAGGTCCTTCTGTTCATCCATACTCTTAAGTAACCGACCATTAACCCTGTACTTAGCCTTCTGGTTTGTCCTTCCAAAATGCATCACCTCACACTTATCTGGATTGAACTCCATCTGCCACTTTTCTGCCCACCTCTGCATCCTGTCTATATCTTCTTGTAACTTTCGACAACATACAGCTCCATCCACAACTCCTCCAATCTTTGTGTCATCCGTAAACTTACTCACCCATCCTTCCACCTCTTCATCCAGGTCATTTATAAAAATCACAAAGAGCAGGGGTCCCAGGACAGATCCTTGCAGCACTCCACTAGTCACCAACCTCCAGGCAGAATACTTTCCTTCCACTACTACCCTCTGCTTTCTTCCTGTAATCCATTTTTTTATCCAAACAGCCAAGGTTCCACTGATCCCATGCCTCATGACTTTCTGGATGAGTCTCTCATGGGGGACCTTGTCAAGTGCCTTGCTAAAATCCATGTAGACCACATCTACTGCCCTAGCCTCATCAACTTCTTTTGTTACCTCTTCAAAAAACTCAATTAGGCTCGTGAGGCATGATCTGCCCTTCACAAAGCCATGTTACTATCCTTGAGTAGACTGTACTTCTCTAAATGCTCATAGATCCTATCCTTAAGAATCCTTTCCAGTAGTTTTCATGCCATCGACGTAAAACTCACCGGTCTATAGTTCCCAGGATTCTCTCTATTACCTTTTTTAAATAAGGGAACTACATTTGCCATTCTCCAATCCTCCGGCACCTCCCCTGCAGCCAAAGAGGATTCAAAGATCATAGCTACTGCTCCAGCGATCTCTTCTCTCACTTCCCACAGCAACCTGGGGTATATCACATCCGGCCCTGGGGACTTATCAATCTTGATGTTTTTAAGACGATCCAACACTTCTTCTTCCTTAATCTGCACATTGTCCAGCACACAGGCCTGTTCTATTTCGACCTCACCCTGATCAAGGTCCTTTTCACTTGTGAATACTGAATACGTTCATGGTCGACTGCTGCTGTAGCCCATCAGCTTCAGGATTGACAGGCTGTGCATTCAGAGATGTTCTTCTGCACACCACTAGTATAATGTATGGCTATTTGAGTTAATGCCCATTTTCTAGCAGCTTGAGCCACTCTCTGACCTCTCATTAACAAAGCATTTCACCCACAGAACTGTCGCTCACTGGATGTTTACCAGCAGATCAGCAGTTCCTGAGATACTCAAACCACCCCATCTGGCACCAACAATCATTCCACAGTCAGAGTTACATAGAACACATTTCTTCCCCATTTTGCTATTTGGCCTGAACAACAACTGAACCTCTTGACCATGTCTGCATGCTTTTATGCTTTGAGTCGCTGCCACATGATTGGCTGATTAGATATTTGCATTAACAAGGTGTACAGGAGTACCTAATAAAGTGGCCTCTGAATGTACTGTATATGCAGAGAAAATTTGAAGCGTTGTGGACAGGTGCAGAAAATCAGATGATTATACAAGCCTAGAAAAGAGCGCATGAAATAGGCACCCATTGTTACAACTCTGGTCACAACACCATTCTGGCCCTTGAGGGAGATCAGTTTAAGTTTTCCAGAATAGACTGCAATTCTAATGGTACAAGGAGAGATTAAATAAATTTTCATGCATTCCCTGCACGGAAGAGCTTAAGAAATAATTAAATTGAAGTTTTAAGATTTTAAGGGAAAGTAACCGGGTGGGATATCTGGCATGAGATATATAATCTAAAAATTAGGGAAATTCAGAAGCCAAGTTGCAACATATGATGATCCAACACAGAATCAGATTAATTATTATTGAGTTAAATGGCTTGAAATTTGTTGTTCAGCGATGGTGATACCATGTAAAGTCATAAAATTGCTATAAATTACAAAAATAAATAATTGGGGCAAAAATGGAGAATAATGAGGTGTGGATTCATGGACAGTTCAGAAATCTGATGGCAGAGGGGACAAAGCTGTTTCTGAATCATTGTGTGTGGGTCTTCACAAACAGTCCACATTGTCTGTACCAACTGTCATGCCAATATAAACTGCATATCTGTCTGTAAGTGTTTTGTATTCCTCAATTCGCAGCCTGTTCACACGTCTGTCTCAATGCCTCTTAAATGTTGCTATGGTGTCTGCTTCCAACACTTCCCCTGGCAGTGTGCTGAAGGCATCTATCAGTCTCTGTGTAGGAAATAAAACTTGACTCATAAATCTCCTTTGAATTTTCTCTCTCCCCTTAAAGCTATGCCCTCTAATATAGGAAAAAGACTTTGACTATCCACCCTGACTTTAATTTTATATATTTCTATTAGGTCATGCCCTCAACCTCTCACACTCCAGAGGGGAAAAAATAACTATGTTTGTCCAACCTCTCCTGAGAGTTAGTACACCCTAATCCAGGCAACATCTCTGTGAACCCCTCCCCAGCCTCTCTAACACCTCCATATCCTTCCAGTGATGCAGTCACCACAAATGCACACAATACTCCAAATGTGACCTAACCAAAGTTTTATGCAGCTTTGGCAGCTTTCTAAATGTACAATAGAAATTTTGCTTCCACTATCCGTTGGTTCATTTTTCTAACTCAAAGTCCGAAGGTTGATTGATTTTGGATAACCAAAACAGAAAGAGAGAAGAAAAGAAAATGCCTGCATTTGGACCTAGTTTACAGTTCAGTCTTAATCTCACTGAAGGACAGATAAGATCCATGGAGATAAATAACTTACACATGTACCTACATTTTTGTACATTTTAAATAGTACAGAGGATGATATTTTAGAAAAAGCTATCTGCCCTTTTCAGACTTTGTATGTTTTGAATAACATTTAAAATTGAACAGTGCAATTAAAACAACATATTCATGGACAAAGAGCTGAATGCGTTAAGGAAACAAATCTTGCAATGATAACAAAATCAAATACTGACGGAATACTGAGCAACTGCACCATAGAAAAGATCCTCTCTGGATACATAAGGGCGTAGTACAGCAACTGCTCTGCATGGGACCACAAGAAACTGCACAGAGTTGTAGACATGGCTCAGCACTTCACGGAAATTAGCCTTCCCTCTATGGACTCTGTCTACTGTACACTTCTCGCTGCTTCGGTAAAGCAGCCAGCATAATCAAAGACCCACGTAACCCAGATATCCTGTCCTCTTCCATCTCCCTTCATGCAGAAAATAATAAAAGCCTGAATCGGTGGACCATCAGGCTAACGGGAAGCCTCTAACACTCTGGTATAATAGTAGTGTGGTTCCTTTGAATGTTAAGATGGACTATTAACCTGACAATCTACTTTGTTATGACCTGACACTTTATTTTCTACCCGTACTGCACTTTCTCTGTAGCTGTTGCACTTTATTCTGTGCTCTGTTATTGTTTTACCTTGCACCACCTCAAGCACTGTGTAATGATTTGATCTGTATGGATAGTAATGCAAGACAAGCTTTGCACTGCATCGTGATACATGTGACAATAATAAATCTATCCCAATTGCAGTTCCAAGTTCTAGATTTAAATGCAAGGGTTTGTTTCAACTGCAAACAAGAGAAAACCTGCAGATGCTGGAAATTAGAGCAAGACACACAAAATGCTGAAGGAACTCAGCAGGCCAGGCAGCATCTATGGAAAAGAGTACAGTCGACGTTTTGGGTTGAAACTCTTCGGCAGAAATGTTGACTGTTTACTCTTTTCCATAGTTGTTGCCTGGCCTGCTGAGTTCCTCCAGCATTTTGTGTGTGTTGTCGATTTATTTCAGTTAACTTTGTCTAGGTTCTGCCTAATAGTTTGATAACATATAATGTAATACTTTGTTCTTGATTTGTGGGTACCTGTAAGCAAACGAATATCAAGGTTGTATAATTTATATATACTTTGCTAATAAATGTACTTTGAACTTTGAAGAAAGTTGCAGGCATTAAGTGGAAAATTAAATCATTTTACACTTGGTGGTAACACTAGGCACAACTAGGATGAACTTAGAAAATGTTACATCAATGTACAACCAGAATTTTTCCAATAAATGTGCTTTAACTGTAGATCAGAACAATACCCCTAATATTCAACCATAGTATCTCCAGTTCAATCATCAATGAAGGCTAAGCCCTCTCTGATAATATAATTTAGTAGTAATTATTCCCAAAATATTGGTGGTGTGCCTAGCATTTCCAATAAGGTTGCCATGATCATTTAGGGAAGACAACTAGAAAGAGCAGAAATTTTTAGCTTTTCTGGACACTTGGAAAGAAAGGCCAGTGAGCCAGATTTTGCTTGGGATCACCAATGTTCTGCACTAAATTGCTGACATACCCCAAAATAAATACCTTGAAATTTCAGAACACCTATGCTAAGGTGGAGTTCACAAATTCATTGAGAGCTGTGCTGGCCAATTCCCTCCGAGCTCCTGTCCTAGACATCTTCATGGAGTTTAAGGGGATTTCATCAGGTTCCCAGGTCAGCAAGCCATCACATGAAGTCTTGAGATGTGGGACCAAATCTTTGGGAAGGGGAAATAACTTTTGACTATCAGAACATCCTTCACTGCTGAAGTTTAAATAAGGTTAAAGGCAAGGAGATGCAAATCTCCTATTGCTAATATCCAGGAGTTGTCACCAGCAAATTAGATTTTGACGGTTCTAATTGAGCTAAGCACAGCACAAAGTTGTCAGAGACATAGGTTCTAATTATGCAATCTGTCACTAAGTCTGAGGATTGAAATGATGAAAAATGGGAGAACAGTTCTGTACAGTATCAGCCTGGAACTGAATATGCCTCCCTGAGATTGAACCCCAGAAAGAAATAACATTTGCAATTCATTTGGTCACCAGCCAGTAAAAGAGGATTCAAGATAATTCTCCATCTTATGCCACTTCCAAGCTGTTCATTGCATCTTGCACTGTTACAAAGCCCAATTCCAACCTGAGTGACAACGTGTCATTCTCCAGTGGGCATATTGCAGACATCTGACCATAAGATCAGAAGACTATAAGACATGGGAGCAGAATTAGGCTATTCAACCCATCGAGTCTGCTCTGCCATGTCTGATTTATTATCCCTCTCAACCCCATTCTCCTGCCTTCTCCCCATAACCTTTCATGCCCTTACTAATCAAGAACCTATCAAACTCCGCTTTAAATATACACAGTGACTTGTTCTCCACAGCCATCTGTGGCAATGAATTCCACAGATCCACCACCCTTGGTGAAAAAAGTTCCTCCACATCTGCGTTCTAAAGGGACGCCCTTCTATTCTGAAACTGTACCCTCTGGTCCTGGACTTCCACCACTATGGGGAATATCTTCTCCACGTCCAGTCTATTTAGGGATTTCAACATTTGATAGATTTCAATGAGATCCCTGCTCATTCTTCTAAACTCCAGCAAGTACAGGCCGAAAGCTATCAAATGCTCCTCATACATTAACCTGATCATTCCTGGGATCATTCCGTGAATCTCCTCTGGATCTTCTCCAATGCCAGCATATCATCTCTTAGACAAGAGGGCCCAAAACTATTCACTGACCAATACTTTATGAAGTCATTTGAACTCAATATCCAATTTTCTAACTTTATGTAACTCACTTTCTCTATCTGTGAAGTGTTGCCTCACCTGGAAGGACTGTTTGGGACCCTGAATGGTGGCAAGAGAGGAGGTGTAGGGACAGGTGTAGCGCTTACACTTACAGGGATAAGTGCCGGGTGGGAGATCCGTGGGGGTGGACGTGCGGATAAGTGAGTCGCGGAGGGATCGATCCCTGCGGAAAGCGGAGAGAGGTGGAGAGGGAAAGATGTGCTTAGTGGTGGAGTCCTGTTGAAAGTGGCGGAAGTTGCGGAGGATAATGTGCTGGATCCGGAGGCTGGTGGCAACACTTCACTTGCGAATCTGTTGGGGTCATCTATTGCATCTGGTGCTCCCGGTGTGGCCTCCTCTACATCAGTGAAACCCGACACAGATTGGGGGACCACTTCGTCAAGCACCTCCACTCCATCCGCCGCAACAGACAGGATCTCCCAGTAGCCACCCACTTCAACTCTGCTTCCCATTCCCACTCAGATATGTCCATACATGGCCTCCTCTACTGCCATAATAAGGCTAAACTCAGGTTGGAGGAGCAACACCTCATATACCGTCTAGGTAGTCTCCAGCCCCTTGGTATGAACATAGAATTCTCCAGCTTCCGGTAATTCCCTCCCCCTCCCTTCCTCTATCCCTATTTCGCATCACCTCCCTCATAGTTCCGCCTCCTTCTACTATTGTTCTCCTGCCAATCACCTCCCTGCTTCCCCTCCCCCACCCCTTTGTCTTAAAAATTACTGTTTTTTTCAACTACCAGCATTCTTCAAACCCTCCCCAAAGTTCTTCCTTCTGTCCTGACGAAGGGTTTCGGCCCGAAACGTCGACTAATCTTTTCAACTGATGCTGACTGACCTGCTGAGTTCCTCCAGCGCATTGTGAGTGTTCCTTATTCACTTATCAGAAGACCCTTGTCCAGAAATTAGATGATGTTGTGCCACACTCTAATGCACAGAACGATTCAATTCCTATTAGAAAATCTATTATAAGGTGAAATACAAGATGTACTACCAGTAGTACAAACCCTTGCCATTTTCCATCAGCTTGCTATCACACACAGAGGATGCCATGGTAGGGTAGGGGCTATTGGTTATGGTTCAGGGCATCCTGGAGTTTGGAGTTTCATCCCTATGCCATCTGTGAGGAGTTTGTACTTTCCCCCTGTGAGCTGTGCGGGTCTCCTCCAGGTGCTCTGGTTTCATCTCACAGTACCAGTTGGTGGGTTAATTGACCAGTGAAAATTGTCCTGCAATTAGGCTAGTGTTAAATAGGTGGGATGCAGCTCGTTGGGATAGAAGGACCTGTTCGGCACTGTATCCCTAAAGAAATTAAACAGAGAGAAGCCTAGGCTTGCATTGCGCCCTCAGAACATCAATGTATGCCTTGGCACCATTTACGTAACTGTCATCGGGCAAGATCATGCTCACGGGTGGTTAATGGATTTGTAGTGAAGGGCCAGCTTGCTGTATGCTGCAGCACCAAAGCACAAACATGCACAGATCAGTTGCTGGCACACTTGACCTCTGCTCTACCACTGGGCTGAATGTAGCACACTGGGCTGGGTGGTGTGGAGAGAGGAGGGTGGGGTTCCCTTCTCTTCCCCTATCAATTATTCTAACTTAAATGTCTACCCAACTCCCTTTTGAAGATCTTATTGATTCTGTTTCTACCTCCTTACAAACTATTTAGAAAAACTTACTTCATGATCTGTATGAAATTTTTCCTAATATTCTTTTGTTTAAAAAGGGATTAGCTATAATTGTTAGCCTTACATTGAAACACACAATGAAATGCGATATCTGCATTAAATCAAATCAGTAAGAATTGGGCTGGGGGCAGCCCACAAGTGTTGCCATGCTTCCGGCACCAACATAGCATGCCCACAACTCACTACCCTTAACCCGTACCCGTGGATATTTGGTTCGTGGGATGAAACCAGAGCACCTGGAGGAAATGCAAGCAGTCGGGGAGAAATCATGCAAACTCTTTACGGTGCCAGGAATCAGATCTTGATTGATTTTACAGTTGGCAGTGCAAAGCCTCACACGAACCACTGCGTTACCATTTTACGTGTTTTGCTCTATCAAATTTCAAAATGTTAATGCACCATAATTGTGAATAGATATTACAGCAGCAAATGGTGTGTAATTTCAAAAGCTGAAATTAGAAGGTGTAGCTAATTCCAGGTGTATTGAAAATGCCGTGTGTTTAAACAATCATTCAATTTGCTCGCAAGAGTTTATTCTGTACTTTCTCTTGTGCATTTTCATTGTCACCCAGGAAGTGCCCTTTTCTCATTGCTACTGTCAAAGAAGTAGTACAGGAGCCTGAAGACACACATTCAACATTTCAGGAACAGCTTCTTCTTCTCTGCCATCAGATTTCTGAATGGATATTGAGTCCACTTACGCTATCTCACTGCATTTTTGCACTACTTATTTAATTGAATTTTGATATATATTTTTTAATTGTAATTCTACAGATTTTTTATTATTAAGGATTGCAATGAACTGTTGCCGGCAACCAACAAATTTCAGTTCATTGCCCATTGACACTGGGCAGGTCTACCACCAGAGGTCATGGGTTAAGGTTGAAAGGTGAAAAGTTTAAGGGGGGACATGAGGGGAAAATTCTTCACTCAGAGGGTTGTGAGAGTGTGGAACAAACTGCCAGCACAAGTGGTGCATTCGAGCTCAATTTCAATGTTTAAGAGAAGTTTGGATAGGAACATAGATGGCAGGGGTATGGAGGGCTATGGTCCTGGTGCAGCTTAAATGGTTCAGCATGGACTAGATGGGCTGAATAGCCTATTTCTGTGCTGTACTTTTCTATGACTCTATTACATATGCCAATGATATTAAACCTGATTCTGATAATTCAAGTATACATTCTCTCATGAGCTTGAAGGAGGCCATTTCACCCATTGGCCTAAGTCAGCTCTCAAAGTAATCCAGATTCCTCGTTGTAACTGTTTAAATAAGGTTAAAATAAGCAATTGCTTTATTTATATACAATTAAAATCATGTGAAAATTATCATCAAAAAGTTACTTATTTTAGAACAAAATCTATTGATGTAGCATAATTTAATAGCATTACTTCATTCCTTTCCGATACAGGTTTATTTAATTAATTCAAGCACCACATTTTTGTGTGTTGATTTGTGTTATAAGCTGAAGACCTTGCCTTAGTTATACCGATTACTGTGGTCTCACTCATTTCTGAATATGTTATGCTTAAGGACGTGTCTTCATTGCTCAATATCTAATTATATAACAACATAAACCCCCTAGTGATCTGAAATCAAGTGTCATGCCAAATGCATGTTAGCTTCTTCAGTTTCTTTGAAAAGAAGCTGAAAAAACATTCAGCCAAAGCCTATCTGAGCTGCTGCATTTCAGAGTTTATAATCACACAAAGCCATAGACACAAGCAAATTTTAAATAATGTTGGATGCCTTTGCTGAAAAAAACAATAAATCACCTTACCTTGTTTCACCAAAGGCCTGGATTCTAGCCAATAGATGTGTTCCTTGCAATGCCTGCTTTGAGGTTGCTTAACTTCCAAGAAAGCCCTAAATATCCCTTAACATCCAGCAGCAAGACTCTTTTTGGTTTACCATCCATGGGCACTCTGGTTCATAAGAGAGGCCTACCAACTGGAAGTCTGCAGCACAAAGCTGCAGTGGAGGAGACCAAGGTAGGTCGAGTGTGTGGGAAGTAAGGAAGGGAGGTTGAGGAAGGATGAGAAAACAACAGAATGTTGAGGACAGAGGAATTCCCAGTTACTGGTTTCTCCATCACAGGGATATGGATGCTCCAATGGTTGTTGGAGTTCCAGGGCCAGGATTAATGAAAACACAAATTGTGGCTATTAGTGAGGGGGCAGAAGCAACAAAGTTCAAAGTAAGTCATCAAAATATGTACAGTATATTTCACAATATACTACATTTTCTTGCGGGCATTCACAGCTGGTCAACGACTCAATGAACAACTACACACAAAGACTAACAAATAACCAATGTGCAAAAGAACATGAAATGTGTAAGTACAAATAATAATAATAATAAACAAGCAAGAACAACTTACTTAATAGATACAGCCATTCCAAACACACATAACGTACAGAAATCAATAAGTGAAAAACACCAGAAGTATGCTGAATTAAAGAGGAATTTGAAAGACTATGAAACATGAACAGGGTATACATTGTCCCAATAGTAATATCTGCAACTGGCATCTTCCCAAAGTCACAACACAATAATATTAAACAATTAGGGCTACACGGCAATGTCTATGTACATCTTCTGAAAGCCACAATACTAAATGTCACTAGAATAGTCCAAAAGTTCCTTGCAATTGAATAATGTGTGCTTGTCTATGTCCGTACTTCAGGTGTTACCAGCTTAAGCTAAGATAAAAATAATAAAATAATAAATTAAAAGTAAATAAATAATACTGAGAACATGAGTTGTAGAGTCCTTGAAAGTAAGGTAACTCTCTTAGGCTGGGTATAAAAGTCCTGATCCTTCTGGTTCACAGGCAGTGATGTAAAATCGTTTACCTTAGGGAATTGTTTCTTTTGCTTGTTTTCTGCCACAGGGTTTACTGCAGCCTGCAGAACTCACCAGACATGCACTGAAGAAATGAAATGACTGTTAAAATGAATGCGGGCAACCTAAGTATAACACACTCGTAACCAGCCCACATTCCATGATTGAACGGCTGCCTGTTCTTTTTCTGTCACCATCATAATTTAAATGGATGGTTTCTTAACATGATTTTTTTATTAAATGATAGCCAAACCCACCTGTTCTAAGGCTTTAATATTTAGCTTGAGACTTTCCAAAGGTACATTAGACTTCTGAGTCTGGATAAGGTTTGCTTTCTCACAGTTTAATGCCTTACAGGTTTTGTAGCACTAGTTGGGCCCCACTGAAACTCTGCATCTGTGACACTGGCATCACTGGAGACCATTCAGTAATAGATGTAACTACCAACTGCCCCACTTAACAAGTTCATTATAGTTGCACTACCAAATAAACCATTAGCAGATTGAATTCATTCATCCAAGTCCTTTTTTAAATTATGCCCATGCTTAATTTATTTTCAATACCAAACTAATTTTTTCACTGTGAGAAAAATCAAAAGGTTCATGAAAAACAGAGCAGCATTTCTCTATGTTGTAATGTTTGTGCTTAATTTTACTAATGTGTTAAAAGACATACGCTTAGTGACCAGCATCAAAGTTGCTGGTGAACGCAGCAGGCCAGGCAGCATCTCTAGGAAGAGGTACAGTCGACGTTTCGGGCCGAGACCCTTCGTCAGGACTAACTGAAAGAAGAGCTAGTAAGAGATTTGAAAGTGGGAGGGGGAGGGGGAGATCCGAAATGATAGGAGAAGACAGGAGGGGGAGGGATGGAGCCAAGAGCTGGACAGTTAATTGGCAAAAGGGATATGAGAGGATCATGGGACAGGAGGCCTAAGGAGAAAGAAAAGGGGGAGGGGGGGGGAAAGCCCAGAGGATGGGCAAGGGGTATACTGTCCAGCTCTTGGGGGCTCCATCCCTCCCCCTCCTGTTCTCTCCTATCATTTCGGATCTCCCCCTCCCACTTTCAAATCTCTTACTAGCTCTTCTTTCAATTAGTCCTGACGAAGGGTCTCGGCACGAAACGTCGACTGTACCTCTTCCTAGAGATGCTGCCTGGCCTGCTGCGTTCACCAGCAATTTTAATGTGTGTTGCTTGAAATTCCAGCATCTGCAGATTTCCTCGTGTTTGTGCTTAGTGACCACCTTATTACATACTCCTATACACCTGCTCATTTATGCAAATATCTAATCATGCAGTCATGATCAGGAGGTTCAGTTGTTGTTCAGCCCAAATATCAGAACGGAGAAGAAATGTGATTGAAGTGACTTTGACCTTGGAATGGTTGCTGCTACCAGATGGAGCTGTTTTGAATGTCTCAGAAACTGCTGATTTCCTGGGATTTTCATGCACAACAGTCTCTAGAATTTACAGAGAATGGTGTGAAAAACAAAAAAGAACAGCCAGTGAGCAGCAGTTCTGTGGGTGGAAATAGTTTGCTAATGAGAGAGGTCAGAGGAGAATGGCCAGATTGACCCAAGCTGACTGAAAGGCATTACAACAGAGGTGCACAGAAGAGAATCTCTGAACGCACAACACATCAAACCTTTAGTGGGTGGGCTATAGCAGCAGGCTGGGAAGGCACACTCAGTAGCCGCTTTAATAGGTAGCTCCCGTATTGAATAAAGTGGTCATTGAGCGTGCATCATCACTAAATCAACATGGCACTGTTGAAGCAATAAACTGATGTTGGAGAAGTCAAACATTCAGCTTTCCATTGCCAGCTAAATAACTTCAAATATATACCTAAGTGGATCCCCTATTGCAACCTGGTCAACACAACCCCTTTCACTTGCTAGCCTCGGTCTACAGGTGTTTGATAGCAAACAGTGTAATTCGATAATCACTGACCTTTCCTGTGGACTTACTCATGTAAACCATGTCAGATGAAACTAGCCTTGTGTAAAGATATTCACTTAGATTCCAACTTTCTTCTTCTATTACTCCATAAATCCAAGCTCTTAAAAGAGCCTGATGTATTCAGTTCAAGTTTCGAGCCAAGTCTGATATTGTGGCATGATAATTTACAACTGCAAAATACTACACGTGCTGGGAAGCTGGGGTTGCCATGGTAGCCTAGCGGTCAGCACAATGCTATTACAGCTCAAGGCAGAGTTCAGAGTTCAACTCCGGAGCCATATATAAGGAGCTTATACATTCTCCCCTTGACCATGTGGATTTCCTCCTGGTGCTCCTGTTTCCTCCTACTGTCCAAAAAAATCTACTGGTTGTTAGGTTGATTGGTCAATATAAATTGTCCAGTGATTAGGCTCGGGTTAAATAGGTGGGTTGCTGAGCAGAGCAGCTCGTTGGGCCGGAAAGTCCTGTTCAGCTTTGTATTTCCAAATAAAAAATAAATAATTAGAACAATAAAATAAATGAAGTATGAATTGCAAAAGATGGAGAGGGAGGGGGAAGGTTGATACTTTTGTTGCTTGGGATCTTTTCTTCTGCTTCATCGATGTCTGGAAAGAGAAAGGATTTGAGGTTGTATACTGTATATGTTCTCTGGTATTAAATTGTACCATTGAACCATTGAAGGACATTAGAAATACTCAATAGGTCAGGCAGCATCTGTTAAGAGATAAAGGAAGCTGCATTTTAAGATCAATGATCTTTTCTCATTTGTACCTTTAATGATTATTTAGAAGTTTCAGTCACATACAAGTGGTGAGAATCATTTGCAAACTACACAAATTTTACCCTAGCAACACGCACAAAATGCTGGTGGAACACAGCAGGCCAGGCAGCACCTATAGGAAGAGGTACAGTCGACGTTTCGGGCCGAGACCCTTCGTCAGGACTAACTGAAAGAAGAGATAGTAAGAGATTTGAAAGTGGGAGGGGGAGGGGGAGATCCAAAATGATAGGAGAAGACAGGAGGGGGAGGGATGGAGCCAAGAGCTGGACAGGTGATTGGCAAAAGGGATACAAGGCTGGAGAAGGAAGAGAATCCTGAGATGGGAAGCCTAGGGAGAAAGAAAGGGGGTGGGGAGCACCAGAGGAAGATGGAGAGCAGGCAAGGAGTTATTGTGAGAGGGACAGAGAGAGAAAAAAGGAGGGGGGGGGGGATAAATAAATAAATAAATAAATAAATAAGGAATGGGATAAGAAGGGGAGGAGGGGCATAACAGAAGTTAGAGAAATCAATGTTCATGCCCCAAAAAAAAGCCAAAAATGCAAATTTTACCCTATTTGTAATCATCTATACATTGTACTCAGGAAATTTGTTTGAAACACAACTATAGCAGGATCTCAGTGTTTACCAACAAAGTGATATGCAGTGATTTTAAAAGGCAGAAACAAACCTCCAGCATTTTCAGCTGGTGTCCAAGATCTGAATGGCAGGGTAATCAAAAATACTGGAAATATTCAGCAATATTCAGAAATAACAAGTATTTTTAAGAACTTAAACAATAGGAACAGCGTAAGATTCCTTCAAATTGCCCTGCCATTCAGTAAGACAGTCAAAGTTATCCTTTGTCATCATACACTACCCTGGGATTCATTTTCTTATGAGCATTCACAGTAGATACAAAGAAATGTAAAAGAATCAATGATAAACAACTAATGTGCAAAAGAAGACAAACTGTGAAAAAATAATGATAATAATGAATAAATAAGTAATAAATAATACCGTGAACTTGAGTTGGAGAGTCCTACAAAGTGAGTCCACAGTTTTTGGAATCAGTTCAGTATTGAGGTCAGTGAAGTTATCCATACTGGTTCAGGAGCCTGAAGGTTGATGGGTTAAAAATGTTCCTGAAACAATAGCTAACCTTCTATCTTAGCACCAATTTCGCTCCCCGCCCCCTGTTCCAATATCCCTTGCTTCTTCTAAATGTTCAAAGATTTACCGGTCTCAATGTCTGGGTCTCCAGAGGCTCCTCCAAAGAAGAAAGATTGCCCCTCCCACTCCCTGCTCCTGCACCATCGCCAATCCTGTCTCCGAGTGAAGAACTTTTTCCTCATTTCTGTCCTAAATGACCTAACCCTAGACTTGCATATACAGTGCCTCTAAAATGTATTCAAACCGCTCCCTCCCCCAGAAGTTTTCATGTTTTATTGTTTTACAACATTCAACTGCAGTGGATTTAATTTGGCTTTTTTGACACTGATCAACAGAAAAAGACTCTGTGTCAAAGTGAGAACAGATCTCTATGAAGTGATCCAAATTAATTACAAATAGAAAACACAAAATAAATGATTGTGTAAGTATTCACCCCTCCCACCACCCCCATTTAATATGACACACCAAATCATCACTGGTGCAGCTAATTAGTTTTAGAAGTCACATAATTAGTTAAATGGAGATCTGTTTTTGGAGACCTGTGGGCACTCAAGGTGTTTCAATTGACTGTAGTAAAAATACACCTGTATTTGGAAGGACCAACTGCTGGTGAGTCAGTATCCTGGCAAAAACTACACCACGAAGACAAAAGAACACTCCAAGCAATTCCACAAAAAGGTATTGAAAAACACAAGTCAGGTGAGAGATACAAGAAAATTTCCAAGTCCCTGAATATCCCTTGGAATACAGTTAAGTCAATCATCAAGAAAAGGAAAGAATATGGCATAGCTGTAAATCTGCCTGGAGCAGGCCGTCCTCCAAAACTGAGAAAACATGCAAGAAGGGGACTAGTGAGGGAGGCCTGGATGAGTTACAAGCTTCAGTGGCTGAGATGGGAGAGACTGCACAAACAACAACTGTTGCCCAGGTGCTTCACCAGTCACAGCTCTATGGGAGTGTGGCAAAGAGAAAGCCACTGTTGAAAACAAACTCACATGAAATCTCATCAAGAGTTTGCCAGAAGGCATGTGGGAGACTCTGAGGTCAGCTGGAAGAAGGTTCTATGGCCTGATGAAACCAAAATTGAGCTTTTTGGCCATCAGACAAAATGCTATGTTTGGCATAGGCCAAACACCACACATCATCAAGAATACACCATCCCTACCATGAAGCATGGTGGTGGCTGCATCATGCTGTAGGGATTCCTCACTGCAGCAGGCCCTGGAAGGCTTGTGAAGGTAGAAGCCAAAATGAATGTAGCAAAATACAGGGAAATCCTGGAGGAAAACCTGATGAAGTCTGCAAGAGAACTGCGACTTGGGAGAAAGGTTGTTTTCCAGCAAGACAATGACCCCAAGCATAAAGCCAAAGCTACACAGGAATGGCTTAAAAACAAGAAAGTGGCCAAGTCAGAATCCAGACCCGAATCCAATTGAGAATTTGTAGCTGGATTTGAAAAGGGCCGTTCATTTACAATCCCCATGCAATCTGACGGAGCTTGAGCAGTTTTGTAAAGAACAATGGGGAAAAATTGCAGTGACCAGATGTGCAAAGCTGATGGAGACCGATCCACACAGACTCAAGGCTGTAATTCCTGCCAAAGTGCATCTACTAAATACTGACTTGAAGTTGGGTGAATACTTATGCAATCAATCATTTCGTGTTTTATACTTGTAAATAATTTAGATCACTTTGCAGAGATCTGTTTTCACTTTGACATGAAGGAGTCTTTTTCTGCCGACCAGCATCAAAAAAGCCAAATTAAATTCCCTGTGATGCAGTGGCATAAAACAATAAAACATGAAAACTTCTGGGGGGGCGGTGAACTTTTTATAGCCCCAATCTCTGCTCTAAAACATCTTGCAACACAATTCTACACATACTTACATCATGAAATACATCCAATGTGAAAAAAATAAAGATTACATCATGCAAACAGTGAAGGAAGCAACTAAACACTCCACAGAACATGAACTGCAGAGTCCCTGAAAGTAAGACCACATCCACACAGGTAGTTCAGTGCTGGAGCTGGTCTAGGAGCCCGATGGCAACAGACCAGAGCTGCGAGCCAGGTTCAGCGCTAAGCCAAGTACTGATGGGTGCAGGCCACAGATGTAGAGTCAGTTCAGCGCTGAGGCGAGCGAAGCCTCACAGAGCAGTGAGCTCAACACTGGATCGACCCCAGCCCTCAGCCTCGATGACCTAATCTTTTTACTCTAGCTCGGTGCTTAAATTGGCCGAACATCAGTTCATTACTCGCTCTCGGATCTGGGCCCCTGCTTTTCCTTTCCCTCCTGAAGTGTCTATCCAGCTCAAAGTCTCCTGCAGCAATGGGCACCACAGCAATGCCTGCATACTCCAGGGTCCAGTTCGCTGAATATTTCAGGATACCACAAGGATGCCAGGTCATACAGATGGTTCAAAAGCACGCCCTCAGGCTGTGCATTGTGGTGATTGTACCCCCAATAAAGTATATTTAGTAAAACTGTTAGTTGCTTTGTTCGCTGCCTGCAAAGCATTTGCCATCTTATGCAAACTTGAAAAGGGTAAAGTAAATCCTGAGAAAATAAAACATTCCTTTTGAAAAGTGTAATTGGAACATACACAACATCTTTCAAGGTACCAGAGGCAGTGGAAAACCAAGTACAGAAGTAATTATCAGAAATAGAAGGATGATAATAATATTTAATAGTGAACTACACACACCGTGCTTTCTGGGCTGTCCTTTAATGAATGGGAATAAATACTCTGATATACTAACTTCCAGTAATTTCCCACCATCCCCCTTCTCTCATTCCCCATTCTGGCTTCCCTCCTACCCCTTCTGTTCTTCTCACCTGCTCGTCACTCCCTCTGGTGCCCCCTTCTCTTTCTCCCAAGATCCACTCTCCTCTCCTACCAAATTCCTTTTTCTATAGCCCTTTAATTTTTCCGCCTATCACCTCCCAGCTTCTGGTTTCATCCACCTGCCCACTACCTACCTACCTTCCCCCTCAGCCATCATCTTCTAGCTTGTAGTCCTTTTCCTCTCCCCACCTTCTTATTCTGGCATTTCCCTTTCCTGAAGAAGGGTCTCAGCCTGAAATGTTAGTTTTTTTATTCCTTTTCATAGTTGTTGCCTAGCCTGCTAAGTTCCTCCAGGTGTGTGTGTGTGTGTGTGTGTGTGTGTGTCTGTCTGTCTGTCTGTCTGTGTGTGTCTGTGTGTGTGTGTGTGTGTGTGTGTGTGTGTGTGTGTGTGTGTGTGTGTGTGTGTCTGTGTGTGTTACTTCTAATATTCTTTTGTTTTCTCTCCTTTTCTTAAACATTTGAAAAACTTGGCATTGTGTTAGCAGACTTATTCACAGCTCTCAAAGTCCAAGATGTCAGATAAATTAATTAACAGATTATTTCTTTTTTAAGCAAGATTGGCCATTTCAACATTTCCTTCAGATGAGTACTTTTGGCTAATAATACAGCTTGGAACTGCTTAAACTCATAATGGTTATTGGTTAGCCACCAATATGGTATGATGGTCATAATTACAATTCAATCTCACCAAAGATGACACATCTACTTAAATCAGTGAATTAACAATAATATAGCTTGAGGAATAAGCCATTAACATCAGTGATGGTATAATTCTCTGATAAGCCACAAAATTTGTGGCTGAATAAAATAATTTTCAACAGCAGTCTGATGACTTTTTTTTCTAATACATTTCTCAATCACAGGTTAATTTAGAACTTTAACTGCAATGAATTGGTCTTTGAAAAGAATCAAATACCTACTTCAGATCAAGGGGGAAATCGGCTTCATCCCAGATACACTTCTTTAGTTTCATTAACGATTTGAATTTTGTGTGCATTATGTAAAATTACTCTTTGGCTTTAGGATTTAGAACTTAATAAATATAAATGTAAGTGCTTGAGGTTCAAGAGTACTTTCTTCTCATAAAGTTTAATGAATACATTTATACAGCATTGAGACTTCTGGCAGTTTGTAAGAATGGTAAAGGTATTAAGACATTGAGAATTTCAGTCTTGTCAACTTCTGCAATAAAATGTTCAATTTTCATCTCAACATTCAATTATTAATTGAGGACTTTCCAGGTCACAGCACACACAGAGGCCTTGTTGGAATGAAGCTCTTTGAGAAAATTGTCATATTTTGTGCTTAATTTAAAAGAAGACCCATTAACAGTTGAATGATGGGAAGAGAAAGTGATTTCTTTTTAAATTATTACCAGCAACAGACAGGAGGGACTTTTATCTGAGCTGCCTGTTCTGGATTTAAACTAAGGACCCAAAAATGGAAGATCCATATCCAGCACACTGTGCAACCTAGCCTCAAAGGTGATACATTTTTCAAGGGAATGCACATCTGATGGATGGAGAGTGTAGAGTCTGTTACTCAAGGAACATATACCGTTCAGGAGTACAAGATGGTGGCTGGTAAGTGTGCTTACACAATCTGCAGAAGCAGGGTCTAATGCAGTGGTCTAATACTACTCCTTTGTCTTATTCCATACAATTGTTCTTGTCCTGGGGGTGGCTGTTCCAATCACCTGCCAGCCTGTACTTACTTCACTGCTAAAAGGTTCTCTCATTGTGGTGCAATATAACATTATTTGACATCACAGAATAACTGAAAATTAATGCAACGCAATGTTTTAAGTTCAAAGTTCAAAGTAAATTTTATTATCAGAGTACATATATGTCATCATGTACAACCCTGAGATTCATTTTCCCGTAGGTATACTCGGCAAATCTATCAAATGGTAACTATAACAGGATCAATGAAAGATCAACCAGAGAGCAGAAGACAAGAAACTATGCAAATGCAAATATAAATAAATAGCAATAAATAACGAGGACATGAGATAATGAGATAAAGAGTCCTTAAAGTGAGACTGTCGGTTATGGGAACAATACAACGATGGGGCAAGCAAGTAAAGTTATCCCCTTTGGTTCAAGAGCCTGATGACTGAGGGGTAGTAGTTGTTTTTCAGTCTGGTGGTGTGAGTCCTGAGGCACCTGTATCTTCTACCTGATGGCAGCAGCAAGAAGAGAGCATGACCTGGCTGGTGAGGATCTCTGATGATGGATGCTGCTTTCCTACAATAGTGTTTCATGTCGATGTGCTCATTGACAAGTTTTTAGGACACATTTATTCTTTTATTCTATACAAGACTTATAAGAAAATTATATATTACAAATAATTATAAGAAAATAAGACAATTTTAAGTTATATAGCCTAATATAATTAAATGATTAACAAGGTTTATTGGGAAAATAAAAGATTGCATATGAGTAGAACAAAATGCTTTTAAACTTGATCTTTTACATGACTACAAGTCTTTTTCAGAAGAATATCTTTATGTAAATGATGGACTGAAGTCAAGGTTCAACTAATGAGGAAATTAATGAAAGTCAAACCGCATGAGTCTATGTTGGTAATTCTAGATCAATTCCTTTAATTAGTTTGATATTTTATAGCACAAAGCTAGCCTGAACATTAATTAATGGTAATGTATCTGTGGTAATACCAGGTAACTAATAGGCAGATTGTTCTTGACCCCTTCTAATTCTCCCTGCAATCCATCCAGGATCAAGAAAACAGCTCGAGTGACAGCCGAACACTCACTATTATTCACTTCAACTACCAGGCACTAAGGTTACCGTGTGCACCGTTTACAAAACAGAAAGCTGCATTTTGTCAGTGGCGACCTTCCAAATATGTGACACCCCCCATCCTACTACCAAAAAGAAATAGTAAATACATAGGAACACCTCACTTGCAACATTATCTCCATGCCACTCTGCATATTGGTTTAGTTGTTCCCCATTGCCCCTTCCTCAATGGTCTACCCAAATGCTGGAATTCCTGACCAGTATGGGTCATTCTTCAGCAGCAGTTCAAGCAATCACCTCATCACCACCTTCTCCAGGTCAATAAATTCTTCCCTTGCCACTGACAACAACATTTCATAAATGAATTAAAAGGTCCTAATTTTCTGTCAGATTCACCTTCACATTTGAATTGCCTTTCCTCCAAGATGCTTTCAAGTTGTCCTTCTATCTAAAACTTTACTCTGGAAATGAATTACCTTCTTGACTTCAATGTCATATGCTGAATGTAAGGTTCATTACTAATCTGAATTTACATTATATATGTATCATTTTAAACTAAGCATAATGAATTTATGATCCCACATCAATTGCTCAACAAAGAAGACAGAATGGTTTTATTTTTCATTTTCAGGGTACTTCAAAATAATTTGCAGCTACTGTGTACTTTTTTAATGTAGGAAAAGGATCACAACAGAATATTGTTTTGCAATTAGGTTGATAGGCATCATTCTAGTTAGTGGTTTTAAACAACTAGAATTTGCTACACAAATTCATTTGCAGCAATCCAGTCTGGAATAAATTTCAGAAGGTGTGTACAACATGAATAAGTCGTTAAATTATTCAGTCCTGATGAAGGGTCTCATCCCGAAACATCGACTGTTTATTTATTTTCATTGATGCTGCCTGACCTGCTGTGTTCCTCCACCATTTGTGTGTTTTGCTTTGGATTTCCAGCATCATGTTTATAAATTATGAGACTTGCAATTCCCACTATCTGATCCTGTTTGCCTGGATCTTAAAATTACTGAATTTGTTTGCAATTGTCTATCCATTATGGCAATAGAAAGACTATCTTTCACATCCCTTTCTGAGTTTCATCCAACCAATGAAGCCTTTTTTCAAATAAAATCACTATTCCAGTGGAAAAGATAAAACAAATTCCTATTAATATCAATGTGATACTGACCAGATTTAGTCATATTAACTAAGGAAGGTATCAAAGACACAAAAGTGCATAAACTGTCAATCAAACTGTTGATATGTAGGAGGATTTGATTATTTCAATAGAAATGATTTACCTTTCTTAGCATAGGATTGTCCACAAGTTATCCCAACAATTTAGAAGCCCAAACTAAGGACAACCGTCCTTCCTTTCTCCACAAGCTTGAGGTGATCCAATACACACTTCCCTGCCTGTGACCTTGGCCCGCCTTATCTGTAACATCTTCTACATCACCACTCATCCACATCCGGCCTCTAAATAATTCACAATTCATCACTGCTTCTCAGGTTTAGTTTGCCAGAGTATTATTATTACTGTTACTGAAAAGTTGAATAGATCTGACAAAGAAGTTGATGATGGTACGAACACCCCTAGTAATAGAGTAATACAGAATGGAAACAGGCCATTTAGCCTGATTGGTCCATACTGACCACAGCATCTTCCCTGCTAGTCTTGGTTGTCAGTGTTTGGCCTGTAAACCTTCAAGCTCTTTCCCTCCATGTATTTATACAAATGCCTCTTAAATGTTGCACTTATTACCTTTTTTAATTATTTATTTTAAAGTTTAAGGCTGAACATTTATTGAGCTCAAAGATTTCAGATTGACCTAACATATACATATCCATAAGTCATGCCCATATGTGTGACATACAATACAAAGCATGATTACACAATTGTTAGCTTTTAACATGATAGCCAACTCTAAAACATTATCTATAATGACGATATGTTGATAGACTTCCCACCTCTTACACAACATGAACAGACGATATCTATTACAAACACTTAATGTAGGATTTACTTTCCCATTATGATAAAAAAAATCTAGCACAATTCGTAAAAACTTGGCATAAAAAAATCTAGTAAAATCGTATCCCCCACTGTTAGGAAACCTCTAATTTAAAAAGAAATTAGACCAACCCACATCCTAGAGTTATGCCATTTGCATAAGGCAAAGCAGTCCCAGCCAGCTCATCACAATCCAGTTTGTGGCCAGGACAGGCCCTGATCCAAAGGATGAAAGAAGATGCACCAAAGGGAATGTAAACCTGGCATCAGGTGATCACTGTGGCAACAGCACAGAATTACAATCAAATGATCTGGGGCATTGATAATATTTAAAGGTATTAACAGAAGAGGAAACTATCAATGCTCACCTGCTCAGGTTAACATTGAATTTCAAGCCTCCATGGATATTTTGTTTTAAGACACTCTATTCATTTGGATGATTGTCGTTTAAAATCACTGTCCATCATATTGAGACTTTATGCTTTATGCTTTAATTCAATGACACATCCTCTCACTGAGTTTCAGCTAGATGGATAAAATGGGTCAAAAGATTTGAATTCCTCCACAAAATATAAGTAAAATGGAGGAAACAGCGCAGCCAAATGGGTTTTTTAATGGCATTCCGGCTGACTCCCAATCACTAGATTTTTATTTTAATTCCAAATTTACATATTTCAATAGAATTTAAGCTTTCCAGAAGCTGCAGTAAGATATGAACTCCAAATGCTTAGCTTAACTCCCTGTAATAGAGCTACTACACTACTTTACACCATACCAGGCAGCATATACTGAACTCACATGAAGATCGTAACTGGACTGTTTTTCTAAAACTGGAAGTATTAATTTAGTCAGGACTGACGTGCCTTCAAATCATCTGAATGGTTATAATTCCAATTTTGCACATTTGGAAATTAATAATATTTGATGAATTTTCCTTTTATTATTCCTTATGTATTTTCCAACTATAATTGCTCTTGATCTGAGAAAACTGTTAAGACCAAATTAATGGCTCCAAAGGCACAGAGAGACAAGACTGAATAATAAAGACACATTTCTTTCCCTTAAGGACACTGGTAAGTTGGATGAATCTTTACAACCTGGCTGTTCCATAGGAGATACTAACTTTACTCCAGATTTTATTCAATAACTTGAACTGACGTTCCCAGTTGCCGAGATAGGATTCAAACTCTTGTCTCTGGATCACTGGCACACAACACTAAATATAAATTATGATATTCCAGTTCACTAACAAGGGAGTGCCACACTATCTAAAGTGTTGATTGTCAAATGAGAGGTCAAGTCAATGTCTTCTCTGCTCATTCAAGAGGATATACGGTAACACACTCCAGAACACCAACTTGACGGGCCACTCTCAGGTTAGGCCTCAACTGATACATAAATGAAATTTTGTGATTGTCACACTAATAATGTTGGCTGTAAAGTACTTTGGGACGTTTTGAAGCTGGAAATGATGCAGCAAAAATGCAAGTTCTTCTTTCTCTTTCTCTCATAAAATAATGCCCACCTGCAACATACTAACAAGTGCTCAAGGGAAATGGCAAAAAGAAGCAGCTTAATTTGTGTCTCCAACATAAGGCATCTGTCCAATGCCACCAGGAGATCCATACCATATAGGCACAACAGCTGCAAGGGAGTTTGCAGTTCATTTCACCCTTCCCACACGGCTGTGGAACCCTGGCAAGACAACAATTGGCACAATTTCAAAAAGGGAAAACAAGCATGGCTTCTAAAGACCCTTTATATTTTCCAAAACATTTTTGCATGTGAATGTTTTCAAACATGAATTTGCTTCATAGTAATTATCTTATATGGATACGCTCACATAACACCTGTTCAACCATTAAAACTGTACACTGGAACATCCTTTACACTGTGCAGCTAAACAAAGTTTTCACGTCTGTTTCTTATTGATAGGTAATACAAATATCTCTCCCCTTGTCCCTCTTGCATCTATCCTCCTGGAGTATATTTCATTCCCCAACTATTTGATGGGCTGAATAGCTTCTCTCTGTGCCATTATAATCCCGTGATCCGTTACTGATATGAACGCATCTACCAGTGAATATGGACAATGCCACTGCCTGCTGTCACTTCTCCCTCATCACCGGCCACAGTGAGCTTGGAAATTCAGGCATTGTGTGGGATGATATTGGATTCACTGTCTGCAAAGCACTAGACTCAAAAGAAGATTTTAATCTCTATCCAATGTCCAGGAACCTTCACTGTAGGGAGGTTATACTGTATGTATCCACCTACTCTTCAAAGACCAGCTTACTTCCCTGTCTAGTCTTTGCAGTGATGTCTAGCTCCCAATAGCCACTACTTGAGTGGTTGTTTCCCCTCCTTACCAAGGAGCAGATACTTCCAGCTAATTAAGTAGCTTAAACACAGTTTATTTTATTTTTAATGATGCACATTTAAGTCTTAAACAAGTCTTAACCCACAGAGGATTTCTAATTTATAAAAGATTTCTGAATTACAAAAGATTTATAAACTACAAAAGACTTGCAAACAGAGGTACAATTCTTATGAAGTGAAATAACATACCAATATGTTGTAGATGAATGAGTCAACTATCGCAAAAGCTAAAGGTTGAATTCTACTTCTTTCTGTCACCCCCTCTTTCAGCCATTCTTCTTGTTAATCCTAACGATTCCCAATGCTTTACAACATTTATACTGTTTTGTTATCAGTTGATATTATCCGCATGTGATCTTTTACAGATATATTTGCTGAGTCAAAAATAATTCACACAGATGGCCTAAAGCTTCTGGGAACAGAGATCCCAGACACCCAAAATTCATGCTGTGAGGGCTGACTCTCTGAGTGCAAAAAATATCCTAAATATTGATCGATCAACTGTACTTGTGACCATGTTCGACGTGCTATGTGACAAAATCAGTCAGGTCTGCCAGCTTCCCTGAACTCAGTCACAACGATGCAACTAAATACTCAATGTTGTCTGATTTGATGCAGACCAATTAATATAATCTCCATTGCCTTACACTGATTGAGCTTGGAACTACAAGGCCTCACTGTTTACAACAAGAGGCTAAGTAAGGAATGTTGGTTAGAAGGTTTAGAAGCTTAACTTTGTCACAAACAATTCTGACCCTTTGGAAAAAGGCATGCTGCTGTGCGAGAAAACCGAGGTTAGCAATAAGCCTTTTGGACCCTATTAAGTGAATATCCATCATGATGGTTGCTTTGATTTTTCTGTTTGCAAAAATCCACTTCAGGAACTCCTACAGCCCTGCCAGGGAGAAGGAGTTTTGCCAAAGCCGAGCAGACTGCTGCTTTCCATTCCCAACCTTCAGCTGACCTCCTTTTCACAGATGGCTCACTGGGAAAGAGCAGAAGGCTTATTATCTGTTCATTCATTGGACCTCGTCATCACTGACAATGCCAGCAAACTGGCCATCCCCAGCTATTGAAATGAAAGTGAGACAGTCTCCCCTCTGGTTGTCGCACCCAGAGCCTTGACCTCATGCCTCGGCAGACCGCGGACAACCTGCAGAGTTACCTGGTTGCTCCTCCCACGCCAGCTGAACGTGAGAGCCACTAGTAAAGAGGTGTGCAAATTTTACAGGCTCCTGAACACCAGCGTGGTTAAAGCACCATCTGGTGTGCTAATCCAAATGGGTCAACAATTAATTTCCTCCATTCCAGACAAGTTGTTTCAGCCGGGGTTGCTGTTGGAATACCAGAATTGACCTCAATATCTCAGTTAGGATTGATTGGGTCAGGAAAAATGACTCCTGGTGGGAGTTAAATGAGTATTGATGCCAGACAGTATCCAGATAAGGTACAAATGCATAAATGTATAGATCAGGAAAAAGCACCTCTAGTCTTTTCCACCATTCAGCTAAACTTTGAGCTAACTCCTCATTACTGTTTTTGTAAGGTATGTCTCAGTGCTTTTGATTAACACAAACAGATCAACTTCAGACATGAAGAAACAGAGCTAATTTATGTTCAGAATGAGAAAGGCAATAGAAAAATGTGTCCAGGAAATGCGCAACAGTGATCCAGTAAAAGTTTGTGATGTGATTAAAAGCTTAACTACATTTTTGCATGCATTAATTGCTAGACAACTTTTTGAAGTTATGAGCACACTGTTCTTTAAGATGGTAATTGCTTTCTTTAAACTTCTATGTTTTAGTACCATAGGATATTTTACTTGGCATGTTATGTGACAGATACACTGTGGTTCACGGGAATTTGAATGTGTGTGTTTGTAACCTGCTGCAACATTCATTATTACAATGGCCATTAGCTTTCCATTAGGATGGCAAAGCTCAATCTGCCTATCAGACTTATCTTCAAATAATCGGTTTTTGCCAATTTGATAATGGGAGGTAAATTAATTAACAGATAGTATATTATAGAGTTTACTACAGGGATTTTTGCATATTCTGCCCCAGTAGAATGTGTTCCCGAATTTCACTTAGGAAGTTGAAATTGCCCCTAAACTCTATTCCAACCCCCATCCCAAGCATATTGCCTACGGCCTTTGCTTATAAGGTCACTGACTCTCACACAAGCAAGAAAATATTCAAACAGGTAAAATACGTTACAGAAACTAAATAAATTCAGGAGGAAAGCCTTTGCTGATTATAATCAATATTGAGGGCTTTTACTGAGGTCAGCATGGGCAATCACAATGTTGACTGGAAGCGTGTGTTTGTGTGTGTTGCGTAGAAACCATCCTTTGTTTTATATACATTCAAGTGACATGGGCTTTACAATTGCTGAATTTTGATGCTTTTTGATGAAATGCCTACACACTACAGCAAAGTCCGAGTACATGTAAATGTATATGATGAATGAATTTGATCCTTGGACCAGCATGTAATTACTCATCCCTAGTACCTTTAAGAAGGAGATGAGCTGCCTTCTTGAACCACTGTAGTCCTTGAGATGTGGGAATACCCATGACGCTGTTCAGGAAAGTGTAGCAGGACTTTGACAACAACAGTGAAGGAGTGGCAATGCATATTCAACAGCCACTTTATGAAGTTCCTCCTGTACCTAATAAAGTGGCCACTGAGTGTATGTTCATGGTCTTCTGCTGTTTTAGCCCATCAGAGGTGTGCATTCAGAGGTGCTTTTACGCACTCTCATAACACATGGTTATTTATGTTACTGTCCTTTTCCTGTCAGCTTAAACCAGTCTGGACATTTTCATCTGATCTCTCTCATTAACAAGACATTTTTATTCCCAGAACTGCTGCTCACTGGATGTTTTTTGTTTTTTGTACCATTCTCTGTAAACTCTAGAGACTGCTGAGTGTGAAAATACCAGGAGATCAGCAGTTTCTGAGATACTCAAACCACCCTGTCTGACACCAACAATCACTTCATGGTCAAACCTTGATCATATTTCTTCCCAATCCTGATGTTTGGCCTGAAGAACAAATGAACCTCTTGACCATGTCTGCATGCTTTTATGCATTGAGTTACCTCCGCATGATGAGTTGATTAGATATTTGCATTAATGAATGGGAGAAGAGGTGTACCTAATGAAGTGGCCACTCAGTGTATTTCCAAGTAATGATGGTCTGTGGATTGTAGGCAACTTCCAGGTAGTGGTGTTCCAAAGAATTTGTTCTTCTAGTTGGTAGATGCCATGGGTTTGGAATACATTGGTGGATTGTTGCAGTGTATCCAATAGATGGTATAAACTACTAATACTATGTGTCAATAGTGGAGTGAGTGATGATTGCGGATGGGGTGCCTTTCAAGTGAACTGCTATGCCTTCAGCCCTATGCTGTCATGCGGGGTGGCAGGATGGAAGTACGTTTCTACTAAAGGAGGTGTAAGGTGCTCCTTCCCTCCGCTAGACTGCAGGACACCCTTGTGCAAGGTGTAGCACCTGCTTAGCCCCCCGAGTCAGGGTCACGTGAAGTCACGGGAGCAGGTGATGGACAGACGTACGAGCAGCTGGTGCATATCATGAGTCCTGGTTATGCGACCACTGACACCAGGCAGACAATCTCTGAAGAGTATTGAAAATGACTGGAGTCACCTGTCTTGTAAAGACACTGCCCAGAAGAAGGCAATCGCAAACCGCTTCCGTAGAAAATCTGCCAAGAACAATCATGGTCGTGGAAAGGAAAAAGCATAAGAAGAGCTTATTAGCAGGTTAAATACAGATAGAAGGCCATGATCACCTACATCATATGACACAGCACATAATGATGATGATGCTATGCCCTGTACGGTTTTGAGTCCTGGAGTACTGTTGAGGCTTCACTCATTCAAGCAAGTGGAGAGTATTCCATTGCACTCAAGCTTAATCCTTGTCAGGACAGGCTTTGTGTTGTTAGGTGGTGAATTACTCACCACCATATTCCTAGATTTGTAACCAGAAAGTTTATACGGCTACTCCAATTTGACTGTTTACAAAGAGAGTGGTATGTGCATGTAATGTTCTGCCAGGAGTGGTGGAAGATACATTATTAATGATATTTAAGAGACTCTTAAATGGGATCATGGATAACAGAAAAATGGAAGGCTATGTGGGAGGGAAGATTTCGATATCTTAGAGTAGGTAAAAGGTCGGCACTAAATCATGAGCTAAAGTGTGTTGTGCTGTTCTATGTAAACCCATGGTATTGAGAGTGGGGACTCAGTAAATTTATGCCGTTGAATGTCAGAGGGAGATAGCTGAATTTTCTCTTTTTGGGTATCATTGTCTCGGACCTCTGTGGCACAAACGTTACTTGCCACGTATCAACCAACATCTGGTTCTTGCTACACTTGCTTGCCGACTACTTTATTACACAAGGAGTGATAAATGGAGCAGATCGTTGTGCAGTCATTATTCTCCAACCTTCCTTCTGAACTATCAACTATTGAAAGGCTTTGATAGATAGGATATGGAGAGGATGTTTCGTATAGTGGGAAGGTCTAGGACCAGAGAACACAGCCTCAGAATAGAGCAGAGGTTGCCAACCTGGAGTCCAAGGACCTCTTGGTTAATGGTAGGGGTTCATGGCATAAAAAAGGTTGGGAACTCCTGGAACATAGGGATGTCCCTTTAGAACAGTGAGGAGAAGGAATTTCTTTAGCAGAGGGTGGTGAGTCTGTCACAGACAGGGTTGAAGGCCAAGTCATTGGGTGTATTTAAAACTGAGTTCATAGGCTCTTGATTAGCAAGGGCGTCAAAGGTTACAGGGAGAAGGTAGGAGAATGGAGATGAGAAAGATAATACATCAGCCATGATGGAATAGTGCTGCATAATTCTGCTCCTATGCCCTATGATCTTATGTGAACAGCTATAAGAGCTGAATCCTTTCCAAAGGATTGGGACTGGGGTATCTGGCCTGATCAATACCCCAGATGTATATATGCACTGGGACCTGTGATATCAGTTTTGCACCCAGAGTTCACGGTAATTTATAAGTACACCTGGTCTCCAAGGCCTTACTATAAACTGCAGGTCAATTGACCTCAGGCCCCCATAAACAGTCTGTTCTTGGGTCGGTGTGCCAGTTGGAGCTAGCAACTTGAAAAGCCTCAGGGTCAGTTCACTGGAAAAGTTCCCAGGTAAGATGTGCACCTGCACAGCTGGCATATTCCAGGCTGATTAAAGGCCTGAATAAAATTCAATTGTCAGCTCATGCATCAGCAGTGCTAGGACCATGTTCCAGATGGTTGGCACCCTGAATAAATAAGGTCTGCATGAGACGTGCTCTCACTCTAATACGTGGCCACTACTAACAAGCAGATGAAAGCACTGTGCCAAAAAGAGCAGCACAGCTTTCAAAGCAATTACTTTGCTCCTTTCTTCTACATGTTGTTCTTTAGGGAGGGAAGAAATTAATGAGATCTGCAGGATCCCACAGTCATTTACTCTCTGTGTTTGAGTCTCCAGAGAGGAATGACTTCATACTTTTGACGTAAGAGATATGTCTACCCTTTTGGGCATTCCCTGTTTAGAAGCTTTGAAGAAATCTTTGAAGTTCTGGGGTGGTGTAAAGACAAATGCTTTGCCACCACAGCAACTGAATTTGTTCTTTCCTTTATGCTGACACCTGAATTTCTTCTTTTTTTTTAGCAGGGCCAAGCACTTATACCTGGACAAGTCAGTAAACAAATATCACAGCTATCATAATTCACCCAGGAAAAGGTATCAGAGAATTCTGTACATTCCTGATGCTTTAACTGAGGGAAAGCCAGGAGACTAGGGTCAACATTAACAACAGGAATAATTATCCTGAAATTTTACCCCACTGGGACTTTCAAAATAGAAAGGCGTGTCTGCTGTCTCCCCCACCTTGCATTAGATGTCTCACACAGATTATAGAAGCTTAGATGTGGGTCAGTTTCAAAGTTTAAGAGAAGTTGGGATAAGTAAATGGATGGGAAGGGTATGGAGAGCTATGGTCCAGATGCAAGGCGATGGGACTTGGCACAGTAATCATTCAGCATGAACTCTATGTGCCAAAGGGCCTGTTTCCGGGCTATAGTGCTCTGTGATTCTATGACTTTAAGCTTTTTCATTCAGAAGTATCTAATAACTTCATTCCAAAGGAAAATATAATCCTCAACTCTGTAAAAAGTGAATATATTACACATTCTGGCACGTACATTCCCCGACCTTGGTGCTAAAGAAGCAACAAAATGGCCACCAAGTAGTGATTCCCTCAATTCTGTCTAACCTCATTCTTTCTCTGCATTTCACCAGGTGGTGCTATTACTGAGCCACATAGTGTAGGCTTAGTAAAATTCTAACGATTGCCTCTGAAAGGCCAACCCTACGTCCCCGTCGTGAGAGGTAGAAATGGGTAAGGCCAGCCAAAAGGATTCTGGTGAAATTGCTTTGGCCCATCCCCTGCACAGTGGATACAATGGATTACAGAAACATTGATGAACTGTGTGGGGGTATAGCTCAGTGGTAGAGCATTTGACTGCAGATCAAGAGGTCCCTGGTTCAAATCCAGGTGCCCCCTACTTTTTGGCGGTGCTGGCTCGAAGGGCCTAATGGCCTACTCTTGCACCTATTGTCTATTGTCTATTGAACTCCAACTAGACTTTGGACGATGGAGACGGGAGGTCACCATTGGCCTATGCTCCATTAGAGCTAAGTGCCCCAGAAGAAGAATTCTAATGATTAAGAAAAAAAAACTCCATGTCCCAAAATAGGTTTTGTTTTACTTTGGCAGTGTTGATTACAAGTTCATCACAGAGGTACATTTGACTACTTTGAATTATATTTCATAAATAGAACATAATTTATTATTAATAATACTTGCAAGCAGGTGAAAAATGTCTGAAATTTTAAAAAAACTGCAGGTGCTAAAAATCTGAAAATCAAAATGCTGGAGGCACCCAAACACAGCAGTGGGTCAGGAAACACCTGTAGAGAGAGAAACCGAGTTTAGATTTCAGGTCAAGTGCCCTAATTAGGCCTAGAAAAGCGAGAATACAAGTTAATTTAAATGTCAGAGATGCTAGTGGAGGGATGGCATGTGCAGATTATACATTAAGGTGAGACCATCAAGGATGTAGCGATATGCTATTTATATAGTGTGAGGCTGGCAGGTTATTGAAGACAGAATGTGAGAGGAAGAAAAAAGCAAATGAAGGGATATGCTGATGTGGAAAAGTCCTGAACATATCTACATAGCGCAGTGCCACAGGAAAGCAGCGTCCATCTTCAAGGAATCCCACTATCCAGGCTATGCCCTCGCCTCACTGCTACCATCAAGAAGGAGACAAAAGAGCCTTAGGTCCAACAGCAGCAGGTTCTGCAACAGGTATTACGCATCAACTATCAGCATGGATAACTGTACTCAACTCAATGCTGAACTGATTTCACAACCTATTGGAGTCACATTCAAGGATTCTACAAGTCATGGTCTCAGTATTATTTATTTATTATCATTACAGGTTGAGTGCCCCTTATCTGAAATTCCAAAATCCAAAAATCCAAAAATTTTTTTGAGTGCTGACATGATATCACAAGTGGAAAATTCCACAAGATGCTGGGAAGGTTTGCAGGTAATGCACAGCTCTCTGCGCACCACAGACAGTCTTCACAAGAGACCTCACATATGTAATGAACGGAAGTGAATGAGGAATAAGCAAAAAGGGAAAATAAAGGTCTCGATCATGTATTGAAAGGGTGGATTCATCAGCATCGGAATGAACATATGCCACTTAATGGTATGCTGATCATGAAACAAGCAAAGCTCTATCATGATGAATTGAAAATTGAAGGTAATTGTGAATGTTCAGCAAGCTGGTTGCAGAAATTCAATAAAAGCATTAGATTTTTAAAGATTTGTGGTAACAAAGCATCTGCTGAACAGAGAAATTAATTAATGAGTTTGCCAAGATCATTGCTGATGAAAATCTAACACACTGAACAGCTGCATCAGTGCATATGTGTGATGAACAAATGTAAAACAAAGACTGCTTACCAGTAGCACATAAATTCAGTCAGAAATGATGGTGATCCCAGGCTAACTCATTATATAGTCCAAAATCCAAAAATATCTGAAATCCAAAACACTTCCAGCCCCAAGCATTTCAGATAAGGGGTCCTCAACCTGCATTAATAGATTTTTATATATTTTTATTTTTATAGATGCACCGTAGAAAGCATACCTCTAGGGTGCATCACAACCTGGTATGGAAGTTGTCCTGTCCAAGACGGAAAGGAGCTGCAGAAGATCGTGAACACGGCCCAGCACATCACACAAACCAATCTTCCGTCCGTGGACTCACTTTACACTGCACGCTGTCAGAGCAGTGCTGCCAGGATAATCAAGGAAACGACCCACCCAGCCAACACACTTTTCATCCCTCTTCCCACCAGGAGAAGGCTCAGGAGCTTGAAGACTCGTACGGCCAGATTTGGGAACAGCTTCTTTCCAACTGTGATCAGACTGCTGAACGGATCCTGACCGAGATCAGGGCCGTACCCTCCAAATATCCGGACCTGCCTCTCAGTTTTTTTGCACTACCTTACTTCCCATTTTTCTAATTTCTATTTATGATTTACAATTTAAATTTTTAATATTTACTAATTTTAACTATTTTAAATATTTTTAATATTTAATATTTGTAATCCAGGGAGTATGAAGCGCAGATTCAAATATCACTGTGATGATTGTATGTTCTAGTACTAATTGTTTGGCGACAATAAAGTATAAAGTATAAAATATAACATTATTATTTGGATTTTTTTTTCCATTTACACAGTTTGTCTTCTTTTGCACATTGGTTGCTTCTCAGTGTTTGTTTGTGTGCAGTGTTCAATTGATTCTATTGTATTTCTTTGTTCTATTGTGATTGCCTACAAGAAAATGAGTATCAGAGCAGTATATAGTGACATTTATGTGCTTTGATAATAAATATACTTTGAAATTTGAAGCTGTTAAACACAGGTAAGCACTCTAACAGAGAATCAAAACCAAGAAAACATGAGATATAGCCAGCAAGTCAGTTTGTGTCTCTTGAGAGAAAAAAAAATGTGTGATGTTACAAATGGATATCCTTCCAAAAAAAACCTGGACAGTTCCAATATATTTAGAATAAGTAAGTTGGTTAAAATTGTTAAATTTGATATTGTGTCATGAGTCTGCAACGTGTTCAGACAGAGCATAAAGTGCTTAGTTTAGGCCTCACCGTAAGAATACAGGGTGCCACAGATAAAGAGGTCACAGTGGAAATTGGGAAGTTGAATTAAAGCTATGGGCAGCTTCAAACTTCGTGTTACCTCTTCAGACTGTACAAAGCGCTCTGCAAAGCCATCACCTAATATGTGCCCGATTTCTCCAAGCAGAGGAGGCCATCTCGTGAACACAAAGTTCAGTACATCAAGGCCTGAAGAAGTAGAAGTGAATCACTGCTTCACTTAGTGTGTCCTCATGTTATCCTACAACAGTCCACGTTTCATAAACCGCAACATTGAAGTGGATTGCAAGTTTTCTGACTATTCTTCTCGCAACCAATAAAGCAACCAGCATAATCAAAGTTCCCACCTACTCAGACATTCTCTCTTCTCCCCTCTCCCATATGGAAGAGGATATAAAATTCTAAAGCACAGATCATGGGGCTCAAGGACAGCTTCTAACCACCTGTTATAAGACCTACCATAATGCGATGGACTCTTGACGTCACAGTCTACCTCATAATAATCATGCACCTTACTGTCTACCTGGACTACACCTGTTCTGCAGCATTCTGGCTTCATTCCCCTTCCTTTCTAGTCCTTTTGAAAAGTCTCAGCCTGAAATGTTGATTATTTATTCCTGTCCATGGGCTCTTACTGATTTACTGAATTCTTCCAGCATTTTGTGTAACTGCTGTGGATTTCCAGTACCTGCAGAACACCTTGTGTTTATGATTTTCTGCATTCTGCTACAATTTTACCTTGTTCTACCCCGATGGACTGTGAAATAATTTGATCTGCATGAACAGTATACAAGACAAGCTTTTCACTGTATCTCCTAACAAATGATGATAATACAGCAATTTCATTTCCAATCCCCCATGTTCTATACATATTGATACACACGCAACATGGTTTCCCATTATCTACAGTTGATTGGCATCTGGATCTAAATGCAACCGTTCTTGGCAAAGTATTTATCAATAGAGTTTCAGCTGTGGTCTAAAGAGGGGTTTGCTTCAGCTCTTCTCCACCGTGAGCTTCAGGGAAAAGTGATTTGTTTCATAGTTTGAGAGTGAAAATTTTCAACTGGACACGCTGATATACACTCAGTGACTACTTCATTAAGTACTTCCTGTATCAGAGTGGCCACTGAGTATCTTTCAGGGGCTTCTGCTGCTGTAGCCCATCCACTTCAGGATTCAACATCTTGTGTGTCCAGGAATGCATGGCTCCTTGGGTTATTGCCGCCTTCCTGTCAAATCGAACCAACCTGGCTACTCTTCTCTGAGCTCTCCCATTGACTATGTGTTTTCAAATGCAGAACCACTATCACTGTATGCTTTTGGTTTTTCATCCTATTCTCTGTAGCCTCAATACCATTGTGTGTGAAAATCCCTTTGGACTCCAACCCCCTCCGCCCCCCCCCCCCCCAGACTACAGAGAAGGAGACGACATAAGACTGTTGAAGAACACTGATGAAAATAGCTTCGGCAGTCTGGGGTATCACCTACTTCAAGGGGGCTTCAAACATACCAACGCCCAGGAAGAACGTGGTAACCTGCCTCGATGACTATCACCCAGCAGGACTTAGATCCATCGAGATTAAGTGCTCGGAGAGGTTGGTTATCAAGCATATCAATTGCTGCCTCAGGAGTGAACTAGATCCCCTCCACTTTGCCTACCATCATAATATGTCAACCGCAGGCGCCATTTCATTTGCCCTTCACTCAGCTCTGGAACACCTGGACAATCAAGATGGATACATTGGCATGTTCTTTGTTGGCTACTGCTCAGCTTTCAACACTATCATCCCCTCGAAGCTCATCAAGAAGTCCCAAGACCTTGGCCTCAATACCTTTCTTTACGACTGGATCCTCAATTTCCTCTCTTGCAGACCACAGTCAGTACGGATTGGCAATAACACCTCCTCCACAATCACCATCAGCATAGGTGCACCTCAAAACTGTGCACTTGGCCTCGTTCTACTCAAGATTGTGTGGCTAGGTATAGTCAGCAAGTAAACAGGTACTGAAGCTTTAGGTCCCACACCACCAGGTTCAGGAACAGTTATCACCCTACAACCATCTGGCTCCAGAATCATTGTGGATAACTTCACTCATCACAACTCTGAACTAATTTTACAACATATAAACTCACTTTCAGCAACTCTATACAACTCATGCTTTCAGCAGTGATTTTTGTTAGTACAATATATCTTCTTTTGGTTGTCAGCCTTGATTATATATAGCTTTTTTAATCTATTGAATGTATTTATTTTCCTATAAATGGTCAGGAGGTTCAGTTCTTGTTCAAATCAAACATCAGAATGGGAAAGAAATGTTGTCTGAGTAAGTTTGCCTCGGACTGATTGTTCGTGCCAGATGGAATGGTCTGAGTACCTCAGAAACTGCTGATCTCCTGGGGTTTTCACACACAACAGTCTCTGGAGTTTACAGAGAGTGATGCGAAGAGCAAAAGAAGTCCAGTGAGCTACAGTTCTATGGGTGAAAGTGCCTTGTTAATGGGAGAGGTCAGAGGAGAATGGCCAGACTGGTTCAAGCTGACAGGAAGGCGACAATAACTCAAATAACAACAGTGCTGTGCAAAAGAACATCTCTGAATGCACAACATATCAAACCTTGAAGTGGATGGGCTACAGCAGCAGAAGACCATGAACATACACTTGTTGGCCACTTTACTAGTTACAGTGACCACGGAGTATATATGTAGCTGTACTTTGATAATAAATTTACTTTGCACTTTGATATTTGGACTAGAAAGAGCAACAAGGTGTTAGCAAGTCAAAGATAAAATTATTGACCAAGATTATGGTTGCCATCATTAGAACAGCACAGGATATTTTCATAGACTTTGATTTTCCATTGTACATTATGTTGATATTGTATTTTAAACTCATGTTGAATCCAGGGTGAATCAACCATATTAGTACCAAACACAAAAATATCTAGGTTTAAAGCTACAATTGCCAAGCCCAAGGTGAACCTGGCTTGTGCTTGATTCATTATTTAGAACACAGTTCATATTGTTTGCTTTATTTATAATGAGGATCAGTTCTGCTTGGCCACATGATTCACTAAAGAGTAATGTGATACAGACTCAACACAGGCTCATACACTCCAGATTGTGCAGATTTCTCAGTTTAATACTTAGTGCAACTAGCCACAGGGTAGAGCCAGCTTACTTTTCATGCCTGCCCTCACCGACATTTCACAAAGAAAGCGAGATTGTAAGATCAATCAGCAATAAATCATGTATTTTTCCAGCAAGAAGTCTGCAGTGCGTTGTTGGCAGGAAGACAGAAACCCTGATATGGGGATTACTGGGATTGGTTTTAATCCAGTCCACATAGTGGAACAGCACAATATCGGTTAAAATTAGCAAAACATTTACCGCTCTATTGGTATATTAACCAGAGCCTTAAATTGGCTCTGAATCATATGGGAGCTGCATTACTGTGAGAAAATAATAAACTCATGGTGTTTATACAAGACTGGTGCAATTTCAAAGGGCAACAGGTGGGCCAAAAAGCCCATCGGCATTTTGGGTCAAGATGCTTTACCTGGGTGGAAAGAGCAGAGTGGTGATGGCAGAACAGGGGGGTCAGCAGAAGGGGTGGAGCGAGTGTGGCAAGTGATAGCTGAATCCAGGTGAGGAGAGGTGTTAGGCAGATGGAAATAGTGTCAGACACTGGGAGGCAACCAAGGGCTTGGGTTGATGGAATGAAATTGGAAAGGAAGGTGGAGAATGGAACCAAATGAGGGAGGTGGGGTGGGCAGATGGGAACTGAGGAAGGTAGGGGAGGGGTACGGTGGGAGGGGAGTGGTTGCCATCATAAGACCCTCTTGGACATTGGTAATGTAGAATACTGCAAGTCTGATTCACCGGTTCATTAGTGAGACTGACAGCGGAGGGAGCTACGTGGCCGAGGTTGTGGCATGGAGTGGACCCTCATTCATCCCTTGGGTCACTTGTTGTGCCTGCTGAGGAATGAGAGCCCGGTGCTATCTGTGTTCCATTGAATTCCATGCTGGTTTGGAGGCTGTCCCTCCCGTCATTTCGGACCTCCAGTTTCCACTCAGTGGGAGGCAAGCTGGATTGCATTTGTCTGGGACTGCACTGTATGATATGAGAAACTGCTATGGACTGCTCTCACAGAAACATGGCTCCAGGACAACGTCCCATACACCATCAATCTACAGGCCATGACACTCAGGGACTTGGGCTATATTATTATTATTTTTTTTTAATATTTTTTGTAACCGTATGTTTTTCTGCTATCATAATTATATGCATTATACATGCTGTGTTCTGTGTGTGACTGTTGGTTCTGTGTTTTGTACCTTGGCACCAGAGGAACACAGTTTTGCATGTGTATGGTTGAATCACCATTAAAATTGAACTTAAATTTGAAGTATTGTATCTAATTCACAAAGATTTTTGATTTCTTGTTTTTGACTGGAATATGAGTGGTTTTAAAAATTAAGAGGCACAGTTACGGTGTTAATTTCTGAGTTAACTAATTATATGCTGTAAAGCCCCACTTTTAACTTTCAAAATTCAAAGTTAAAAATAAATTTCTTATTTAAAAAGTATGTATATGTTACCATATGCTACCTTGAGATTCATTATCTTACAGGAAAAGTACATCTATCTTGGAAAGATATGTTGTATGACTTTATCTTTGATAATGACAAATCTACCTGACAGCAAGTGGGCTTTTACCTGAAGTTAACTTTACCTCATACTACTCGGCAGCAAAAATCTAAAGGTGCTAAAAGGAAAAATAAAAATGACTCTTAACAGAACACCTGAGAGACTGAAAAGAAAGAAGCAGAAAACAAGTTGAGTAATTCAAACATTATGCAGCACCAAGCATCAATATTAGTATGAAATACAGAAAACAATCTGACACAGTCACAATGATTACTCTTTAATTAAATACAGAATCTGAAATACTTCTGTGAATGTTATCTTCCACAGCTTGAACACTTTTATATGAACTTTACTTTTAATATAAACAGCAAGGTGCAGCAAAGCATCACACAATAAGATACACAATAAATGTACCTTTGAGTGTACTTTCTAGTAGTTTATGCCAATGCATGACAGGTCCACAAGTTGCCAAAAAAACACTTCTACCTTTATTAGACAAATCATAAAAGATGTACTTAAACTGTATAAAATGATAATTAACATGCAGCTTGAGTTCAGTGGATTCTGGGAGACTGGAATGCATTGCTCAAGAAACAGGGTCAAAAACTGCCAACACATTTCAGAAGTATTCAGATATTTTGGGCAAAAGCTATAACCTGCAAGGCTACAGACAAATGACTGGAATGTGGGATTAGCTTGGTTAGTTCTTTATCAACCAGCAAAGATACAACAGGCAGAGATGTTTAATTGTGACAGAGAGCAATTGGTAAGCGCATTCCTCACTTACACACACAAACACACACACAAACAAACATCACCTTGTCATTCTACTGTCATTGCGCTGAGTGTACACACTTCAATGTTTCCCCGGTATATTCCTATAATGAGTTGTGTTATGGTGTCTTCCCCACCATACACTGTGAATATTCATTTCTTTAGCAATGGGGAGGTTTAAATGTGTATATATTGTTTGTATACATATTTAAGGTAGATACTTCTACAACAGGATTGTAACTACATTGTAGGGTGCATCACATGCTAATTTATGTATGGTCTTATGTTAAATTTGTAGGTAATTAAAGGTGGCATGCCCTGGTGCCTAATAATGGGGCTCATCGCGCTCTGTGAGAGACACCGATCGGGCTGCCAAGAGTACACACCGAGCAAATTACAGAGTTGTTATTATGTAAGACTGGCAGTTTCCTTTTTGCTACTTTTGCTCATTTTTGTAAGTTTGATTTTTGATTCACAAAATAAATACCCTGCCAAAGCTGGGTAAAAGAAGGCCAAAGTCAAAAGATAGGATTGTTATTTTAAAAAACTAGAGTGAGCCCTCCCTCACTAAAGCACATTTACCTGAACATCAATATAGTTGAAATTAATTTGAATTAAAAGAAGTGTCATGAATTGAATTGTGCAATGCTTGGCATTATGTTCTGTCGAATGAATTGTATCTTAAAACCATTTGTCAAGAGCATCTGGGATCTTATGGTGATTTTATGTGGTAGGTCCTGAACAATCCATGCTCTGGTCTGCACTTGGCCATCACATTAACCCTGTAACTGTTCAAACTGCAATGGTCTCCACAGGGAATCAAACATGCTTGGGTACCTCTAGGCAGCAGGGTAGGCTATGAATGGTTACCAGGGCTCACCTGGTGGAACCTGGTGTTCTGCCCCCAGCACTGTTCTGATAGACTTTGCCAACACACACACACCCACACAACAAATGTATTTTCATTGTCTGAATGGAATTCGACTCCAGTCGAAGTACAGCTGAGAACCAACTGTGGTGAGGTCAGTAGCAGGGCACGCAATCATATATATATCAGAATCACACATATAACACACTGGGAAAGGTTTCACTGCTAATGTAATGGTTTTTCTGTAGCAGCAGTGTTTGGGTTATGGCTAGAGATGGTGGGGGCTTTGGAATGTGCACAGTCCAATGAAGGGAGTGTTTTTTTCTTGTTGTGTGCCTGAGAACGAGGTGATCGGGGTCTTTTGTTCGGCGGAAGATGGAGAGAGAAGATGCCAAAAGAGAGAGGTTGTAGACACCAGAAAGAAGTGGACTTGGAGTAGGGCGGGAGTCGACGAAGCCCGGGTAAATCAATGGAGGACCAATGGAAGGGAAACCGTGAGCTCCAGCATGTGCACATTAGACTGTTTCATTAAAATGGGTCCCCTCCTTTTTGTTTTTCTTTACTAACCCTTTAGTCACATTAGGAATCATAAAGCTAAGTCGTTGAATTGCATGTGGTCTGATATTTCATGGTACTGATTTGTAACGGGGGAACAGATCACACAGCATCCACACAAACAAGAGGTTTAGCGCTTCAGATTTCACACATTTGGCGGGGCCAGAGACTGTCTTCCCTGGACTAATGCCACCAGCCGAACCTGAGGGTTACACACTCAAAATGCTGGAGGAACTCCATCAGGTCAGGCAGCGTCTATGGTGGGAAAAACCATCAATGTTTCAAACTGGAAAGGATGGGGGGAAAAGTCAGAATAAAACGGAGGGGGGGGGGAGGAAGCAGAACAAGCTGGCAGGTGGTAAGTGAAACCAGAGTCCCTCCAGTATTGTGTATGTTGCTCTGGATTTCCAGCATTTGCAGAAACCCCTCTGTTTAAGATACACCATGATCTGAGCTCCAGGGTATATAAGATATATCTGTGTGTATGTGTGTGAACCTGTAGGTGACAGCACAGGTAAATAAAGATGACTGGGATACGAGCCTTCATTAGCTGTGACAATGAATACAAAAGTGAACTATTCTGCTACACCTCTATAAAACCTTATTTAGACTGTAGATGGAAAACTGCGATGACACCATCAGCTACCATCAAAAGATTCAACAGTGAGGGTTGAGGGGTGACCTAAACATATTGGTTTTCAGTTTGCCATCTTGAATAAAACTGGTTTTACCACTCAAATTATCAGTTTAGAAATTGAAATCAGTCAGCTCCTAAACTAGATACGTGATAAACTGGAAGTATGCGTATTGGGGTGCTCTCTGGAGCATGAGGTGAATGTTCCAAAAACTTCCATTTGATGAAGTAACATACTCTGATGATTGAGTGAAAATTAAATTGATATTCTAGCATTCCAGTAGAATGGGCTGTAAAGTACAATATTCTGTTCAACCAAATAGTATATGAAACATAACATTGTCTCATTATAAAATTAGATGGTTTTTTATTTCATGGCAATCAATCAAGGATTAAGATCCTTGCTTGTTCAGCATTTGAGGTAGTAGCCAAGCTTTGCATCAAAATAATTAAAACTAGAAATGATCTTGAAAAGATTTATGTTTGGAGTTAGAAATTCTACCATCAGCAATCTTAAAAGAGTTTTGTCTTATTATTCACCTGCTCTTCCGGAGTATCTTTGTGAATCTGCCTTTTGTTGTAATAGTCTGTCAATGTTTGCCTGTAATTATTATGGGATCGAATGCTTCTTATCTTTCCTTATATCTTACCGAAGACTATTAATCTTCCATTTATGTGTACTCTCTCCATAATTAGAATTCAGTGCCAGATCCTATGGTGATGTCCTTATTCAGCTCTGTACAGCGAGAGTTCAGGGAAACCAGCATCAAATTCCCTGTATGTGTCCACATACTTAGCGATAATAAAGGATTCTGATTCTGATTCTGATTCTGAAAGCTGACTAATCCCACTGTTCTTTTCATTTGGTTCTTTATCACTTTTTTCCCCCTAGAAAAGCATTTTGACTGAATTTGGTAAACACACCAAGAGATCTCAACCCAGTGTGCAAGATTCTGAGATGAAAGCTCGTACTTCAGGGCTTGAAGTTAATGGAAGTGAAGTCCGTGAAGTCATTTCCAAGCAGCTGAGGCTATGGAGACTGCCCCAGCTGCTGTGCCCTGTGTCTGCTAATACGATGAACTGATAAGCGAGGATTTGGGCCTACTCTAGGCTGCTCCAGGTTTTGGATCTGAGGACTCACTTTTAAGTTGGAACGCTGTTGTTCATTTCAATTGTTTGTATGGTTTTTTTTCTTTCTCTTGCACATTGTGGGTTAGTCACTTAATTTTATCTTTATCCATTTTTTTCTTTAATTAGGTTCTTTTGGGTTTCTTGCTCTGTAGCTGCCCATGAGCCAGCAAGTCTCAAAGTTGCATAATTTACATTCTTCAATAATAAATGAATTTTGAATCTTGAACGCAAGGAAATGGGAAACTATGGGCAACAGAAATGGATTGGCTATAACTACAGTCAAGAAATCCATTCTTGTTTTGCAATTTAGTCTTTATGGTCCATTTTGTACATAAATTACAACTGTGTGATCTGAGCAGCTAGTGGTCTTATCACCAAGTTATCTTGGAATGAAATAAAAATCATCGGAGTGACTGAATTGCCACAGCCCAAAGTTTTCTATCTTTCTAGTGGCTGTAGATGTTCCACTCTTTCGTATATTTGTGGCGAAGATTGACAGATGATTAAACAACTCTAGGAATCAAGGGATGTAGGGAGAAGGCAGGAACATGGACTTGAAACAGAGAATCTGCCACCGTCTTACTCCAAGTCAAAAAGGCCTGAGAGGCAGTATGGTCGACATTTAGAACGGAGATGAGGACGAACCTCTTCAGCCAGAGTAGTGAATCTGCAGAATACATTGCCAACAGGCAGCTGAGGAGGCCAAGCCATTGAGTATAGTTAAGGCAGTGGTTGTTAGATCTGTGATTAGTCAGGGCATGAAGGCAGGAGATTGGAGCTGAGAGAGAAAATAAATCAGCCATGATGAAATGGCAGCACAAACGCGATGGGCCAAATAGCCTAATTCTGCTCCTTTATCTTATGGTCTTATGGTCTTTTGCTCATAGATACCTATTAAGGTCTATGATTACTGCAGTCAAAAGAGGAAGACCCATTCAACTGGATTCCTTTGGTATTTCTGTTGAAGGGAAAAGACTTAAGCAGCTTTTCAAGCCTTCTGAGCTGTGTAATAAGAGAATCCTCACTCTTGTTTTCTTGCACTCGGATCATTAAGTGAGTGACTCAATGACTGCATTACACAATGTTAACATCAAGAAACATCAGCGTGGGAAGAGCAGATGCTGTATAAATTTGTGATTTATACAGCATATCTTAATACATTCACAGATTGATAGCCTCAGGTTTACAGAGAAGGTCATGAACAAATAGAATCCGTTCTCAACTCCTTCTTCAAGATAGAACATTCAGTTAATAGCTTCACTTCCCATTTATCCATGAATAACTTAATATTCTCCTTATCCCTTCTCACTCCCTCCCAACTGGTCCTCGGGTACACAAAACATTCTGCAGGTGCTGTAAACCTTGACCGACATCCACACACTCTGTGCTGGAGGAACTCAGCAGATCAGACAGCATCTACGGAGGGGAATAAACAGTGGACTGTTCCCCTCCGTGGATGCTGCCTGACTTGCTGAGCTCCTCCAGCATTTTGTGTGTGTTTCCCCTCAGTTATTAAGTGCTTGTGGCTTTAACCAGGGAATTTTAAACAGCTCCAAACTTTACAACATCCATTGAACACCTATGCATGCAAACGTTTTGTGGCCTTGGTTCAAGTTAACGCTTACAAGTTGAGATGATTTTTTGATATTTCCATTTATGCATCCTTTTTGTTACTACCACCTTTTACATTGTTCTCCTTATATTTAATATTTGAAGCTTGCAATGTAGCTTCCTCCACGATGGGAAAACTAAACACTGATTGTACAACATCTCTACTTAGCCTACAAACGTGACCCTGAGCTTCCAACTGGTTCTCACTTCAATTCTCCGAGCAAATTCCATTCTTCCCTCTCTGTTCTCAGCCTCCTACACAGTTGTAAGGAAGTTCAATGTTCCCTCAAGGCGTAGCATGACGTCTTTCAATCAGTCACATTGCAGCTTTCTGGACTCAAAGTTAACTTCATATAATGGTTTTCCTTTTTCAATTTATATCTTCCACTTTTTTCTCTTGTCCCACTACCTTACGTGTGAAAAGGTACATGTGAACAGTTGCAACCTGCCTACCATCACAACAGTTGAACAGCAGATGCCATTTTGTTGGCTCTTTACTCAACCCTGGAACATCCAAACAGTGAAGATGAATACTTCATGGCACTTTTCCTTGAATACAGCTTAGCATTCCCCTCAAAACTAGTCAGTAAGCTTCAAGACCTAGGCCTCAATACCTCCTTGTGCAACTGAAACCTCATTTTCCTCACTTGCAGACCCCAATCAGTTCAGATTGGCATCATCTCCTCCACAATCTCCATCAGCACAGGTGCACCACAAAGATATGTGCTTAGTCCCCTGCTCTACTCACTTTATGCTTATGACTGTGGGGCTAAGCCCAGCTCCAACGACATACTTAAGTTTGCTTATGACACCACTGTCGAAGCAAACCTGATGATGAATCAGCATAAAGGACAGAGATTGAAAAACTGGCTGTGTAGTGCCACATCTCAAATCTCACTCAATGTCAGCAAGAGAAGAAGCTAATTATTGACTACAGGATAAGAAAACCAGAAGTTCATGAGCCAGTCCTCATCGGGTGATCAGAGGTGGAGAAGGTCAGCAACTTTAAATAGCTTGGCATTATTCCTGGGTTCAGCACGTAAGTGCCATTACAGAGAAGGCACGGCAGTTCCTCCACTTCCTTAGAAGTTTGCGAAGATTCAGTATGACATCTACAAACGTAAAATGTTGACCAACTTTTATAGATGTGCAGTACAGAATACATATTGACTGGTTGCACTATGGCTTGGTAAGGAAACACAGCCCCCTTAAAAGGAAAAACCTATAAAATTAGTTAATATTAGTCCATCACAGATAAAGCCCTCCCCACTACTCAGTACATCTACATGAAGTGCTGTCACAGGAAATTTGCATCCATTATTCAGGATCCTCTCCATCCCGGCCATGTTCTCTTCTTGCTGCTGCCATCAGGAAGGAGGTACAGGCGCCTCAGGACTCACACCACCAAGATCAGAAACAGTTATTACCCCTCAACCATCAGACTCTTGAAGCACAGGGGATAACCTCACTCAACTTCACTCACCCCATCACTGAACAGTTCCTGCAACCTATGGACTCACTTTCAAGGACTCTTCAACTCATGTTCTCAATATTTGTTCTTTATTTATTATTTTTTTTCTCTTTATATTTGCACCACTATCTTTTTCACATTGGTTGTTTGTCTTGTCTGTCATTAATTCTGTTGTATTTCTTGGTATTCACTGTGAATGCCCACAAGAAAGTGAATCTCAGGGTTGTATATGGTGACATATATGTACTTTGATAATAAATTTACTTTGAACTTTGAACTTTGGAAGAAATCAGCAAACTTTGTCGTCAACTTTTTAAACTTGTCTGTTGCCATCACTGGCCCCTTAACCAGACTGTAGTGACGTGGGAAGACTGGGTCAGCTAATCACGTGGGGAGAAGCCCAGGCACACTGGGAAGTGGAATGTTTTCTGTAGTGATGTGGGAAGATTTGGTCAGCTAATCACGTGGGGAGAAGCCCAGACACACTGGGGAGTGCAATGTTTTCTCTCACTCCAATGGTAAGCCATTCGGTCACTCTACACGTGAGTAGATTCGTTAAGCACTGAATCGTAATCCCATGATCAGCACAGCAACTATGTGGCTGCTGGATTAAGTTCCTGAAAGGAACCGCATATATTAGCTTGAATTCATGAAAGGGCACAGCCTCAGAATAGAAGGACGTCCCTGTAGAACAAAGATGAGGAGGATTTACTTCAGCCAGAGGGTGGTGAATCTGTGGAATTGATTGCCACAGACGAGTGTGTTCGCTAAGTCATTGGGTCTATTCAAAGCAGAGGATGATAATTTCTTGATTAGTAAGGCTGTCAAAGATTACGGAGAGTAGGCAAGAGAATGGGGTTGAGAAAGATAATACTGTAAATCAGCCATGATTGAATGGCAGTGCAGACTCAATGGGCCGAAAGGCCTAATTCTGCTCCTATGTCTTATTGTCTTTTAGTCATTTAACATATTATGAATTTAACAAATTTATGATTTTTTTTCAGGAGACTCAACTGTATGCTGGCCAGCTGGTGGCGTAGTGGCATCAGCGCTGGTCTTCGGGGCGAGAGGTCCTGAGTTCGAATCCAGCCGGCTCCCATTAAGGGCTGGTGATCTCTTAAAAGAAACTCACCCTGCAGAAGGCAATGGCGAACCACTGCTGTAACTTGCCTAGTCCGCAATTTCCTAATGCGTCAGAGCGGCGTGAAAGAAAATCGTCCGCTACCTGGAAATAATTCTGGATGCCACCTACCTGACCTTACAACTGTACGCTAGCACTTTGCACTACAAGTATTCTGAGCACTGAAAGAGAACGTTTTCCAGTTTCTAGCCATTAACATTTCTCAATGTTATATAAATACACTACAGTCGAATACATGATAATTAATTCTTTTCCTAACTACTGAAAATGCAATATGTTCCCTAGCAATCACAGAAAATGGAATCATTCTGTTTCTATAGATTTCAACATTAAAGCTGCATTAGTGTTATGGTTAATCCAGATATACACTCAGTGGCCTATTTATTAGGTAAGTCCTTTACCTAATAAAGTGCTATTGAATGTACCTTCATGGTTTTCTGCAGCTATCCCCATCCACTTGACATGTCGTGCATTCAGAGATGCTCTTCTGTACCTCAGTATGTGGCTATTTGAGTTACTGTCGCCTTCCTGTCAGCTTGAACTAGTTTGGCCATTCTCCTTCGACCTAACTCATTAACAAGGTGTGTTTGCCACAGAACTGTCAGTCACTGGATTTTTTTTTGTTTTTCACACTGTTCTCTGTAAACTCTAGAGACTGTTGTGCATGAAAGTCCCAGGAGATCAGCAGTTTCTGAGATACTCATAACACCCCATCTGCACCAACAGTCATTCCACAACCAAAGACACTTAGATCACATTTCCTCCTCATTCCAATTTTTAGTCTGGATAACAAGTGGACTCCTTGACCATGTCTTTGTGCTTTGGCGCATTGAGTTGCTGCCACATGATTGGCTGACTAGATATTTGTATTAACAAGCAGGTGTACCCAATACAATTTAAGAAGATACAGTGCCTAGATTAATTATTTGATATGTGGTCTAAGTTGTGCTGTTTGGATTTTAAAATTTAATGAACTCTGAGAATGATAAAAGTGATACTACAGAGCATTTTAAATGTGCAATTATACTGAAATTTAATTAATTTTTTTTTTATATAATACACTCAATTGTTCTTAATTAGCTTGGCATTTCCAGTGCATTTTAGCTATGAAGCGGCAGCTCTGATTTTCCCAAATACTTTTGGAAGTATTCAATGCTAACTATAACCTCACTGCTGATTAATATTCTTACTGCCAGGATTTCTGGAATAATGTTATTTCTCAGCTCCTTCAGTTTAATTCCTTTGGTGGACAGTGAAAACATGTACTCATTTGTTCTACGATTAGAGGCATTATCTTACTGAGGGACGCAGTACAAATATAAGTAGATCCCAGTTAATTTAACTGAAAGCCATTTCATTTATTTTGCATTACAGCATCAGTGTAATAACAAATGAAATCATGGCAGATTGTACGTGCAGATAAAAATTGTACCATGAACCTTTATAGCTAAATACAAGGACACACTGTTTCACTGAGGTGGGGACCACAAGTAGCACTGTTAATATACTTAACAATTTATATTGCACTTCGAGTATTCTGAAGAAGTGCTCAAGTAGAGCTCTGCAGGTCACAACTAATAACTAGTTAATTGAAATATATTTACATAGGCTTGAGAGCACTACACTTCCTCAGTGCAAATGGGAATTAATGAATTGCCAATTATCACCAAAGAAAACAAACTATTTCTATACTTCTGTCCCCTACCTGACTTATCTATATTTTTCCATTTCATTACTGCCTTTTAAGTGTATGGCTCACTCATACAGTTATAGAGTCATAGAGCACTACAGCTCAGAAACAGGCCCTTCAGCCCATCTAAACTGTGGCAGAATTATTATTCTGCCTAATCCCACTGAGCTGCACCCGGACCATAACCCTACTAATGTACCTTCCCATCCATGTACTTATCCAAACTTCTCTTGAAATGTTGAAATCGAAGCAACTTCTACTGAGCTCATTCCATACTCTCATCATCCTGTTTACGCTCTTGTCCGCATTAAACACTTCACCTTTCATCCTTAACCCATGACCTCTAATTCTAGTCTCACTCAACCTCAGATGGAAAAAGCCCATGCATTTACCCCATCTATACCACCCATACCTTTGTACATCTCTATCCAATCTGCCCTCATCCTCTTACACTCCAGGGAATATAGTTCTAACCTATTTAACCTTTCCCTGTAGTTCAGGACCTCAGGTCCCGACAACATCCTTATAAATTTGTTGACAATGGAACATTTTATCACATTTGGGTTCTTCTGAATTTGAGTAACTTTTAAGTATTTATTGCTGTGTCACAGCAACTTCCTAATCTGAATGCTGCACATCCAGCTTAAGCAGGATATTTCCATATCCCACTTCATTCTTTTGCGTTGTTAACACCCAAGATTACTGGAATATAGACTGTGTGTTCTCTTTCAACAATTCAGGGCATTGACCCTGCACCAAACCTTTGAGTAATAGCTTCAAATCTCACATCACACACAATCCTCAGAAGTGAAAGTCTGAAAGAGACTGCCATTCTAAAAGACTAGGTCAAATATCACCCTTTAGTTGGGACAATTAACATTCTGCTTAAAATGAGTCATAGGCACTGAGCACTACAGCACAGAAACAGGCCCTTTGACTCATCTAGTCGATGCTGAACCACTATTCTACCTGGCTCATTCGACTAGCACCTGGACCATAGACCTCCATACCTCTCCCATCTATGTATTTATCCAAACAACGTTTAAACTTCTAATGGCCATCTCAATCGCTCCTGCTCAATGGGTTGGCTTATAATTATTCCTGATGTTAGAAATGGCACTGGGGGTGCACACATATACTAACTACGTCATTACATCCATTGCCTAGAAGCCCAGGGTCGTCATCATTGGATTAAATGGGACTGAAGAGATTTGATAGAGGCATATAAAATCTGGAAAAGTCTGGACGGGGGTACACGAAGGAAATAATTCCCTTAACAGAAATATCAGTCGTTAAATTAATTGGTAGAAAGACTCAGGAAACTAGGTTAAGTGTTCTTTTTCACTCAATGTGAAGAGAATTGCAACTTGAAAGAGTAGTAAAGGCAAAAACTATTTAAATATCTCTTGAAGAACATTTAGACCATAAGACATAGGAGCAGAATTAGGCTATTCGGCCCATCCAGTCTGTTCTCCCACTCCATCGTGGCTGATTTATTATCCCTCTCAACCCATTTTTTCCTGCCTTCTCCCCATACTGATGCTCTTACTAATCAAGAACCTATCAATCTCCACTTTAATATAGTACCCAATGACTTAGCCTCCACAGCCACATGTGGCAAAGTATTCCACAGATTCAGCACACTCTGGCTAAAGAAATTCCTCCTCATCTCTGATCTAAATGGTCATCCTTCCATTCTGAGACTGTACCGTCTGGTTCTTGACTCCCCCACAATAGAAAACACCTTCTCCACGTCCACTCTATCTAGGCTTCTCAATATTCGATGGGCTTCGACAAGATCTCCCCTCATTCTTCTGAACTCCAGCGAGTATATGCCCAGAGCCATCCAGGACACTTCATATGTTAACCCTTTCAATCTGGGGATCATTCTCATGAACGTTCTCTAGACTCTCTCCAATGCCTACCATGTATTACAATTAATCTACAACGCACCCAAATAAGAACAGTTTAAATGAGAAGAGGTGAACAGATCATTTTCTACCATTAATTTCTATGAATCTGCAGATCACCCTGTAGATTTGGCAGTGTAATCTATCAGGGGCAACATCTGCACACCCAAGCTATTTATTTATTTATTGAGATACAGCATGGAATGGCCCATTGAGCCACGTCGCCCAGGAACCCCCGATATCAATCCGAGCCTAATCACAGGACAATTTACAATGACCAACTAACCTATCAACTGGAACGTCTTTTGGACTGTGGGAGCAAACCAGAGCACCCAGAAGAACACACACACACAATGCTGGAGGAACTCAGCAGGCACCCAGAGGAAACCCATGCGGTCACGAGGAGAACTTACAAACTCCTCACAGGCAATGAACCCAGGTCGTCGGTACGGTAAGGCATTGTGCTAACCACTACAGTACTGCGTTACTCCAGGCTGTATGTGTACCCAAAAATAAAATAGCCAGCTCAATCCTTAGTCAGCCTATTAAATGAAAACATGCTTCATATCAGTAAATTGAGAGCAGACGTAATTGTAGATGCTTAATGTGCAAGTAAAAGAAGAAATATTTTTGTGGCTATGATAGGTGTTGGAAGATCAGAATCACGGATGGCAAGGTTTCCGTAGACTGATAGAGTTAGGGAGACTCTTATCTTAGATTATGTATACGTCACCATATATACTACCCTGGGACAACAAACAACAGGAATTCTGCAGATGCTGGAAATTCAAGCAACACACATCAAAGTTGCTGGTGAATGCAGCAGGCCAGACGAAGGGTCTCGGCCTGAAACGTCGACTGTACCTCTTCCTAGAGATACTGCCTGGCCTGCTGCATTCACCAGCAACTTTGATGTGTGTTGTTATACTATCCTGGGATCCATTTTCTTGCAGGCACTCACAGTAGAACAAAGCAATACAATAGAATCATTGAAAAATTACACACAAAGACTGGCAACCAAGCAATGTACTAAAGACGATAAACCATGCAAATACAAAGAAAGCAAATAATAAATCAATCAATCAATCAATCATGGGAAATATGAATAGATAGATAAACAAGTTCAAGAAAATGAGTTGTAGAGTCCTTGAAACTGAGTCCATAGGCTCTGGAATCACCTCAGTGCCAAGAAGAGTGAAGTTGTCCACACTAGTTCAGGAGCCAGATGGTTGAAGGGTAATAATAGCTCTTGAACCGGGTGCCATGGAACTTAAGGCCCCTGTACTGCCTTCCCAATGACAGCAGTGAGAAGCCAGCATGGCCTGAATGGTGGGGGTCCTTGATGTTGGATGCCGCTTTCTTGTGGCAATGCTCCGTGTAGCTGTGCTCAATGGTGGGGAGGGCTTTTCCTGTGATGAATTTGTCAGCTTGTTGCATTTCTTCATATATTGTTTTGGGAGATTTTAACCAAGCCAGTCTGAAAAAAATCACTAAGCAATTACCATCAACAGATCACTTGGAAACAATACACTGGACCATTGCTACACCACCATCAAGAATGCCTACCGTGCTATTCCATGCCCTCACTTTGGGAAGTCTGATCACCCAGCTGTACTTCTATTCCCTGAGTATCGGCAGAGACTGAAGACTGCGGCACCAGCAGTGAGGACCAAGAAGGTTTGGACAAGGGAGGCACAGGAGCTCCTGCAGGACTGCTTTGAATCAGTGGACTGGACTGTATTCAGGGATTCATCTTCAAACCTGGATGAGTATTCTGCAGTTGTTAACTTCATTAAAACCTGTGTGGATGAGTGTGTGCCTATAAAGTCTTACAGTACATTCCCAAAGCAAAAACTGTAGATGAACGAGGAGATACATCGTCTACTGAAGGCTAGATCTGTGGTATTCAAGTCTGGCGACCCAGGCCTGTACCAGAAAACCAGGTATGATTTGCAGGGGGTGAAGAGACAATTTTGAACAAGGTTGGAGGCAACATTGGACACACGGCAACTCTGGCAGCGTCTGCAAGACATTACTCCCTACAAAGCGAAACCCAATAGCATGAGTGGCAACGATGCTTCACTACCAGATGAACTCAATGCCTTCTATGCCCACTTTGAAAGGGAGAACACATCTACAGCTGTGAAGATCCCTGCTGCATCTGATGACCCTGTGATGTCTGTCTCAGAGGCCAATGTTAGGCTGTCTTTAAAGAGAGTGAACGCTCGCAAGGCAGAAGGTCCCAATGGAGTACCTGGTGAGGCTCTGAAAACCTGTGCCAACCAACTGGCGGGAGTATTCAAGGACATTTTCAACCTCTCACTGCTAAGGGCAGAAGTTCCCACTTGCTTCAAAAAGCCAGCAATTTTACCAGTGCCTAAGAAGAATAACGTGAGCTGACTTAATGACTATCGCCTGGTAGCACTCACACCTACAGTGATGAAATGCTTTGAGAAGTTGGTCATGACTAGACTGAACTCTTGCCTCAGCAAGGACCTGGAGCCATTGCAATTTGCTTATCGCCACAATAGGTCAATGGCAGATGCAATCTCAATGGCTCTCCACACGGCTTTAGACCACTTGGACAACACAAACACCTACGTCAGGATGTTGTTCATCGACTATAGCTCAGCATTTAATACCATTATTCCCACAATCCTGATTGAGAAGTTCCAGAACCTGGGCCTCTATACCTCTCTCTACAATTGGATCCTCAACCCCCGAACCGGAAGACCACAACCTGTGCAGATTTGTGATAACATCTCTTCCTTGCTGACGATCAACACTGGCGCACCTCAGGGGTGTGTGCTTAGCCCACTGCTCTACTCTCTATATACACATGACTGTGTGGCTAGGCATAGCTCAAATAACATCTATAAATTTGCTGCCGCTACAACCATTGTTGGTAGAATCTCAGGTGGTGATGAGAAGGCGTACAGGAGTGAGATATGCCAACTAGTGGAGTGGTGCCACAGCAACAACCTGGCACTCAATGTCAGTAAGACCAAAGAGCTGATTGTGGACTTCCAGGAGGGTAAGGCGAAGGAACACGTACCAATCCTAGTAGGGGGATCAGAAGTGGAGAGAGTGAGCAGTTTCAAGTTCCTAGTTGTCAAGATCTCGGAGGATCTAACCTGGTCCCATCATATTGATGCAGTTATAAAGAAGGCAAGACAGCGACTATACTTCATTAGGAGTTTGAAGAGATTTGGTATGTCAACAAGTACACTCAAAAACTTCTATTGATGTACCTGACAGGCTGCATCACTGTCTGGTAGGGTGGAGCTACTGCACAAGACCGAAAGAAGCAGCAGAGGGTTGTAAATTTAGTCAGCTCCATCTTGGGTACTAGTCTACAAAGTACCAAGGACATTGCCAGGGAGCGATGTCTCAGAAAGGCAGGGTCCATTATTAAGGACCCCCAGCACCCAGGGCATGCCCTTTTCTCACTGTTACCATCAGGTAGGAGGTACAGAAGCCTGAAGGCACACACTCAGCGATTCAGGAACAGCTTCTTCCCCTCTGCCCTCCGATTCCTAAATGGAAATCGAACCCTTGGATACTACCTCACTTTTTTTTAATATATAGTATTTCTGTTTTTGCACAATTTTCAATCTATTCAATATACGTATACTGTATAAAGTAAACGGAATAAGATTTATTTATTTATTTATTGTCTTCTATGTTATGTATTGCACTGAACTGCTGCTACTAAGTTAACAAATTTCTCGTCACATGCCGGTGATAATAAACCTGATTCTGATTCTGATTCTGACATTACTACTAGGTCTTTGGTGGCAATCTCCTCACATCTATGTGCCCCGTCACCATTGTTCACTGTCAACTGGCTTTCTTCTTAGGGAAATTAGTGTCCATCCACTGGGCTACCTCATCCACCAAGAACTTACGACAATTTGCAGCAGCAGTACTATCATTAAGTGATTAGTAAAAGCATCTCACTGCACTGTGTAGTCAACCAATTGAACTTCTACCATAACCATCATTCCCACTGTCACTATCTGTATTTATCACGTCAGTCAGGATATCAATCAGTACTAACATCCCATGATTATGGGAAGGGGAATGTCATTGAATTTAGAAACATAGAAAATAGGTGCAGGAGTAGGCCATTCGGCCCCTCGAGCCTGCACCGCCATTTATTATGATCATGGCTGATCATCCAACTCAGAACCCCGCCCCAGCCTTCCCTCCATACCCCCTGATCCCCGTAGCCACAAGGGCCATATCTAACTCCCTCTTAAATATAGCCAATGTACTGGCCTCAACTGCTTCCTGTGGCAGAGAATTCCACAGATTCACCACTCTCTGAGTGAAGAAGTTTTTCCTAATCTCGGTCCTAAAAGGCTTCCCCTTTATCCCCAAACTGTGACCCCTTGTTCTGGACTTCCCCAACATCGGGAACAATCTTCCTGCATCTAGCCTGTCCAATCCCTTTAGGATTTTATACGTTTCAATCAGATCCCCCCTCAATCTTCTAAATTCCAACGAGTACAAGCCCAGTTCATCCAGTCTTTCTTCATATGAAAGTCCTGCCATCCCAGGAATCAATCTGGTGAACCTTCTTTGTACTCCCTCTATGGCAAGGATGTCTTTCCTCAGATTAGGGGACCAAAACTGCACACAATGCTCCAGGTGTGGTCTCACCAAGGCCTTATACAACTGCAGTAGTACCTCCCTGCTCCTGTACTCAAATCCTCTCGCTATAAATGCCAGCATACCATTCGCCTTTTTCACCGCCTGCTGTACCTGCATGCCCACTTTCAATGACTGGTGTATAATGACACCCAGGTCTCGTTGCACCTCCCCTTTTCCTAATCGGCCACCATTCAGATAATAATCTGTTTTCCTATTTTTGCTACCAAAGTGGATAACTTCACATTTATCCACATTAAATTGCATCTGCCATGAATTTGCCCACTCACCCAACCTATCCAAGTCACTCTGCATCCTCTTAGCATCCTCCTCACAGCTAACACTGCCACCCAGCTTCGTGTCATCCGCAAACTTGGAGATGCTGCATTTAATTCCCTCATCCAAGTCATTAATATATATTGTAAACAACTGGGGTCCCAGCACTGAGCCTTGCGGTACCCCACTAGTCACCGCCTGCCATTCTGAAAAGGTCCCGTTTATTCCCACTCTTTGCTTCCTGTCTGCTAACCAATTCTCCATCCACATCAATACCTTACCCCCAATACCATGTGCTTTAAGTTTGCACACTAATCTCCTGTGTGGGACCTTGTCAAAAGCCTTTTGAAAATCCAAATATACCACATCCACTGGTTCTCCCCTATCCACTCTACTAGTTACATCCTCAAAAAATTCAATGAGATTCGTCAGACATGATTTTCCCTTCACAAATCCATGTTGACTTTGTCCAATGATTTCACCGCTTTCCAAATGTGCTGTTATCACATCTTTGATAACTGACTCCAGCAGTTTCTCCACCACCGACGTTAGACTAACCGGTCTATAATTCCCCGGTTTCTCTCTCCCTCCTTTTTTAAAAAGTGGGGTTACATTAGCCACCCTCCAATCCTCAGGAACTAGTCCAGAATCTAACGAGTTTTGAAAAATTATCACTAATGCATTCACTATTTCTTGGGCTACTTCCTTAAGCACTCTAGGATGCAGACCATCTGGCCCTGGGGATTTATCTGCCTTCAATCCCTTCAATTTACCTAACACCACTTCCCTACTAACAAGTATTTCGCTCAGTTCCTCCATCTCACTGGACCCTCTGTCCCCTACTATTTCTGGAAGATTATTTATGCAAGAACTGTCAATACATTGCCATTAATTCTACAAACATCCAGAATCAATTCTATTTGTAATAGGTTTAAGCATAAGCATGCACTAAATTGGCATCTGAGGACATTTTTTCAGAAACAGTATTTACTTAACTGAAAAATAAACTTTCATTCCCATAAAGATCAGCGGGAGGTGTCAACCAGTGACCAACATGATATGAAAACCTGAAATAATCTACTTGGTGACATCAAAACAATGTCAAATTATTTCTGTGGATGCAAGCTCCATTGTGCACCGGTGATTTTAGCTTATTGTTCGCAGCCCACACCACCTCTTATTTTTATTAGCTCAGCTTATAAATAGCAGTAAAAATGATGGGTAAAACAGAGTAACCCACACAAAATGCTGGAGGAACTCAGCAGGCCAGGTAGCATCGATGGAAAGGAATAAAGAGTCAACACTTTGGGCCGAGATCCTTCATCAGGGCTCACAAAGGTCCCAATGAAGGGTCAACACTTTATTCATTTCCAGAGATGCAACCAGATGCAGCATTTTGTGTGTGTTACTCTGATTTTGCAACATGTATGTTCATGGGATTAAAACTGGATTTCTTCACATTCAGATGGAAATCACAAGCATAAAGAGCCAGTTTTTGAAAAGGCAGCTGTGTAAAACACCAAATTGTTCACGTGTTGGTGAAGGACCCCTAGCAACTTTACTCAATTTCCTGAACTCTGGACTCTTGGAACTACACTTTTGATGACATCCACTTGCTGCTGTCCTCTGTAGCCCTTCTCTCCTCCTTCATCCCCAACCCCACCTCCCAACTCAGTACCCCACTGCCAGTATTGCCAATAGCCAAAATCAGCAGAAAAGTGGCAGCTTTGGTCTGGAGGTGAGGCAACTTGACTCAACTATACAATAAGGCACTGGGCCTAAATTTTGCACAGGCCTCAGATCTCCTCACCGCAGACTTTTGCCATATACTAAGCATACTTCTTGTCCAAACATGACTAATTGTTGCTATTTTGGCTTAATGAAGTCTCAATTTTAAAAAGAGGTGACATGATTGCAAGAGTTTTGCTGTCAGCTGCTATTAATTGAAGCCATCTTTATCTTTTTTCTTTTGACCAAATATTGGAACTTGTCTCAATCATGTGTTTAGTAACTATATCAAATAATTTCCACAGGGCATTCAACATTGCGTGGCGTGGTGCAACTTAACAATGGCCCACCAAGATCAAGGCTACTTTTTCAAGATTGTGGCTTGCTGCACCTCAGCGACTATTGATGGTAGTTGTAATGGTAGCCACAAGGACAATCACCATGGCAACTATTGCAGCTCCTTCTGCCTGGAAATTCCACCGAATGGAAAAAATTTTACTGTCATTAAAATCAGAGCAATAATTGGCGACTATCTCCTTGTAATGTTCCACTCCCATTAATGTTTACATTACTATGCAAAACTCTTAGGCACATATATATAACTAGGGTGTCTAGGACTCTTACACAGTAATGTATTTGTCAATGTGGAGCAGACAGCGAGTTTGTAAACCTGGTGGGAGCAAACTATGTTGGGAATGGCATGGGTGGAGTGCTGCAGGAGGTGTGTAGGACAGTTGGCAGAGAAGGAGTGCCAGGGGCAGGGGGTGGCACGGGTGCAGACACACCCAGCCCTGGGACACCAGGCAAGGTCATCTGATTCCAAAAAAATAGTTTATTGATCATTACAGAATGCTTCTCTGGTCCTTCACGGTCTTTCCCTTCTCCCTTCCCCTTTTCCCAACCATGATTCCCATCTGCCTGTCTCCTTCCCACATGCATAAAATTACTACAGTGCAATGAAAAAGTCTTATATTTACATAAATATAAATATTTATATAAATAGCTATATTTATATGTGTCTAAGACTTTTGTACAGTACTGTATGCCCTAGCTTTGAAGAAGGAACAGCCATCTGATGATCATGTCTAACAAGCCTGATAGAGTTCTTTGAGGAGGTGACCAGGCATATAGATGAGAGTAGTGCAGTGGATGTGATCTATATAGATTTTAGTAAGACATTTGACAAGGTTCCACACAGTAGGCTTATTCAGAAAGTCAGAAGGCATGGGATCCAGGGAAGTTTGGCCAGGTGGATTCAGAATTGGCTTGCCTGCAGAAGGCAGAGGGTGGTGGTGGAGGGAGTACATTCAGATTGGAGGGTTGTGACTACTGGTGTCCCACAAGGATCTATTCTGGGACCTCTACTTTTCGTGATTTTTATTAACAACCTGGATGTGGGGGTAGAAGGGTGGGTTGGCAAGTTTGCAGACGACACAAAGGTTGGTGGTGTTGTAGATAGTGTAGAGGATTGTCAAAGATTGCAGAGAGACATTGATAGGATGCAGAAGTGGGCTGAGAAGTGGCAGATGGAGTTCAACCCGGAGAAGTGTGAGGTGGTACACTTTGGAAGGACAAACTCCAAGGCAGAGTACAAAGTAAATGGCAGGATACTTGGTAGTGTGGAGGAGCAGAGGGATCTCGGGGTGCATGTCCACAGATCCCTGAAAGTTGCCTCACAGGTGGATAGGGTAGTTAAGAAAGCTTATGGGGTGTTAGCTTTCATAAGTCGAGGGATAGAGTTTAAGAGTCGTGATGTAATGATGCAGCTCTATAAAACTCTGATTAGGCCACACTTGGAGTACTGTGTCCAGTTCTGGTCACCTCACTATAGGAAGGATGTGGAAGCATTGGAAAGGGTACAGAGGAGATTTTCCAGGATACTGCCTGGTTTAGAAAGTATGCATTATGATCAGAGATTAAGGGAGCTAGGGCTTTACTCTTTGGAGAGAAGGAGGATAAGAGGAGACATGATAGAGGTGTACAAGATAATAAGAGAAATAGATAGTGGATAGCCAGCGCCTCTTCCCCAGGGCACCACTGCTCAATACAAGAGGACATGGCTTTAAGGTAAGGGGTGGGAAGTTCAAGGGGGATATTAGAGGAAAGTTTTTTACTCAGAGAGTGGTTGGTGCGTGGAATGCACTGCCTGAGTCAGTGGTGGAGGCAGATACACTAGTGAAGTTTGAGAGACTACTAGACAGGTATATGGAGGAATCTAAGGTGGGGGCTTATATGGAAGGCAGGGTTTGAGGATCGGCACAACATTGTGGTCCGAAAGGCCTGTACTGTGTTGTACTATTCTATGTTCTATGTATCTGGTAGGGTCTCGTAGTTCCTGCTTTGCTGATGACATCACACAGAGTCATTCTGGTGGTGCCTCAGCAGAGAGGTTAGATGATTAGGGAAAGCACATTGCAAACTGGACAGCAACTCTAGAAACATGAATGAAGTGGTAAAAGTTGTCAAGTTGCCCAAGGTCTGCAAAAAACTCTACAGACGTAGTAACATGGCAATAAACTTGCTAAGGTCAGACGGCTTACCCAGTCCCAAGCACTCGTGATCAAATTCATCCACATCAACTGAGTGGTCTTCTTTGATTACTGCCACCTTCTGGCTGACTCACACAGGGAGGTCTGAAGGATGGCTGGATAACAAGAGAGCTGAACATCAAACTGTGTGTAGTGTTATTCACAATGGAATGCTGCAGACTGGCTCATTCCAATGTGGAGGACGAAGTGATGGAAGTTCAAAGTTAACTTATTACCAAAAATACATATATGTTATTGTATACTGCCTTGAGATTTATTTTCTTGCAAGCATTTATAGGGGAAAAAGAAATACCAGTAATACTTTATGAAAGAACTACTCTGTACATAAAGGCTGACAAACACCATTGCGGAAAAGAAGACAAACTGAGCAAACAAAATGAATCCTGAGAATGTGAGCTCAGCTCAGTTCAGAATGCAATTTGTTTGCATGATATGTCTTGTTTCCGCTCTGCACACTGGGTGTTCGACGGTCTTTTTTTATATAAAGGTTCTTTTGGGTTTCTTTGTTTTGGGTTTCATGAGACGAATCTCAAGGTTGCATAAAGTACACATACTTTTATAATAATTGTACTTTGAACTTCGAGTCATAAAGAGTCTTCGAAAGTGTTGAAGAATGCAACAATATTTGGTGCTACAGATGCAAAGACTGCAGGGATGAGGTAACAATTTGGAGTCCTCCTACAATGGGCATTGAGGGACTGACCCCCATTTCATAACCTCTCAAACTTAGAGCTGATGGTAATGGAAAAGTGATGCTTTCTTGAAATAATATAAATATTCCAAGCATAATATAAATACACCAAGCAATGAAATGTCTTGTAGAGTGCATGAAGACAACAGTTTCTTGCATTAGACATGCATTTTAGAAATAAAGCATATTTTTAAGAACTAAAAAAATCTCCTGTTGCAGGATTCTGTTGCACCCTGAAATGTATGCTGAAACAAACATCAACAGCTACTGAGAATTATCTGTTTGGTGAAAGAGCTCTTGAGGACTACCCAAAACTTGCTGATGTTCTAGTGCCAAGAACTGTCAACAACCAAATGGTACAGACTCACATATCACTGTTACCAGGGGAAGGTGCTGAGGGATAGACAATAGATAATCGGTGCAGGAGTAGGCCATCCAGCCCTTCGATGCACTGAATCTTGGTGCAGATGTTGCAAAAGCTCAGTGTGAAACAGACACAGCTGAAACCCTGTTTTTGCACACACTGACACGCTGCAATCCCACAGTTTGGTCATGAAATGTACACTCAATGGCCACTTTATCCAATATCTTCTACTGCTGTAGCCCAACTAATTCAAGCTTTGACGGGGTGTGTAGTCAGAGATGATTTTCTATGGACCACTGTTGTGACATATGGTTATTCGAGTTACTCTCACCTTCTCGTCAGCTTGAACCAGAAAAAGCCATTCTCCTCTGACTTCTCTCATTAACAAGGCATTTTTGTCCACAGGACTACCAGTCACTTGGTGTTTTTAGTTATGTTTGTTTTTCACTCCATTCTCACTAAATTCTGGAGACTATTGTGCAGGAAACTCCCAAGAGAACAGCAGTTTCTGAGATACTCAGACCACCCCATCTGGCACCAACAATCATTCCACAGTCAAGGTTACTTAGATCACATTTCTTCCCCATTCTGACATCTGGTCTGAACGACAACTGAGCCTCTTGACCATGTCTGCATGGTTTTATGCATTGAGTTGCTGCCAAATGATTGACTGATTAGATATTCCGATTAACGGGCAGGTTTACAGGTGTGCCTAACAATGGGGCCGCTGAGTGTACAGTATGTACAAGTAAGATTGATGTTGCACTTATGCAATGGAATCATTTGTTTTCAACGATGAATGACAACTTAGGAATGTACATTATTATCTTTTTGCAAGTTTTATGAATTATGTATATGTTTTGGCATAATATATTGTTACCAATGGAGAATCATCTCTACCAAAGGAGGTGTAAGGTGCTCCTTCCTTCTGCTAGCCTGTAGGTCACCCTTGGGCAAGTTGTAACACCTGCTTAGCCCCTTGATCAGGGTCACATGAAGCCTTGGTGGCAGGTGGTGGATGGTCATATGAGCGACTGGTGCATATCACAAATCCTGGTTATGCAACCACTGGTGCCAGGCAGACAATCTCTGAAGAGTACTGATAATGACTGCGGTCACCCACCTTGTAAAGACACTGCCCAGAAGACGGCAATGACAAACTACTTCTGTAGAAAACGTGCCAAGAAGTATCTTGATTTTGGAAGGACCATGACCACCCGCATCATACGACATGGCATATAACAACCGAACCAAGTTGTTTTGGAGCAAGAGGTTAAAAAATTACCCTTTTCCGTTAAGGTACAAAAAGACTTTGACATTCCTTTAATTATTTTGCACTTGTATTGGCTGGGCTTTTATTACCATGGCTGGGAGTTAAATTAACCCAGACAGGAAAATTGGTCCTGAGGTGCAATTTGACAATTTGATTTGCTAAACAAAGCTTTAAATTCCTTATTCTAATTGGCTTCTAATTGTTATTGCAGAGATAAGGTTATTGGAACACAGTCTAATTAAGTGAAATACTCATTCATAGAATTATCACTGCTGACTTGCTTTTATCGAATCCTCTATGGATTTGAATGTTTAAAATTCTGATCAATGATCTCTAAAGTCATTCCATTGATTCTGCACTCTGTATGCAAATTTGTCCATGCAACTTGCAAGTGTTTGATTAACATTTCAATACTGGCTGAAAAATGCTGCCTAATGAGAAGTGACCTCAAAGGCTATGAGGTTCTAGCCTTCAATGCATGACGTGTGCATCTCTTTGACACGATACTTTGCCCTCTACGTAGTCGTTTCATGCTGTGTGCTTATTTAATTGGATTGTTAGTTACTCTCTGCAGAATATTATAACCAAGCAATTTATAGCTCATGAAATTTTTAAAAAAATGTCAATGCTAGAATGCTAAACAAAAGTTCATTAGGTCAAGCACATCTGTGCAAACAGAAATAGTTAAAGTCTCAGGGTGCTGACCCTAGACCAGAAATGTTAATTGTTCCTCGTTCTGAAGATGCTGTCTGACCTGAGCCTTTTCAGCATTTTCAATGTCTATCCAAAGTTCAACGTATATTATTATCAGAATGCATAACGTCACCATATACAACCCTGAGATTTAGTTTCCTGTGGGCATACTCAGCAAGTCTATAAGATAGCAACTATGACAGGTTCAGTGAAAGATCAACCAGAGTGCAGAAGACAACAAACTGTGCAAATGCAAATATAAATACATAACGATAAATAACGAGAGCATGAAATAACAAGATAAAGAGTCCTTAAAGTGAGATCATTGGTTATGTGAACATCTCAATGGATGGCCAAGCGAATGTAGTTTTCCGCTATTGTTCAAGAGCCTGATGGATGTCAGGTAATAACTGTTCTTGAACTTGGTGGTGCGAGTCTAGAAGCTCTTGTACTCCTACCTGATGGCAGCAGCGAGAAAAGAGTTTGGGCTGAGTGGTGAGGATCTTTGATGATGGATGCTGCTTTTCCATGACAGCATTTCATGTAGATGTGCTCAATGGTTGGGAGGGTTTTACCCGTGATGTACTGGGCTGAATCTACTTCCTTTTGTCGGATTTATCTGACAGTTGTTAAATCAAGTGGATGACACGTAAGAGAAAGAGTGTTGTAGATAGTGACTAGCCTATAGAAATACAGTTCGGTAAACTGGATTTGCACAGCTGCCTACTACTACATGGAAATACGGGAGAAACTGGAGTGCAGGTAATAGTACGTTTGTAACTTGCAGAGCCAGGCAGCTGAATGCACTTTGTATCTTGTCTATCAAGCACAGGTCCATTTATTAAAGTGTATAGTTCACTCCAAATTTAGGATTAGCAGAGTTTTGAGTTTATTTTTTAATTTATTGATGCAGCACCTCCCCAGTTTACAAATGTCCAAAACTAATCTACAACCCATATATACAAACTAGCATTTGGGAGACCAGAGGGATGGATCTACTGCTTGTTGCGAGGCTGAAGGCATCTTCTGGATGTGAACTCAGTTTTTTGTCTGTCTGCATTCCTGACCTGAACAAATTCTGGCAGCAACCTGAGGAAGACCTATTTTTGACAAATTAACAGTACTTTAAACAAATCTATTTTTAATTATTTAAATCAATTTCCACTGATTTAAATATCTCTGAATATGATGACACAAATCTATTTTCAACTTATTTACTTAATAATTCATTTTATATTAAGTAATTAATTAATTTACATAAACTTGTTGTGAACGATGACACATAAAGATAGTGAAACAATCCTTTTGCCAAGAGCCATCAAGGCGACACAAAGTCCAAGACCACAGGATGTGATGCTCAGAGGCTTTGGTTGCTACCTGTGGGCTCTCCATTCATGAGTTGGACATAACTGAGACCTAAAGGTCGCTGAGTAAAGTGTGGCCACAAAAGTGTTGCACAGGGGATGTTGGGGTGCGAGTGCTAGCATAGATAATGGGTTGCATTTAGGATGACCCTTGCCATGGAGTCAGAATCACAATCAGGTTTAATATCACTGGCATTTATCATGAAAATTGTTGCTTTTTTCTGGAGGCATTACCTTTTGTAGATGTCCTCGATGCTGGGTAGGCTGGTGCCCATGATGGGGCTGGCTGAGTTTACAACTTTCTGCAGCTTTTTGTCAATCCTGTGCAGGGGCCTCTCCATGCCAAATGATAATGCAGCTAGTTAGAATGCTCTCCATGGTGCATCCGTAGAAATTTGTGAGAGTCCTTGTCTTCTCAAAGTCTCCTCAAACTCCTGATCAAATATAGCCGCTATCATGCCTTCTTTGTAGTTGCATCAATATGTTGGACCCAGGATAGATCTACAGAGATGCTGACACCGAGGAACATGAAACTGATCACTCTTTCCACTGCTGATCCCTCATAATGACTCTTGTATGTTCCCTCAACTTCCCCTTCCTGAAGTCCATAATCAATTCCTTGGTCTTAGTTGAGTGCAAGTTTGTTGCTGCAACGCCACTCAGCTGATCTACCTCACACCTCCTTGTCACCATCTGAAATTCTGCAACAATAGTTCTGCCATCGGCAAATTTACAGATGGCATTCGAGCCGTGTCTATGCACACAGTCGTGGATGTACAGCAATGAGCCAAGCATGCATCCTTGAGGTGCACCAGTGTTGATTGTCAACGAAGAGGAGCTGTTTTTCTCAAATCTGCACAGTCTATGGTCTCCCAGCAAGGAAGTCAAGGATCTAGTTGCAGAGGGAGGTACAGAGGCCCAGGTTTTGAAACCCAAAGTGTTCTAGTGAGCTTGACCCTCTGTAAGTCAAACTCACTAGAGTACTTTACGGCTTGCATCAATGGATGTAATTGGATTGTTTTGATGTCACAGAGAATGAAAGCAAAATAGTTAAATTATTGGGCTAACATCGGGAGACATGAGTTTGAATTCCACCAAGGCATCCAGTGAACGTACACATATAATTAAATAAATGTATAATTAAATATGAGCATCTATTAAGGCAAGCATGAAATGAATTGCATTTTCATAATAAATCCACACATTTGACTGATAACCCTTCAGGGAAGAAAAGTTACTCGTCTTACCCCTAACCTGAGTCTTAAGTTGAGTCATAACTGCATTTTCAAATTCTCTACAATGCTCTAGGCAATTAACCATTAGAGGAGATTGATAAATGCTTTAGTTGACTTTGAAACCTGATACGAGAGAAGGCCTATCCGCATTACATCACCTCTCCCACACTGTTTACCTACCTGAGGGCTTGAACATCAATTTCACTAACTTCCTGTAATTTCTCCCCCTTCTTCCTTCTCTGTTTTTCTATTCTCCATTCTGGCTCCACTTTTACCCCTTCTCTTCTCACTTGCATATCACCTCTCTCTCTGGTCCTACCCCCCACCCCCCAGCACCTTACCTTTCACCCATGGTCCAATCTCCTCTCCAATTAGATTGTATCTTCTACTCTGGCCTGGAGTTACACTCTGACTTCGGTTCTTTGCGGGAATGGGATCCGCTCTCAGGACCACTTTTTGATATCCCAAGGATGCGGCCTGGAAGACCAGCGGGCCATCGGGGTGCCGGATTTTCGTGGCTCTGGAGACGGGCTGATTCAAGGCCGGTGACCCTGACTGAGGCGTCGCGGGAGAACACGGAACATTGGGAGCAGCGGGTTAGTTGCAGTGGGCTGTGTGTCCAGAGACATGAGCTCTCTGGGCACAGAGCTCGGAAAAAGCGACACAACAGACTTTTAACATCATAAATCAACAAGTTGTTTGTTATGTCTCCCCTCTCGCCGAGAAACGGGAACACCTCTTTTTCCCTTATTAGGGAGAGACGGAGAGCCTGTGGTATGTCGAATTACAGGGTGAATGAGTAGTCTTAAGGTACTACAAGTACGTGTCTTTATTGATGCTTGCTGCATGCTTGAGTACACAATGGGGGGCACCGATGATTTTTTTGCTGCTGGGGGAGGGGGCTCGTTGCTTTGCTGCTGCTTGTGCATAGGAGGGGGGAGCTGGGGGGGCTTTGGGTTTCTAACATTTAACTGTCATTCATTCTTTACGGCACTCCTCTGTTTTCAAGGATGTTTGTGAAGAAGAAGAATTTCAGGATGTATAGTATACATTTCTCTGACATTAAATGTATCTTTGAAACCTATTGAAGCCCTTCACCTTTTTCACTTGTCACCTCCCAATGTCTCACTGTAACCCCACCCACCTTCCCCCTCACCTGGTTTCACCTATCGCCTGCCAGCTTGGGCTGCTTTCCCTCCTCCCACCTTCTTACTCTGGCATCTTCCCCTTTCCTTTTCCAGTCCTGATGAAGAAGGGTCTTGGCCCAAAGTTACGACTTATTCCTCTCCCTAGATGCTGTCTGGTTTGTTGAGTTCCTCCAGCACTTTTTTGTGTGTTACTCTGGGTTTTCAGCATCTGCAGAATCTCCTGTGTTTACTACCACTGCTACTCTGCCCAAGTTCCCTGTCCTCAGTGCAGTCACTTAGCAACTGAATGACATACTGACTTCAATGGGAAGTGAAAACCACTCAGCCATCCAACCCTTTCAGCTCTCTGACTTGGTTAATATTCCCTGTACGTTTTCTGCACAATTATGCTATCATACTGTATGGATAACTTGTATGGAAACAAACATTAGATCACTATTTCACAAATAAAATCTTTTTAAGCTCTCTAAACATTGAAACAGACAAGTAATGAGTGTGACAAGCAATTAAAATAAAAGGAATCATGGTAGAATGTTACACAAAGATGACCTTGAAAGTAAGGTTAACATTAAAAGTGTCAGATTAGTATTTGAGAGGCTTATAATGCTGTACTGCATAATTACAAGACAGCTATTGACAGAGGCATTTAATTTACTTCTAAAGATGGATTTGGTAACCAATGGATGACACTCCTGGTATCCCAATGAATAAGCTGTTAATTTCCCAGCTTGACAGACCAGAGTGGACTCACAGTTCATGCTTAATATCTCATTGTATGTCAGTATTTTGTATTGGTGCCACACTTAGAACTCAGGTATGGTTATCCACTCTATTTGGCAGTATTCCTGAAATTTTAGTCACATGCCATACAGTATGACATTCACTGACACCTCAGATGCTACCATATTGATTAATAACTTCATTAAGGCTCTCTCAAATTTAGACCACAAGTCACTGGGTGACTGAGGGCAAACATTAGTCCAAGGTACAGTAGGTGCATGCATAAGGTTGGTCTCCTTGGCAGCCTGGCTGTATCTAGGAACAGTATAATTCTGTCATTATTTACTTATACCACAGTAATAGGATTGTCAAAGGGGTACTGGTGCAGCACTTACATTAACTTTCAAAGTCAAACTTATTATCAAAGTACTACTTTGAGATTCATTTTCTTCCAGGCATGTACAGGAAAATAAATGCAATAGAATTTATGAAAAGTTATGCATAAACACAGACCTAACAATCAACCAATGTGCAAAAGAAGATAAATCATGCAAACACAAAAATAATAATGCTGAGAATGAGCTGCAAAGAGTCCTTGAAAGTGAGTCTGTAAGGTGTAGAATTCATTCAGAGTTTGTGGTGAGAGAAGTTATCCATGGCACTTCAGGAGCCTGATGGCCACAGGATACTAACTGCTCCTGAATGTAGAGGCTTCTGCACCACTTGCCTGAGGGTGTTAGCGAGAAGAGAGCACGGCCTAGATGATGGGGGCTTTTGACGGTTGATGTATCTTTTTGTGGCAGTGGTCCTCGTAAATGTGCTCATTGGGGAGCATCCTATGATGGGCTGCACTGTACAAACCATTTTATATAGACTCTTCCTTTCCAGGGCATTTGTGTTTCCATACCAGGCTGTGATGCAACCAGGTATGATACTCCCCACTGTGCATCTATAGAACTTTATCAAACTGTAGTTGAGCCAGTGGTAAGTATTAAGATTATGGAGATAAGCCAAACTTGGCCATGAATTTTGAACAGAACTGTTCTGTTCTACACAACATCTATCCATCCTGAGGATCATCAACTTGTTGTTGTGGAGAGGCTCATTGTTGTTGTTGTTGTTGTGAGGAGTGATGTTGTCTAGTGTTTTGCATTTAGCTCTTGGTAGGGTCACCTATAGCGGTAAAGTCAAGGAGAAGCTTCCAGACAAACAGCGATCCAGCCAAGACCTCAACGGCGGAGCTGGCAAAAGCTGACGACACATCACGACCGCAGTGAAGGCAGAGGAAGGCTGCAGGAGTGCCTTGCACGCCACACAAGGACCCTGTGATGGTTGCCCATGCATCAACCTCCCCACGTTAAACAAAGTCATGCACAGGCATGCTCCTTTAAGGGAATCCACACTGGCATCCTGGAAGTACGTGGACCCCAGATCAGCCTCTACAGTCACTTAAGGACCCTCCAGTAGACATCCTCTTCAGAGAACATCACACTTACCTCAGGTAGTCCCATTACTAGTACCTCAACTACTACATCAAACCATTACTTTCAAGGTCATTAAGCTATTGAAGCAACTGTCAAAAGTTCAATATCAATAAGGCCACAGCTTCTCCCTATAACAACAGCTTCTAGATGGTAAAATTGGGGTAATAGCAGGTACTAATCGGAAGAGTGTGAGCATTTAAACTTGTGTGCAAATAAACTAATTATTTGTTGTTAAGGCAAAAGATGCAATTCACTGCATATGTGATAAATAGACTTAATCTAATCCAATGCTTTAGAAAGTCCAAATGAAGCCATTAAACTCAATGTATCTTTTTTTTAAATGCAGTTGAATATGCAATCAAAAGATTTTACTAGAACTAATTTAGAATCTTAAAATACTTTTCGCTTAGGTCATAAGCGCCATTTTCCACTTTATATTCTGTTTGGGTCATAGATAGAAATCCCCAAAGCTGACTCCTTCCAACTTGTTTTACTAACATGCTTCTGGATGCCTAGTTAGGTTTTGCCAGCACCAAACGTGGACCAAACGGTTAAACTTCAGAGGTGAAGTGGGAGTAACATCAGGTAGTGTTTGACTAAGCCACTAAGGAGCCCAGGTAAAACTGGAGTTACTAGGAATCAGGAGGAAGACACTCTAATGGTTGGTGTAATAACCTGCAGAATGGAAAATGATTGTCCTTGGTGCTGGTTAATTATCCCAGTCCTAACACATCATTACAGGATTCCTCAGAAAGATACCCTGAGCCCAACCATCTGTAGCCGTTCATCACTGACCTTCCTTCTAAAGATAAATATTTACAGATTAGCTTTATTTGTCACATACATATCAAAATATTGAAGCATGCAGTGAACTGCATTGTTTACATCAATGAAAAGCACAGTCTAAGGCAGGGTCCCCAACCTTTCTCGCACTGCAGACCAGTTTCATATTGACAATATTCTTGTGGACCAGCCAACCGAGGGGGGGGTCAGTGGAGAGAGACTACAATGACCATGAAGCCTTGCGCAGGCACCAGTGCGCATGCATGTACGTGCCGACTTTTTTCTACAAATCGTTTTGGCGATTCTGTTCAGGGGGGGGGGGGTGTTAATCACGACCAGAATATAGGCGATAAGTGGCTAATACACTCAATTTCGTTTCTAAAAGGGTTTATCTAACGGATTTAATATTAAACACACAGCGCATATTTTCCTCACATGAATATAGCGATAAGTCAATTACCAGGGGAGCTTGAAGTAAGTGTTGAACAAACTTCCAGTAGAAGTGGTAGAGGCAGGTTCGATATTATCACTTAAAGAAAAATTGGACAGCTATATGGGCAGAAAAGGAATGGAGGGTTATGGGCTGAGTGCAGGTCGGTGGGACTAGGTGAGAATAGCGTTCAGCATGGACTAGAAGGGTTGCCTGTTTCTGTGCTGTAATTGTTATATGGTTACATAAGTCAATAGCATCATAACATTTTAAGTAATGTTTGGATATTAAACACACAGCACATATTTTCCCTGTACGAACATATAAAATCATTGCAACACACCAATATCGCTGAATCAGTGGGAGCCCTGGGCTTGTTTCCCAGCAACAAGACGGTCCCATCGAGTTGTGATGGGAGACAGCGATACTCGAAGGAGGTTCCTTATGTCCCGTCTATTCCGCAATTTAGTTTTCGTTGCATTCATTGCAGAGATATGTTGGAAATGGAAGCAACGTTTTCAGTGCTTTCGTGGCTATCTCAGGATATTTAGCCTTGACTTTGATCCAGAATGCCGGCAGAGATGTTATATCAAACATGCTTTTCAGCCCGCCGTCATTTGCAAGCGCGAGGGGTTGATCTCCTTCCTGCGCTGACATAGATGATGCGTGCGTAATGACCTCGCGTGTGTTCAGCTCAACAGTAGGCGTGACAGGGAATGAGGAAAGGTGCAGCTGACTCCTATTGCCAAATCATATTGTTTCTTCGTGGCCCGGTAGCACATGCTTTGTCCCGGTCCGCGGCCCAGTGGTTGGGGACCACTGGTCTAAGGATTGTGTTAGGGGCAGGGCACACTTCTGACACCAATATAGGATGCCCACAGCTCACTAACCCAAATCCTAACGTCTTTTTGAAAATATGGGACGAAACCAGAGCATCTGAAGGAAATCCAAGCATTCACAGGGAGAGTAGTAATAATAATGACTTTATCTTAGAGAACTTTTCATACAGATGATATAGTTCAATGTGCTTTACAGTGGGATAAAAGTGCAAACATAAGAATAAAATAAAAAATAAAAATAAAAATAAAAATGAAAATATACGACAAAAAATAATGTTAGTTACAAGCAAGGTTAAATAAACAGGTTTTAAGTTGGTGTTTAAAAGTGTCAAATGATTCTACATCCCTTATTTTTTAAGGTTGTTAATTTCATAGTTTAGGAGCATAGTTTTAGAAAAAAGCTGACCTGCCAATTATCTTTTGAAGGTGTCTGTTTAAATTTAAGAGACCAAAGAACTGAGAATTCGAGTAGGATTATAAAATGAAAACGATTCTGTGATGTGCTCCAGTCCCAGACCATTAAGAACTTTAAAATCAGTTCTAGGTACAGGAAGCCACTGCAGAGCAGTTAGGCAGGGAGTAATATGCTCCCTCGCCCTAGTTTTGGTTAAAAAGTCTAGCAGCAGTGCTCTGAATGAGTTGAAGTTTGTCAGTGGATTGGTTTGGAAGCCCAGTAAAAAGTGCATTCCAGTAATCTAATCTATTCAATATAAAGGCATAATTAGTTTTTCAGCATCATGTACCAACTCCTGGCAGACAGCAGCAGAAATTGAACCCTGATCGGTGATCACTGTATCACCCACACTAAAATCAGAATCGGGTTTATTATCGCTGATGTATGTCATGAAATGTGTTGCTTTGTAGCAGTAGTACAATGCAAAGACATCAAATTATTAAGCTACAAAAATAAATAAATAGTGCAAAAGATAAAAAAAATTTCAAAATTAAAACTAAAAAATATAAAGGTGAATAAGGCCTATAATATCGGTGGGGGGGGGGGAATGTTTGTAAATGTTTGTGCAATTTTCACATTTCAGAAAATCAAGCAGTGACAGATAATGCCCACCCCCTACAAGAGAGAGTTTACCATCTACCCTAGATATACAACAGTCACTGTAAATACAGAGGATACAAGAGTAGGCTAATTGGCCCCCGGGTCAGTTTTTTTCAATCAGTAAGTTTCTGCTGGTTTTATAGCCTTAACGCCATTTTCCGGCCCTTCTTCTAATATCCTGAAAATAACCAATTAGGAAGGTCTCCACAGTTGTTGGGGTAGGGAGTTGCAAATAATCACCATGCTAAGCCACAAATTTTACATCAGATTTGAGAGTGGTAATAAAAACGTGATTCTGAGATTCAGATTCTGCTTGCTTCTAAGGGAAGAACATTCTGCTCATTTTGGTCATAAAAAGCCTCTCTTCAGACTGTAGCTTTAGATTCCTCAGATTGTGAAAGCATTCCCTCATCTTCTGTCAAGCTCCCTAAGAATTTTGTATGTTTCCAGAGCATTCTATTTGAACTCGAAAGAATAGAAGCCTAATCTATTCAATCTCTCCCCATATGAAACAACGGCATCCCAGAATCCAGTCTTATGAATCTTTGTAACCCTCCCAGTACAGATTGAAACCCCTTCTCCAAAATGCTTGGGGATGGAAATGTTTCAGAGTTTGGATTTTTTCAGATTTTGGAGTATTTGCATCTATATAATGAGATATTCTGGGGATGGGACACAAGTCTAAACACAAAATCCATTTACATTACATGTACAACTTATACATATACCCGAAGGTAATTTTATATAATATTTTTAATAATGTTGTGTATGAAACAGAAATGTGTAGATTGAACCATCAGAAAGGTAAGCTATCACTACCTCAGCCACCCAGTGGGTGAGCCAGTGACTGTTTGGCATCATCGTCATTTCCGACTCTGAATTTATGTGCAACCGCTAAGCAGTCTTTGTCCTTACACTTGTTCGTCACACATACGCACTGACGCAGCATTTCAGCACGTTTGATTTTCATCAACAACAATCTTGGCAAACTCACTAATGAAGTTCTCTGCTGCATCGTGTTCAGCAAATGCTTTATTACCACAGATCTTTAAAATTTAATGCCATGCCTTTTCTTAAATTTCTGCAACCAGCCTGCTGAATATTCAAAATTACCTTCAGTTTTCAGATCGGCGTGATAGATTTTTGCTTGTTTCACGATCAGCTCACCACTAAGCAGCGTATGTGCAGTGTGATGCTGACAAACCCACTCTTTCAGTACATCATCATGGTCTTCATTTTTCGCTTTATGCCATGTTTTTCTATTTTGCACTAACTTCTGTTCATTATGTACATGAGGACACTTCTCAGAACTGTCTGTGATGCACAAAGCTGCTGACTGACAACACCTGCAATGCCACCGGTGCCAAACTTTATCAGTCTCTGCCGTTCCTTTGGATTCATCAGCTGTGTGGAGAACAGGAGTCTACCGCAACGCCTCTATATCGTATGGCCCTGGCTTGCATATCACATAGACAGCTGAGACACAACATCGATGGTCGACCCTGACCAAAGGAGGGCTTCAACACCTCTAATTTTCTCATTTATACAGTACCCTGCAACATTTCTACTATCCGGAGTCCTTTAAATAACTTCTGCTACTTCCTAGCTGCATGCAAACTGATTCCAATCCTCTGTAATTGACTGAAATGCCTTTCCACCATTTGCACTAATACTACCGAAATACAGTGCAATGCTCCCCTCTTGCTGGATAGGTACAGGCCCAACTCAAGAAGCTCAATGTGATTCAGTTACCCCCTCTACTATACAAAATACGTCTGTAGTTCCTCCTCTATTTGTGCACCCTGACTGCAGTGTATAAGACCAGCACTGTGATCTAGCTACCCAGCCAGCACCTCCCAAATCCATATGACACTCGGCCGATTTCCCACAACTTGACTCAGAAATGTACCACTGGCCCTTCATTATTGCCGGATGTTAAACCTGGAACTTCCTCCCCACAGCATTTGAGAGTATCTTAACCAGAAAGGCTGCAAGTGTTCAAGAACGTGTTCTCAATATTTCTTAGTTTTAACCAGTAAAGAATGGTTTCCAGTGATGCTCTGGGTCGCAGTAAAAATCAGTAAATACGTACAAGCAGCATCATCTCTACATCAGCTGGCCACTCCCACTGCAACACTTAATTACATTGTCTTGAGGGTTCGTCAGTCCAAAGCACTCCCGGCTGTCCTTACTCATTCTACCCTCTGTCAGCTAAAGGCCATCCAAGTATCCACTGCCCACATCATCACCCACATGCCTTCATCCCTTTTCTTGCTGACCTACACTCACTCCTGCTTGGCCTACACCTCAGTTTTAAAATTCTAACACATGTTTTAAAAATCTCTCCTTGGTCTCATCGGAATAATCTCTTCCGGCCCCGCAGCTCCCTGGGATGTCCCTCAGTCCTGGTGAAGTGTCTCGGGCCCCCGGAACGTCGACTGTCTATTCCCATCCATGAATGCTGCCTGGCCTGCTGAGCTCCTCCAGCACCTTGTGTGTGTTGCTCTAGATTTCCAGCGTCTGCAGTACCTCGTGTGTCTCTGGGATCTCCACAATCCTCTAATTCTGGACTCTTATTTATACCACAAATTGATCAATCCGCAACAGTCTAATTACCACTGCCTCTGTATTCCCCTTTTCTTGATGAAATGCATCCCTCAGATATTTCATTTTATATGGCTCAGCAACAGATTTTATTTCACCATCATATCTGAACTGCTACAGCCAATTGCTGTGAAACTGTAAGCCAGCACAGTCAGTGAGGGAGCTACACTCGCAGGGAGTATTATTAGCACTTGGAGGACACAAATTCTTTCAGCAAGACTCCATTATCAAACTAAGATTAAATTTAATTTTAAATTATCTCTAAATTTATCTGGATAAAATAAAAATTGAGAGTTGTTAAGCCACTTTTACCATCCATTAGGATTTAAAGACAATTAGCTGTTTGTCTTTTTTATTCCGCTGAGGTAAAATATGTTTCTTCAATTATGTTTATTATACTCATTCCTCAAGAATATATTTGATTTGTGTATGAACTGTGTTCCTGCTTTGTTACCCATTGGGCTAAATTGCCATTCAGCTCAAGCTGTTCCCCTACATTTATTTTATATCGGGACCGAGCACTAGTGAGTCAAGGTGACATTGTGCCTTTTTTGTCCTGTGATTTCCATCATAAATCATCGAGTAGCATCGCACAGTCGCTGAGAGAAACCTCCTTAATCTCTCATGAGCTGTTTCCGGAGGTGAGAGGAAACTGCTGTAATTTCTTACCTCACTGGTACAGTCTGAATTATCTATATGTGCCATTTTCTTTGGCTCACCATATTCTTTAAAATCAAATGATTTTAACATCAGGTGCTATTTTGTCTTAAAAGGACTTACATTTATATAGTGCCTTGCGGGTCCCTAAAGAATAAATGAAGCATTTCTGAGGTATGGTTACTGCTATAACATTAAAAATGCAGCTGCCAGTTTGTGCAGCAAGATCCCATAGAGCACTGGGAAATGAAGAGGTAAATATTGGGAAGGGTTAATGGGTGAAGTCCCTGTTATTCTTTCTATGAACACCACTGGATCTTTTCCTTCAGAGGATAGATGGGATCTTGGATCGACATCCCAGCAGAAGACATAAATCACTTATCAGCCCCGAGAGGGAGCACTGCAAGAATTAGTTTAATGATTATATTCTCCTAGAAAAATCCGACAAATGCACAATAAATGAAACAAGAGGTCCTGATAGGTGGTACAATACCAGTTGTTAGTATTCAGGCAACCCTATTCCGTTCCAAGGGTGGCACCGTAGCATAGTGGTTAGCACAACGCTTTACAGGACAGGTGACCCTGGTTCAATTCCAGCTGCTGTCTGTAAGGAGTTTGTACTTTCTCTCCATGACCTCCGGGTGCTCCAGGTTCCTCCCACAGTTCAAAGGTATACGAGTTAGCAGGTTAACTACTCATTGTAAATTGTCCCGTGATTAGGCTAGGGTTAAATCAGGAGTTGCTGGGTAGCAAGGGCCTACTCCACATGCATCTTAATAAAAAGTAAATAAATAAATAAATAAATATCAGGTGCATTGTTGAGATCAGTCCCCAAGCCATCTGAATACAAAGGAAAGATTTGGTTCTAGCCAGTTCCACAGTTTTGTTAAGAGGGTTGCTACTATTATTAAGTATTATCAATTCTATAATTCTGTAAATACTGATTTAAAATAGACAGTCGCAGCTGCATCAGAGCCCCTGGAGTCTGTCGATGTCTGAATGAGCTTTTGTGAATTAAACTGTAAGTGTCTATATACCACTTTATTAGGTACAGGAGGTGCTGAGTGTACTAAGTGAGGGTGGTGGGCAGCTTGAAAGGGAGTCAGCCTGGCTTGGCCTTCTCGGAGGTAAAGATCTCGCTTTTGAGAGGTGCTCTCAGGGTAGACTTGATCAGTAACTGCGGTGGGTTCTGTAGATGGCACACCCACAAGCAAAGTACATCAATCATACTTAGGGCAGTGGATGGGGTCCAAGTTGAGAGGCTGCTTCGTGCTAAATGGCGCCAATTTACTTGTGCGCTGTTGGAGCTGCTCTCATCCCGGCCAGTAAGAAGTGTCCCATCATGCTACTGACTTGTGCTTTGTCCTTTGAAGATTGAGGAAACACTCCGGAGTATCTGAAGACAATTTACCACTATGAACATGTAGTAATTGTTAGTTTTATGATCCTAAAATCACTACTGGAAATTATCTTGTTACTCCACGAGTTTCACAACCAGATTCTCCCACCAGATTTAGAATTAGAATACATAGAGGTTCATGAAGGTGGGAGATGCCCACCAAACTCACTAGAAGCAATTAAAAATAAGCACATAATGCACAGGAGCAGAATTAGGCCATTTGGCCCATCGAGTCTATCCAGCAATTCAATCATGTCTGATTTATTTTCCCTCTCAACCCCATAACCTCTGACACCATTACTAATCGAGAACCTATCAACCTCCACTTTACATATACCCAAGGACTTGGACTCCACAGCCCACTATAGCAATAATTTCCTCAGATTTACCACCGGTTCACCACAGATTCCAGCAGACTATGATATATTGATTGCTTTCCAATCACCTGTCCAGCACCTAAGATTAATTTCTGCAAGAGTAGAATTTTCAACTTTGAACTGTTCTTGATGGTTTGAAATACTTAAGAAATTAAGTCATTACTTTTCTTGTTTTATGGAGCAGAACTTAAGGAGTTCAGTATAACTTGCAGTTGCTATCATGATGCATGTTTCTCAAAGGATTATTGCCATACAATAGTTTAAAGGAATTCCTGGGGAGAAATTGATTGCGAATGTCAGAATAAACTATTTTCACAACTTCTCCCATGTGGTGATATGCTATTTATCTTTGTCTTCTTAATCCACAAGAGAACCACTGTACAAGACTACAGTAAGAAATGAAAGATTCCATTTCCAATAGACCTGCTGGAATTTTGAATGTAATGAGGCCGTCATTGCTTTGAAAGCTTCATCTGCCGCTAAATGTTCACCTAGGTGGCAGCTGAAGAGGTATAGATAGGGAAACTGCAAGCAGGTTATTTCCACTGAGTTTGGGTGAGACTAGGACTAGGGGCCATGGGTTAAGAGTGAAAGGTGAAATGTTTAAGGCAAACATGGGGAGGAACTTCTTCACTCAGAGGGGCTGAGAGTGTGGAATGTGCTGTCAGTGGTGCATGTGGGTTTGACTTCAACATTTAAGAAAATTTGGATAGGTATATGGATGGGAGGGGTATGGAGGGCTGTGGTCTGGGGGCATGTCGATGGGACTAAGCATAATAGTTTGACATGGACTAGATGGGCTGAATGACTGCTTCTGTGCTGTAATGTCCTATGACTCTATGACTCTATGAAGGGATTAATAAGATGTACTTTCTTGCCCTTGGGGAAAGGAGTAAGGAGCTGGTAGATGATCATACAGTATGATTAAACTTACTAACTCTGAATTTATAAGACCATAAGCTATAGGAGGAAAATAAAGCAATTCGGACCATTCAATCTGCTCCACCATTCCATCATGGCTGATTTTTATCCCACTCAACTCAGTTCTCCTGCCTTCTCCCCATAACCTTTAACATCCTTACTAATCAAGAACATATTAACCTCTGCCTTAAATATACTCAATGATTTGACCTCCACAGCCATCTGTGGCAGTGAATTCCACAGATTCACCACCCTCTGGCTAAAGAAATTCCCTCTCATCTCTGTTCTGAAGAGACATCCTTGTATTCTGAGGCTGTACCCTCTGGTCCAAGACACCCCACTAGGAATCATCCTCTCCATGTCCACTCTATCAATACCTTTCAATATTTGATAGATGTCAATGAGATTCCCCCCCTCCACATTCTTCTAAACTCCAGCGACTAAAGACCAGAACCACTGGTTAGTCCACTGATGTACTGAGTCTTGGTTAACCCTCACAATGTATGTTCTGAATGTTCTAATCTTCCCTTCTCAATATAAGATCATTTTTGCAAGGAAACAGTTTTCATTCATCTTTGAAGTACATGATGAATTATTCGTCTACAACCTCCTACTGTCATGCACCCACAGATGCAAGGTTGGACTTTGCTTTTCTACCAAGCAAGCTGTGTAATTAACCCACAAGCTCTCCATGGAATTGGCCTCTGGAATTGGAAAATGAATTTGGCGTGACATTCAGACAGCAGAAGAGCCCACATGAACAGAAACAACCAACTGCTTTTCTCAGACTGATGAGTCATCTATATTAAGTGGCAGGCGGAATCCGGAATCTTAGGTTAGAATATTGAATTCAAAGTCACATTGCATATTGAAAGCAAAATTAAAAGAGAGGAAGAAAGACATGATTAGAAATGGATTAAAAAACATCCAAGTTAGAGCTCATTTACTCTCAGTGGCCATTTTATTAGGTACCTCCTGTACCCAATTAAGTGGCCCATGTGTATATTCATGCTCTTCTGCAGCTGTGGCCCATCTTGCGTGGTCGGAGAAGCTCTTCTGAATCCAACTGCTGCAACGCGTGGTTATGTGAGTTACTGTCACCTTCCTGTCAGCTTGAACTAGTCTGGCCTCTTTCCTCTGACATCTCTCATTAACAAAGTGTTTTCACCCACAGACCTGCCACTCAGTGGATGCTTTTCTTTTGATTTCCCACACCAGCCTCTGTAAACTCTTGAGACTGTTGTGCGTGAAAATCCCAGGAGCTCACCAGTTTCTGAGATACTTAGACAATCAATCCATGGTCAAAGTCACTTGGATCACATTTCTTCCCCTTTCTGATGTTTGGTCTGAACAAATGGACCTCTTGACCATATCTGCTTGGTTTTATGCATTGAGTTGCAGCCACATGATTGGCTGATTGGATATTTGCACTAACAAGCAGGTGTACCTCATAATCTGGCCACTGAGGGTATTTAGTGTCTCATAGCTACTGACTGGTTGCATCGTGGCCTGGTATGGAAAACTCCAAAGCATAGGAATGCAGGACGCTGCAGAAAGGACATGTCTGAATCCACAGTTAGCTCCCTCACCTTCCAGGTCATGTCCTCTTTTCAATGCTTCCACCAGACAGGAGGTACAGGAGACATAAAGTTCACACCTCCTGGTTCAATTACAGCTTCTTCCCCACCACTATCAAGTTCATCAACGGAGCTGAAGAGCCCGAATGCTACCTCAGAATATATTTCCTTTACTCCCTCTCTCTTTCTCTCTCTCAGTCTTGCATCTGTGTCATTATCTTAACTTTGTGGTTACTCTGGAACACACAGGTCAATACCGGTGTTAATGTCTTCTTAAGTCCATTACCCCTACTGGTGTATAGGCTGGCAACAGCAGCTCACCAAAGTCCTCTGTCTTGGGCCGAAGGTTGATTGGCCCTCTGGCTTCTGCATTCACATGACTTCATACGTCCTCTAGGTGAAAATCCTCCCTCTCTCAGGGAACCTTCTGTTTGCAAGTGATGGGGCTGCTAACCCCATTCCCAACCCTCCCCCTTTTGCAACTGGACTTGGGACCATCCACGGCAGAATTTTTGGTAATGTACCATGTGAATTTTATCATATTATTATTGTTATTGTAATTTTCAGACTTTCACTCGCTCAGATAGTTGTCTAGCTAAATTCTATACTTATGATGAGGCCAACCCCTAAAAAGCAAATAAGGCAAGGTGAAGAAATATCATCGGGAGCTGCAGTAAGTTGTCATGTTAAAACATGCTATTGAAAACATTTTCAGCAATTATTGTTATCTAATACCATGTTAGTGAACAGGATATTCAGGTAGCTTAAGAATCATGCCCAACATAAGATAATAGATTGCACTCGTCAAACATTAATAGTGGTATACCAGATCAAAACTTTTCCATGGACGGCTGCCAGACCGTTCGGCCTGACCGGAAGTGCACTGAGAGCAGTAAGCGTAAAAGAGTCAGGGGCTTACTGTTCTGGTTAACAACGGATGGTGCAATCCGGTTCATATTACAATCGAGGAACGTGTTTGTAGACCGGATATTGAACTTTTTGCTGTTGGACTCCGGCCATATTCCACCGAGATACAACACTGGGCGTCACGGGAGGTTGTTCCTGCCTGTGGCCATCGAACTTTGCAGCTCCTCCCATGGAGGGTCAGACACCCTGAGCCAATAGACTGGTCCTGGACTTATTTCCATCTTGCATAGTTTGTATTTTGTTGTTTGATTGTTTGTAGTTTTTGTATTGCTATATTTATGCTCTATTCTTGGTTGGTGCGGCTGTAACGAAACCCAATTTCCCTCGGGATCAATAAAGTATATCTATCTATCTACCTACCTATCTATCTATCTATTTCTGGACTGTTAAGTGAATTACCCAAATGTTGCAATAGACATCTTTGACTAGATGTGCAGAGATGAGGAACACAAAGCTAGTACTTCTATGCAAGACAGATTACTTGCCAATAAAATAGTACAGTTGGATATCCTCACAATCTGGGACATGCCCTCTTCTTATTACTCCCATGGAGGAGGTACAGGAGCCTGAAGGTACACAGTCAGCTTTTTGGGAACAGCTTCTTCCCTTCTGCCATCAGATTTTTGAACAGTTCATGAGCTCATGAACACCATTCCTCTTCCACGTTTTTAATTGTAACTCATAATAATTTTTTATGTCTTGCACTATACTGCTACCACAAAACAACAAGTTATAAAACATCAATGATTATAAAGCTGACTTTGATTAGCTGGATCACTTTTTAGCTGACAAATACAAATATTGTATGTACCAATCTCAGTGAGCAGCTCTGGAAGATTATAAATTATATATATTCTATGCTGACTAAGTCACACATAAAAAATTAAAGCAAACATAAAGGAAAGCTATTGAACATTGTGCTGTATAGTTTCTGGAACCATTTCAACCACTACACATTCCTAGTAAAGGTTTTTCAACATAATAATGACCCAACCACTTCACAAAGTCTTTTAATTACAATTCAAGTATGCAGCAAGATTTTTCTAATTAATGGTAATAGTCTCACAATGCATATGTGTCAGGAAGAAAATCACATCAATTTAATGAGATTACGCTGTTTTATACTTATATAATGGCAATGAGAAGAAGATTTACCCACTAATTTATCAAACCTTGGATATTAGTCAAGGTTTAGAAACAAAATTCCTCAACTGTTGATTCTCATGTGACTACAGGCAATAATAGTAAACATTTCTTGTATCAAGTATAAAATCCTGGCAATGTATTGCCGTTGCTTGTTTTCTATATATATAATGGGAGGTATTGAATGCCAATACATTCAGAACAAAAACTGAATGAAAGCCCAGGATTTCTCAAATACCGTAGGATACTGTGCAATCCTTCTGCATGTAAAAAGATCACATACAAGATCAGTCAGCAGACTTTGCTAGAACACTGGTAGGTGTAGGGAAATCTGCTATTTCAACTCAACTCTTTATTCAGTTGCCCTCAAGCAATAGGACATCACAGAAATGTTCAGCAGTAAAGTCAGAGCAGTGAGAAATTGGAAGCCAAATAAAAAAAAAAATTAGAATCATTGAGCCATATTAAAAACATGCCATGCCAACTGTCACTTAATAACCTGGAAGATCATATGACTGAAGCGGTGGCCTTGAACTTCTGGCTTTCCCGTTCTCCTCCCACAGCTTTCACAGATCAACCAACTTCGATGAAGTACTATACAAAACTCATTGTCACATAAATGCAACCAATATAATCTTGATGATGCTCCAGGAACTTGATCTTTTTTTCATATCTATGATCATTGGAGTTATCCATTTTAATTTTACAAATTAGAAGTCACATTCTGAAAATCACTTGAGACTAGAAGTTGTGAAGAAGATACAAGTAGAGAGCAGAGGGATATAGATAGGTTTAATGAGTAAGCAGGGATCTGGCAAATTGATTATGTGGGGAAAATGTGAAACTGTCCACTTTGATGGGTAAAATGGTGAGAGAATGCAAGGCACTGAAATGGAGATGTGTACAATTTACAAATGGCATGAGGGAAGCTGAAAGAATGTTATCATTTTTGGCTAGAGGAAATTGTAAAAGTCGTTGTATGGCTGAGGAAAATGTTATACAGGGCTTTAGTAAGACCACACCTGGAATGCTATATAAAGAGTTGTTGGAGGCAGTTCAGAGAAGATTTACTAGATTAATACATGGAAATTTTGGGTTCTCTTATGAGGAGGTTGGACAGGTTATGATTTTACTGGTACAGACAAATAGAGTTGGGAGATGACTTTATTGATCCATGAAAGATCACGAAGGATTTTGATAGGATTGAGGTGAAGAGAATGTTTCCTTTTGTGGTGCATCTAGAACTCAAGATTACTGTTTAAAAATAAAAGTCACCAATTTAAAACAGAGGTGAGGCATTTTTTTAAAATGTTATCAGATCATGAGACTTTGGAACTCTTTCTCAAAGGGTGGTGGAATTAGAATATTTCCAACTTCTTTTATGTAGGGGAAATTAACTTGTTAAAAACCAAGCAGGTGAAAGGTCATTGTGGGTGGTCATGGATATCTTGGTTATAATCAGATCAGTCATTATCTTATTAAAACACAGCAAGTTTGGGGAACCAAGTGGCCTGTTTCTGCTCCCAATTTGTTCATTCATAATGCATAAGTAGTTGAAAAGGTTTCCGTCAGTTTTATACCCTAGAATCTTCTCCCATAAAGAAGCAAAATTGATCACCTCAGGAAACAGTCAAGGCTAAGTACACTATCAGATGTTTATCAGATGCTATATCCCATTCAACAACTAGTTTTATTTGTGATGGTGTTCATACGGCATTGGCTGACGGTTTTGAGGACCTTGCCTATTGTTGCCAAAATCACAAACAAAACAATGGAAAATAAGTCAAATCTTCAGATTGTAATTAAAGCTTGCTTGAAATGCATTAGTTCGCCATTTCAGACCATATACTTAACTACAATTTAATTACCATATCACTGACAAGCTCTTCCGTCACATAATGAGATCATAAGCTCTCAACTTCTCACTAAAACTATTCCACTTCTCTAACTCTCTTTCTTTCTTAAAGACGCTCCTTTAAACACACAAATCTGATCAGGTTATTAGTTGTCTGGTGCAGTATGCCTGGGTGTCAAGCTCTATGTGATGACTTATCTGCAAAATGTTTTGAGGTGTTTTCTACATTAATGGTGCTATATACTCAATAGTCCATCCATTTGAAGGTTCAACGTGTTATGTGTTCAGAGATGCTCTTGCACACAACTGTTGCAGCATGTGGTTATTTGATTTACTGTTACCTTCTTGTTAGCTTGAACCAGTCTGAACATTCTCATCTGAACTCTCTCATTAACAAGTTGTTTTTGCCCACAGAACTGGCACTCACCGGAGAATTTCTGTTTTTCACACCATGCTCTGTAAACTCTAGAGACTCTTGTGCATGAAAATTCCAGAAGATAAACAGTTTCTGTGATTTCCAAACTACCTTGTCTGGCATCAAAAATGATTCCATGGTCTGTGATGGATATTCACGCCAGTGAGCCCCTTGGTTGTTTGCTAATCTTGGCTTTCTAAACACAGCATCTGATACTTGTAAGATCAAATGCAGATGTAAGTAAACCTCCAACTAACAGTTTGCTTAGTTTCTGGTTGTAAATGGGAGTCAATCTTCATTTCTTAAAATGTAAATGGATAACAGTAATCAGCTTGAAGTTAAAAACACAGCTTTGCAAACAAGATCTGTTTATAGCACAGCCACTCTATCTGTGAGAATTAAGATACTGACTCACTGCACTTGCTTTATTGCTGCTCACAGTGTCGTATAAGACAATGAGTTGTTTAATTCGGTTTCCTACAAACAGTTGCTTGGTTCAGGGAACCTTGTAGAACGGATGGATGATAACATTTAGTATATCAAATAACTGATCTGTTTAAAGCTGGAAATTTTATGTGCTCAAAGAAATTATCTTTGCAGCATTAATTGAGGTCTATGTCTCCAAAATGCATTTAGGACATTCGTGTTAAAAGGATATTTGAGGAAATATCATATGTGTGTGAAGTCACTTGAGTGAGAGAAAAAGGATAATAAAGTAGAGAGCAGTTCAGGCTTATTAGGAATGTGGTAAGGAACATCAAGAAATGTGGAAGAAGCATGGGGTGAACTAGAAATCATCCCTCCAGCTTCAGTTTCTGTGATTGGTGATTCATTGTCTAGACCACTGCATGACTTCTTAGTTTACAGGAATTGTACGTATGTTTTGGAAATCCTTTCTCCTCTGTGTCTCAGAAATGATTTGTGCTTTGTATTTTAAAGATGCTTTGTGTTTTAAAAATAGGTTCTGATTTGGAAATGTTTAAAATAGGAATCCTCTGAGTTTTCAATGTGTTTTACAAGTGTTGTTTTGATTTAAATGAGTATCACTGTAAATAAATGAACTTGTTTTCAACTACTATGTCAGCTGGAGGTACCTTCTCCTTGGTAGGAAGAGGGGACAACTAGCAGATATTGGCAGCTAAACTTGTCATGGAGGGTAAACGGAAATAAACTCATTTTTGAAGATTGCATAGTTACAGTATAATCTCCCTTTAGTGAGAGTACTCATGACTATTTATATCGGACAGGGTTTATGGACTTTGAGTTTAGAACTCTGCAGTCAGCAAATCCAGTACCACCACAGGTCAAGGTCATTTAGACCGCATTCCTTCCTCATTCTGATACTTGGACTGAACAACAGCTGAACCTCTTGACCATGCCTGCATGCTTTTATGCATTGGGTTGCTGTCATTTGATTGACGAATTAGATATTCACTTTCACGAGCAAGTGTAGAAGTGGGCTTAATAAAGTGGCCCCTGAGTTGTATAAATGCAGGGGTTTTATTGTTATTGATCTGCAGGACAGACCCATCCTGGATTGTGCATTGGATTAGCTGAGATACAGTATATGGCAGGTTATTCAGTCAACCAGTTCATTCCAGTCTCTATACCTCATTCAAGCCTCCTTTTCTAAATCCATCAGCACCACCCTCCATTCCCTTACCTCTTACATGTTTGTCCAACCTCCACTTAAATCTTTACTTCAACTACTCTTCGGCTATATCTGTAGTAGGACTCCCATACTTTACTATTCAAATACTCTCATAAAAAAGGCTAACATTCTATTTGTCGTCCATTACTCTGTGAGAAGGTCAGTATCACAATACCGGCAGTAAAATACCATCAAGTCCAGCTCGCAAATTGAGACTTACATGTTGACACGTGTGGAAATACTGAATTTGTCAACACTTGGGGAACCTGCAGTACAGAGGGAGCTCATTCAGCCCGCTGTGTTTGTGCCAATCAAAAACAGAGCAGTGCAGCCTAATCCCACATTCCAGCACCAGATTCATGGCAGGTTATTGTTCTTTGAGTGCACACTCAAGTTGTTTCCACATCTGAAATTTGTTTTCCAGGTAGTGTGTTCTATCCCCTATTACATTAACTAGAAAACATTTCATCTTTCCTGTAACCTTCCTCCTAATCATTTTCAATTAATTTCAGGCTATGCTGCCTTCATGCCCTACCCCCCTCTCATGGCCTGTGACCTCTCTGCTAAAGGGAATAGATTCTTTCTGTTTTAAATGAATCAAATAAATCACCTCTCAGCATCCAAAGATTGCCACTCTAAGTTTATCCAATCTTTCCACACAACTAAAGTATTTCAGTTCTGGCCAGATTCATATAAATGTCTTTAGCACTCACTCTAGTTCTGTCTTCTCTGTAATATGTTGAACAAACTGTATTCAATACTCGCACAAGACAATGGACTTGCATACAGCTTCACATAATCCTTTATATTCTATGACCCTGCTAATCTTTACTGCCTCTTTAAACATCTTATCAACCTTTCTGCTATGTTTAATGACCAGTATGCAGACGTTCAAGGTCCCTCTGTTCTTCCAGCTTCCATAACATTTACTGCTTAAAAAAAAAGTGAAATCTGAAAAGGAAGTTAAAATAAGACCAGATCTATCATTCAGAAATACTGTGGATCTACTTTAAGGTACAAGGTGAACATTCTAAATAAGTTGAAAAGTAAGAAGTGAAGGAGTAAAAAAATTTCAGTTTATGAAGTCACCTGCTTGCCCGAGAGTGCCTGGATTAGCTGCCCCTCTTTCAAGTTTATTAAGATACTCAAGAATCAGTATCCGCCACTCCAGATGACCTTGAACATCTAACCCTATGTCGTTCAACCATGACTCTCCGGCCAGTCCCTTTGCTTTCCAAGCTTTGAGTCTGAGTCCCGTTCTCTCTAAGACCAGATGCCTTGTTCCAGCTGACTACAAGTCAATCTGTTGCAAGGTGAGAGGTGAAAGAAGAAAACCAATCGGGCCTAGATGCCATAACTCACTTTCTCCTTCACACCAACATCTTTCCCTTGTCCAAACCTCCTTCCCTATACCCTGTCAGCATTTGGACCAATCCGTCCCTATTTTATACAGAAGACCTGTCATGTCATTTACAGACAAGAACTTAGATTAGGCATTGGGCTATTTGTACAAGATAACGAGTAGCCAATTAGCTGTTTTGGGAACTTTCTGGAAGAACTGGACTCCTGAGAGAACTGTTGTTGATAATTAGAGTAAACTTCCTGGCATATGGTACAATGTAGCTGAAGATTGCTGGTGGCCATAATCAATCTGACCTTCAAGATACCCACAAGGCAAAGAACAAGATATAACAAATACTGGCTGCTTAACCAGATTAACACATTACTGATAAAATTCTTGACCCGAAACATCAACTCAGTATTCCTTTCCATAGATGCTTCCTGGCCTGCAGAGTTCTTCCAGCATTTTGTATGTGTTACCCTGCATTTCCAGCATCTTCAGAAACTAAAATTTAAGTTTAGCCAGATACTTCAATGAGGTCCTAATTCAGACTAGCCTCTGGCCTATGTTGAAGGCCTGTCCCTGAATGTTGTGTGAATTGTTCCAAATCGTTTATAGCTTTTCTGTTGAAGACACTGGCACAAGCTGAAACGGAAGAATATAAGGTTCTTTCTGCTAGCACAAGCTGACATTACCTATTTGAAATATACTCTTACTTACTTCGGGCGATTTATCAAAACTACATTGGATTTTTCTTGGCTGCCTGGAAATCCCACGGCAGCTAACATGTTTAGAGTATTTGCTGTGAAGTAATGAACCAAAAAAGGTGGTCGACGTTTCCAGGAAACATGCAATAGCTTTTTTTTTAAAAATAAGCTCTGTTCTATTCTGCAGTTCTTCAAGAGATGAATAAATGCCAGCGCAGTCCCAAGACAAAATGTTGTTGTTTTTTGCAGTTGTATTTTATACTAAGGCACATACACTAAATAGATTATCGATGCATGATATTAGAATAATAACTACATTTCTTTGAGCAATAAACCACTGAAATTGGTTTGTGCTTTTCTATTGGAACAGTAAGGAATTCATCACACAGTGTCAGGCTGACTTCTCCTTCTGTTGTCATTCTCACTAACACCATCTGTTATATTTATTCTCTTCTATTCACAACTCTACTAAAACAATCACCGTTGGACTGATCCATCACTTTGAAATGAATTTCCACATTTCCTTCTCTCTCTCCTCTGGGACAATAATGTACTGGAGCCTGAAGGTCACTTCTACAAGTCTTTTTTGCCTAAATTCAGATCTCTCATTTATGTTTTGACATTGGCAATAATGGGTTGGTGATCTGTGTCGGGAGAGTATTAAAGCATAAATTCAACTGTAGATAAATGATCATTTGTCTGCCAATGAAATGTTTCTCGAAGCATTTCACTGGAATTCATCCTCTGAGGGATGTGCACTCAGTGATTTTGAGTACACACGCAGCTCAGGCTAATGATTAAAATGTGTATCTTTGTTCAAGAGGCCCTACGGCTTCACACTCACTCCCATTGTACCTGCTTCTTAGTTTATGGTGCTAGTAGCACTGTGCTCCTGCTACGATGCGACTCCCGTGCTGAGTGGCACTTATAATGATGTGAGTCACAGAATGGAAAATGATTTTACTGAGCTGCAGACTTCGGGAGAGTCTCAAGTTATTGACATTGGTCTATTAAGAATTATATACTTTGACAGAAAGAAAGTGGAGAGAAAATAGATTGATCATTGCAATAAACGCTTGAGCTCTGTCCTTAAGCCTTTCCACTTTCTACTCTTTCTTGGTCTTGAATGTTCTCCTCCAGACCTCTTTGGCCAAGATTCCTTAAACATTATTCTACCAGATTAGGCTCTTGTGAAGGGATCTTTAAGTGTTTTATTATGCTAACAGTACTACACAAATGCCATTTGATCTTATAAATAGCACAGTGAGAAAAATGATTAGCTCCAATAATATTTATCAGGCACATTAACAATTTATCCAGCATCTTGCAATCTGCAGACTTAATTGGTTAATCCATATTACTTTATTTTGGTTATTCAAAATGGCTTTAATATCTCTGCTTGTTTGCCAGCAAAATAAAAAGAGGTAAGCAAAGAAAACACAGTAAGAGCTGTACCAATAATCTAGAGACAAAATTTCATGGACAGGATAGCTTTAAATATTGAAATTAATCTGCATTTCTCTAATTTCCATCTGTCATTGAGGAAGTTCAGAGGAAGCAGAAGAAGGCAGTACTTAGCACTGGATACCGAGAATAATATAATGTACAATGTATAGATATGACACCAAACATACAGTGGGAGAATGGGGGAAATGAGTAGTGCTGTCTTGGACCAAGTATGAATGAGGAGGTGTTGGAGGCCATTAAGTGCATGGAGATGGATAAATCCCCACCAAAGGCCTGATCTGGTGCACTCTTGGACCTTGTGGGAAGGCTAGAGTGAGGCCACAGATGAGTTTCTGGAGGACTAATATGGTATCATTGTTTAAAAAGGGTGCAAAAGCAAGCCTGAAAACTACAGACCTACAGTGACTCTGACATCGGTATTGGGGTAATTTGCTGGTGGCGATTCTGAGGAACAAGATCTTCCTGGAGAAACAGGATCTGATTCAGGACAGTCAGAATAGCTTTGCGCATGTGAAGTCAGGTCTGACAAATCTCTTGGAGTTCTTTTTAGGAGGTAACAAAGAGGATAGATGAGGGTAGGGCAGTGGATGCTGTCTATATAGAAGTTCCTTCATATTAGGCTATTAGGCTAGCCTGAAAGTTTAGATTTTATGGGGTCCAGGGAGGGATAGTAGCTTCATAATTAGCTCTGTGATAGGAAGTAGAAGGGTTGTTTCTCAGATTTGAGGCCTGTATCTCATGGTGTCGGTGCTGGGACATGTTTTGATTATAATTTACATAAACAATTATACAAACGTTAGTAAGTTTGCGAATGATACTAAAGTAAGTGGTTTTATAGATACTGTAGAAAAAAGGAAAGGTACGTCGCATCTGGTGTTTCTCCGGTTAGCGATTTCCCTCCACGCCTCTCTGACGTAGTGGGGAACCGCATACGAGGCAAGTTACAGCGGTGGTTTGCCATTGCCTTCTGCTGGATGAGTTTCCAAAGAGATCACCAGCTCGTAACCCAGCACGGATGGAAAGCGTGCAGGGGAGCCGGCTGGATTCGAACTCAGGACCTTTCGTCCCAAAGTCCGGCACTGATGCCGCTACGCCACCAGCCGGGTCAGATACTGTAGGAGGCTATGAAAAATTACAGCGGGACCTTGATTTGCTAAGCATGTGGGCTGAGGATTGACAAATAGCTTTCAATCCAGATAAATGTGAGGTATTGCATTTTGGAAGATCAAGCCAGGAAAGAACATATGCACTTGAAAGCTGGGGTCCTGGGGAGTGTTATAGAACAGAGTGAAAGCAGCATCACTGGTACACAGGGTGGTGAAGAAGGCATTTAACATGCTGGCCCTTGTCAGTCAGGGCCCTGAGGAAAGGAGTTGGGATGTTATGATGCAGTTATATAAGACACTGGTGCGGCCCCACTTGGAATGCCGTGTACAGTTTTGGTCACCCCGTCATAGGAGATATGTTATTAAACTAGAAAAAGTGAAGGAAAGTTTTACCAGGATGCTGCATGAATTTGGGGTCATAGCATAGACTAGGACTTCATTCATTAGAACTTAGGAGATAGGGGGGTGACCCAATAAAAGACAATTCAAGGTGAAAAGTAAATGTTGCCCTTGCCAGCGACATTAAGATCCTAAGAACAAACATTAACGTACAAATTCATCACCTGATTAAACAATTCTGAGGAGTTTCGTTCTTTGTGCAAGAATTTTGTAGAGGACTTTTAAAAAATTCTGTGCATTTCTGGTTACCCATTACAGGAAGGATATGGAAGCTTTGGAAAGCATAGAGAGGAGATTACCAGGATAGCACATGGCTTAGAGGGCTTGAGCTATAGGAATGGTTGGATAAACCTGGGTTATTTGGAGCATTGGAGGCTGAGGGGAGTTTAGAGAAGTTTATAAGGCATAGGCAGAGTAGAAAATCAGAATCTTCTTTCCAGGGTAGGAATATCGAATGTTTCAAAGTAGGAATGCATTTAAGGTGAGAGGGTGAAAGTTTAAGGGAGATGAGCAGAGCAGGGGTTTTTTTTTACAGAGGATGGCCGGTGCCTGGAACGAGCTCCCATGGGTGGTTGTGTAACATAGCTGCATTAGTGACTTTTAAGAGACTTTTTAAATAGGCACATTAATATGCAGGAATGGAGGGTAATGCATTGTTTGCAGGAAGAAGAGATTTCATTCAATTTGGCAATATTTTTGAAAAAGACATTGTGGTTGAAAGGCCTGTTTCAGTTCAATACTCTTCTATCTTCGATGTTTTAAATCTACATGGCTGGATTTTTCTAAAATATCTTCTTTTGGACAAATCAGCTGGCAGGTGAATAATCTGTACCCCCTTACCATTATTACAGAAACCTAAATTTAAGCATCTGAATCGTGAAATGACAATGACAGACCTGTGACACTGTTATGGCTCAGACCCCTACACATAACCAACTGTGCACAGTGGAGTGAATTGGAAGATTGAATGAAGGATGAAGAAGTACAAGGAAGATGTTTCATCATCCTGGAGAGTGCTATTTGCTATCAGAGCCACTCTGGAGCAATCTCCAGGCAGATCTTCAGCTAGAACTATGCAAGTCAAACTGAAAATAATTTGCAAGGAAGTGGTTTTTGAGCCTAGTAAAACTTTCGAGCCTTGTAAGAGGCTCTTGAAATAGTTCAATGGACCTCACATCAGTTCCTTTGAGGGCTTCTACTGAAATGTTTAGGTGGGCATAATGAGAGAAGAACAGTTACCTCCACTGTTTTAACATGGAAGTGATCAATTGCCATTGTCAACAGTCCATACCAGTCTGGCTATAATCACTATTCCCTTGAATCTATAATTTAGGTTTATGACTTTGGACACAGTTAGGAGCCTCCACATTGTCACAATTGCATAAATAATTACTGGTTCCTGCTTTATGGAGTTCAGAGTAGAAAATCCATCAGCTCCTAAGACTGTAGCCAAGTAGCCCAAGTATTTATAAACCATGAAAGGTCTCTGGACTTTAATTACTAACATTTGAATCATACTGAACCTCTATTGCCACCTGCCAATATGCAAAATACATAGAGAGTCACATTATTACAACACTGGGAATTGGAGAGAATTCGTCTTTATTCTGACTTTCGACTTTAAGCTTCACAAGATCCCTCTTGTTATTTTCTATGATGGCATTGTGAAGGATTAGATTCAAGAGCAAACATTAATTATTTACACTGCATTCATCCAGAATTATCTTCAGCCATTACTTCTGTTTTCTGGAAATATCAGATTAGGAAACTGTGGATTGAAAGATAAGGTTCTTGTTGATATGTGCCTGATGCATTTTCTGACTTTCCTTTAAAATAAGTCAATCATCATTAATTCTCCCCTTATCATATCTACATCATTGCATTTAACACCATTTCAGGATTAGCAAGAAGGGCAGGATGACAAAGATAATATAAACTCCTGAGCATTATCATAGCCGTGGATCTGTCCTGAGAACAGAATGAAGTCCTATTTCAAAGAGGGCATAGCAGGTGCCTTTCCTTCGAAGCTGGTGCAAACTCAGCATGTCATTTAAAACTTTGACAAACTTCTATAGATGCACAGTGGACAGAATCCTGATTGGTTGCATCACAGCCTAATTTGGAAACATTAATACCCAAGAACAGAAAAGTCTACAAGAAGTACTGGATACAGCCAGTCCATCGCAGGAAAAGCCCCCCTCCCAACACCACTGAACACAACTACAAGGAGTGCTGCCACAGGAAAATAGCACCCATCCTCTCTTCTCACTGCTGCCATCAGGAAGGAGGTACAAGAGCCTTGGGCTCCACACCACCACATTCAGAAACAATTATTCAACCATCAGCCTCCTGAGCTAGTATGGTTAACTTCACTCACCTCAACACTGAACGATTCCGCAAACTACAGACTCACATTCAAGGACACTACAACTCATGTTCTCGGTGTTATTTATTTACTGACTGTATTCATTTATTATTACTATTATCCTTTTTTGTATTTGCGCATTGGTTGCTTGTCAATCATTGTTTATGCGTAGCTTTTCATTGATTCTATTTTATTTCTTTGTTCTACTGTGAATGCCCGTAAGAAAATGAATCTCAGCATAGTGACGTATTGAAAATGTACTTTGATAATAAATTTACTTTGAACTTTGACGATTTTTGTTTTAAAGAGAGGCATTTGAATCTCTTACAGTATTACCCACTGGTAGTTCCATGTAAGCAGATGCTTCCTCTTGCAAGTGTCTGAAGGATTTGTCACTTGCTACAGTGACCATCTCATCCCCATACTCTGCACCTTCCCATCCTCCACTCAACATTTCTGCTTCTCCACCAAGAAATGTATACCTCCCGGAATCGGTTAACTGAGGCACAGCTCTGCCTTCTTTGAAATGGTACTAATGTGCTGAAACTCAAACTAATCAGGATATTTACTGCACAGTATACAAGGTACCTGTTACACGACTGATAAACTTTGGCTTCAGGTGTCCTGATTTGATTGCATATGAGAACACCTTTTTTTTTAAACAGCCCTATATGAGGTCAAATTATTCAATGCTTCTCATATGATGCAAAAACATACACTCTGTCCTTCTGGATGTCAAATTGGCTTGCGCTCTGCAAGTCTGGTTTACCTTTTTAAGGTCTCTTGAAAGCCATTGTAGAGGGGAAAACATTTGGGTATCCCAAGCTTTTAAAAACCTGGAACAGTAATTAAAATTTCCAAAGATTCCATAGCGTGATCTGTTTTGTTAACCTTGTGCTTCACTTTTAAATAAGTCTGTTTAAGCCTCGATGCTTGAAAACCAGGACAGCACTGAAGTCTAGTGACTTTTCCATTGGGCTGCATTCAGTGAGAACCTTCTTCCCGGTTAAAGTGGAGATGTTTGAGTAATTCCTCTGTCAATCCGGCTGGATGCTCGCATTGATTAAAGTCACTGAGACTGACAAAATTTACACGTACAGTGCTGTGTAAAAGTCTCAGGCACATATATATAGCATTGATGCCTAAGAATTTTGCACAGTATTATATTTGTCAACAGGGAGTGGAGAGCGAGTTTGTAAATCTGGCGGGAGCAGAAGATGCTTGCAATGGCAAGGGTGGAGTGCCGCGGGAGGGGTGTGGGACAGGTGGCAGAGAAGGAGTGCCAGGGATGGGGGTGGTGTGGGTGCAGACACACCCAGCCCTGAGACACCAGGCAAGGTCATTTGATTCCAAGATCATTACAGAATGTGTCTCTGATGCTTTCCACTAACTCCCCTCTCCCTTCCCCTTTTCCCAACCATGATTCCCCTCTCCCTGACCCCTTCCCACTCGCAGTCCACAATAGAGATCCATATTAGAATCAGGTTTATCTTCACTCACATTTGTCATGAAATTTAGTTTTCTGATGAGGCAGCAGTACAGTGCAATACATAAAATTGCTCCAGTACTGGGCAAAACCCTTAGGCGCCACAGCTGTATATATATGTGCCTAAGACTTTTGCACAGTTCTGTAGCTTTCCTCAGTCATTGCATTTTCTTGGAAATTACCTGTTTTTACTAGGAAAAGTTTATGCACTGTTCTCTACTCTTTAAATAGACTTTTTGGAGTAAAGTGGCTTTATTTTCCATGTACTCAGCATCAGGCCAGACCACCTCCAACTCTTTGATTCACACAATGTTCTCAATGGAGAATCTGTTTCCAATAAGCTAATTACATCAGCATGGACTGTTTTGTTTAACCACGAGCAACAGTATGGGGGCGACCTTCATCTTTCTGTTGCCTTGCTCATGCTGAAATTGCATCAATGGTGATTCCAAACTGCAGTGATTCCAGAAGATTCTACCTCACTGGATTTAGAATGCTTGATTGCCAACTTAACATTTGGAAGGGATTTGGTAGCCAGGAGCATTGGGATTCTGCCTCAGGCTGTGTCATTTTGGCCTCAATACCATTTTTGTCCCTACCCACCCGATTGCCACCACAAACACATGGGTGGAACAGGTCAATCTACTCCCATTTTGAGGTACTCTCCAATGGAAACACTGGCCTTTTAAAGATAAAGCCAGGTGGAGGTATTGGGTAAGTTTTACTAGCAGACACTCCACAGTGTTGTTTAGTTTCTGTCCATATTTAAAAAAGCATATTAGCCCTCTCTTTAAGGTCTCTAACGATGACAACATTGCCTAAAGTGACCATCTACATTACATTTTGTGGAGAAATGAAATAAAATGTCCAGCTTATTTCAGTTTATCACACTTCTACTGACATACACTCTGTGGTCACTTTATTAGCAACTGTACCTCCTGTATCTTTCGCGCTGGCCGCTGAGTGTATGTTTGTGGTCTTCTGCTGCTGTAGCCCATCCGCCTTAACATTCAACACATTGTGCATTCAAAGATGTTCTTCTACACATCACTGTTGTAACATGCAGTTATTTGAATTACTGTTGCCTTCCTGTAAGCTTGAACTAGTCTCGCCATTCTCTTCTGACCTCTCTCATTAATAAGGCCAAAGAACTGTCACTCATCAGATTACTTTGGTTTTTCACACCATTCTCTGTAAACTTCAGGGACTCTAGACTGCATGAAAATCTCAGGAGATTGGCAGTTTCTGATATACTTAAGCCACCCTATCTGGCACCAACGATCATTCCATGGTCAAAGTCCCTTAGATCACATTTCTTCCGCATTCTAACATTTTGTCTGAAAAACAAGTGAATTGCTTGACCATGTCTTGATGATTTTATGTATTAAGTTGCTGTCACATGATTGGCTGATTAGATATTTGCATTAACGAGCAGGTGCACAGGTGTACTCAGATGCCCACTGAGTATATTTATTAACTGAGGATTGGGAATTCAGCCTATAAAAAAGATATTTGATGTTCAATTTAATTTAAATTTCTCAATACCAATGAATGCAACAAAAAAACTGGCTTTCATCTTCAGAGTTAAGAGGTGACATGATAGAGCTGTACAAGATGATAAGAAACATAGATCGAGTTAACATGTTTTTTCCAGGGTGGAAATGGCTAAAACAAGGGGGCATAATTTTAAGGTGATTGGAGGAGGGGGGGGGGGTTGTCAGAGGTAAGTTTTTGAGAAGGAGATTGGTGAGCGTGTGGAATGCCCTGCGAAGTGGTGGTGAGAGAGGCAGATACATTAGGGATATTTAAGAACCTCCTAGATAGTCAAATAGATTATAGAAAAATAGATTACTATGGGGAGGGAAGGGTTAGATTGATCTTAAAGTAGGTTAAAAGGTCAGAACAATATTATGGACCAAAGGGCCTTACTGTGCTGTAGTGATTCATATTTTTGTCTTTTGCACTCCTTTGTGGCAAGGATCTACTGTCTTTAGTCTCATTTTGAGTCTCTTGATACATTTTGTGACAACAGGAACCATATAGTCAAATAGCAAAGTATTTAATTTCTAATGAAATTTTTAAATTTTATTTTACTAAGATACAGTGCAGAATAGGCCCTATCCGGTCCCTCAGAATGGGCCCCAGTGACCCCAGATTCAATCCTAGCCTCAACACGGGACAATTTACAATGACCAATTAACCTACCAACCCGTACATATCCTTGAATTGAGTGTTGAAACTGGAGCACTCAGAGGAAACTCACACGGGCACAGAGAGAACATACAAACTCCTTACAGGCAGTGAGTGGGAAATGACACTACTCTGGAATCTATTTAATTTGAAGTGCCATTTCATTGTGATCAATAACATCCGTCCAGTGTTATTTCAAAATTTCAATAAACTCAGTCATTGATTCCACATTTATGACCACAGTAATCTAGATGAGTGCATCGCCCACGTGCAATTAAATCCACACATAACTAACAGATTAAAAATCAAGACATCTTAGACACTGATCCATTCTTCCCTGATTGTTACTCAGTAGCTGAAAATAAAAAAAAATTGTGCAGGCTGATCTTCTGTTCCTCTCCATTCCTCATAAACAATCAAAGTTTCCTATCTTCATAAATAAATTTAAATGTACTGCATCACCTTCCAATAATTCAGCCACTATTCTCCTTTGTAAGACTAAAATTGTATAAAAAAAATTAGTTACAGCGAATTCTAAAATCAAATCAAAAATATATTTATTCAAAAAGTTCCATGGCATCAACCCATAATATATTTGGAGTATTTTTGATTACTCTCCCTGAAAAAAGAACATTGTTTCTAAAAGGTTTTTCAATCCTTGTGGAATTATCATCAGTCTCACAGATGGTTTCTCATTATTCACATGCTCTTGCAATCCTCAGCAAGAAGCCTGACAGTTTGAATTTTGCATTTAATAAACATTGCATAAAATTCAAAGCCACTCATTGCTATTGACCTAAAATGAAATCTATAATTACAAAGGTGCACTAGTTAACAAAGGTAGGTTCTTTAGATTTCTTTGTAACTTTTCCTTCGGAGTCAGAGAAATGCATGTCAAAGGTTACTCCTGGCATTTAACATATACACTAGCACACTTCTGCAATATACTGCTTCTGGTTCCAATACTTTCTGAGTTCACTTCTCTTGCCTATCTGTTTTTGACCAGCTTGTCCAACTTAGCAAGTCTTCTGTCTATTCTCCCAAACGTCCTGACCTTCAGACCAAATACCTACCTATAGCCAATCGGAATTTGCTGCAAACTCTCTGTGAACTTTAACAACTGTAATGGACTGTAGAAAACACTAAATATTTTCTGTACAAATCCATCAGCAACCACTTACTGTACATAATACAATGGTTGTGGGTGATGGCTCCTTCCTGCTGCAGAACAGGTTTCAGTGAAGACCTTAGCTCCAACGAGGCATACAGTCATAGAGTCATAAACCACTACAGCCCTCTGTACCACTCCCATCCATATCAACATCATCAGGTGCTGTGCTCAGTTTCAGCCTTGACTGCCATGGCCCACACACTCCTGTTTCGGGTCAACTGGATCAATTCATTTCCAGTTTTCTGGCTGCTGTCTCCATCATCATTTATCTTTGTCTTCCTCTCGCTTTCTTCCCTTCAGTCTTTCTCATAATTACCATGCTTCCTAACTCCTTTTTCCTAATCACATGCCCAATGAAGTTATGTTGCCGTTTCATGATCTCATACATTATTTCTCTTTTTGTGTTTGCTCAGTTCATGACATAGAACCATAGAACCATAGAAACTACAGCACAGAAACAGGCCTTTTTGGCCCTTCTTGGCTGTGCCGAACCATTTTCTGCCTAGTCCCACTGACCTGCACACGGACCGTATCCCTCCATACACCTCCCATCCATGTATCTGTCCAATTTATTCTTAAATGTTAAAAAAAGAACCCGCATTTACCACCTTGTCTGGCAGCTCATTCCATACTCCCACCACTCTCTGTGTGAAGAAGCCCCCCCTAATGTTCCCTTTGAACTTTCCCCCCTCACCCTTAACCTATGTCCTCTGGTTTTTTTTTCTCCCTTAGCCTCAGTGAAAAAAGCCTGCTTGCATTCACTCTATCTATACCCATCATAATTTTATATACCTCTATCAAATCTCCCCTCATTCTTCTACGCTCCAGGGGATAAAGTCCTAACCTATTCAACCTTTCTCTGTAACTGAGTTTCTCAAGTCCCGGCAACATCCTTGTAAACCTTCTCTGCACTCTTTCAACCTTATTAATATCCTTCCTGTAATTTGGTGACCAAAACTGAACACAATACTCCAGATTCGGCCTCACCAATGCCTTATACAACCTCATAATAACATTCCAGCTCTTATAGTCAATACTTCGATTAATAAATATCTAACATCCTTGTTAGATATTCGCTTCGTCCATGATATTCTTTGCATCCTCCTCAAAAGCCACATCTCTGCTGCTACAATTCGTTTCCTCATGTTACTAGATATTGTCCAACATTCTGAGCCATATAACATAACTGGATAAACGTAACATTTCAGTACTCTGAGGCGGGTTGTCATGCCTAGTTTAGTATTGGTCAGTATACTCTTCATTCTCGTAAAGGTGTCTGTTGCCATCCCTATTCTTCTTTTGATGTCCATGTCGCACCTGCCATCTGATGTCACCCAGCTTCCTAAGTAGCAAAAGTTCTGTACTTGTTTTATGTCTTCCCCATTTATTCTCAGGACTTCCCATCTATATACTTATCCAAATTTCACTTGAATGTTGAAATCAAATCCACATTCAACACTTCAGCTGGCAGCTCATTCCACACTCTCACCACCCTCTGAGTGAAAAACATCTCCCTCATGTTCCCCTTGAACATTTCACTTTTCACCCTTAACCCATGACTTCTAGTTCTAGCCCCACCCAATCTTAGTGGAAAAAGCCAGCTTGCATTTACCCTATCTACACGCTTCATAATTTTGTATGCCTCTATCAAATCTCCCCTCAGTCTCCTATGTTCTAGGGTAAAATATCCCTAGCTTATTCAATCTTTCCCTATAACCCTGGTCCTCAAGTCTCAAAAATATCCTTGCAAATTTTACATGATAAATAACAGGTATGAAAACAGAGCAAAGCCCTCTGATGTAACCTGTTAATTTCACACAATTCCATTTGGTGGAATGTAGCACCAATACATACATATATACACACACACTACAATGAAACAGATTCTGTACCCAGTCACAAAAGAACGTAACAGAGCCAACTTTATGCTGGTTATCTACTAAAATACTGGAGAGTTGGAACATCAACAACAAGGGAACTTCAATCTGAATCCTACGTTTGGTGCTGTTTCTACAGCAGCTTTCCACATTGACCTAGTGTCATTCATAAACTTGTAGTCAAATTGAGTTCAAATTGTAAATAAAATTACAATGGAATGACAGCCACTGTATTCAATTCTGTAAGAACATTTCACTCCAAATGCAATTCATGCAAGTCTATCTTTGATTCCCTTAGAATTGTAGTTACAAATTAATTTAGGCTTTTATAGTTTTTCAAGATTGCAGGCCTGTCCACTGATTGGATAATCTCAAGCCCGCCATACTTCGTCCCTGCATAAACATTTGCGACAGATTTAATTTATGATACCAAGAGATACTTAATTATATAGGGGTGATTTCATAATATGAGAATTAATTTATAATACTGAATTCTATACAGGTGATTTCATGTTATAAGGGAGCAGAACATTACAGGGGTGATTTTTTGGGATCTGAAGCAATGATTTCATATTCAATTTGCACAAGATAAAATATTTTATTCTAATCCCACATTAGAGGATTGAATTTGCCAGACTCAGCCAGATCATGAAAGCTGTTGGAACAAAGATTGCTTCTCAATTACTTACAATATGATTTATAACAGCATTTCAAGATAATGTGCCACTTTACTTAGCAGCATGAATCCAGTGGCTTGGAATTTGTTTCATGATAATTTGGGGAGGTGGAGAGTGTGCGAGAACTGTATGGGAGTAACTACAATTTCAATCAAGGTAGTTGTATTAAAAATTATTGTGCTGGTTTTGACAGTCAATACTTACTTTGGCTCACCTAAGAAAACAGTAATATTAAGAAAAACTTATATTTGCCTGTTTTAAGCTTAACACGGCAAAAAATCACAAACTTACACACAAGGATTATCTACAATATATCTGGCCCCCAGGCACCTACACTGAACACATTAGAGCTTTGTGACAGAAGGATATAGTGGGTTGAAATAAGGATCACTTCACCTACCTCAGAGGGTTAATAGATGTATTTACAGACATTAGCCCTATGAATCTGACAGATTTGCTTTTCAATCCAAGTTTGAATGCCTAGGTATTGGCTCCACCATCTCTCACAACCTATACTCAGTGACTAAGTTCTAACATACATCTGTACATGATGCAAATATCTAATCAGCCAATCATGTGGCAGCAACTCAATGCATAAAAGCATGCAGGCATGGTCAAGAGGTTCAGTTGTTGTTCAGACCAAACATCAGAATGGGGAAGAAATGTGACCTAAATGATTTTGCCTATGGAATGATTGTTGGTGCCAGACAGGCTGGTTTGAGAATCTCAGAAACTGCTGATCTCCTAGGATTTTCACACACAGCTGTCTCTGGAGTTTACAGAGGACGGTGCGGAAAGACAAAAAAAAAGCATTCAGTCAGCGGCAGTTCTGTGGGTGAAAATGCCTTGTGAATGAGAGAGGCCAGACTGGTTCAGGTTGACAGGAAGGTGACAGTAACTCAGCTAATGACGTGTTACAACAGTGGAGTGCAGAAGAGTATCTCTAAATGCACAACACTTCAAACCTTGAAGTGGATGGGCTACAGCAGCAGAAGACCATGAACATACACTCAGTGGCACTTAATTAGGAACTTAATAAAGAGGCCACCGCTGAGCATACTTCAATCAAGGCAGTAACAAGTAATAATGAAAATAGCATTTAATTTTGCCTATCTTCCATTCCATGGTTCTGCCTCTCAATTCTTTGTCTCTACTGTCACTAGTCTGTTTGGAAAGGTAAAGGTGGGGACTGCAATTCAGAGGAAAGGCCAAAAAACTACTCAAGCTGAGAGAGCAAAAAAACAGGCAAAATATATAACAAGACAGTCAATGCATAAAAAGAGAGAAGGGAAAATATGAATAAATCTGAAACAATATAATATCTGTAGGGGTTGAAAGAACAATAAAGAAATCAGTTTATATTTTCAGTGAGAATAGAGCAAATGGATTGGTAGTTCTTGTTTTCAACATTAAATCTGAAGATAAAAAAGAAAAGGGACGTTGACAGCTTAATTGTGATTACCAGTGGAAAAACCTGATTGGTTCACTTTAGTACTTTTAGGGAAGGAAGACTGTTATCTTAACCCAGACCAGCCAATACCTGACTATAGCAATGCATTCGACTGTTAACTGGACACTGAAGTAGCTGAACAAGTTCAATTAAAAATCAATTAATATTTCGCAAGGTTAATTAGGTATGAATATTAAATAGTCACCTTGCCAGCGACATCCATATCCTGTGAATGAATAAATAAATCTAAATGATGTACAGGCCATATAATGTGATTCTCGGGACATCGCTGTGGTTCGAAACATAAGCTGTGAGTAAAATCATCATACTAAATGAAAGCTTGAACCACTGAGTAACTTTGCATATTCAAATAATAGGATCTTCCTTGTGTTCCAGCTATTTCTTAACTCAATTAAGAACATGGCTAGGTTTAAAATCAATGTAAAGGAAAAAAAAACAAAATGAGCCAAAACTTGAACACAGAAACATGCTGTATGACCGACCAAGTTTAAGCTGACCTTCTAGCACCCACCAACACCACTCCCATGCCAATCCCATTTTGTTCTTCACACATCATCCCAGGAATGAAAGGTCACATATGAGGAGCACTTGATGGCTCTGGAACTATACTCGCAGGACTTTAGAAGGATGAGGGGTGGATCTCATTGAAACCTATCGAATATTGAAAGCCCTGGTGGATGTGGAGAGGGTGTTTCCTACAGTGGGGAAGTGTAGAACCAGAGGACACAGCCTCAAAACAGAGGGGTGACCATTATGAACAGGGATGAGGAGGAATTTCTTTAGCCAGTGAGTAGTTTGGAAGCTGTGAAATTCATTGCCGCAGAGAGCTGTGGAGACCAAGTCATTCGGTATATTTAAAGCAGAAATTGATAGGTTCTTGATTAGTCAGGGTGTCAAAACAGTTACTGGGAGAAGGCAAGCGAATGGATTTAGTGGGATGATAAATTAGCCATAATGGAATGGTAGAGCAGACTCAATGGGCCGAATGGCCTACTTCTGCTCCTGTTGTCGATGGCCTTATAAATTCATAGTTAGTAAGTTTAATCATATTGTGTGATCCTGTACCAGCATCTCACTCCATCCCCCAAGGAAAAAAGACTACTTCTTATTAATCCCTTCATAGACTCATAGAGTCATAGAACATAGTACGTGTTCTGCACAGCATTGTGGGCCGAAGGGCCTGTATTGTGTTGTAGGTTTTCTATGTTTCTAACATTACATCACAGAAACAGCCATTCAGCCCACCTAGTCTGTGCTGAACTAATGTTGTTTAGTCCCATCGACACGCACCCAGACCATCGTCCTTTGATTAGTAAGGATGTTAAAGGCTCGTGGGAGAAGGCAGGAGAGTGTGGTTGAGAGAGATAATAAATCAGCCGTGGTTGAATGGTGGAGAAGACTTGATGGGCCAAGTGGCCCAACTCTGCACCTATGCTTTATGGTTTTATTAGGATCAACTCCCCAGAGTCCATTACTCATTCTATGCACGAGGGAAAATTCACAGTGGTTAAGTAACATACCAAGCTGCTTATTTTTGGGATGGTGGAGGGTGGGAATTAGAACACCCAGAGGAAACTTGTACCGTAACAGGGAGAGGGTGCGAACCAGACATACAGCATGGGAAATCAGAATTGAATACAAGCTGCTAGAGCTGTAAATTGTGGTATATTAATAACTATAAGGGAAAAGGGGCATGCAAAATATAAGCAAAACAAATCTTTGTAAATTGATTTACTGCATTGGTAAAAATCAGAAGAGGGATACATAGCTTTGAATGTTTACATTTATTTAGAAATCATGAAAATCTGCATTCAAATTCTCAGATTATCATAAACTGTTCCTTTTTATCCATGCTTTTGGGCTACTGTTCCATTTGTACAACCACTAACAGCAGGCAAGAAAATGGTAACAACTATTCACATCAATGGTACTGGACTAAAGTAAAAGTACTAGTGAAGAAAGGCTGACCGATTGGGAAGGATCTTTTCTCCCAAAACGGGAAGGCAGAGAGCTGATCTGACAGAGGCTGTTACAGATACGAAAAGGCTTGATCACAGAATTGGAGAGAAACTATAATGCCAAAGGAGGCGTCTTGACTTTCTATCCAAATCCCATCTCCCAGCACTTGGTCCACTGTCCTTTAAGTCACTGTTCCATCTTATCCAATCCTCAACTAAAACGTACAATATTCCAAATCTGAAAACATCCTTATAAACCTCTTCTGTACTCTTTCAAATGCACCTGTCTTGCAATGTGGTGATAAAACTGTACATGTTATTCACGTTCAACCTCCTTGCTCTTTTATTCCATGACTTAGCTAATAATGATGCCTTTTTAACCTTTGTTGACATGCACTCCCTTTATCCATCCACAACACTCAATATTATCCCTTTTATTGTATATTCCCCTGCCTTGCTACTCCTCCCCAAATGACAGATGAAGACATCTGAGATCGGGGAAAAAAGGGGGAAAGGAGTCATGAGATTAGGATATTTAGAAAATGAATACTATCAACAAAGTAAGGTGGTTATCATGGATACAGAAGAAAAGATGAATAAAAACATGAGGGAGAAAGAAATGGTATAAATTGAGAGAGAAGGATTGCAGGAGGCCTGTGTCTGAAGCATCATTACTGACGTGATCCTGTGGTGTGCTGTAAATTCAAGATGGTTTGTTGTCACTCAGCAGCACACAAGTGTAATGGAGAATGGAATGGTTTTTGCTCTGGATCCGATACAGCATAAAATTACAGAGTGAGAATAGAAAACACAATAAATTTAAATATATAAGATTAGCTTATGTACATAGACTGATTAATTGTATGTACGGAAAGTGATGCTAGTTACAGGTATATCTATATATAAAGTACCGCTGCTGGAGAATATGGTGGGGCAGGTTAAGAGGTGGAGGTGTTGATCAGCCTGACGGCTTGAGGAAGTCACTGGTTTTGAATCTGTTGGTCCTGGTGTGGCTGCTGTGTGGCCTCTTCCCTGATGTGGGAGTGGGACACACAGGGTGGGTGCGACCCTTCATGATATGACTGGCCTTGAAACACCACAAAATACTGTACACTGCCAAACCCTCTGTACTTCATAAAACCAACAAGACTAAAAGTAACCACCAAAATGGGATTTGAATCAACATTCATTGAATTAATGATCTAAAGCTCCAGGTAACCATATGAGGAACATAACACCACAGAGTATGATACCCTTGGTAAACATAGGAATCAGTAAATCTCTCAGAGAGAGCTGAAGAGTAACCCAAAGGTCACAGTTGTAAGCAGAATTACCGATGGCAAATAATGTAAGGTAACAAAGTGCCTTTAATAAGGAGAGTCAGTGTTAAAATTGTGGTTCCAATTGAATTTTGCAAATTATGTTAACTGGTGGGCGTGCAATAACAATAAACAGTATTGCACTGCATTAGCTAGTGATATACGTAATTAATATAATTAGACAAAATAATGCTAAAATCCTTCCTGTCGTATTGTACTTGCAGTTCCTGTCTCATGCTATCTCTGGTATAATTGGTCATTTCTGTAAAGCAAAAGTACTAAAAGCTGTGAAGGTGTTTGAGCGAAGTCTTTCGACTATACCCAACAAATAACATCACTGAAGACGTTGAACGATATAATACAGTATTTCATAAAATGAGCTTCAACTAAATTAAACGGGAGCCAAAGGAAGTGAGTTGGTGTGTAATTACTCAGTGGGAGAGCAGGGAGACGGTTCAAAAAAAAATTAAGGATGAAGGAGATTCATCTGATGGTTTAATCTTCCAAAGTTTTCTAACCTTTTTTTATTCACTAAATGTTTCTGATCATTACTACTGTCATTTTCTTCTCATGTATCCAGTTAAAAATATATATGGTGCTTCACGGAGTAAAGACAGAGAATTCAGCAGCTTGATGTTGCAGTGTTCACTGAGCTTGGCAATTAGCTTGCAGACTAGTTTCATCACCAGTCGAAATAACCAAGCGTGCCAAAATAGACACCATCTATGAACTCCTAAGAGCCAAAGAAACAGGAGCCAATAGAACTCCAAGATCAACCGTAGGGATGGCCAATCAAGACCGAGGCAAGCCTAAGGGGGCCTATATAAATGCGAGCACTCCCGGGGATAAACACCAACAACTATGCACTATGGATGTCACCTCGACTGGTGATGAGACATCTGCAAGCTAATTGCCAAGTTTAGCAAACACCACAACATCAAACACCTCAAACTGAGCTACCAAGATTCACCACCATCCTAGGATTCAGGAATATCTGGGGGAATGGAGCGAGGGGAAGAAAGGAAGGGAGAGAGGTGTATAGACAGAGAGACAGAGAGGGAGTTAACATTTCAGATCAATGATCTTCCGCCACAGCCTGATTGACCTGAAACATTAACTCTGATCCACTAACCACAGATGCTGTCTGACATACTAAGTTTTTCCAGTATTTTAGTTCAGATTTCCAGTACTTTTTTGTTATTTTAATCAGGGTCTTTTAAGACTTGATATACACCACCAAATTTCTTTTAACTTTCACTACTGTGACAATGCAGTTCAATGTTTTGTTGAGACCTGATGAAGGGTCTTGGCCCAAAATGCCAACTCCTTATTCCTTTCTACAGATGCTACCTGACCTGCTGAGTTCCTCCAGCATTTTGTGTGTGTTACTCTGGAGAATTTATCTTGCTTATAATGTTTTGTTTACTTGCTTAATTAAATCTGTACTAAATGTGACATCTTCCCAGTCACCTTCAACATCTTCTGTGCCAGTCCTAAATCTCTTTATTATACAAACTGTATGTCAATATTGTGTCTACCTCCCATTCCAAAATGCAAAGATTTATCATTTGTCAACCAAATTTATCTTGAGAAGCTAGATTAAATGTTAATTAGTTATAAAGTGCTTCGTTCACTATTTTTAGGACTTTATCATTTTAACCGCCTTATCATTGTTTTCTGAATCCAGTTTGTTTACATGGATGAGAAGCGACATAAGTTCTAACATGCACCCCGGGTACGCACTTGGAGTCTCCCTTTGCCCAAGTAGGACGTTATCTCTCTCATATAAACTTCCTGTTTCCTACACTTTTAATCCATTTTTGATTTTAGTTTCCCATTTGACACAAGCATCCTGCTAAACAATCATAGCACAATTAGCCATCATTCTTACGGAGTTTCATCAAAGACAATTTGAACTGAATTGTAGCATACATGACACCAAACCTAATTTTCAGTACTTCCTTGAAAGAATTTAAATATTATCATGGAGTCACTTCTCCCTAAGAACATAAAAAGTAGGAAAGGCCAGTCTATCCATCAAGCTCAGATTTTAGAGATGTAGCCTCAATATTCTTTTCCTACATCTTCCCATACACTTGATTCCATTGTAATTCAAACATCCGTCAATTCCTGCCTTCAACATAGTCAATGACTCTGTGTTCATTGCTCCCTAGAGTGCAGAATTCAAGTAAACCACAACCCTCTGAGTGTAAAAGACCCATAACTTCCTCATCTCCATCTTAAGCAGACAATTCACTATCCTGAAATTTTGTTTTAGACGACCACCAACTATAGGAAACATTTTTCAACTATTTCAATTCTCTTCAACACTCTGTATATTTTTATAAAATCACCTCCATATCTCGAAACTCCTCTTTATAGGCTTAACCTGCTCAATCTTTCTTCATATTTCAAAGTCCAAAGTAAATCTATTATCAAAGTACATACTTGTCACCATATACCACCCTGAGGTTCATTTTCTTGCGGGCATACCCAGTAAATCCAAGAGCCATAATAGAATCGATGAAGGCCCCACCCAACAGGGTGGACAAACAACCAGGGTGCAAAAGACAACAAACTGTGCAAATACAAAAAGAAAGAAATAGTAAATAAATAAGCAATAAATATCGAGAACATGAGGTGAGGAGTCCTTGAAAGTGAGTCCATATGTTTCAGGAGCAGTTCAGTGATGGAGTGAGTGAAATTGAATCAAGATATCCCCATTAGTTGATGAGCCTGACGGTTGCAGGGTAATAACTGTTCCTGAATCTGAAGATGTGAGTACTTCTTCCTGAGGGCAGCAGCAAGAAAAGAGCATGACCTGGGAGGTGGACAACCTGGGATCCCCGGAATCTACCTAGTTAACCTTCTATGCACAAATAATAATGCAAGCATATCCTTTCAAAATTCTTTGGTAGAGTTGCTGTCTCACAGCTACAGCATCCCGAATTCAACCTTAACCTACAGTGCTGTCTATGTGGAGTTTTCATGCTCTCCCTGTAATCATGGGTTTCCCAAGGTGCCCATCCATATGCCAAGCATGTTGGTAGGTTAACCAGGCACTCTAATTTGCCCTTACAGTGCACATGAGTAGTGGAATCCAGGGGAAGCTGTTGGGAACTGTCACAATTATTTTAATGATTATGTTCTCCTAAAAAGATCCAATAAATGCACAATAAATGGAGCAAAAGGTCATGATGGCTGAGGCAATACAAATTGTCAGCATCCAGGCAATCACATTCCATAGTGAAAGGGTGGCATGGTAGCGCAGTTGTTAGCACAATGGCACGGGCCACGTAAGTTCAATTCCCGCCGCTGCCTGTAAGGAGTTTGTAAGTTCTCCCCGTGACCGCGTGGGTTTCCTCCGGGTGCTCTGGTTTCCTCCCTTAGTCCAAAGACGTTCTGGCTGCTAGGTTAATTGGTCATTGTAAATTGTCCCGTGATTAAACTAGAGTTAAATCGAGGGTGGCTAGGTGACACAGCTCGAAGGTTCTGAAGGGCTTATTCAGCATTGTATCTCAATAAAATAAATAAATACTTCATACGCTTTGTAATAAGGACCAGCTATCCATTAGCTCCCTCATGACTTACTGCACCTGAATGACAACTCATTATGTTTCCTGCAGTCGAGACTCCGGATCCATTTCCAGCACAACATTTGCAGTCTCCAACTCTTTTGTGATTGTTCCTCATTAGGACGTGTAGATTTAATCATGCCTCTAACAAATTTCTTGGTACCGTTTCTATAGTTTCCCTCTTTCTCCCTTTATAAATAATAAACTAATTATCCTGCAGTTGTCTGGGTCTGCTTTAAAACTTCAGTTCTTTATCTGATTATTTTCACTGTTAATAGGAAGTCTTTGATACCCACTCATGTAGATTGCAACACCCTTAGCTTCCAGAAACTCATAGTATATGACTTGTAATCCAGAAATTATTAATTTTCAGTTTACTTAACCCACCAAACAGTACAGATGTCCTAGGCATTCTTTAATGCACATTCCATTAGAGAGATTTATTTCATCCCAAGTCTCCAATCTAATAATAAACTCTGAACAAAAACTATTCACTTTCATAACTTTGCCCTCTCTTCTAGCTCTACCACAGTCTACAGGGACTTGCTCGCAGTACTAAAACCAAAGCTGTGCAGAATATTAATTGTACTTTCATAATTAGATATTGAAATAATGTCCTTTTCCCTGAACATTTCTTTAAAAATAATTAACATTTTCCCTTGCTCTTCACTGGAGTACACCATCACTTCTAACTTTTAATATTTATTTCCACTCGGGCTCTCGGCCTGTACTTGCTGGAATTTAGAAGCGTGTGGGAGGGGTGGGGTTCTCATTGAAACCTCAAATATGTCAAGACCTAGATAGAATGGATGTTGAGAGGATGTTTCCTATAATGGACCAGTCTAGGACCAGAGGGACGAGCCTCAGAATAGAGGTAAGTCCATTTAGAACAGAGATGAAGGCAGTGAATCTGTGCAAATCATTGTCACAGACAGCTGTAGAGGCAGAGTCAGAGTGGAGGTTGATAGGTTCTTGATTGGTAAGGGTATCAAAAGTTACAAGAAGGCAGGAGAATGGGGTTGAGAAGGAAAATAAATCAGTCATGATCGAATGGCAGGCTCAATAATCTTATGGTTTTATACACTTAACGTGCTTTGCTTTTTCACTTCCAGTGACTTCTTTGTTTTTTTTAATAACTTTGTTTAATAGTTAATTGTCCTGATGAAGGATCGTGGCCCAAACTGTTATTCCCATCCACAGACACTGGCTGACCTGCTGAGCTCACCCAGCAAATTGTCTGTATTGCTCTGGATTTCCAGCATCTGCAGTGCCTCTTGTGTCAATTGCCCAGGGATGGGCAATAAATGCTAGTTTAGCTGGCGATGCCCACATCCCATAAATGAATAAATAAAAAAAAATAGTTTCCACTGTTCTTTTCCAGGTTCCTCATCTTTCTTTTTATTTAATGACTTTATCGAAATCATTGGCCTTTTTCAACTTAGTTTTCCTACTCACTGTTTCTGATATCTGCATACTTTAATGGTCAGTTTTTGTATATTTAATGTAATTTTAAACACAAAGCTTATAGAAAAGGTGATTTGTTTCTTACAAACTTTTAAAAATATAGGTTATAGTAGTGTCATAAAGTAACACTACTTAAATGTGAGCCTTTATGTTAATTTGAACTTTATAATTATTAGAATTTCCAGCTAGTCATTATGCTCATATCAAACACATGTTAATACATGCAATACCATAACAACAACTTAATTATGTTCATTAAGTAATTTAGTTTTGCTCCATGTTCTGCCATTTTGTGCATTTATAATTTGTGAGTTAATCACCTGAGGGGAAAAAAGATTATATATTCCAAGAGTTTGAATTTGGTGCCAGATAGGTGCATCAAAATTGTCCATTTCCATTTTTCTTCATTTTCAAGTTGCAATGGTTTATAAAATCACCTCGAAGCTGAGATTAAGTGTGTATAAGAATTTTGCTTCACTCTTCTACCTGTCATATTTTTATGTATCAAAATAACTTTATTCATACATTTTTTAAACTTAAAAAAAACCATGCAATTTCTTTCATTCTTGCATTCATAGTCAACGGTTTCAGTAATGTCCAAAGGTATTCCTTAAAGTCAATAAGATTATTGCCACTCATGAAGCCCCCTGGGTTGATACACAGTAATTGAGGGGTTTCCTCACCCAACCCAGCCTCTCCCTCTCCAGTAATGCAAGAGCCCTATTCTGTGGTGCTTCTAAATATCACGCATTTATGCATTGCTTTGCAAAGCTCTCCAGAGGAAGTGTGACTGATACAAATAAAAGTTTATCCACAATGAAATTAAAGTCCCCTAAATATTACGTGTAGTAAAGACAGAAACAGTATTTGAATTTCTGAAACTATTTTGTTCTTATTTTGGATTTTTGTACTCCTTATTGGAACATTTCCAGAGTTAAATCGTCTTTAATTTGGGAGTTCAACCAATAATGCCCCCAGACTGTAACCATTTGGATAAATGGTAATTTACCCGTGCTGAAATAAGATTACTTTGCTCCTCAATAATCCATTTAAGATGTTTTTTTTAACTTTGCTGTTAATCCTTAGTTATTGTCGTTCATAATATATTTGGATTGCTGTCTTAAAATAACTTTTGGCAACACTGATTTGAAGTTGATTCGCTTGCAACCCAAGTCTGACTCAGTCGAGTGCATGAATGAATTCAGTGAAATGTAACTCCATCGCGCCCCCTCACTCGCAGAGCCACGGCAACAAACTCGATATCCTTCTGGCTTCTTCACTGGAAGTGGCACAATACACTTTAAAGTACCAGAACACATGGTAAAGTCAATGTTGCGCACTGTCTGCTGAGATCGACTGCTTTCAAACTTGGAGGCGGACTTGGGCATCTTTGGGAGTGCACCGTTGAACGCTCCGAACCAACGCTGCTCCTTGCTCTTTGCGTGCATTTCAAAACAAAAAAAAGCCCCTCCCTCGCGCAAAGCAATGCCAGTCATATCAGAAGGAAAACTGGCACCAAGCAAAATAAAGATCGGGTCAGAATCTCCGAGTTTACAGAGGCCGAGTGATCTTTTTCTCGGTATTTGACATACTGGTGCTGCTATTACCTTACCTGTCCGCATCCTCCGAGGGGGGATCAGTACACACTTCCCGACGGAAGTTTTCAATTGAGTAGAGAGGGACGGTTATTTCTGTAAAGAAAAGAATGTGAGAAGAATCATTTCCACTGCACTTACTTTATCTGCCATGATCATGGAAGATCCGCCGTGAATTCCCAGGATAGGGATAAAAGTCTGGGAGGAAATAAAATCCAAAATCTGAGCGATAGCCTCCTGGTCCGTGTCATCGCCAAACACCACGCCGTGGATCTTGGTGCCTGACATCAGATCACACACGTGGGTGATGATACTCTTCGGATCGGTCTGGTTCACCGCCACGGTCACCACGTTGACATCAACGGGAAAGTCGGGGGCATCTTCCTTTATCCATATATCCCTGAAGCCCGTGCTGTCGGGGCTTCTGCCCATAATGATGGCGATGTTAAGGGTCGGGTAACCCAGCTGCCCTCCGATTAGATCCAAGTGGAACATTAGCAGATCCAGAACCACCACCGCAAGAAATCCGAAGCGTCCCATTTTCGGAAACTCCATCCCCTGCAAAGGTGAAGATGACCAAAAATCTGCAGATTGCACCGAAACAAACACCTTTCCCTCTTTCCACTCTCCCCTCTTTTACATTTCATAAGCATCCACAAGGCATCGGCATGTAAAAGTGCACCTATTCACCAAATAAGGACAAAGGAAAGCGCAGTCTCTGCATATTCTGGGAGCTTTTTTCTCCCTCGTCATGAACACCAAAAAAAGGCATCTGACCTAATTTACATACTACTGAGTATTCAGGACAGGTTTTATAAGAATATAGGGAGGCTTACGGCGGCTCGCAAAAATTTCGGAGTCGGTATTGCTCACGAATCTGGGGTCACGTTCCATTACACATATTCAAGAAATCATATCACTTTCTTGCATCGGCCATATATGATTTTTCACTGGGGTTTATTGCTGCATGATACTATGCGGCTGTATAGCTCGCTAACTTGTCTTCCCCCATTCTGACATTCGATGCAACAACGTAAATGGGGCACCGGGTCTGGACACATTTTAATAACGCACCTCATGGTCGAGCTGCAAAGTAAGAAACGCACGTTTCAATTAACGTGTCGGAAAGTGGCGGTGGTCGGGTTGGGGGGGGGATTTAAATATGCAATCATCGCCCCATGTCAGGCTGATTTGCAGTGGTAGTAGCGGTTTATCAACTTAACAAGGACTCGAGAATCTATTTTAATACCTGAAGTCACGAAATAAATCATTCGACCAAGTGGGCGTTTTATACTTCGTAATGAACGGATGAATCAGTTTAAGCTCTGGTCTAGTCCATGGTATTTTAAAACAATTAACTGCCATGAATTTATTTATTAATAATCTTATCGAAACATTTTAAATCAAATCTTACTAATAGCCATTACATTTTAACAATAAGCGAGTATGCAACTATTTTTTTTAGAAGTTTAAGATTTCTCTCACATGCTCGTGTGAGATACAATCGGTATTAACGTTGTTAAGGTAAGTTGGCCAAAAACCACATGAAATAAATTGCGATGAAGTTTATTCTAAAGATAATTCCTTTTCACATGGGTTGCGTTAGCAGTTTGAGATGAGAGGCTGCAGCGCCCCCTACAGTTGTAACTGTTACAGGCAGTTCTCAGTATGGTGCGGGGCAGAATATATGTGACATACCTTGGACATCACGAAATACATTTGCTCGTTGGCATGTTGGAAAGCTTTTCATATCATGGCTCGCGACAACCAGGGTAATTTTGTGGATCGTTGCATCTCCGCAGATTGCCACTTTGAGATCCAGTTTATTCTCCTTGTGTTCGGTAGCTGTTCTTGCGCCAGGAACTAACGAAGTATGAAAGTATGCAAAGTTGGTCTACAGTGGGCATAAAATGCAGTAAGCCCGATTAAAAGTGAAAATAAACGTGCTGCATTTTCCACCAATTCTTTTGATTTTTTTTAAAGTCCCATCAAAGCGATAACGCAAATTCCCGATGGCCGTTGTAGGTTTAAATAAAATTAGCAGCGCACACTCCGAGAGGAATAAGGAAAAATAAGCTGATTTCTATACGGGACAAAAGGACTTCAGTTTCAACAGAGCGAGACTTAGACCGAGAAGATGGCATATTGTCCAAACAAAGACCTGCAGCGTAGAAAATGAAATCATATGTGTTTCGGAATAAGAGCTGTGCACAGCAAAGTATAAGAACTGCATTAAGTGTGGCTGCACAAACGCAGGGGGGAAAGCAGCAGGCGTACTTACAACATCATTACTCCACATAGCTGCAGCTCGGAAACTCAAAATCGATGTTGCAAGGTAACCCATTTGTACTGAAACCCACCGCAGCGCCGATGACTGCTTCTGTGACCGACACGCCTGCTAGTGCATCCATGCAGCATTCTCCTAAAATGTGCCGCGAGACTACTTGCTCTCATTGTAGAATTGTGGACGCGCGGAAGACTCCCATTTGAGGCGATGAACTTGACAGAGCTATCTTGGAGAATCAGTCTTAAAATGCCGGCAAAATCAAACTAACTGAACTCTTCTTGCATTTCGCGGCGCCTTACTCGGGAGCGTCCGCCGAAATCCTTCAGTCCTCCTCAGTTGAGACTGCAATACTCGTAGATTCCTGGGCTCTCCGTTTGGATAACCGGTCAACAACACATCCTTATGGAGACAATGTGAATTACAGCTATGTTTGTGCTTGCGGGTGTGAGAGAGACAGACTGTGCCCATATGCGAGTATCTGTGATTTCAAAGATCCATTTACTCAAAAAAGGAATAATGTACCAATTTGCACGAATACATCAATCACATCTCGTAACGAAGCGGATTCTTGGGGGGGGGGATTCTCCTTTTCAGAGTAATGCACAGTTTAGCTCACTGGACTGAATAGCATGTTGTACCAAGTGACTAAAATCCAGCAGGAGATAGGATCGAAATAAGGAATCACCTCGCCAATGTGTCAGATCAACATGGAACGTGTGCTGTAGTCCCTTCGCTGTGCTGCGTCTCAGCACTGCATGTACTGTGAACTCAGTACCTAAAGCCTAGGAGGACCTCATTTTGTGCGGGATCAGAACAAACTCGAGCTTTGCGATACAAAATGAGTCAAAGAGGGCTTTACTGGGGTGAGGAACCACATGCGTGTCAGATTGACCACACCCAGAATGGACCGATAAAGGTTTAAAAACATCGCGACTGCGTTCTTTTTTTACAGGGTGGGGATCCGATAGACCCTTGGAAAAAGTTGCCAAGTAAATTTCCAAGGGTGTCCGTTTGTGCGCACACACAAGAAAATATATATCTCGGCGCTCCGTGGATCGAGATACAAGCAAATCGTTCGGTACCACCGAAGTGCTGAATGCCGTTCACCGGCGAAGTGAGCTGGATCCCTCCACGCGATTTCAACCCTCTCCCACACCCTTTCCAACTTACGGGGAGGGAGTCCTCAGAGGTTTGGTTTAAATGGCAGTTTGTCAGCTGTCATTTTGAGAGGGGGTATCCTATTCTGGAGGCGTTTAGAAATCGTAGCCTCCTTTTCCTGACACATTACCAGGCTGCTCACGTACCTCGGAATTTCTCCCTTGAAAGCAAATATGCTAGTTTTTTTTTTGGCTGCGGGTGACGGATTTTCATATTGTGCTACTGTTTATTTCATTCATTCAATTCCTTTCGTGCCGTAGGCGTCTCGTGCGCTCGATTCGCGCCTCTCTCTCTCTCTCTCTCTCTCTCTCTCTCTCTCATGCTCTCTCTCATGCTCTCCGACACAAATGATCAATGACGCCGTGGCGGATTAATAAACTGTTTCCAGAATAGGTACGAAAGTGTTGTAATACTCGCCATTATTTAGCATTTTAATCCTTTTCTCGAATCTTTTCAATCCACTGCACTCTTGAGAAATGCAGTTTATATTATTTTTAATGCAACTAGTCACTGTGCATATGATCACAGCCACAATCCCATACACTGGAACCGAGCTGAGACTGCGGAATGATGTGATGTTCAGTCGTTATAGACCCGATACTAAATGGGATCATTTTTAGCCTCGCAAAGCTCCCGTTTATCTCTATGTTCCCTCAGCGGTCGATTTTTATTGAAGATAACTGTCTTTAAAATCCCAATCTCTCTCTAAGCCAAGGTATGTTTCAGTGAAAGGATAGCAGTCGCTTCTGAACACTTAAAATGGGAGTCTTGCACTTCAATGCCCCGACAGCAGATTCATTTATTATAATTAGATTAACCAGTGGCCTTAATGTAAAGGATAGACTCTAAGCGTTATAGAAAGAACGCGGCAGTCTGAAGGGAAAAACAGCTATAGATAATGGACCGGAAACCTTCAAATTCTCATTAGCTGTTCTGCTAAACTCAAGGAGCCGGTAATTTGTACAGAAAGTAATTGCGATCTTCAACTGGACTGTAGATAGTAACTCGCTACTTGCACAGGTGGCCGGGAATAAGCTCCTGTAATTTGGAATACAATGCATTTCCCTACATCCTCCTGAATTATACATTCCAAAACTTGTGTATTTTCCCGTTCGTTGAGAGAAAACGGTAATAGGTATGTAGCAATCAGTAGAGTTGCTGGGAATCGGAAAAGCTAATGAAATAATGCAATAGCTTGCCATTAAATTGAACAAATTTCCTCTCAAGGGAACCGTGTCGAAAAAAGTTGGCATTCATTGTAGGCTTGATATTGCTACAGGGTCCGAAGCTCTTTAAGAGCCTCTCCAAATCACCCTGCCGCTCTATCTTTCTCAAAATTTACCATTTTGATTCAGTTTTTTTTTGCTCTCATGTCCCCTTACATGGCTCGGGTCAGTTTTTGTTTGCAAGGCTTCTGTAAATCGCCTTCGAGACATTTTTTTATTTCAAATGCGTTATTTACTGCTGTGGAATTTGCCGCGTGATCCAAAAAAAAAGCAACTATGTCCTAAAATGCGCCGATGTTATATCATGAGTTTCACTAAACTCTCCTCTACATACGCTCTATATATTCGGAACATGATCTGCAATAGCGCCCCGACTTACTAAACCTGTCCCTGATTACCGTTCTGAGACTGTAAATGTACATGATACATTGGCAGGTCCAGTGTTTAAATGGTGTAACATACGGAGCATGTGGTTGTTAATGCGTTACTGGGTGCATTGAATTTACTTGTGACCAGTATGAAGACATGCGACAGCAGATTTTAATGACGTGCTCTAGTTTGCAGTCCTTGTCTTGGCGCACTGTACCTACAAATCGCATGCACCTCGCCTCTCGCAGGGACAGTGTCAAACAAAACTGTGGGGAACAATGCTCTTGCGAAAAATGGTAATAAATTATTGTGAGATGATTGAGAAATATGATGGTGGAATGCAATATTTTGGAAGTTTTCGAAACCTATTAACGACATTGTAGTGAATTCGATACGAGGCTCCACATATTGGATGCGACTTAAAACGAACCTGCAGGACATCACACACACACACACACACACACACACACACCAAACTCTTAAAGGATTTCTAAGCATATCACGTCACATGCCAGTGATAATTCTGCCGGTAAAGAAATAGTCCCTGTTCACGTTGGAGCTGTCACTTTCAGCACCACGATCTTCCTCACACACCCAATGCCAACAGCTGACAGAGCTGGGACTGCTGGTAAAACAACTTGCCAACAAAAATCCCTGCCAATAGAGGGCCTTTGCTATTCCAATTCTAAATTGCAGCCACTTTTACTTTACTGAGTTTCTTAATTCGGCACCGCTACATGCTAACAATGGAATACTTGGTGGAATTAGATATCGTCCAAGGGAAAAAAAATGTTTTTTTAACAACAACACTGCAGCTGGAATATTAAATGTGTTTTGCTGCTGTCTTGAACCCGCTCGTCACTAAGATAATTTTCTTTAACTCGGTCTATACTTTTGATACCGAGCGTGCCGTTAAGTCCACCCGTTCCATTAAGTCCACCCGTTCATCCTCTTAAAGACGTATCGCGCCGTTGTCAGTTTCAGTGCAGTGGTTTTCTGGTTTACTGGCTCCTTGCCAAGGATGCGGGTGTCACTGATGATGGTATTCACTAATTTTACACTCTACCGGACCAATCAAAACCTCTCCATCTTAAACGTGCTTCATGATGCGGATTCAAATTGCGTTAATGAGTTCACTTATATAAACGGAACATGCTTTTTTTTTGCTTTTAAATGTGAGAGTATCACTCGTCATTTTCCCTGTTGAGGTGCACATTTCCCGCCGTTTCTGGTGCAATCGGGCTTTTGGAATCTTAAACAAAATGCATAGGAAAATAATAGTACAGTACTGTACTTAGATTCGTGATTTTCCGAATTCCCTCGGCAACTGCCTGTGGTCTCTTCTCATTGCTAAGGTGTCGGCAGCATCTATTGCTACCACCTCCCATACACAATGCAATACTCATGTAATCCACACACACTTCGTGTTGATGAGCCTAGTTCCACCGTGTGATATTTCACAAGATCATATGACTCTGGGCCATAAGAGCAGAATTGCTGCGTTCATCCTCTCGAGTCTGCTGGCTATCCCATCATATTTGATTTACGGCAGCTCATTCCATGCTCTTACCACCATCTGAGTCTAGAAGTTCCCCCTCATGTTCTCTTCAAACACCTCATCTTTCACCACAGCTGATGGCCTCTAGTTCTAGTCTCATCCAACCTCAGTGGAAAAAGCCTGCTTGCATTTACTGTATCTACAACACTCGTAATTTTTTATACCTCTATCAAACCTCCCCTCATTCTCCTACACTTTAGGGAATAACATCCTAACTTATTCAACTTTCCCTATAACTCAGGTCCTGGCAACATCCTTATAAGTTTTCTCTGCTCTTTCAATCTTATTGATACTTTCCTATTGGTATGTGACCAGAGATGCACACAATACTCTGAATTAGGTCTCACCAATGTATTATGCAATTTCAACATAACATCCCAACTCCTGTACTCAATACATTACTTTATGATGGCCAATTTGCTAAATGCACTCTTTATGATGCTCTTCCCCCTCAAGCCTTTACTTCCCATGCCCTTTTTTGCCTCTCAAACATGCCCTAATTCTCTCCCAAACTGCACAACATTCGCAGGATATACCATCACAACTTACTGTGACTTCCTAAGCATTATCTCCCTACTCACACTATGAACAACTTGCAGGAAAGCAGGTGGATGAAATAATTATTCCCATGATTGTTTCCGAACGTTGGTAAATATTACTGTCATTTCAGCATATAAACACCCCAGTATATTTTTTTAAATAGCCCCAATTTGCTCAGAGAGATCGATGGTCCAGCATTTGGTTCACTCATTAGTCTGGAACATGGGCCAAGGAACTAGTGGGCAAATAGGGTGTGTAGCCACAGCTGGTGGTCAGGAGTACAGCCAGAGCCGGTGTCTGGACAGTGTAATGTAAAAAAAAAGTTAAATTAAATGTATTTGGATATTAGTAGGTGTAGCATTCAATCACCCATGAAACCAGCTACTCGATCACTACTGAAGTCCCAAGGAGATCAAATTATCAGAGTTATACTGCATGTCACCATAACCTTATTAATTTTGAAAGGAAGTCGTTGTAGGGAAGCAGATTTGTAGGTTCATTAAGTGAAGCAACAAACATTGATTGCAAGTACGTACAGCACTTCACTCGCTTGGAAGTCGAACAAGCACTCAACTATAGAAACTACAACACTAAGCATTCAATACACTTGCTATTAAACAAGTGATGAACAACTATTTAACTGGGTGTGCACTAGAAAGACAAGCCCTTCCCCCTATTAACTGTAACACCTTCCAACTGGTTTCTCCAACACTCCCCTCAGCTCACAGCCTGCAGTAATTCAGGGTCATGAGAGAGCGTTCACCTTTATACTCCTTAATATTGGTAACCAGTTTCGGATATCACAGCATGTGACCTAGAACTAGTAACTGGTGCCACAGGGAACTAACCAGTGGGAAGGTGACGACATACCTCAATTATTGACCAAAACATTGGAAGCAGCTTTCAGAACAGCAAGTAACTTAACCTTTCATATTGCAGAAGTTAGCATCAAATTTAAATTCAATCTGAATATATCAGGCTCACTGTGTCAAAAACAGCATGCTTAAATTCAGTGAAGCAATTTATGTGCACAATCCAATGATATCCAATAGCTGGGCCGTCCTTAGCAGGACTTTATATCTTGAAAGAGTCTTGACTCAGGGATTCACGTCTGCAAAGGAATACAGCTGCCCTTGAATGGGTGGACTTAAATGTCCACACCAAAAGTCCTAAAACATAATCACTACAGTTTAGCAAAACCATGACCACTTTACACTAAAAAAGACATTATTTTTGTTTTGTTTTAGTGGTGCTCGTTCATGTGGAAATTGAGTATATTTTATCTGTAATTTATGTTTTTCTAGTGTATGCTTCTTGTATGATGCTATGTGCCTGTGGTGCTGGTGCAAGTTAAGTTTTCATTGCACCGGTGCAAACCTGTACTTGTGTATATGACAATAAACTCAACTTTGACTTTGATCATGTGGAACATAAAGAATGATTATGAAAAGATAAAACCATGTAGACACTGAGAGGTCGATTTAGGCTGGACAGGTGGCCAGAGGATCAAATGTTATGCAAGTTGTCATGTATAATTTTTAAAAAGTTGCATTCTGGTGAAATTTAGTCATCACGAGATTATTTATTAAGAAACAGTAAGAATGTTTTATTTTTCCTTTCTAAAGCACCACACTTACTTCACATCTTTGATCTGTAAACTAGCTGAAACAATAGCTGTCAACTGAATTGGACCGGAAGATTCGTGTGGAGAAATCTGATCACATTAACTAGCAGTATTGACCAATGCTCAAGGTTGATTCCAGATCTCTGCTATACAACTAGCTTTGTCACTGCCAGGTAGATATGTTAAGTTTGTAGCAATAACTGAGGCACAAAAGGCTGGAACCTGGATCTAGAATAACTCAGAAAATCAAGCAGCATCTGTAGAGGCAGAGGGATGATTGTCATTTTTGGATTCGTAGATAAATTGTTTACTTTGTTATGCATCCACAGATCATAATATCTGTGGATGCATCTGTGGATGCATAATATCACACACCCAATATCTCAGGGGGGCTTCTTTACTCCAGCAAGTCCTCATTGAACAACAAGTGATTATTGATCCTAGTTCCTACAGATATATATTCTCTGAATGAATATGGTCACCACTGTCATAGATTGGTGCACATCCCTAACTTACAAGGAAGACTCATTTGTGCACAAAGATTACACATATGAATGAAATTTCTATATTTCTCATGGGATATTTTTGCTAGTTGCCCTTTTAAGGTTTCTATAATCTCCCAGATTGCCTGTGAAGCAATATCTCAACCAATGTATCCTGCAGCAATCTTAAGTTTGGTGCTGTGCTCAGTGTGGAGGATCCAGGTAGAATTTTAGATCCCCCAAAAAATAGCTAGACAGGAGCGCATGGCTGGCATCAGCAAACACCATTTTCTGGTTTTAATTGTCACAAACACAAGCACAATTTACTCAGATATTAATCAGCACATGAAGATCTTAGTTCTCAGAGCTACATTTTTATGCTAATTCTAGTAGTTAATGAAATGTGGAGTCTGAAGTAGCCAACTGTACAGTAGATGAAACAGTTGTTTCTTTGAAGGTCTCTTATAATTATTAACTACTGCTGATAAAATGGAACATTTATGCCAAATGATAGTACTGAGTATTTTTTTTCTAATTGTTTTCCTGAAAATTATCTCATTTGGATGTAATCAAGATAGCTTTAGCTTACTGTATTCAAAAACCTCTAAAGAACTCAGTTAATTAACATGCTATATTTCTCATTTTTGGCATGGAAGTGGGGAGGTGAGAGGGAAAATTGAATCATTCATAATCTTGACAAAGGAAAAATATGATAAGTCTTCAAAATCAATATTTAATTAGATCATACAAATTTATGAATCTGGCTATTTGCTTCCAACAGCTTTGATGCTAGTATAATTTATTTACTAATTACTGTGAAGACTTGTAAACAAATGGCAGCAATTGTCCTTCATTCATTTACAGGATGTGGGCATCTCTGGTGTGGCCAGTATTTATTGGCCATCAAAACTGCACTTGGAAAAGTCATGACAGTAAGCTACCTTCTCAAACTCCTCCAGCCCCTCTGGAAAAGTTGACATGGAATTCCAGGATTTAAACACAATGACAAAGGGGGACTGGTATATTTTCAAGTCAGCATAATGTCTGATTTACAAACAGATGTAGAAGCAGTGGTGTTCCAGTGAACTTGCTGTCTGGACTTCCTTGATGGTAGAGATCATTAGTTTCACATGTGCTGCTGGAGTAGTCTGGGCAAATATTTTTGCCATGATAATGAACAATGATAATGATAATAATTTACATTGATAATGAAAGGGTTCATCTGAAAATGCCTTTGATGCCTATTATTTATACCCATACCCCACTGGGCACTACATTTCTGATTATTATCCGCCCACACAAAACTCCACGTCACAATTGTGGGAGTGGCCATTATTGGAGTGGGCTAGTGTTAGAGTGGTCAGTCTTTGGCTCAACAAGTTTTGGCAAGAACAGGTGGAGGCTAAGGGTGCCGAGTCATTTGTTATCATTTGTTTCTGATTGTGGAAATTGTACCTGAGACATTGGAGTCAGGGGTATAACAAGCAAAGTGAGAAGAGTCTATGGAAGCGACCTAGGTGAGTGCAAAACACAAATGTTTCAGAGCGAAGGCACAGGTAGAACAGGTTAGCTTTTATTATTGTCTGGAAATCCTTAGTCCTTAGTTCAGTGTAGGCAGGATGGCTAAGGCAGAGGAATTAAGAACATAAGAACATAAGAAATAGGAGCAGGAGTAGGCCATCCGGCCCATCAAGCCTGCCCCGCCATTCAATAAGATCATGGTTGATCTGTCCGTAAACTCAACTCCAACTGCCTGCCTTTTCCCCATAGCCCTTAATTCTCTTACTATGCAAAAACCTATCTAATTCCCCCCTTGTGCAATTTCAGGGTACCAAACAGACTCCCTGATGACTTCATCTGCAGGAAATGCACCCAACGTCTGCTCCTGATTGACAAGGTCAAGGAACTGCAGCGAGATATACTCAGAACAATTCAGGAGGCTGAAAGACTCATAGATGAAACTTTTACTGAGGTGGTCACACACGAGTGCAGACATCAAATGCTAGATGAGTGACCCTAAGAGAAGTAAAGGGAGTAAGCAGTCAGTGCAGGGGTCCCCTGTGGCCTTTCCCCTCAGCGAAAAGTATTCTCCTTTGGATACTGCTGTGGGGTAGGGGGCTGATCCCTCGAGGCACAGTGGCAGGAGGCAGGCCAGTAGGACTGTGGCCAGTTCTGAGGCTCAGCAGGGAAGGGTAAAGTCAGGCAGAGCGATAGCGATAGGAGACTCGATAGTTAGGGGACATCCAGGAGACTCTGCGGTCGAGAAAGAGACACCAGGATGGTGTGGTGATAGGATCCATAATTTCTCAGAGCGGCTGCGGAATATTCTTAAGGGGGAGGATGAGCAGCCAGCGGTCTTGGTGCACATTGGCACTAATGACACAGGTAGAAAGGGGAAGAGGTCCTGCGCAGAGAGTATAGGGAGTTAGCCAAGAGGCTGAAGAGCAGGACCTCTAAGTTAGTAATATCTGGATTACTGCCAGTGCCATGTTGCTAGTCAGGGCAGGAATAGACAACAGTACAGATGAATGAGTGACTGAGGAACTGGGGAAAGGGGCAGAGTTTCAGGTTTTTTGGATCATTGGAACCACTTCTGGGGCAGCGGTCACCTGTGGAAGAGGGATGGGTTGCTCTTAAACTGAAGTGGAGGTGGTGCTACTCAGGAGAATTTAAACTAGTTTGGTAGGGAATAGGAACCAGAGCACCAGGTCAGAAAGTGGAGGGATGGAGAGGAAGTAAGGACAGGCACGAGCAAAGCAATGGATATGTAAGATGGAGAGCTTGGTCTGTGTATTCTAATGCTAGAAATTTCAAGTTCAATGTTCAAAGTTCAAAGTACATTTATTATCTAAGTATATATATATATATTTTACAGCCTTGAGATTTGTCTCCTTACAAAGCAAAGGAACCCATAAAAAATAGGCCGACAAACACCCAATGTGCAGAGAGAGGGAAAGAAAACAAATTGTGTGAACAATGGAAGTAAGCAAATAGCATTTAGAACAAAAGTGAGACTTCAGACATGAAGCACTGAGCAGCAAGAGCAGGCCCACGGCCTCTCCCTCAGTTCATCACATAGCGGAGTAAATTGTCAGAAAGCCCACAGGCTCGGAGCCCAGAGCAGGCCCACAGCCTCTCCCTCAGTTCATCACATAGTGGAGTAAATTGTCACAGAGCCCACAGGCACAGAGCAGCTAGAGCAGGCCCACAGGCTCTCCCTCAGTTCATCACATAGCGGAGTAAATTGTCACAGAGCCCACAGGCTCGGAGTCCAGAGCAGGCCCACAGCCTCTCCCTCAGTTCATCACATAGCGGAGTAAATTGTCACAGAGCCCACAGGCACAGAGCAGCTAGAGCAGGCCCACAGGCTCTCCCTCAGTTCATCACATAGCAAAGTAAATTGTCACAGAGCCCACAGGCTCGGAGTCCAGAGCAGGCCCACAGCCTCAGCCTCATTGCAGCAAAGAGCGGAGTAAACGCCGCAGAGCAGAAAGCTGGGCCGTCCCAACTCTTGCCTCTGGTTCCTAGACCTTGCCTTTTCAATCAACTTGATCCAGAGTTTAAATCATCCAAGCATCAGGTCATTCCACGTTCAAAGACCCAGGCCCTGTCACACCGATATACTCTGGGCCTGGACCCTACACGCTGCACTTCAGCCTGTATCTGACCTTTACAAATTGGCCCAGCGCTTAGATCAATCAAACCTCGCTCTTGGTTTAGGTGGAAAGGCTCTGAATCTTCTCCACTTTGACTTTTCTCTATTCCAATCGCTCCGACTCCTTCTCAAACATGCCTCTACCTTGCTCCTGTACTCACGCTTTGGCCCTCCATTCAGCCTCACCTTCACACGCTGCTTCATTGTTTGCAGTGATCATTTAGCATAATTTTTTTTTACAGAAGTGTTATTTTTTGCTTTGAAATCCACCAGTAAGATACCACTCACCCTCAGTAGCACCACCTTAAACCAGAAGATTATTATGGGTAAAGGTGATGAACTTAGAGTATGGATCATTACATGGAACTATGATGTTGTTGCCACGACCGTGAATTGGTTGTGAGAGGGACAGGAATGAGGCCTTAATGTCCCAGGGTTTTGATGTTTTAGGAAAGATAGAGAGGGAGGTAAAAGTAGTGGGGGAAGTTGCACTAAAATCAGGGACAATATCACAGCTGCACTCAGAGGGGACATAATGGAAAGCTCATCCACTAAACCTATTAGGGTAGAATTCAAAAATCCGAAGGGTGCAATCACTCTGATGGGATTGTACTACAACCTCCTCACCCCACCCACCCCACCCCCCCCACCCCCAGTAGCCATCTGAACATTTAACTGCAGGCAGATAAAGGAAAAGTTTAAAAACAATAGCCCTGTTGTCATGCAGGCTGTAGGCGAGAACTAGGGAGAGTTGATTGGAAATGGCTGTTTTTGGACAAGTCCACATCGGACATGTGGAGGGTGCTTAATGACCATCTGCACAGAGTACAGGGCAGGTATGTTCCAGTCAGAAGGAAGGACAAGGATGGCAAGGTAACAGAACTTTGGATGTCGAGCGAGGTGATGAACATACTCAAGAAGAAGAAGGAAAAGTATGTGAAGCTTAGGAAGATAGAATGAAATAGAACCCTGGAGGATTATAAAGAAGCCAGAAAAGAACTCAAGAGGAAAGACAGGAGGGGCCATGAAAAGTCCTTGGCAAGTAGGATTATAGAGAATCCGACAGCATCCTATAAATACATCAGGAGAAAGAGGATAAGTAGGGAGAAGGTGGGACAGCTCAAGAATGAAGTGGAGGATAGTCATAGTCATAGTCATAGTCATACTTTATTGATTCCGGGGGAAATTGGTTTTTGTTACAGTTGCACCATAAGTAATTAAATAGTAATAAAACCATAAATAGTTAAATAGTAATATGTAAATTATGCCAGGAAATAAGTCCAGGACCAGCCTATCGGCTCAGGGTGTCTAACCCTCCAAGGGAGGAGTTGTAAAGTTTGATGGCCACAGGCAGGAATGACTTCCTATGACGCTCTGTGTTGCTTCTCGGTGGAATGAGTCTCTGGCTGAATGTACTCCTGTGCCCAACCAGTACATTATGTAGTGGATGGGAGACATTGCCCAAGATGGCATGCAACTTAGCATCCTCTTTTCAGACACCACCGTAAGAGAGTCCAGTTCCATCCCCACAACATCACTGGCCTTACGAATGAGTTTGTTGATTTTGTTGGTGTCTGCTACCCTCAGCCTGCTGTCCCAGCACACGACAGATGTGGATTAGAGGGCATATGCTATGGTGAGAGGTTGGACAAACTTGGGTTGTTTTCTCTGAAGTGGCTGTTCTGATAGAGGTTTGTAAGGTTATGAGAACCATAGACAGAGTAGACAAACAGCATTTTTTTTCCCAGGGTTGAAATATCTAATACCATAAGGTATGCATTTAAGGTGAGCGGAGATAATTTTAAGATACAAGTTTGTACACAGAGTAGTGGTTGCCTGGAGCATGCTGCCTGTGATGGTGGTAGAGGCAGATACACTAGAGTCTTTTAAGAGACATTTAGATAGGCATATGGATGTGAGGATAATGAAGGAATATGGAAATCGTGTCAGCAGAGGAGATCAGTTTGGTTAGACATTTGATTACTAATTTAATTGGTTCAACACAACACTGTGGGGCGAAGGGCTGTATCTGAGCTGTACTGTTCTATGTTTTAGGCTTTCACTCTTGGGCCAGGTCTCAGTCCTGGACAGCCACATATTCATGTGTGCTCTCAAAAGTAGTATACAATGCACTGGCCACATGGCCCGTCTCTGACAGCATACCACAATTTTCAATCCAACAGAATCTAAGTACAGTGGAAGGGGAATTCCATTTTATACAGGACGTGTGTACAGGATGCTTTCCGGGGCTAATACACTGTTGAAACAATGAGAGAGTAAGGCATCCTAGATTGAATATTGCAGAATATTCTAAATAGCGATCTTATTGTCCTGGGTGCTCTGACCTCATCAGAGTACAACAGAGCTCTTCAATAAAATGTAGAGAGATATTTTTGGCTCTGACACAGGGATCCTAAATTTAGAGTCAGGAAACTACTATATAAGGGTTGGTCGATTAGATTTGGGAACTTTACTTATGGTGTTGAGGACAAATTAAAAAAGCTGGTAATTGAAAACTCAGGGTCACCTTTGAGAACTGTACAGAGGTGTTTCACAAAGCAGCTGGTTATCCTGTATTGATTTCTCCAATATGAGGAGATCACACATTATGAGCATCAAATGCAGGACACCAAATTGGAATGATGCCCACGAAGGGATTAAAATAAGTAAAACGGCCGACTATAATGAGTCAAGGACAGAGGAAACAGACAAAACAAATGCCTTTGTTATTGCTGTGTGTGGGGAAGGAATGGACACTGGCATTTTCTGAGATTTTTCTATCATTTGCAGACTGTTTATGAACTCTCGATCGAAGCAATTGATCATCTCTAAATCACTTCAAGTGGACACAAGGAGACCCCTACTGATAATATGGTAGAGCAAAGACAATGTTCTTTGGAGGGTGTGAATTGTGGATTTCCGGAAGGGAAGATGTTAATTTTTTTTATTGAGATTCAGTGTGGAGTAGGCCCTTTCCAGCCCTTCGAGCTGCGCTAACCAAGAAATCCCCCAATTTTTTACCCTGGCCTTATCACGGGGCAATTTACAATGACCAATTAACCTACCAACGAGTATGTTTTTAGACTGTGGGAGGAAATCGGATCACCCAGAGGAAACCCACGCGATTACAGGGAGAACATACAAATTCCTTACAGGCAGCGGCAGGAATTGAACCCAGGTCACCTGTACTGTAAAGTGTTGTGCTAACCACTACACTACCGTGCCACTTGTGAAATGAAGTAGCACAAACCGAGTGTCTAGCCTGAGCTGGCTGTTGTTCCTGGGGACGCACACGGAGACCAACATCCGGTGATGCTGGCAGATCATCAACTCGGTGAAAGACGCTCTTTGGTGTCTACTTGATGATCTACCAGCACATGGAGATGTCCGTGGGAGAATGCTGCCGACTGGCACATTCTGGGCTGCAGGAGTACGTGCTGAGGGACACACTGAAACTCGGTGCAGCCACCGCAAGGGCCCGGTGGGGAAGGACCACAGTATAGGTTTCTCCACCCGGGGGAGTGGGAGGGGTCAAGGGGCAGGGAGTATACCCCTCAACAACGATGTGGTAAGGTGAACAACTGGAGTGCCACGTGGGTGGCCATAAGTATGGATATGTACTGACTATAATGGAAACATATGTAAAGGATGGAAAGTTATTGAATGGTTTATTGTATATAATTTCATTTTTGAATAAAGTATATTTTGAAATAAAAAAAATTAGTTGAAGAGGCTTGATTCAGGAAGAAACAAAGAAAGTGATCTTTACAAGGAATTGACATGAAGGCAGTCCTTTGTTGGGACAAGAGAAACTGTAAGATTTACCTGAAGGTGTTACCACTGGCTAGCCAAATAATCCAAACCAATGAAATCAAAGCATAATGGAGAAGAATTGAAGAAAAAGGTATAAGAATGAAGAGGGATTTTGGATGTAAACTCAATGTCCTATTGGAGGGTCTTGGACTGAAAATCAATGGTCTATACCTCTCCATAGATGCTGAGTTCCTCCAGCATTTTGTATGCATTGCTGGGGATTTCCAGAATCGCTTGTGTTTATTATGTGGATAATTGTTGAATCATCGTGTGCTGCATGATAATGCCTTCAGTCTCTCGCTTCAATAGAAAATGGGACACTGGATTCTTTGGAGTTCACAAGGAAAGCATTTCCTTTCAAATTTGATCTTCAAACTAATTAAGTCCGAACTTAATTCTCTCTTCTACAAATAAATAACAGACCACTTGTTAGTGCTGTTTAAGGACAATTCTGCGTACTGCCTTACATACTGCAGTTTTCATGACTATTAACATGGTAAAATAGCTTGTCAGACCCTCTGTACATAATGTGCAGAGACACTACTAACATAAAAGCATATTCAGCTTCTCCTACCATTCTTCTATCCTTTCTTACAGTGATATCAAGACTGAACTTAGCCAAAATCAGGGAACAAGAATTAATCTCAGGAGACAAAAATTAAGGTAGTTACTTCAGCTGCAAGTGAATAGTTGCTGGTACAAGCTCTCAATTTACATGTTAAAATATATATGGTGAAAATAGAATATGCACTCAGTGGCCACTTTATTAGGTACACCTGTACACCAGCTCATTGAAACAAACATCTACTCAGCCGATCATGTGGCAGAAAATCAGTGCATAAAAGCTTGCAGGCGTGGTCAAGAGGTTCAGTCGTTGTTCAGATCACACATTAGAATGGGGAAGAAATGTGATCTGGGTGACTTTGACCATGGAGTGATTGTAGTTTGATTATCTCAGAAACTACAGATACCCTGGGATTTTCACACACAGCAGTCTCAAGAGTTCATAGAGGAAGGAGTGGGAAACAAAAAACATCCAGTGAGCAGTGGTGCTGTGGGTGAAAATGCCTTGTTAATGAGAGAGGTCGTAGGAGAATGGTATGACCTCTCAAGCTGACAGAGGTGACAATAACTCAAATAAACACATATTACAACACTGGTGTGCAGAAGAGCATCTCCAAATTCACAACATGTTGAACCTTGATAGGCTGGATGGCCATAACAGCAGAAGACCATGAGCCAAGAGAAGCGAAGATGATGCCAGGGAGCAGCTTCTTCGAGCTCATCTGTGAAAACGGCTTAATTTCTTCCTGTTATTGTCTCTTTTTTTCCCTTTTCAGAGTGGATGGGGTACTGTTGGAGACCTTGATCTACAGGTACACTCAAACTGCAGTTCTTTATGATGATGGTTCCCGCTCCTAGGGGACACTGATCGGCAGTCGTTTGATAGACGCTGCCTGAAAGACGTGCGTGCCTTTGGGGTGAGGCTCTGTGGCCCTGTGGATGGGACCATTCCATGCTGGCGGTGCACTATTGAGGCAATATGGGAGAAGGAACATCAGAATTTCGTGATGGCGGATGCAGCTACCAGGGGCCTCTGTACTCTTTCTCACGATGGTGGGAGAGATTTCGCTGCTGATTCTCGAGTCGGATAACTCGGAATAAAAGCGATGCAGCAGACTTTAACAACACAAATAGCGACTGGTTTTGTTTTGCTAGTCTCCCCTCTCACTGTGGGAAGAGTGGCACCTCTCCATCCCTTTATTAGGGAGAGAGAGAGCCTGTGACATGCCGAATTGTCAGGTGAACGATTAGTTTTTGTTGTACTGCAGATCATGGTCTCTCTTTGGGAGCTTTGCTGCTTGCTTGCAGGGTGCTGATGAATTTTGCTGAAATAAGTGGGGGAGAGTTAATGCTTTCATGCAGCTCGTGCGTGGGCCGGGGAGAACGGGGCTTTGGGTTTCTAGCATTTTTACTATGACTCATTCTTTGGGGTACACTTCTGTTTTCGTAGATGCCTGCAAAGAGCAAGAATTTCAGGTTGTATCCTATATACATTCGCTGATGTTAAATGGATCCACTGGATTTGAAACATACAGAAACACACTCAGTGTCCACTTTATTAGGTACTCCCTGTATTTAATAAAGTGGCCACTGAGTGTGTATGGTTAAAATAGATTAGAATACAAAGACAGATAAAGCTTCAAGCCTTTTATATTTAAAATTGTACAGTACGATAAGCTACTGCCTCCAGCCGCAGCCATAATGTTACAACATGACCATACTGATTTACCATTAGGAATAGTAGTGGGTCATCTAACATCAAGTTGCAGATTCTCTATTAATTGTTTGTCACAAGCTGCTAATGCCTTTCCGCTAATTAGTGAGGACAATCATTATTCCTAGGAGATCACTAGAAGAAGCATTTCCCTGCAATAGTAATCTTCAAAATAATAAAAGTCCTGGCTTCATTCTCTCTCCTGAAAAGAACACCAGCCCACTCATTTGTGTCATCTGACAGCTGGCTCACTGGCTCAACAGCTGCATTGCCAAGAGGCTGGGAGAAAGTTGCCCTCTACTCTGTCTGCATTGGAAATCATGCTTCCAGAGAATATTATGTGGGAAAGAATTCCAAGCCGGAAGAATGCAGACAGGTGCCTTTGAGCAATTTGGAAAGATGCAGATACAGTTATGCTCATAGTATTGGAATTAATCTTCAAAGTTCAAAGTAAATTTATTATCAAAGTATCTATATGTCACCATATACAATCCTGAAATACATTTGCTTCCAGGCATACACAATAAATCTATAGAATAGTAACTGTAACAGAATCAATGAAAGACCACACTGAAATTGGCATTCAACCAGTGTGCAACTACAAAAGAAAGAAATAATATTAATAAATAAGTAAGTAATAAATATTGAGAACATGAGATGAAGAGTCCTTTAAAGTGACTCCACTCTTAATGGAAACATTTCAATGATAGGGCAAGTGAAGTTGAGTGAAGTTATCAGCTTTGGTTCAAGAACCTGATGGTTGAGGGTTGGTAACTGTTCCTGAACATAGTGGCATGAATCCTGTGACTCCTGTACATTCTTAAACTCAGGGTTAAGTGGAACCAACTCATACTTCTTCTCTGCTTGTTATCTTGATTATAGGTGAAGAGTAACTTTCTATAATATTCTGACTACAGTAACTGAGGTGTTTGTGACATTGCTTTGACATATAGTCTTTGCCCCATTATTCTGGCTTGGCTTACGTGGAAAATGGGGGCAAGAAATGAATGGCGGTCACTTACTGGCTGTCAGTTACAATAATTGTCTGATTTCTTGCATTGAAAAGGAATATAGAGGATAGACATTGTTTTACATAGCGATCAACTGCAGAAATCGTCTGTATAGAGGTGTTCATTTTACAAAGCAAATCCTGAATGCTAACTATCAGCTGATTGGATATTTACATTAACGGTGTACAGGTGTACCTAGTAGAGTGACCATTGAATGTATTTGAATCAGAGGGCCTGTCCTGGGTTCAGCATGCTAGTGCAATTACGAAGAAAGCACAGCAGCACCTCTACTTCCTTAGAAGTTTGCGAAGATTCAGCATGCATTTAAAGTTTTGACTAAATTCTATAGATGTGTAGTGGAGACTATACTGACTGGCTGCATCATGGTCTGGTATGGAAACACCAATACCCTTGAACAGAAAATCCTACAAAACGTAGTGGATATGGCCCAGTCCATCACAGGTAAAGCCCTCCCCACTGTTGAGTACATCTACACAAAGCTTTATCACAGGAAAGCAGTTTCCATCATCAGGGATCTTCACCACTCAGGTCATGCTCTTTCTCTCTGCTGTCATCAGGAAGAAGGTACAGGAGTCTCAGGACTCACACCACCAGGTTCAGGAACAGTTATCACCCCTCAACCATCAGGCTCTTGAACCAGAGCGGAAAACTTCACTCAACTTCATTCACCCCTACACTGAACTGTTCTCACAACCTATGGACTCACTTTCAAGGACTCTTCATCTATGTTTTCGATGTTTATTGCTTGTTTATTATTATTATTATTTCTTTTATTTTTCTTTTGTTTTTGCACACTGGTTGCCCACCCTCTGGGATGTTGACTTTCACTGATCCTATTATGGTTATTGAATGTCTGAGCATCTCTGCTGGAAAACACCCAGAGGCATCGCACGGTACAGTATAGGTGATCCAGGTTCAATTCCTGCCACTGCCTTTAAGGAGTTTTTTACATTCTCCCCGTGACCACCTGGGTTTCCTCTGGGTTCTTCAGTTTCCTCTCACAATCCAAAGACATACCAGTTGCTAGGTTAATTGGCCATTGTAAATTGTCCATAAGACATAGGAGCAGAATTAGGCCATTCAGCCCATCGAGTCTGTTCCGCCACTCCAACATGGCTGATCCCAGGTCTCACTCAACCCCATACACCTGCCTTCTCGCCATATCCTTTGATGCCCTGACCAATCAGGAGACGATCAACTTTCTCCTTAAGTATACCCACAGTCTTGGCCTCCACCACAGTCTGTGGCAGAGCATTCCAGAGATTCACTACTCTCTGGCTAAAAAAATTCCTCCTTACCTCTGTTCTAAGAGTTCGCCCCTCAATTCTGAGGCTGTGCCAGAGATCTGGATAACCCCTGCCATAGAAAACATCCTCTCTGCATCTACCCTTTCTAGTCCTTTCAACATTTGGTGGGTTACAATGAGATTCTCCCCCCCCCACCCCGCCGCATTCTTCTAAATTCAAGTGAGTACAGGCCCAAAACTGTCAAACGTTCCTCATATGTCCCATGATTAGGCTCAGATTAAATCAGGGAGTTCTTGGTTGGTACAGCTCAAAGGGCTGGAAGGGCCTATTCTACATTATATCTCAATAAATAAAATAAAGATGAACCTCAGGGTTGTATGTGGTGTTATACAGTATGTACTTTGACTTAGAAGAGGGTGTACTGAATGAAGAAGGAGCTAAAGTCAGCTGTTCAGTCCATTGGATGCGGGATTTCCAGATCTATTTTACCTTAGCATTTCCTTTTGCCCGACTTCAAGGGGCATGACTGTATTTTTCACCATGTTGTTTTGCCCTCGTCAATCTATTTCCTATAACATGTATACTGTTTATCCTATGAGTTTCATGCCATCAAGGGATTTCATTGCATCCTGATGCTTATGACAATAAGATAATCTGATCCAGATCTAATCTGATTTACTGATCTTAAATGCTCATTATTGACCTTTGGGTTTGATCCAGATATGTTTTCTATAGACTTTTCACTGAAAGTTGGGCACGTGGCCAAGTGGTTAAGGCGTTCGTCTACTTACCTCAAGGTCGCTAGTTCGAGCCTCAGCTGTGGCAGCGTGTTTGTGCCCTTGAGCAAGGCACTTAATCACACACTGCTCTAGTCTGTACGAGGAGTGGCACCCCACACAGACTTCCAATCTGCACCTTGTAAGGCATCTGAGTCGACATTCCCCTTTCACTGAATATGCCTCCCACGTATCACATTTACTCCTGCAAGACTTCCAGAGAAAATCTGGAAAATATGGACATCTCTTTTTTTTCCCCATTTTCAGTCATCACTCTCATGTTCCCTGAAAGAATTGCTAAAATCTGCACCACAAGTAATGTGCCTGTCCTGTAAGGTGTATGCATTTGGTTAAATAGAGTCATGAAGTAATTACAGAGGGTTCCATTGGGACACATCGGGACCAATGCATTTTGGCCCAATTAAGCAGCTGCCCCAGTTAGTCAAAGTTTCATAGAAATAGTTAAAAAAATAAAAAAAGACAAATTAATTTTAATTGTAACCAATTATGTATTTAAATGAAATACAGAACAAATTAGAACACTACCAATACTTCTCCAGTTCTATAAAACTGTGTAGTAGTTCCTAATAGTTATCGATAGAGGAATTCATCAGAAGTAAACTGCCACGTTCATTTGATTGACTATAAATAAAACAAAATCAGCACTGACACCTGGTGCAGATAATGGACTGTTTTCATACAATGCTATCGATAATTGCAACCTCCAAATCTTCATTTTCATTGTAACATTCAAAATGGCTGTCAATATCTTCAAATTCTTTGTAATTCCAAACTTGCTGAAGGAGTGAGATCATTTTATTTTCACTCCTGATCATTTCTCGCATCTCCAAGCCTGAATGCTTGAAACTGCAGTAAGCAAGAACGGGTATGAATTGTCTTACTGCTTATTTCTTGCCAACAATCAGCGATAAAAATCACTGCTTTTTGAACACATGAAACTGACACTATTTAAAAGCTGTTCTCTCTAAGCTTAGTGTAATGCGAGAAGCACAGAGGAACATCTGGAGAAATTTCTGAAATGCCCGGTTCGCTGCCGCTGCTACTGTGCGATCGAGAATCTCCGGAGGGAAGGCCCCAAAATCCCCGGCTTTGCCTGTTGCTGGCGACCGAGGCTGGGATCAAAGCGTTTGGATAGAGATGGTGCTCGGTACTCGGTGTCGGAGGGCTGGTCGGAGGCTCAAAGTTTTCGGACAACTCAGAGTCGAACTGTGGTCAGGCATGGCAGGGAGAGTTTTCTTCCTTCTCCCGTCTGTGTGAGATGTGGGACTTTCGAGAGACTTTGAACTTTTTTACTGTGCCCATGGCCTGTTCTACATCAAGTTATGATATTGTTGCACTGGTGTAACTATATGTTATAATTATGTGGTTTTTGTTAGTTTTTCAGTCTTGGTCTGTCCAGTATTTCTGTGATATCACATCGAAGGAATATTGTATCATTTCTTAATGCATGCATTACTAAATGACAATAAAAGAGGACTGTGTGTCCTCATAATCTAATCTAATAATGAGAAACAGCCACACAAGTGCGTGTAACTACACTAGTTTGGAACTGCTTTGTGACAGTCTCCTGTCCCAATTAAGCAGCATACTGTCCCAAATAAACGAAGGAAATACTGGCTATTTTCTCGATTAATTTTTGTACTTTAAGAGTTATTCCAAATGAATGGCTGCCCCAATTAAGTGATGGCCCAATTAACCAGAATCCGCTATATTTTGATTCATTTAGTTTTAACTTAGAGATACAGTACAATATCAGGCCCTTTCAGCTCAGTGAGCCCACACTACTCAATTACACCCACTAACCTGTGCATCTTTGGGAACTGAGAGGAATCCAGAGCACCTGGAGGAAACTCCTTACATACAGTGGCAGGAATTGACCCTGGTCACTGATGCTGTAACACATGGCTCTGACCACTACACCACTGTAGCATGTTGGTTGACTGCAGAAACCATTGCTGAGAAAAGAATGATAAATTGAGCAGGAGCTGGAGGTGTGAACATATAACAGGAAAATGTCACTTCATTGAACATTTGATGGCCTAACACATACTTTCACTGGACAGAGGATCGCATTTTAAAAGGATCACCTACATTTTATTCAATATTTCTTGCCTGCATCTACAAACCAACTCACAAAACAACACTTTGGACCCCCAATTCACTATTTCCTATTTGTTTTTACCAGCAATGATTTCTGGAATTTAAAATGAATGACTTGTCCTTCCACCTGACTAAAGTCAAATACAGATTCTAGGAACAAAATCAATAATAGTCTATTCCTAAGCCTTTTAGAATTATAAAGCTCACCTCAAGCTGATACTTTACTGATTTTCAGCTAAATGCTTTTCCAGAAATCCCACTATTGCCATCAATGAAACAATTTTTAAAACCTAGGACACACCAGAGTGTACTTTGCTGCCAAAATTACACTTTTACACCATCAGTGGTGCAGAGATCTTTAATTGTTGCTCAGAAGTGCCTCATACAAGTTATGATGTGGGTAATCTGCCTTTCAATTACTCTTGTTAGGCTTGATGCAGATTTGTATTGACTGAAAGTAGCCGAATGCTACATCAGCTGTTTCAATCACTGGAAAGTACACTGACACTACTGTAGTAGAGTAAATCACTTTCTCTGCATGAATATGAAGACACATATTAACATCCCCACACTTTCCACCATAACCCATGTGCAACAAATGACTGAAGCCCTGCTCCAGAGTCTTGACCATAAAAATTTGCACTAGCACTCTGTAGCTGTTATCTTTAGCAAATGCTATCAAATTGAGAAAGGAGAGAAAATCTGCAGATGCTGGAAATCCAGGCAACACCCACAAAATGCTGGAAGAACTCAGCAGGCCAGGCAGCATCTACGGATAAGAGTGAGTTCTTCCAGCATTTTGTGTGTGTTGCTATCAAACTGAGGACTTGCCAGCTTTTAAACATGTATATATAAGGTCCAAAGTCATTATTTTACTTAATGGTTATCCCCAGAATACTGACCATTCAATATTACAGAAAGAGATAATCTGGTCATTATCATAATGCTATTTATGAGAGATTACAAGTGTGTTTCATTACTACCATCAATGGCTTTAAGAAATACTGATTTCATAAAAAATAATATATCCATACTCTAAGTGGTCACTTTATTAGATACAACTGCTCATTAATGCAAATATCTAATCAGCCAATCACGTGGCAGCAACTCAGTGCATAAAAGCATGCAGACATGGTCAAGAGGTTGAGCTGTTGTTCAGACCAAACATCAGAATAGGGGAGAAATGTGACTTTGACTGTGGAATGATGGTTGGTGCCAGACGGGGTGGTCTGAGTATCTCAGAAACTGCTGATCTCCTGGGATTTTCACGCACAACAGTCTCTAGAGTTTACAGAGAATGGTGCAAAAAGCATCCAGTGAGAGGTCAATGAGAGCTGTTAACGAGAGAAGTCAGAGGAGAATGGCCAGAGTGGTTCAAGCTGACAGGGAGGTGACAGTAACTCAAATAACCATGTGTTACAACACTGGTGTGCAGAAGAGCATCCTAGAACACTCAACACATTGAACCATGAAGTGGATGGCCCCTCAGCAGCAGAAGATCATGAACATACACTCAGTGGCCACTTTACTAGCTACAGGAGCTAACTAATAAAGTAGCCACTGACCATATAAGCCTTTTTTTAAAATCTTTATGCAGGGATTGTGTGAAATTGAGATGTTGGGGGAGCAGTGATCTTTCACGCTCTGTCATAACTATGTTGATACCCTGAAATGGGTATCACGCCTGCAGTACAGATAATAAATCAAACACTATCTTCAAGATTTCTGTACCTGTGTTGAGCCTCATGAGATTTCTCGCTGTTTCTTTTTCACCGTCTAACATATGGCAAGCTGCCCTGTGGATTTTAGAATCTTTTGCAAGGTGTTACTACATCCAAAATATTTCCTCAGAAACCATTTTGTCTTTGACATATTTTCATTCTCAGTTTCTTAGAAACAGGCTGAATAATGAAGGAATTGTTATTAATGATGTTTTAATATGACTTACCAATAACTTAATTCCAGGAAGACAAAGCTTTAATGAAGATCAATATATCATACAAACTGAAAATGAATCTCCTGATCAACTGTTTGTCCAGTAATGTCACTATGACCTTTAATATTAATGGAACATTAAATCCAGTTTCACTCAAAGCCAGATGATTACAAGCGTGCCCTGCATTAACTAATATTGCTTTTTCTCAAGAAGGTATTGATGCTCAGGCACACTTGTAGATTTACTTCACAGCTTGTAAGCTTTCATATTATTTTATTAACATTTCCTGGAAATAATATGCACAAAAGCAGAATGCAAAGTTTTTTTTAATGTGTGCTCTGTAAGGTAGATGGAAAGCTAATCACCCCTAAAGTCATGCTGACTCACAATTTACAGAAAAACACAACATCCTTTCATTGATAATTCCTTATGTTGTTCTGTTATAGTGCTTGCACTTCAGTTAAAATATTATTGTCGTGGTCAACAGAAATGCTGGTTCCAACATTACGTATTGGGTTTTGATGTTGGAACATAGGGAAATGAGATATCGATGGGACGACTGGCTACAGGATACTCAAATATGTTTTCAGGGTTCTTGGCCAAAAGCCAGTGTTTAGTCCGTCTGCAGGAAAAGTCATGCAATGGAGGACAGACACTAAGGTGGAAGATCTATGCAGTGGAGGAAAAAGCAGGGAGGGAGAAGATTGTTTTGGAGCGTGGCCTTGTTCATTGGGCAAGGGGCGGGAAAGTGGCAGCCGCAAGATCAAGATCATAATTGCAATGCAGAGTGGATGATTGGGGGATGGAGGGGAGAGGCATCTTCAAGGGTCGTTGCCTCAGAAAGGAGACATCCATTGTGAAAGACTCCTGCCACCCAGGGCGTGCCTTTTTCTCATTGTTACCATCAGGAAGGATGTACAGAACCTGAATGCACACACTCAGCGATTCAGGAACAGCTACTTCCCCCCTGCCATCAGATTCCTAAATGGACATTGAACCCATGAACAATACCTTACATTTTTTAATACATATTATTTCTGTTTTTGCACTACCTTTAATCTATTCATAGTCATATTCATAGACATACTTTATTGATCCCGGGGGAAACTGGTTTTCATTACAGTTGCACCATAAATAATTAAATAGTAATAAAACCATAAATAGTTAAATAGTAATATGTAAATTATGCCAGGAAATAAGTCCAGGACCAGCCTATTGGCTCAGGGGGTCTGACCCTCCAAGGGAGGAGTTGTAAAGTTTGATGGCCACAGGCAGGAATGACTTCCTATGACGCTCTGTATTGCATCTCGGTGGAATGAGTCTCTGGCTGAATGTACTCCTGTGCCCAACCAGTACACCATGTAGTGGATGGGAGACATTGTCCAAGATGGCATGCAACTTGGACAGCATCTTCTTTTCAGACACCACCGTCAGATAGTCCAGTTCCATCCCCACAACATCGCTGGCCTTACAAATGATTTTGTTGATTCTGTTGGTGTCTGCTACTCTCAGCCTGCTGCCCCAGCACACAACAGCAAACGTGATCGCACTGGCCACCACGGACTCGTAGAACATCCTCAGCATTGTCCGGCAGATGTTAAAGGACCTCAGTCTCCTCAGGAAATAGAGACGGCTCTGACCCTTCTTGTAGACAGCCTCAGTGTTCTTTGACCAGTCCAGTTTATTGCCAATTCGTATCCCCAGGTATTTGTAATCCTCCACCATGTCTACACAGACCCCCTGGATGGAAACAGGGGTCACCGGTACCTTAGCTCTCCTCAGGTCTACCACCAGCTCCTTAGTCTTAATCAAAATACATTTATGTACTCAAGCAACCTGGATTCAATTCCTGCCACTGTAATTGACTTACTTATTTTTTCTTTCTATATTACCATGTATTGCATTGAAATAGCTGCTGCTAAGTTAACAAATTTCATGATACATGCCAATGATATTAAACCTGATTCTAATTCGGAGATTGCGGAAGGTTGAAAATGGTGGACAGTTTGCTGTATGTTCAAATGCCAGATATGAATAAGCAGTTGACCAATCACAGGTTTACAGGGTAGTTAGTTGGGGAGAGGATAAAATTAGAGTATGTCTGTGAAGATGCGTTGTTAAGGAAGACTTCATGGATTCAGCCCTGTTTCACTCCTTATACCAGGCAGAAGCTATAAGTGGAAGGTTTTAACTTTGCTAAAGTGAAGATATAAAGCTTCCTTAAAAAGTTTCAATGACCATCCCACCAACTGTGACTGCATTGGTTATCGTGCCCTGTCCTGTCTCCGTTGAAAAATGAAGGGGGTGCATTTAAAGTAAATCAGGTTTCTATGAGGGATGATTGATAAGTTTGTGACCTAAGGTAGAAGGAGTCAATTTTAGAAAACCTAACACATTTATTTTTCAACATAGTCCCCTCCTACATTTACACACTTAATCCAGCGGCCGTGGACCATACGGATCCCTTCTTTGTAGAAGTGGTCCACAGCAGGTGTGATTGATAACTTTGTGGCCTACGGTAGAAGGAGATGAGTTATTAACTTGAAACTTTCTGCATTATCACTCAAAGAGTTGAACTGCATGTGTATGTAACGAGAGCGTCTTGGACCTCCAGGTGGTCCACAGCAGGGGTGATTCATACGTTCGTGGCCTAGCGTAGAAGGAGATGGGTTATACAGCTCTTGTTAAAAAGCCACAGGTGAGAGCTGAGTGTTCAGTGGGGATCAAAAATGAGTGAGCTGCCCCAGAATGGACACGACAAGCCACTTCACCAGAGGCTGAATTATAAAGTATAAAATAACACCTTTATACTCTAAAAGTGTTATTTTAATACTTGGACAACATGGTAGCATAGCAGTCAGTGTAAGGCTATTACAGCTCAAGCAACCTGGGTTCAATTCCTGCCACTGCCTGTAGGAAGTTTGTATGTTTTTCCCATGACTGCATGGATTTCCTCCGGGTGTTTCAGTTCCCATTCACATTCCAAAGACGTAAAGATTAGTAGGTTAATTGGTCATATTGGTGTAACCAGTGCAGACTAAAGAGAAGATAGTGGACTTTAGGAAGGTAAAGACTGACCATTCCACTCTGCACATCAATGGCTCCTCTGTGCAGAGAGTTAAGAGCGCAACTTTCTGGGAGTGCACATAATGGATGATCTCACCTGGTCCCTCAGTACCATCAGTCAATAAAGCACAGCAGTGTCTTCACTTCCTGTACAGATTGAGGCAAGCTCACCCCACACACCCCCCATTCTAACCAATTTTTACAGAAGCACCACTGGGAGTGTCATGACCAGCTGCATCGTTGTCCGGACAGGAACTGCAAGGCACCTGGACCCATTAGAGATATGTATCAGTCTCACTGTGAACGCAGGGTCCTCAGCATTGTCAAAGATCCTTCCCGATCATTGCACAATCTCTTTGACACCCCCCCCCACCTCCACCATTAAGCAGGAGGTTCCATAGAGCTGGACGAAAAACTGTTAGGAAGGGAAGCAATTTCTCCCGCCGGCCGGTGAGACTACAGAACACCCTGCCACCGCCCAGGTCTCCCCACGTATGAAGTGCCAGTAGGGTAATATTGTTAACTTTTTAACTTGTGATGTAAATGCACCTTGTACTATATGTCAATCTTCTAGAATATATTTTACTATTGTTTATTTATTGATAGTAATGTTTTTTTTATTTATTCATTTACAGGATGTGGGCATCACCAGCTAAGCCAGCATTTATTTCCCATCCCTAGTTGCCCTTGAGAAGGTGGTGATGAGCTGGCTTCTTGAACCGCTGCAGTCCCTGAGGTGTAGGTACACCCACAGTGCTGTTAGGGAGGGGATTCCATGATGTTGACTCAGCGACAATGATATGTTTCCAAGTCGGGATGGTGAGGGGGATTTCTAAGTGGCGGTGTTCCCAGGTATCTGCTGTTCTCGTCCTTCTAGATGGCAGTGGTCATGGGTCTGGAAGGTGCTGCCATAGGAACTTTGGTGTGTTGTTGCAGTGCATCTTGTAGATGGTACACACTGCTGCAACTGTTCGCCGATGGTAGAGGGACTGGATGCTTGTGGGAGGGGCTTTGGAATATTGCTTTATTTGTTGTGTGTGAGTTATATGTACTATGCTGGGCATCTTGATCTGGAGAAACATTGCCTCATTTGGCAGTATACATGCATACGGTTGAATGGCAATAAACTTGAACTTGTAGATAGGTGACTCATGGGACCAAAGAGCCTGTTACTATATTGTATCGCTAAATAAAAATAAATAAATAAACACTGCATATGAGAGAAGCAAACAGATAGAATTTATTTAATTATGAATGAGAATTTCTCATTGCTTGTGAAATAACCTTTCCCAACAATCAGGCTTCCAAACACAATCAACATCGAATCACGAGGTATTTGGGTTTCAGCCCACCAAGCCAGAATCATATAAAGAGGAACATACACTACTCATGCAGAGTTTGGCAGAAAACCCTTCTATTTTTTGGCTGCTCTTGTTTTTAATTTCTTCCCTTCATTGTCTTTCAGAGGCTTCATTACTAAATGTCTGGCCTTCTGAGGGAAATATCCCCCAGCATGATGTTTAATCATTTCCATTGCATAATTCACCCAATGGGATGTAAATATAGTATAATTTTCAAGGACAGTGCATTACTCCTTCGCTTCTTTGCCCATCCTTTGCAGATTATCTTCTTTTGCTTATTGATTGTTTGTCAATCCTTGTGTTTAGCTTTTCATTGATTCTCTCCTATTTCTTCATTCTACAGTGAAAGTCAGCACGAAACTGAACCTCAGGGTAGCATATGGCGACATATATGTTCTACGATAATAAATTTACTTTGAACTTGAGAAGCTGATGGTGAGCAGCATGCTTGGACAATATGAAGACCGTTTGATGGCTCTGGGCCCTTACTCAATGGAGTTCAGAAGAATGGGGGTGGCCTCATTGAAACCTATCGAATGTTGAATGGCCTCGACAGAGTGGATGCGGAGAGGATGGTTCCTATGGTGGGAGCATCTAGGACCAGAGGACACAGCCTCAGAATAGAGGGGTGGCCTTTTAGAACGGAGATGAGGAGGAACTTCTTTCACCAGAGGGTGGTGAATCTGTGGAATTCTTTGCCACAGGAGGCTGTGGAGGCCAAGTCTTTATGAATATTTAAGGCAGAGGTTAATAGATTCTTGATTAGTCAGGGCAGGAAGGGTTACGCGGAGTAGGCAAGAGTTTGGGGCTGAGAGGGAAAATGGATCAGCCATGATAAAATGGCGGCGCAGACTTGATGGTCCAACTGGCCTAATTCTGTTCCTATATCTTATGGTCACGGTGATTGGTATAGTGAAAGCATTCCCACAATACAGCTGGATAAGGAGCTCAAATGGTTTAATGCATTGATTATGAAAGAATGGAAATATGTTTCTAAATCAGATTGATATGTTATCTAGAGTGGTTTTATAGTTGGTAATGTTGTCCTTCATCTTTGGGATGAAAGAAGTTGGAGTTTGAGATCGCACAGTCCAAGAAACATCAGTGACTTGTTGCAGTTGCATTTGGTTGATGGCGTGCCGGACAGTCACAGCGAGCCGGTGATAGTGTGAACAAATGTCTTCTCTGTGTGGCGTACCATTGCCAATCAAACAAAGTGCTTTATTCCGGATTGTGTCCGGCTACTTGAGTGTGCTGTGAACTGCACTCATCTAGGCAAGTAGCAGAAACCCCAACACATTCTTAAACTATGCCTCGGAACAAGAAAATATATTTAGCAGAGGTGAAGCCATACCAGCCATTCTCAAAGCTCAAAGCAAATTTATTATCAAAGTACATATACATCATCATATACTACCCTGAGATTTCATTTTCATGCAGGCATTCACAGTAAAACAAAGTAGTAGAATAGAATCAATGAAAAATGACGATCAACATGCAAAAGAAGAGAAACTGTGCAAATACAAAATAATAATAATAATAAATTGTAAATAAATAATACTGAGTTCTAGAGCCATTGGAAGTGAGTCCATAGGTTGTAGAATCAGTTTAGAGTTGAGGTGAGTAAATATATCCACATTGGTTCAGGAGTCTGATGGTTGAAAAGTAATAACTGTTTCTGAACCTGGTGGTGTGGGTCCTAAGACTCCTGTACCTCCTACATGATAACAGCAGGGAGAAGGAAGCATGGCCTGGAGGGAGTGCAGGTCCTTGATGATAGAGGCTGCTTTCTGGTGGCAGAGCTCCTTGTAGATGTGCTCATTGGAGGGGAAGGCTTTTCCTGTGATGCACTGGGCTTTATCCGCCGCTTTTTAACGGTGTCAGGCTACTAAAGGGTGCTATGAGCTGTCTAGGCTTCTAGCAGGCCTTCCATCACACTCCTAAACGGTGTCTCAGAACAATAAAAAAAGATTTGGCAGAGGTGGAGCCATAACTGCCATTGTTTGCTATTGTTTTGCTCTTCAAAGGGGTAACACTAAATTTAAGACCAAGCAGATGCGACTAAGATTTGCTGTTGTCAACTACAACAGCACTACATCCTCAGAAAAGTACTAAAAGGCCTTGCAATTCAAAGGCAATGGCAAGACAATTAAAGCACAAAATTATAAATAAATTGCAGTAAGAAAAGCCAAAAAAACCCAAAAATACCATACATGTCATGTTGGTCAGTCATAACCTTAAAAATCCAGTTTTCAACTAGCCAAATGAAAGGCTAGAAGCAGCCTTATCTCTTCCAATGCAGGAGTACTGGGAGATTGAATGTATAACCTGGGCAAAGGTGGTCTCCAAAGTCTTCAAAGGATGCATTGGAGTCACTTTCCCAGAATTATTTATTGAGCACCCAGCTCAGACACCAGCCTGAGTTAGATCTGGTCATCTGTAGTGAGAAAGGATGAATTAATAATCTCTGAGTAAAGGGCCCCCAGGATAAGAGTTACCATAAAATGAGACAAAGTCAGATCTCATAAGAGTGTGACAAACAGTCAAAGTTTGCAGCTCCCAGCCTAATAGTACTGTAGTAAGTATTAAACGTGAGTAGGAGGAGAAGATGGCGGCGTGACGGCAGTGCGCGCAGCCTCTCCGGTGAATGATATCTGTAATCTGTCAAGTAGGGGACCGTGCACAATTCTGATTAGATGGAGATGGACATGAGAGTACAGAGGAACATCTGGAAAACTTCTGAAATGCCCGTTTTGCTGCCGCTGCTACTGTGTGGTAACCGGAATCTCTGGAGCAGAAGGCCCCGAATCCTTGTCTTTGCTTGTTTCAGCGGCCGGGGTTAGGTCGAAGGCGCTCGGCAGAGGATGGCGCTCGGGAGGCTGTATCGGAGGGCTGGTCGGAGGCTCGAAGTTTTCGGACGGACGGACTCAGTGTCGGCTGGGGTCGGCTGCTTCCAAGGCATCAGCAAGTTGACGGTGCCTGAAGGTTTATGGCAGGGAGTCTCTCCCTTTTGCTGCCTACTATCGGGGACTCGGGAGTCGATCGACTTGGGGACTTTGAGACTTTTCTTACTGTGCCCATGGTTTGTCCTTCATCAAATTATGGTATTGCTTTGCACTGCTGTAACTATAAGTTATAACTATGTGGTTCTGTCAGTGTTAGTCTTTGGTTTCTCCTGTTTTCTGTGATATCACTCTGGAGAAACACTGTATCATTTCTTAATGCATGTATGCATTTCTAAATGACAATAAAAGAGGACTGAGTGTTCTCATAACCTAATCTAAAATGTAGTTATGAGGATATGAAGTGAGTAAGCTAGCACTGATTGAAAAATTAGGTTAAGAGATATGACAGATGACAAGAAGAGGACAACAGAAAAGGAAATATTTAATAATTCCCTCCCCTGTAAAAAATAAACAACCCACTAAGAAATGGATTCTATGGGAAAAGTAATCAATCCGAAGATATTAAATAAGGAACAGTGTTGGAGCGAAAAAAAGGTTTAATAAGTTATAAAGAATAGTAGAGACCTGAAAAACGGGTTTGTTATCTCTGTCTTATACGATGTGAAATATGTTGTTGCAGCAGGAGTACAGTGCAAATGTATGAAATTACTAACAAGAGAAAATCTGCAGATGCTGGAAATCCAAGCAACACAAACAAAATGCTGGAAGAACTCAGCAGGCCAGGCAGCATCTACAGGAAAAAAATACAGTCGATGTTTTGGGCAGAACCCCTTTGGCAGGACTGTACTTTTTTCCATAGTTGCTGCCTGGCCTGCTGAGTTCTTCCAGCATTTTGTGAATGAAATTACTGTAAATTACAAAATAAATAAATAGTGCAAAAAAAAAGGAATAACGAGGTAGTGTTCATTGACCATTCAGAAATCTGGTGGCGAGGAGAGAAATTGTTTCTCAATCATTGAGAAAATGAGCAATGAGAAAGGGGTATGTTCCGGATGCTGGGAGTCCTTGCTGATGGACGCTGTCTTCTTGAAGTACCGCCTCTGGAAGGTGTCCTTGATAGCAAGTGGGAAAAGCCCCATGCTGGAGATGGTTGAGTCTATCAAGTCTATCAATGTGTCCTTGATAGCAGGTGGGAAAGGCCCCATGCTGGAGATGGCTGAGTCTACAACCCTCTGTAGTCTCTTACAAATTTGTGCTTTGGAGCTTTGATACTGCACTGTGACGCAACCAGTCAGATGCTCTCCACTGGACGTCAATAGAAATGAGGAATTCCAGAGCTTGTTTTCCCAGCTTTTCCTTCTTATTGCTTTTCTAGATAAGAGGACAGATCTTTCCTGTTAATCAATTCCATAAAAGTTCTGTTTAAATCTTGTGTTTGCAAATTACCTGGAGTATCAACAGAGTGGCTGCAGTTCTGTGCAAGGAACCCTGAATGCAGGACCGAGTGATAGAAGGAAGAAATATATGAGCAACAGTGCAGAAACTAAAAGTCAAATATGTACTAAAACACAATGCAATTAAAAGAAAAGTAAGCGTCAACTTTTCCAACAGTTTTTAAAGTGAACAATATGATAACTACATAGACAGGAGGGGCATGGAAGGCTATGATTAGGTGCAGGTCAATGAACTAAGCAGATTTAAAGGTCAGCACATTCTAGATGGGCCAAAGGTTCTGTTTCTTTGCTGTAGTGCTCTATGACTCTATGACTCAATGAATCAATGTATTTATTGCCTTTCACACATAATTTTGAACTGATTCACTGATTATCGGGAGCATTGTGATAAGTCACAAATTTTGGCAGTAGTTAAAGTTGTGTCATAACTTACAGGGACTAGAAATAATTTCTATTCATGTTACTAAAACAAACATAAATCAACATTCATCCCTTATGTGCCAACATCCTTTGTGACAACCAATAAAATATAATAAGAGGCTAAACTTCATGAATTCTGAGAAAAGTTGCCTTTTTTTAACACTTTAATGCAGTCATTCTAATTAAGTTTTTTTTTTAAAACTGTGGAAGTGAGCGAGGTCCTCAATGAATACTTCTTTTCGGTATTCACCAATGAGAGGGAACTTGATGATGGTGAGGATGATATGAGTAAAGTTGATGTTCTGGAGCATGTTGATATTAAAGGAGAGGAGGTGTTGGAGTTGTTAAAATACATTAGGATGGATAAGTCCCTGGGGCCTGACGGAATATTCTCCAGGCTGCTCCACGAGGTGAGGGAAGAGATTGCTGAGCCTCTGGCTAGGATTTTTATGTCCTCGTTGTCCACGGGAATGGTACCGGAGGATTGGAGGGAGGCAAATGTTGTCCCCTTGTTCAAAAAAGGTAGTAGGGATAGTCTGGGTAATTATAGAGCACTGAGCCTTACGTCTATGGTGGGAAAGCTGTTGGAAAAGATTCTTAGAGATATGATCTATGGGCATTTAGAGAATCATGGTCTGATCAGGGACAGTCAGCGTGGCTTTGTGAAGGGCAGATCATGTCTAACAAGCTTGATAGAGTTCTTTGAAGAGGTGACCAGGCATATAGATGAGAGTAGTGCAGTGGATGTGATCTATATGGATTTTAGTAAGACATTTGACAAGGTTCCACATGGTAGGCTTATTCAGAAAGCCAGAAGGCATGGGATCCAGGGAAGTTTGACCAGGTGGATTCAGAATTGGCTTGCCTGCAGAAGGCAGAGGGTCGTGGTGGAGGGAGTACATTCAGATCGGAGGATTGTGACTAGTGGTGTCCCACAAGGATCTGTTCTGGGACCTCTACTTTTCGTGATTTTTACTAACGACCTGGATGTGGGGGTAGAAGGGTGGGTTGGCAAGTTTGCAGATGACACAAAAGTTGGTGGTGTTGTAGATAGTATAGAGGATTGGCAAAGATTGCCGAGAGACATTGATAGGATGCAGAAGTGGCAGATGGAGTTCAACCCGGAGAAGTGTGAGGTGGTACACTTTGAAAGGACAAACTCCAAGGCAGAGTACAAAGTAAATGGCAGGATACTTGGTAGTGTGGAGGAGCAGAGGGATCTGGGGGTACATGTCCATAGATCCCTGAAATTTGCCTCACAGGTGGATAGGGTAGTTAAGAAAGCTTATGGGGTGTTAGCTTTCATAAGTCGAGTGATAGAGTTTAAGAGTCGCTGGGTAATGATGCAGCTCTATAAAACTCTGGTTAGGCCACACTTGCAGTACTGTGTCCAGTTCTGGTCACCTCACTATAGGAAGGATGTGGAAGCATTGGAAAGGGTACAGAGGAGATTTACCAGGATGCTGCCTGGTTTAGAGAGTATGCATTATGATCAGAGATTAAGGGAGCTAGGACTTTACTCTTTGGAGAGAAGGAGGATGAGAGGAGATATGATAGAGGTGTACAAGATAATAAGAGGAATAGATAGAGTGGATAGCCAGCCCCTCTTCCCCAGGGCACCACTACTCAATACAAGAGGACATGTCTTTAAGGTAAGGGGTGGGAAGATCAAGGGGGATATTAGAGGAAGGTTTTTTACTCAGAGAGTGGTTGGTGCGTGGAATGCACTGCCTGAGTCAGTGGCGGAGGCAGATACACTAGTGAAGTTTAAGAGACTACTAGACAGGTATATGGGGGAATTTAAGGTGGGGGGTTATATGAGAGGCAGGGTTTGAGGGTCGGCACAACATTGTGGGCCAAAGGGCCTGTACTGTGCTGTACTATTCTATGTTCTATGTTCTATGTTAATCATTTTCATCCTGTTGAAAAGAAAATTTCAGGTAATGGCATTGATAATGATTGAACTTTTCTCAATGTCAATTGCCATGGTCTACTTTCTTTCTAAATAAGTTCACAAAAAAACGAGAGTTATAACATTCTGCAATTCCTTAAACTGCTCCACTGTATCGTCATGAGGAAATTTTCATGCACTTACCTTGGAACTTCATGTATTTCTGCTACTTTTAAACTATAATGTTGCAACTACATCAGAAGATTCTGGCAGGTCCAGAGGTGGAAGCCTGAAGGTCAATGATCAAAAGTAGAGCCCCAAAAGAGTCATGAGGAACTGAAGGAGTCATAATAACCCAAGTCACCATGTCCGTCCAAGATTCAAAATCAAAGCCTGAAGGTCAAACCTGTGATTGGCATCCTGGGGTGAAGTCTGAAGTTGGAGATCTGATGTCTGCAAGACTGAGAATTCGGGATCAAGGACAGGAGGTCCAGAGATGATATGTCCTGGTGTTGAAAGCCTGTCAGGGTGTGCGAGTGAGTGGTTGGGATGGATGGCAGAGGGGCTTGATTTGCCATTGTTGTCATTGTTGCTGCTGATGTTGTTCTGTGGAACATTGAGGGCACGCTATGTTGGCGCAGAAATATGTGGCGCTAACTGCAAGTTGCCCTCAGGGTGTGCTGGTTGTTAACATATCTCATTATATGTTTCAATGTTCATTTAATAAATGAACCTGAATAAATCTGAGCTAATGTATTGTGTGACGAAAGACCTTGACGAGGATGGTTTGGACACAAGTGCTGGTGTAACCGAGGCTGGAATTGAGATAAGGTATAAAGCTGGAATGAAAGATGAGCAAAAACAAAACACAAGACGATATTCTCAAGTTAGGCTTATGATTGAGCCCCCAGCCTCAGTTCAGGTGCTCTTTAAATCCTCAATTCTTGGCGCCCAAAACGTGATTGCCAATTAGCGGGATTGTCATGAACCCTGAAAGGAGCCGTGCCAGCTATCCAATTCCAGAGTGTTAGAGCATCTAAAGGCAAGAAGCTGGCGTGGTTAGGTGCATGTTGTAACACTGTAGAACCAAAGGAAAGTTTAAAAGGCATTGTGAAAGTGTACTAGATGTTTGTACGCCGGATAGAATGAAGCATCCCTTACATAATTCCTTACATCCCTCACAATAACACAATGTTGTTGTTTGCTTCAATAGTTTGCATGATTTGTGTGTTTTTTTTTCTCTTGCGCATCGGGTGTTGGTCTTTTATTTTTATTTTTTTCTTTAATTGGGTTCTTTCAGGTTTATGTCTTTGTGGCTACCTGTAAGCAAACAAGCTTCAAGATTATATAATTTTATACATCCTTTGATAATAAATGTACTTTAAAACTTTGAATCATTGAATTAATTCCCTGAACCAATTTCTAGTGGAGAAATTCCACAGAAAAAAATGTAGGGTCCCAGCAGGAAGCTATCTGAACACCCCAGAGAAACTGGGTCAGCAGCTGAAAATTCCCATTTATGACACTGCGTGAGGATTTTGGCCAGCTTTTGTTGGATTAACTGAGGAAGATTGGTAGAATTTCCAAGGCATGTAAAAGCTACCAAATGTTAAAAAAAAAATACTGGGCAAAGTGGAGAATTTTTCCACCTGAACGATGGATTAAATGTTACCCTTCTGCAGAGCTGAATGGTCTCCTTATGCACCTAATTAAGAATGCAATAACAAATAGAAGAAAATGAACAATTGGTGCAAGGCTGCCACTCTGAGTACCGTGTCACTGAAGCAGATTTCATAAGATACCAACCTTTGCAGCATTTACTGGTTAAAATCTACCTAGCCATGGAATTTGTTTAAATAATGTCCACGTATTTGTAGATCTGAAAAATATTGCCATTCAGACAGTAAACAACGAAAACAATGGAACCCTTTGTCATCTTCATTGCAGATACAAAAGAATAAATCTTTCATTCTGTTGACACTTAGCTGAAAGGACATGGATAATGTATGTGGAAGGCACACGTATTAAAACAACATTCTGCATATTACCGTCAACCAAATGAATAGGCTGTGAGGTTTTTGTGCTTTCTGCCAAAATATTCTGTTCTTGGCTAGCAGTGGGTGTGTATGAGTCATGTATGCTAATTCTTCTCCAGTATCTTCTCTTCCACATGCAACTCTAGTTCACGTGGGTGCCCACATATGCAAGGGTTGATGTAAACTTGAGCTGGACAACTGCACAATTAATAGACGACATAAGACACAGGTAAAAAAAAATAAGCTGAAGAAGATCTGCAAATATACAGAAATGACCTTTAATGGACTTCACTGTAACTTGAAATTCACATGGAAAGAAGAAAATTTCAAGAGAAGTAATTAAAGTAGGTGAAATAATCAGGGAGGCCCACAGTGCCAGTGGAAGTGTAGTAGTATGGAATTCCTGGCTGCAAATGGAACCTGAAGAAAATTTGGTTCAAAGTTCTGCAGGCAGAGGTGTTGCATATAAGCTAAATGACAATGACAGTTATAAAGTCACAGAGCCATACAGTATAGAAAACTAGGCCTTCAGCCAACTTTTACAAGCCTGGTTAAGTTGCCTAACTAAGCTAGTCCATTTACTTGTGTTTTCCCATATCCCTCAAAAGTATTCTATGCATATCCCTGTCCAAATGTCCTTTAAAAGGCATAACTGAACCTGCCTGTGTCACTTCCTCTAGCAACTCATTCCATATGCTCACCAGCATCTGTGTGAAAAAGTTGGCCTCAAGTCCCTTTAAAGCATGGGTTCCCAACCTGGGGTCCAAGGAACCCACGTTGAATTGTTCCATGGCATTAGAAAATGTCAGGAAACACTATTTTAAAGTATTTTCCCTCTACTTTAAACCTATGTCCTCCAGTTTAAGACTCCTTTACCCTGGGGAAAAGACTGTAGCTATTCACCTTATCTATATTCACCTCATCTATGCCCTTCATGATTTGACAAATCTCCATATGGTCATCCCCAGTCTCCTGTGTGACAGGAAACGAATGCATCCACCATCTCCTTGTAACTCAAATCCTCCAGTTCTGGTAATGTCCTTGTAAATCCTTTTAGTACCCAGTCCAATTTAATGATATCTTTCCGATAGTAGGGTGACCAGAACTAATCGTAGTACTTCAAACATGGCCTTACCAGTATCTTGTACAGATATGACATGGTATCTCAACTCCTGGCCTAACATCCTGACCAATGAAAGCAAGTGTACCAGATGCCTTCTTTGCCACCCTGTCTACCTGTGTCACTATTTTCCTTGGCATTGCGGGGGCTGCAAAGAAAAGAACCATCAGGACTGTCATAGAGGTTGCTGAGCAAGCCTCCAGATGGGCTTGGATCACATATGAGCCATGAACCACTGCTCCTGGGACACTACCTGGGCCATGATCAACCTTGGCTGGATAAGGGTGCCTGTGTCACGGTCCTGTCCGTTGACTCCTCATTTTCTTTTAATTCCCTTTTCCCGGTATTCTACCAGGCTCCTTGATTAAGGCACCTGATTCTCATCCGAACCAGCAGCATAAAAACTCCGGCTAACATCTACTCAGGGCTGGACCATCACCTGAGCCAGTTCGGCAATGCATGTTCCCGGCCGCCGAGAATGGTGGATTCTAAGTTGCTTAGGTGCCTGGGGTTGCTTCGGGAATTCTGTCTCTACGCGTCCAGCTAAGTGATTGCCGGCCGTTTGCCGTTTCATGTGCTACGCCGAGTCAAGATACGAATTGTTTGTCGTTGTTTGGTTTTGTCGTTTCGTGTCCAGATGAGTTTTGCCGGCCGTTTGCCGCTTCCTGTGCTATTAGCATTTATTTTCGTATCATATAAACATACAAAACATACAATATATGTCATAAACAATGCATATATAACATCAAAATGAATATGAATACACAGTAATAACATACATTACAGTTCATACATTACAATACGAGAAAACACAAAGCGTTTTATAGACCCGACAGCATAACCCATCAAGAATCTTACAACAAGATCCACATCATCCCGTTAATGTGCGTCCTGACCGCGACCGCGTCCCGCATATATACATCGTAACAAATAAGCGTCCCACGGGTGACCAGTAGAGCGGCTTCGACCAGCCACATTCGAGGAAGTCCCAAAGTCAATAAAGTGGCAGAAGATGGAGGAAACAGAACACCATGGTATCCAATAATCACAGGCCCCTGTCTCACCGTAGTAATGTCCCAGCCAGAGTTCTTTAAAGAGTCCAGAATGGCCCATTGAACAGAGGGCTCACCTTATTTCTCTTTCTTGGAAGGCCAGGTGTCCGACAGCCATTGTTCCAGTGGGATCACAATGTCCATAACCACTGCAGCCGAACCAAATCGAAATATAATGTCCGGCTTACAAAATGTCCCCACTGTCGGTATCCTGGGCTCCTCAAGTACCTCAGGTCCACTTTGCTGCAAACGTTTGGCAATAACTCTGGCAACTCAATTGTGTCTAGCACAGCGTGCGCCATGAGCCACTGTGCACGCCTGCAGCATGCGATCTATCGACTCGGGTGCACCACGTAGTCCTCGGCACTTGATGTCAAGCACACCTGGGCGGCCACGGCTGCGACGGATCTTTGTTCCCAGAGTATTGGCCCTTAACGGGATGCCCCGGATGAACACCCTTGGAAAAACACGATCGGGCGACTCAGTCCATTGCCTGGACTCCCGAGTCACCTCGACCTGGTGCAGATATCAAACGACCAGGTTTGCCGCCAATGCGGCACGCCAGGCGGCCTTAGCCTTGAGTTTCGAACTCACCGGAGCTCCCATGATGGTACCCGGGATCGTAAACTGCCTGATGGTAACAGCAATCTCCAGCAGGCGAGCCAACACTCAGAGGGCTGGGTTGGGTGAGGAAAGCAGCTTTTCCATACGAAGAGCCTTCTGAATGGGGATAGATGTTCCAAACGAAATAATGCCGAGTCCTCCATCCTGTAGCCCTGCATGAAAGAAAGCAACAGATGAATCATTCGGAAGCCGCAGCCAGTTACGCAATGCAACACGGATCTGTTTGTCAAGGCCCTCAAGTGTATTTCTATGGGCCCGACCTAAAGCCGGACTGTGCACCAAAGAAGCAATTAAGTGCTCCCGCAGGATCACCAGCCTTTGATGAGGCTTTAAGGGGGTGCTGCTGATGTTACCTAGCGCCCTGGCAAGAGCCTCCCAATGTTTGACAGGCCGGCGACCGCGCCAGCAAAAATTGGACCCCAAGGTATCTAAACTCATCCGTGGGGCCCAAAGATCTTATCCTCCCATCACGAACGGCGATACCACAATCATCCAGTGCTGTAAACTTTTTCTTTCGGTTGCCCCGAATGATGACTGTGCTGGACTTGTTCATGTTGATATGCATTCCCGCTAAGCGCAGAGCATCGTCCACACGGGCCAACTTCTGTTCGAGCATGGATGCTGACTCCGAAAAGATGACTAGATCGTCAGCATAGGCAATCGCATCAAGCGTGTGACCCTCGAGGGGAAAGCCAATAGTTGAGCCAGCCAAAGCAATTACCGCATCCATCGCCATAATGAAAGGCAATGGCGAGAGAGGGTCGCCCTGCCGAACTCCTCGCTTGGCTGTGATGACATGCCCCCAAGTTGAGCTGTGGTCCCTGAATAGATGGAACTGATATACCTCAGTAGAGGTGGGGGCGCACCAAACGCCTGAGCAGACCGGATGATCGTGTCTGTCGACGCAGAGTCAAATGCTTTAGGTACATCAATACGTGCCATTGCCATATCAAGGTTGTGGCCACGCACTCTCCTCAAAACACCATCCGGCAAATTTACCACCTCGAAAGTGCCATCACATTTGCAGAAGCCAAACTGTAGCGAGTTAGTTGTAATACCGACGACCATCTGGAGGCAAGGGTACGACGGAACGCCCTGAAGACAATAGAGGAGATGTTGATTGGGCAATAATTTGACGGTGAGGACAAGTCACCAGCCTGTTTCGGCACCAAGGTGGTTCTCGAATGTTTAAGGGGGGAGGAAAGTTCCTCAATGACCAATAAAAGATTGTAATAAGCCCAGGGGTCGGTCCGGCGAAGTTGTTGAGCGTCAATCCTATCAGGACCCGCCGCCACCCCCGACATACTCCGGATAACTGAGGATATCTCCGATAGTTCGATGGGACGTAACAGGTCCCAATTCCAGACAGACCTCCCGAACTGGCCGAGGGTCGGGGACTCCCTCAGCTGAAAGGATCCTCGACCAAAAGTCAAAGGTCCCGGGCGGAAGTGCTCGCTCCTGGAGATGAGCAGATTTCCAGGCCCCCGAGATGACCATCTGGGCCGCATCTTTCCGCCGGGAGTGGTACGACGATTGGATATGTGCGTATTAAGCCCTGCGTCCGCCTTCTTCCCCGCACTCCCCGACTTGTGATGACAAACTGGACATGGAGTAGTTGGACTCCAGCACACGGGAAAGTGCTGTTGCGTGTGCTCTTCCAATCGCCAGTAAGCCTCTGCTGATGATATCTCGCCTGTCGCCAGAAGCCCAACCAGCAACCTCACCTCACCAACTCCAAAAGGATCTCAGGAACAGGCTTCAAGCTGGTGAGCGGCCTCACAAATCAACAGATCCCTCCACCGAAGGTCCTCAGTTCATTCTGTAGCAGATGGTGCACTGCCTTCCACATCAGTCAACCCCGGTCCGGTGCCAGGGGAGACCTCGATAGCCCCAAGAGAGCAACTGGCGGCAGGAGGAGACCAGCCAAGGATCTTTAATCTCTTCTTGATGGCTTCGGCAGATCGGCCTGGGAACAGAGCCGTGAGCTTCTTGAGGACTCAACTCGGGGTCCCACTGCTCCTCAGCACCACGTCGGAGAGCTAGATCTTCCTGTTCCGTCCATCTTCGCCGCCAAGCGGGCAGTTCCTCCAACCTGTGGATGTTATGCTCAGTGGGGCGTTGGCAACGCGAATGCTGGCCCAAACCGGCCTTGGTGTGAAAGGAAGCTGAGCAAATCCTGCATGAAAACTGGCCGATAGCCTCTCCAGCGGCCATGTGGGTACGCCTAAGGTTGGTCATCCCAGAACGCGACCGGAAGGCACGACCACAGTCAGGACACGCATAACTTGTATGGCTGTCAGGTTTCCGGTCAAGCCCCGGGGCGGAGGCCCCAGGGACAATTTCATATTTACGAGACAGAACCCGAGAAATACTCCGATGAGGGTGGTCGGCCCGCATCGTAGGTGGCCTGAGTCTTAGCTCCAGGGGCAAAAGCAAAAGCCAAAGCCCCCTTCTCCAGGGGTCGCCAACGAGGAGGCGCCCAGGCCGTGTGAGTGCAGGGATCACGAAGATCAACTACACCCATCCCCCCCCAAAGATACAAATTGCCTGCTGTTCGCCTGCGCTATTCTGTGTCGAGATAAGTATTGCCAGCCGTTTGCCTCTTCAGGTGCTACTTTGTGTCAAGATAAGAATTGCCTGCTGTTTGTCTGTGCCATTCTGTGCCAAAATAAGGATTGCCAGCCATTTACCTTTCCAGTTAATGCTCCATGACAAGAGGAGTGTTGCCTGCCACTTGTCCCCAGTTAGAAGTCCAGCTCCACCAATGCCCGGGGTCAAGAAGAGTTTGGCCTGCCTACTGCTCCTCTGTCCACTCGTGCTGCTTGCCTGTATTTATGCTGTCTCTCGACCACTAAGTGTTCTATATTCTAAGTTCCGTTCCCGCGTGGGTTGCCTGTGTTAATTTCTCCCCATGTTAATAGGAGTAGGGCATTCCGTCCTCTGTTCTTTCCCGGCCACGCTCATCCCCTGGTCCACATCCCTGCTCTGCCTAAGTCCCGCCACTAAATGCCAGAGTCTTGCTGTAGTGACCCGGGTTCGATCCCCAGTCCAGCTTCGCTCACTCCTTGGCTCCCCGGCCTTCCTTGCTACTACTAATAAACACATTTCTGTTAATGCTACCTACGGGTCGGTGTCCTGCACTTGGGTTCACTTCCAATGCCCCATGTAACAGAACGGTCCAGCCAAACATGGACCCAGCGGACACAAACACTGTCTTACAAACTCCCGCTAACCAGAGTCCCCTACTGGAATCCCGCCCAGAGAGCAACCTTTAGGTTTGAAGGGGGTGACTCAGAACTCCCAGGTATCAAATGAGAAAATTGTGCAATTACGACAATTAGAAGAAGCCAATGTGTCGTTACGAACTGCATTATACTTCTGAGCTAGGAATAAGGGACTGTCGCCATTGACAAGGTAGGGGGTGGTATGACATGGTGTATTATAACGTGCAACTTTGATATTGATGTTAAATATTTTTTTCAGGGAAATTCCACAATTGGTCAGAAAATAGTCTTGACTAAGAAAATTGTGTCTGTGTTGCCAGACATGAAGTGACCACACCGGTTGGAACCACATTAAATGCAGGGTCTGGACTCCTTACATATATTCCCTGTTGTACAATGATTGGAAAGATGTGCTGTTGAAACCAGAGAATTGGCAAACCTTCTGAAGGATGGTGAAGATTTAAAGGATGAAAGTGATTTAAAATTTTATGCCCAGCAAGTGGAAAGATTACAGGTTTTCTGGTGAAAGTGTTGAATGGAATCTGTGCCTACCTCAATCGACCTTGGGGCCGCTGGGACTGCGATGAAAGTACTCAGGATGACCTGGCTCATAAATATGAACAAGCACTTATGGAATAGCATCTAGAGAGTTTTCATACAAAGTTCCAGAACTTATTAGATGCTGATAGAAATGAGGACTTGGATAAATGGATAACTTAGTGTCTCGAATCCAAGATGGCCGTGAGGAGCTGAAGAAACTTCTAGAAACACATAGCTATAACCAGGGCTTGGCTGCCATTGAGAAGTGTAGAGAAGCTGCCCTGAATGATCCCAAAATGTACTTTGTATGTACAGACAATTCTGAATGTCATAAAAAGTATAATGCATTAGTGATGTCAGCTTTCAACAATGATGCTGATTTTTGTGGCTGCTTTAGATAAGGCTTGTGGCTGTTTCCTAAATAGTAATGCAATCACAGAAATGCCTCCGTCATCAAATAAATCTCTGGAGTGATTGGCACAATATGGTGACTCCCTACTGAAGATAAAGCAAGAAACCTGACCAGTGATGTAAGTAGCCAGAACAAACCAACCACTCGTGCAGCTAAGAAAAGTTAAGTAGTCCTGAACATTTGTCTGTAATTGAGCAAGAAAAGCATTCACTGACTTCCACAAAAGAGGGACCTGTGTCTGTCAGCCCATTGTGCCCTCCTGCCAAACCCCCTCCACCCTCCCGGGTCGTCGACAATCTGGGCAAGCCTGTTGGGTCACCTGGAGACTACCATTGAGAAGGGTACTGTCACAATCTGGTCCGTTCGCTCCTCATTTTCTTTTAATTCCCTTTTCTCGGTGTTCTACTGGACTCCTTGATTAAGGCACCTGATTCTCATCAGAACTGACAGCATAAAAACTCTGGCTTACATCTACTCAGGGCTGGACTGTCACCTGAGCCAGTGCGGCAATGCACGTTCTGGGCCGCCGAGAATGGTGGATTCTTGCTTCGTCTCTTCGTGTCCAGCTAAGTGATTGCTGGCCTTTTGCTGCTTCATGTGCTATGCTATCACAAGGTACAAATTGTCTGTTGTTGTTTGGTTTTGTCGTCTCGTGTCCAGCTGAATATTGCAGGCCATTTACCGCTACTCCAAGTCAAGATACGAATTGTCTGTCATTGTTTGGTTTTGTCGTTTCGTGTCCGGATGAGTTTTGCCAGCCGTTTCCCACTTCCTGTGCTACTCCAAGTCAAAATACGAATTGCCTGCTGTTTGTCTACTACGTTCTGTGTCAAAATAAGGATTGCCAGCCACCTACCTTTCCAGTTAATGCTCCGCGGCAAGAGAAGTGTTGCCTGCCGCCTGTCCCCAGTTAGAAGACCAGATCCACCAGTGCCCAGGGTCAAGAAGGGTTTGGCCTGCCTATTGCTGCTCTGTCCACCCGCACTGCTTGCCTGTGTTTACGCTGTCTCTCGACCGCTGAGTGCTCTATAGTCTAAGTTCCGTTCCCGCACGGGTTGCTTATGTTAACTTCCCCCCGTGTTAATAGGAGTAGGGCATTCCGCCCTCTGTTCTTTCCTGGTCACGCTCATCCCCTGGTCCACACCCCCGCTCTGCCTAAGTCCCGCCACTAAACACCAGAGCCTTGCTGTAGTGACCCGGGTTTGATCCCCAATCCAGCTTCGCTCACTCATTGGCTCCCCGCGGCCTAATCCTCGCTCCCCGGCCTTCCTTGCTACCATTAATAAACACACTTCTGTTAATGCTACCTACGGGTTGGTGTCCTGCACTTGGGTTCACTTCCAATGCCCCATGTAACAGCCTGATGTTGAAAGACCTGAAACACCCAATGGGACCTGGTTACGTCACTGGTGACAGGTCCCAGTGCATCCTAGGATGTATCTCAGCATTAAGGAAATATGTGCCTGCCCCCTTCTATTCTGCAATACTCCCAAGGGACCTACCGTTTACTGTATGTCCTGCCCTTGACTTTCTTACCAAAGTGCAACACCTCATGTTCATTTGAATCCTATCTGTCATTCCTCAGTTGATCAAGATCCAGTTGTAATCATAGATAATCTTATTTACTGTCCACTCTACCATCGATTTTGGTGTAGCCATATGTTTTTTTATTACCTTGTTTTAATATTTCTAATTATTTGCTGGTACTTTAAATTACCTAAGGTTATTTGCATGGTTCATAAGTGTCTTTAATTAAGAGAAGCATTTAAAAACATTCAAAAATATTCACAGTGGTCAGCTTTCAAAAGGCCATTAAACATTCTATCTTTGCTACTCAGGATGTCTTCCACCATTTTATTCTAGCATCTTCACCCTTCCCTTCGGGTCCCAAAGAAGGGTATTGCTCCGAAATATAGACTATTCATTTCCATAGATGTCTGACCTTCTGAGTTCGTCCAGCATTTTGTTTGTGTTGCTGTGGATTTCCAGCAACTGCAGAATTTCTCCTGTTTACGTTTTGCCACCCAAAGTCTACTTGCAGTACGGCTACAACTTGCCATGCTGCACACCTCCACCATGTGGAGCGTCAGAGTGTTGAGGCCTTCACATTCAGAAAAGGCAAGTTCAGCAAGAAAGCGTGACATGCAGCTTCTCCAGGCATCGGGCTGGGTTCAGGGCAGCAATCTTGTTCATAAGCATACTGATGAATGTTGGAGCATTCATTAAAATGCTCTTGAGCAAGATTTGGGTAAGGCATATCCCAAACTTTCAGTGTTTAAAAAAAACTAGCAAGTCAGTAAAGCAATCAATCCCTTTAAGATGGAGTACCTCCTCCATCATTCATTTTAAAGCCTTTATTTGTTCCACGGTAGAACTCAGGCAGCCTCTTGAGATGGAGTGGATCAAGCTTCTGTAGAAAGATAGGAAACATACTCAATCATACGTATGCTTCTGAAATGCTTCCTAAGCATCAACATGACAATTCTCCGATTTCTTTATGAATCTCACTTATTTATCTTCAATGGCACCAATCTATTTCTGTCTTCTTTGCAATATCCTTTTCTTCAGGTTCCACTGCTGAAGCCTTGAACTTTGACATTGTTTACTGCCATAATGGGAACAAATGCAATCACTGGTTCCTTTTTATTTGATTTAACAACACCTAAACAAATAAACCAAATCAAATTTACATTTAGCAAGGTCACTAAACATAATGTCCATGATCAGTGCAAATAAACAATGTAGGTCACAAATATGCTTCCTGATCTGTGTTGAATTTCCTGATTTAATCGAAGGCACCGTTAGAAAATGACCTTTGTGAGTCAGTGCCCTGATTATGAAGATGAATAAGCTCGGATTCCTCCAAACGATCAGCATTGAGTGGTGTTACTTGTCTAAAGGTCTAAAGGTTGGAAGACGAAAGGAGCGCCAAAGGTTGTGATGTCCCTGATAAATAGGTATTTACTGGAGTAAAATTCATCTTTACAGCAGCAAAGAACTGGTAGCCTACACTGTTCGCTTTTTCTTTCTCCTTGAAGTTGATTTGAGCATCACTCCCTGGCCCACAAACATAGAATGTAAATTCGAGGAAAGTGTCAGTGATCTGTTGGTCCAATTTACTTCTGCTGCGGAAGCAGCAAGGCTTTTTGCTGAATGCTGACTATGTTTTTTTCTCTCTCTCCGAGGCAGTTTACAATGATAGAAAAAAAACAAAACCAATGTATTTCCTTCTGCCGCCACCTTCTGAAAACGGAGCTGCGTTTTTGATAACCGCAGTGTGGCAGCAAAGAAGACAGAATGCTGCCATAACTGAAAAGTGACTTTATAATGTCATGGATCAAGAATGCTGTATTCCCTACAACATACACTGTTATATTCTTGCCTTTAGCTCACAATTGCATGCTCAACAACAATCAAAATAATTAAAGGACACATATAAATACTTAATTTGTTTCTTATATGAGACTTAAAATGTAATCAATTCTGAAGAGCTTAATTTATGTAGAATCCTTGGGTGTAGAGTTAAGAAACCGCAAGGGTAAAAAGGCCCTGATGGGAGTTGCATATAGGCCTCTGAATTGTAGCCAGCATGTGGATTTGTGTTCAGATACCTTCATTAATATCACATATACATCAAGACATATAGTGAAATGCATCAATTGCATTAATAACCAATGTAAACCAATCTGCTGGGGGCAGCCTGCAAGTGTCACTTTGCATGCCCATAATGCTCAATAGAACACAACAAGCAACAAAACCACAGCAAACCAGGCCCCTTTCCTCTCTCACACACACACACACACACACACACACACACACACACAATCCTTCAATAACAGGATAGGCCTCCGAATCTCCAGTCTCAGGGATGCAAATTACAGTAGGAGATAGAAAAGGCATGTATCGCTTTCTTGCTGAAAATCTCTTGCTGATCACTGCCTCCTAAGGATTCATTAGTGCAATAGTACTACGGTCGTAGGGGGCTTCAATATACAGGTATATATTGGAAAAAGTCAGGTTAATATGGGATCCCAAGACTAAGAATTTGTAAAATGCCTACAAGATAACTTTTTAGAGCAGATGTGGTTGAGCTTACTCAAGAAAAGGCAATTCTGGATTTGGTGTTGTGGAATGAACCCAATTTGGTTAGGCAGCTTAAGGTAAATGAATCCTTAGGAGGCAGTGATCATAATCTGATAGAATCCACCCTGCAGTTTGAGAGGAAGAAGATAAAATCAAGTGTATCACAGTTGAGTAATTGTAACTACAGAGGCTTGAGAGAGTTGCTGACCAAAGTTGATTGGAAGGGGACACTAGCAGGGATGATGCTAAATCAGCAATGGCTGGAGTTGCTGGGAGTAACTCAGAAGATGCAGGATCAGTCCATCTAAGAAGAAGCAAAAATCATTTTGAAGAATGGATGAGACGGCCATAACTGACAAGATAGCATAAAAGCAAAGGAGAGGGCATACAATATTGCAAAAATTAGTGGGAAGTTAGAGTGTTAGAAAACTTTTAAAAACCAACAGAAGGCAACTAAAAGAGCAGAAGGGGGAGAAAAGATAAAATATGAAGGTAAGCTATCCAATAATATAAAAGATGACACCAAAACCTTTTTCAGATATATGAAGAGAAAGGAAGGTAAATGAGATGTTAGCCTACAGCAATGTAGTCCAAGTATTGACTATAGATAGAAGTATAGTCATTAAATATACTTTTTCCCACCTGTATCATTTCCTTTTCACAGTTCCTTCATCTCCACCTGTCTGTTCCCAGGATGAGCCATTCCTTTCCAAAACATCACAGCTGTCCTCCTCAGTCAAAGAACAGGGTTCCCTTCCTCGACCATTGATGCTGCCCTCACCCACAGCTCCTCCATTTCCTGGTCATCTGCCCTCACCCCATCTTCCTGTCACTTTAACAGGAATAGGGTTTCTCTTGTCCTTACCCCATGAGCCTCTGCATCCAAAACAACATTCTCCGAAACTTCCGCCATCTTCATCGGGATCCTACCACCGAACACGCCTTTACCTCTTCCCACTACCACTCTCCACTTTCCACAGGGATCACTCTCCCTGTGATTCCCTTATCCATTTGTCCCTCCCCACTAATCTCCCTTCTGTCACGTATCCCTGCAAGTGCCTATACCTGCCTAGTCACCTCCTCCCTCATCTCCATGCGGGGCCTCAACCAGTCCTTCCAGGTAAGACAACACTTCACCTGCAAGTTTGTTGGAGTTGTTTACTGTATCCAATGCTCCTGATGCAGCCTCCTACATCGGGGAGACCCAACATAGATTGGGAGACCACTTTGTCGAGCTCCTTCACTCCACCTGTAACGAGCAGGATTTCCCATTGGCCCACTATTTTACTTCCAATCCCTATTCACATTCCCATTCCAACATGATGGTCCATGGCTTCCTCTACTGCCATGATGATGCCACTCTGAGGATGGAGGAGCAACACTTCATATTCCATCTGGATAGCCTCTAACCTGATGGGATGAATACCAATTTCTCTAACATCCCGTAATTTCTTCCCCTTCCCATTCTCTCTTCTTCCAATCCCCACCCTGGCTCCTCTTTATTACCTCTTCTCTTTATCTCACCCGCCTACCACCCAACCCTGGTGCCCTCCTCTTTCTCCATGGTCCACTCTCCTCTCTTATAAGATTCTTCTTTCATCAGCCTTTTACGTTTTCCAGATATCTTGTCCCGGCTCACACCTTATAATCACTCTCCAACCCAACTAGCTTCACCTGTCATCTTCTAGCTTTACTCCTTTCCCTTCCTCCACATACTTATCCTGGCTTCTTCCCCCTTCCTTTCTGGATCTGATGAAGAGTCTAGGCCCAAAATGTCAACTGTCTATTCCTGTCCATAGATGCTGCCTGACCTACTGGGTTCCTCTTGAACTTTTTATGTGTTGCTGTGGGTTTCCAGCATTTGCAGAATCTCTGGTGTTAGTGACTAAGGCCAGATTGAGCACCAGATACTTAGCATACAGCATCTACTGTCCTATTTATCCTTTATAGGATACAATCTCCATCCCAAATGTGAAAGTATGTCCTCAAAAGTGAGCTGATAAATTGTCCAACCCTTTGAGAAATAAGCAACATCAAGTATCTAAGCAAGGCCTCCCCTAACTGGCTTAAATAGATGAACTCAGATCTTTCTGGAATTAATTGAATAATTAAACTATTTTACAATTCTACAACCTTCTACTGAATCATCAAAAATCTATACATTTCTAAAAGGAATAGATACAGCCTTTCAGATACTTGAACAACTAAGGACTTACACTCATTGGCCACTTTATTAAGTACCTCTTGTGTCAACAAACTCTAGGTTCATGGTCTTCTGCTGTAGTCCATCCATTCAAGTTTTGAGATGTTGGGTGTTCACAGATGCTTTTCTGCACATCACTGTTGTAACTCATGGTTACTTGAGTTACTGTCAGCCTGAACCAGCACCCCACTTTCTGAAAGGCCATGTCTCTGTGACTTCAACAACCACACACTCTTTCCTGCTAATCAACTCTCTAAGTCCATCTATTTCACCAGTGCACTAAAATAGATTCACTCTCATCTGATCGCTCTCATTAACAAGGTGTTTTCATCCACAGAACTGGCGCTCAGTTTTTCACAACGTTCTCTGTGTATGAAAATCCCAGGAGATCGACAGCTTCTGAGACACTCAAACCAAACTATCTAGCACTAACAATCACCCCATGGTCAAAGTCACTTAGATCACATTTCTTCCCCATTCTAATGATTGGGCTGAACAACATCTGAACCTTTTGACCATGATGAAGGGTCTCAGCCCAAAACCATGACTGTTTATTCCTTTGCATAGATGCTGCCTGGCCTACTGGGATCCTCCAGCATTTTGTATGTGTTACTCTTGACCATGTCTGCATGCTTTTATGCATTGAGTTGTTGCCACATGATTGGCTGATTAATGAGCAGGTGTACTTAATAAAGTGGCTACTGATTGTATAAACTGAAGATGTTATTCATGTCCCTTCTTTAAACTCTTTTCAACTTTTCTACAAAATGGCAAGACAGTGAATTTTGTCTTAATTAATCTACTTCTAGATCCCAATAGTTCTGATGATTGAAATCTTTACCTTGGTTGTTGCTTCTCACATTTATCATAAGCCTATGGAAATTAATTGATCTTAATATCAAAATCCCCTTTTCTCCCAAATTATTTTACTTTATTTAAATAGGGTATATATATTCATATTTTTATATATTTAAAATACACAAATTCAAACTTCTACAAATGTACGGTGGCGAGCATTCTGATTGGCTGCACCACAATCTGGTATAGCAGGTGGGGGGAGGGGTTACTGCACAAGATCAAAGTAAGTTGCAGAAAGTTGTAAAATTAGTCCGCTCCGTCAACAGCTCTTGCCTCCATAGTTTCCAAAACTTCTTCAAGGAGCAGTGCCTCAGGAAGATTGTGTCCATCATTAAGGGCTCCCACCACGCAGGACGTGCCCTCTTTTCATTGTTACCATCAGGAAGGAGGAACAGAAGCCTGAAGGCACAAACTCAGCGATTCAGAAACAGCTTCTTCCCATCTGCCATCCGATTTCTAAATGGACATTGAACACATGAACACTACCTCATTACTTTTTTTAAATTTCTGCTTTTGCATTACTTATTTTAACTTAGCTTTTTAATATCCATACTAATATACATATATATACTCACAGTAATTCAGTTCTTTTCTATATTTACCATGTATTGCATGCTGCTGCTGTAAAGTTAACAAATTTCATGACATGCTAATGATATAAACCTGATTCTGATTAAATATATTAAAATCTGTTTAATTTACCATGTATCCTATAATATATGTGACACTGATACCGCTGTGCATTATAATGCATTTATCTAACTTTAGCATCCATCTGTTTGGGAATTCCCAATGTATCTAGATTTCATTGTAAAAATAATAGCATAATTTATGAATTTATGGGCTATTCCTTCTCCTCTCTTCTCTCCCCCAACCGACTGCCCTCCCCTAACAATTACATCTACCAAGTCAGGCAAAACACAAACAATTCCTCATCAACCTAAGATTTTCCCTGCAGGACACCACAAGTAATCTGTCGCCAAGCAATTCTATAGCAATGAATCACAATGTTTTCCTGACAAGAATACAGTCAGGAAGGGGTAGCTTTTAATAAACAACAATTAATAATTTAATTGTTTTAGTTAAATTTTTTGGATGATAAATTGCTCATTGGTATGACCTCAAAAGTATATTACACCGATTGCAGTATTATCCAGAAAAACATAAATCTTGTCAGATAATAACTAAAATATATTGCTCCCATTCTTTACAAAATATTGCACCTTAAATCCATTTTACCGTTATACCAATATACCAAGTGTAAATGTAACAGACACAGCTTATATCAAAGAAGAATGATAGAGAATCATATGGACATTGTACCTTTCTGGGATGCTGGATTTAATTAAAGCCGCCTCCTCTATTTCCCACACAGATTGTCATGCTCTTAAACGTCGGTATATATTTACAGGAATTGACACCGACGCATGCAGTATAAAAAGTACCAGCTAGGAGTAAACTGCTTTTATTAACCCAGTGCATACTATAATTTAACAGTAGACAGTTCAGAAGGACAACATTATTAATTAAAATGCATCAAATGCTCAGATCAAAATAAAATTAGTTTCATTTTTCTATGATTTAATGCCAAATGTTCTGAGCATTTGTAACTGTTTTACACTATTGCTTATTAATAGCATGTTACAAAATGAAGCCTTCATGACCTACATATATATTTGAATCTAATCACAGTACTAGTGAAATATTTAGAGTTAATCCACCTGCTAATGATAAGGTTCATTATGAATGCCTTTGAATGCAATTTGCTTACATCATTATGCCTCATTGACCACATGAACCATTTTTAGGAACTCTGGAATGCCAAAAAAAAAATCTCAACACTACAAACATGGTTATTGCACTTTCCTGCCACATTTTTTTTAAACTGTGTTTCAAAAATGCATATCCAAAAGTACTCACACATTTCCTAAAATTGCTCAGGCTCCGCTCATGCCAGCAAAGAGTAACTTTAGATGAATGGAACGACAGAGCACAGAAACTCATATTATAATGCCCTAAGTCTGTCTGGCTCTGAAGAAGAGTATTCCCTCAGTCAACCTAATGAAGTGCATGGAGGTTGCCAGCTGTGGCAATTGGTTTGTTAGAATTGGCTACTTCAACTATAGCAAAAACCAAAAAAGTAGGAGCAAAAGGCCATTTTGTTCTCATACCAGCTCCATCACTTAAGAATATCAGTTGACCTTCCACATGAACACTATTTTCTTACCCTTCTAAAAGCCAGAAATCCATCAATCTCAGCTTTGAATACACAATCCTGAGTCAAGAATTCCAAAGATACACCAACCATTGACCAAGGAGCTCTTTATTTGTTTTAATCCAAAATGATCCAACCTTTATTTTGAGACTGAGATTTTCTATGGTCAAGGCCTTTGAGAATGTTGTATGCACTGCTGCCACAAGGAATGTGGCTTTAAGAGCTGACAAATTTCCCTGATTGATGTGCAGTAAAGCAAAGGGAATCATAATAAATTGTGAGCACTATAATTCAATGCCTGCTGATCAAGATGCAATACATCGCTCTGAATTAGAACGATGCTAAAACTCTTTGCACACTTATAAATAGTCAATTTTGCAAATTTTGGGGGATGAAATTGGCTTTAGTACCACATGCAACAATGTTCAATGCATCAAAGACAGTGAAATTAAAGCACTCGACAAAAGTAGTTCCTTCACTTCCATATTCTCAAGTATTATTTGGGATGGACTTTAAATGCTGCCCTTGCCATCAATGCTCACACCTGTCTGCGAATGAAAAACTTCTTTAAAATAGTTACATTCTAGCAGAAAAACAATCAAAGCATGCCTCAGACTGCCCATGAACATACTTTAATTGATTGAACAATTAAAATATGGTGAAAAAATATTATTTTATATTTTTAAACAGATTGCAAAGAATGGTCATTATAATATTCCTACCTATAATGCTATACCAGAATTTCCAGTAATATTTCATTAACTATGTTTAATAAAAAATTAACATTCATCTCTGAAATGTTTCAGTTGTTTAATGATAACAACATCCTTTTGCAAAAAATTAATGTGGGCTAAATAAAGCAATTGTAACACCATTAAGATATTGAATGAATTATAAATTTTATAGGAATTCATCCTCAGCTGGTTAGAGTTTTTTATTGCCTCTGATTTTATAATAAACATTGTTGACAATTTTGAATGGGGAAATATTATGACAGATACACCAGCTATATTTAAATGCTATCAAAAATTAAACTGCTGAATCCTTGAACTAGGGTGTTGGTGTAAAGCCTTTCAGAGGCAGATTTTACTTCACAAATCTCAACTAAAGTTCAAGAGTGAATCAAAGTTAAACAATGTCTGAGGTTCTAATCTTGCCTAACCTCAGTGGAAAAAGCCTGCTTGCATTTACCCTATCTATACTCCTCATTATTTAGTATCACATCTTCCACGCCTGGTAGAGAGATCTAGTACAATCAAAAGGATCTAACTTTCTGAGGTAGCCAGCAATTTTTTAAAATTATGATTATTATCACCTGTGAATGTTTATGAACCTGTGAATTTGTCCATTTTCTCCCTTTTTAAAAGAATATTCAACTGCTTGTCTCAGCAATTGATTTGAACTCTAACGTCTCATTGCACTTTCTAAAAACCTTTTTTTCAAACTTTTTTTTGCTGCGCTTCAACTTGTAGGTAGTCATCTCAGGTTCATTTAAAACTTCCTTATCACCACTGTTATGTTTTGTAACTCCAAAACAAATAAAACTAATTGAAAGCAAGAACATGGAGCCAGGATTAACTCAAGTCTTAGTTTCATTTTTACTTTAAATGAAGAACCCACATATGACGTAGCGGCATGATGGCATTGGCTATTCATGCACTTTGTAACCATAATGAAGTATTTAACAGACAATATAAATTTACAATATTATTCAAATATTACTGAACTATCAAATACACAATGTTGTAAACCTCCTTAGAACCTCTCCAATGCCAGCACATCCTTCCTTAGATGTGGTGCTCAAAACTATTCCAAATATGATCTGAGCAATGCCTTATAAAGCCTCAACATTACAACCTTTCTTCTATATGCTAGTCCTATTTAAATGAATGCTAGCATTGTGTTTGGCTTCCTTATTACCAATGCAATCTGTAAGTTAACCTTTAGGGAATCCTGTATTGGGATTCCCAAGTCTCGTTGCACCTCTGATTACCAAATTTGCTTCCTGTTTAGAAAATAGTCTACTTCTCCAATCCTGCTCCCTGTTTTAAACAATAGTCTACATCTTTAATCCTTCCAGCAAAGTGCATGTGAAAAGTAATGGGTGGAAAAATAGGAATTTCTGTGACAGGATGAAGTCATTAAGAGGTGGATTGCAATTGAGATACTATAAGCTACTCTCTCTATCTTCACTTTGCCCTCTCCCTATCTGGAAACATCTGTCCATCACTCCACTGGTTCCACTCCTTGTCTCTCATCTCCCACCTCACCCTTTCCCTTGCCTCTTTATGCTGGCTATCTCCCCACTGCACTCTCTATCCTGATGCATGATCTTAACCTAAGATGTTGAATTTATTGATAACTTTCAAAAGGAAATGAGCATCCATTCTATAATGAAATCACCCTTGATAATGAAAAAAGTGCTCTTTGGGAACAAAGAGCAATGGAAATTTAGTGATAGATTGTGTAATGTGAAAAATAAAAAATCTAAGATTCAAATTTCTCTATTCCACAAAGCCCAGCATCAGTTTGCAATATCTGAAAATCAAAAAAGTACAAGCAAAGGAAATCTGAAATTAAAAATAAAACAAAATGTGCTGGGAATACAGAGATAAAAACAGAGAGAACATTTCAGGTCAATGACTCTCACTTCTCCTGTTCGGATGAAGGGACACCGGCGTGAAACATTAGCTCGAGTTCACTTTCTAAGGATGCTATCTGATCTACTGAGTATTTCCAGAACTTTCTGTTTGCAATAGAATTATTGCATTGTAATCTGACTCGTTGTGCTCTCTATTGCAAAGCATTAACTTCTAATACCAAAAAAGTAGCTATAGTATCAAATTATAGCATAATAGACTGATTAATCATCACAGATATAACATCCCATAAATAATGCCATTAATACCAGGCACACCCTTGTCTGCACAAATTAATATCTTATCTGCCTTTTAATTGTCAACCAATATTAAGGCATTGGTTTTAATAACTTTGCCACATCCACTATTTTTACCGCCAAGTAATATCAAGACATTGGATTTAATAACCCACTTGCTGAATCCTCAGATCAATGTCTATGGACTTTACATTGTTTTCGATTATGTTGCTATGATTGTCTTTCTAATTGGGATTTCTGTCTGGTTCATTATATTCTAACCACACTTTGGTTTTCCCCTTGTTCTTTGACTTATCATTTCTCCCAGTCTGATACTATTGTGTAGATGGTTTATTTCCAAAGAACTGAGTTTTATTTTTCTTTATTACCAATAGGATCAATTACATAGCTATAGCTTAAATCTCCCCCATTCCATTTCTCCCTGTAATCACCATATGAAACTTACTTACTGCCCATTATGCTGCTGCTGTTTAGGGCAGCTATGAAGGTCCTCCATCTCTGGTGGTGTTCAGGGCTTCCTTCATCATGTCAGTAGCTTCCTCTCAGTTTTCACTACTGTCAACCATACAAGTCCCACCAGGAGACTCGGGAATACCATCGCACTCAGGTGCAGAAGGACTCTTGATTGCTGTTTCATAACAATTTTGTTTCACCCTTAGCTGAAAACCACCGAACCCGGAGGACCGGTGGACCACTCCGAGTCTGGCTTCCCTTGACCTGTTTGGCATGGGTGACCCTACCAAGAGTGAAAGCACAAAGCCCTGACTCCAGCCAACATAGCTCTCTGAGTCATTGAGGCACGCAAGCCTCCAAATCCTATGACAAGGTTGTGGTCCTCTTGGAGGAATCATTATATGAAAGCTCGAGTTCACTCTCTAAGGATGCTATCTGATCTACTGAGTATTTCCAGAACTTTCTGTTTGCAATAGAATTATTGCATTGTAATCTGACTCCTTATGCTCGAGCAAATGTATAGTTGTACATTTCAGAAGGAGAAATAATCGGGCAGATTATTATTTAGATGGGGAGAAAATTCAAAAATCGGAAGTGCAAAGAGACTTGGGGGTCCTTGTGCAGGATACCCTAGAGGTTAACCACCAAGTTGGATCGGCGGCAAGGAAAGCGAATGCTATGTTGGCATTCATTTCAAGCGGAATAGTGTATAAGGGTAAGGAGGTGTTGATGAGGCTCTATGGGGCATTAGTGAGACCTCATTTGGAATATTGTGTGCAGTTTTGGGCCCCCTATCTTAGAAAGGATGTACTGATGTTGGAGAGAGTTCAGAGAAGATTTACGAGGATGATTCCTGGAATGCAGGGGTTAACAAATAAGGAGCGTTTGTCGGCTCTTGGACTGTATTCATTAGAGTATAGAAGAATGAGAGGGGATCTCATAGAAACATTTCGAATGTTGAAAGGGTTGGACAGAGTAGATGTGGAAAGGTTGTTTCCCTTGGTGGGTGAGTACAGGACAAGAGGCCATAGTCTTAGAACTAGAGGGTACCCAGTTAAAACAGAGATGAGGAGAAATTGTTTTAGCCAGAGGGTCATGGATTTGTGGAATTCGTTGCCACATACAGCTGTGGAGGCCCGATCATTGAGGGTGTTTAAGGAGGAGATTAACAGGTATCTAATTAGTCAGGGTATCAAGGGATATGGGGAAGAAGCTGGAAATTGGAACTAGATGGGTGAATAGTTTAGCTCATGGGGGAGCTGCGGAGCAGACTCGATGGGCCGAATGGCCTACTTCTGCTCCTTTGTCTTGTGATCTTGTGAAAGCAGTAGCTTTAATGAATCTATTAATTGCAGAGTCTCAGTATCTTGGTTTAGCCTTCAATTGCCTTTCTTCATCTTAAACATAATGCATCACAATATGGAATTTATTGTGTCATCAATATTGCGTCACAGGATTAAATATGTAGCCATTGAAACATATTGGAGCATGAAGGTCATTCTCTTATAGTTAAAATTTTATCCCCTTCATCCTTTGTTTTAATTTTACTAGGCCTAGAGGCCTGCAAAACAAGTGACACATGTACAATTTCCCATACTTTGAATTCATCAATGTTTCCATTAAATTAATTCCAATCTTAAGCTATTTCTTTCTTTTGTTATTAACTGTGTTCCTTTTGTTCTTAATCTCCTTCTGAACCTATGTAGAATTGGCCTTAAATCTTTATTTATTCTCACCATTCAATATCACTATATGTTTCTTTGATATGTATTAATGGATGAACTTGAAAAACTTTCTGCAACTTAAAAACTGAACATTCTATGAATCAGAGCTCTTATTTTTTTATGGGATCCACTTCTTACATGATTTGTTTTTCTCTGTACAATGAAAGCACACAAGGTATGGGTTTAGCACCAGAAACACAACTGGACCAAAAACCTATATACCATTACCACAAAAGATCAAAGATTGGTTAACTCATAGAGAATGATATGCTTCTTGCTCACCGGAGTCATTCCACCATCTAGACGACTCAAGTCAGGATGAAGTGTTCTTTGCTGACAAGGATGTGTGCAACTCCAGTAACGCTCAAGAAGCTTCACAACTTCTATGACAATAGAGTCCAATTTATTGGAACTAAATCCATCATCAAACAAATTTCCGTCCTGTGCCGCTGGCATGTTGTAAATGCAGCGCATGCCCACTATAGAGTGCAGAGCATTAATTCACAAAGGCTGCTTTAACAGAGCATCTCTGCCACCTGGGATCAGGTAGTGCATTAGTAAAGCTCTCCAAATCACATAGCATCCTGACTTGGGTGCCATGGAAGCACTGTTAGCGCGATACGATTACAGCTCAGGGCGTCGGAGTTCAGAGATCAGTGTTGGTGTTGTCTGTAAGGAGTCTCTATACTCCTTGTGGAATGCATGGGGTTTTTTCCAGGTCCTCCAGTTTCCTCCCACAGTCCAAATTAACCTACTGGGTAGGTTAACTGGTCATTGTAAATTGCCCTGTGTTTAGGTAGGGTTAAATCGGGGTTGTCGGGGGTTGCTGGATGCTGCAGGTCTGAGTACCAGAAGGACCTTTTCCACGCTGTATCTCTAAATAAAATAAATAAATATCATTGTTCCATTATCGCTACTGTACACTGGAACTGCTTAGCAGTATGAACTGCAGCAGTTAAACAAGCCAGCTTCTAGGCAGTTTCTCAAGGATCATTTGGGATGGGCAATCATTGCTGGCCTTGGCAGTGATGCCCATAAGCTGAAAATGACTAATACGAAAATACTTCAGATAAACTTTTGTTTCAAGTCAAAATACCTCCAGAGAACTATTTTCAGCTAATTATTTTTTGGCACATGAAGTGTGCTTTAAAAGGTTTAATTAATCCATTAAAAACCTACACCTTTAGCTGTCTTAATGATGCAGTGATAGAGAGGAAACTTCTGTTCTATCCCATTATCAAGACCAAACGGTTTTTAAATACTTAGAAACATAGAAAACCTACAGCACAATACAGGTCCTTCAGCCCACAATGCTGTGCCGAACATATACTTACTTTAGAAATTACCTAGGGTTACCCATAGCCCTCTATTTTTCTAAGCTCCATGTACCTATCCACAACTCTCTTAAAAGACCCTATTGTATCCGTCTCCACCACCGTCGCCAGCAGCCCATTCCACACACTCACCAATCTCTGTGTAAAAACTTACCCCTGACATCTCTGTACTTTCTTCCAAGCACCTTAAAACTGTGCTCTCTCATGCTAGCCATTTCAGCCCTGGGAAAAGCCTCTGACTGTCCACACGATCAGTGCCTCCCACCATCTTATACACCTCTATCAGGTGACCTCTCATCCTCCATCGCTCCAAGGAGAAAAGGCCAAGTTCACTCAAGCTATTCTCATAAGGCATGTTCCCCAATCCAAGCAACATCCTTGTAAATCTCCACTGCACCCTTTCTGTAGTTTCCACATCCTTCCTGTAGTGAGGTGACCAAAATTGAGCACAGTATTCCAAGTGGGGTCTAATCATGGTCCTATATAGCTGTAACATTACCTCTCGGCTCTTGAACTCAGTCCTATAGCTGATGAAAGCCAATGCACCATATGCCTTCTTAACCACACAGTAAACTACGCAGCACCTTTGAGTGTCCTGTGGACTCAGATCCCAAGATCCCTCTGATCCTCCACAATGCCAAGTCTTACCATTAATACTATATTCTGCCATTATATTTGACCTACCAAACTGAACTACCTCCCACTTATCTGGGTTGAACCACATCCTCAAAAAATTCAATCAGGCTTGTCAGGCACGACCTGCCTTTGACAAAGCCATGCTGACTATTCCTAATCATATTATGCCTCTCCAAATGTTCATAAATCCTGCCTCACAGGATCTCCTCCATCAACTTACCAACCACTGAAGTAAGACTCATTGGCCTATAATTTCCTGAGCAATCTCTACTCCCTTTCTTCAATAATGGAACAAGATCAGCAATCCTCCAATCCTCCGGAGCCTCTCTCATCCCCATTGATGATGCAAATATCATTGCCAGAGGCTCAGCAACCTCTTCCCTCACCCCCCACAGTAGCCTGGGGTATGTCTCGTCCAGTCCCAGTGACTTATCCAACTTGATGCTTTCCAAAAGCTCCAGCACATCCTTTTTTTTTAAATGGCTATATGCTCAATCTTTTCAGTCCATTGGAATTCATCCCTACAATCGTCAAGGTCCTTTTCCGAAGTGAATACTGAAGCAAGGTATTCATTAAGTACCTCCGCTATCTCCTCCAGTTCCATACACACTTTTCCACTGTCACACTTGATTGGTCCAATTCTCTCACATCTTATCCTCTTGCTCTTCAAATACTTATAGAATGCCTTAGGGTTTTCCTTAATCCTGCTCGCCAAGGTCTTCTCATGGCCCCTTCTGGCTCTCCTAATTTCGTTCTTAAGCTCCTTCCTGCTAGCCTTATAATTTTCTAGATCTCTATTATTACCTAGTTTTTTGAACCTTTCTTAAGCTTTCCTTTTCTTCTTGACTAGATTTTCAACAGCCTTTGTACACCATGGTTCCTGTACCCTACCTTCCTTTCCCTGTCTCCTTGGAGCATACCTATGCAGAACTCCATGCAAATATCCCTGAACATTTGCCACATTTCTGCCGTACATTTCCCTGAGAACATCTGTTCCCAATTTATGCTTCCAAGTTCCTGCCTGATAGCTTCATATTTACCCTTACTCCAATTAAACGTTTTCCTAACCTCTCTGTTCCTATCCCTCTCCAATGCTATGGTAAAGGAGATAGAATTGTGATCACTATCTCCAAAATGCTCTCCCACTGAGAGACCTGACACCTGACCAGGTTAATTTCCCAATACCAGATTCTCCTCTTGTAGGCTTATCTGCATATTGTGTCAGGAAGCCTTCCTGAACACACCTAACAAACTACACCCATCTTAACCCCTTGATCTAGGGACATGCCAATCAATATTGGGGAAATTAAAATCTCCCATCACAACAACCCTGTTATTATTGCACTGACTATGGTGTTTGCCAATGAGAGTATTTCCTCTGTTACTGGCAGTGCTTCCTTGGAGGTGCCTAGCTCCTCTTTCTCTGCACTGTCTCCCACAGAAATGTCCCGCTCTGGCCTGGAGCTCTCAGCTTGGATGTCAGGCATAGCCAGTGTCTGGCAGGAGGAGGTGATTGAGTCCAACTCTTTCATACATTGGGCAGACTCTTTAAGCACCTCTTGGATAATGCTGGTCGCAATGCCATCTGCCCATGGAACCATTCTCTCTGCTGTTGTCTCCTGCACATGTTTTCTCACCTCTCCTCCTTTCTTGGACATCTTCTTTCTGCCATACAGCAATTTACTCAAAGGCACACAAAATTGTTCCATAGGAACCTCAGTGGCTGCTAACCTGGGTTTGCCTTCCCCTTATCAGCAGACGGCATTTGTCCTTTGCTTTCTGTGCTTCCAAGTTCAAAACATGAATGAAATTCAAAATCTCAAATGTCAGGTATGATTTTACACTGTGCAGTGAAGTCCTATGAAAAGCACTTATTATTCTTCAGTGAATAAAATTATTCAGGGAAAATATTGATTATGAACACAGTAATGATCTCTAATTAGTTGGTTAGCATTTAAGATGAACTAAAATGTTAAAGATAATCTGTGGTTTAATTAGTCCAATTTTTGTTATGCTTATATTTTAATATTATTTCTTTGAAGTAATAACTCAGAAGACCTTTACTGCAGTAAAGCCCTCAGTTAGCAAAAGACCATAAGACATACAAGTGGAATTAGGCCATCTGGCCCATCGAGTCTGCTCCACCATTCAATCATCTCTGTTTTGAAAGGGCACCCCTCTATCCTGAGGCTGTGCCCTCTTGTCCTAGACTCTCCCACCTTTCCACATCTACTCTGTCTAGGCCTTTTAACATTTGAAAGATTTCAATGAGATCCCCCCCAGCCTTCTAAATTCCAGCAAGTAAAGAACCAGAGCCATCAAATGTTCCTCGGATGATAACCCTTTTATTTCTGGAATCATCCTATCGACCTAATGAGACCACAAGACATAGGTACAAAATTAGACCATCGGCCTATCAGGTCTGCTCCACCATTCGATCATAGCTAATATACTTTCCCTCTCAACCCCATTCTCCTGCCTGCTCCCTGTAATCTTTGATGCCCTTACTAAACAAGAACCTATCAACCTCCACTTTAAGTATACCCAATGACTTGGTCTCAACAGCTGTCTGGCAATGAACTCCACAGATTCACCTCCTCCTGGCTAAAGAAATGAGAGAAGATCACTCTGAATGGTCACTTTATAAAGCAAAACTTATTCTGATTTTGCATTGGTGACACAAGAAAATTGCTGATGTGGTTTTTGCAATCATGGACTTTGTCGAACATGTGGGGCTTTGTCAAACTGAAGATCTTTCTTCCTTTCAATGATTTATTTCCCATCATTTACAGAGCAAAATGTAGGCTGGTCCAATTTCTTTATTAAAAGCAAAAACGGCTGTGAATTTTGTGCCAGGTAATAAATCTTCAGCACAGCAAAGCTAGCTGGTAGAGTTTTAATAAAATTTTTTTGATAAAATTAAGATCCCGTCGACCTCATATTTTTAATTATGCTTCAGAAATGGGGCATTTGAGAATGATTGCATCCTGGCACCATTGGGGCCTGTCTAAATAACCTAAGGCAAGTCATTGCAGAACTCTTCTTAGAGAAGCTGTTTATAGAGGACAAATTTGTAACAATAATTCAGGGCTTCATTTAATATAAATTGACATGAGGATTGACCAATTTACCTAAAGTAGTTTATGATGTATTTTACACAGTTGACAAATTAGCAAATTTAGGTAGCAAGTTTTTAGCTTTAATTCAGTTAATTCATAAATGGGTTTCTCAATGCTGCAGCAGTGATTTGAATAGCTTAAAAGTTCTAAGTAAATTTATTACCAAAGTATATAATATGTCACCATATACAACCCTGAGATTCATTTTCTTGTGGGAATACTCAACAAATCCATAATAGAATCAATGAAATACCTCACCAGCCTGGGCGTTCAACCAAGTTGGTGAGGTCATGGCTGGTGCGGAGAGCTTTCGTGACCTCATTCATCTAAATTGGTGCCGTTGGGTTACACTGCACTTTACTTAGCACTCTCCAAGACAGTGCTAATGCTTTATGGTGCTTTTGGTCCTCCAGTCCAAATATTCATAACTATGTACTCCTCCATTCTTTAAGAAAGGACATCTCACTGCTACAGTATGCACTGCTGTGCTGGGAATCTGATGGAATTACTGCCCTCTGCTGGTGCTCTCTCAACAATGGATCGCTTCATGGTTGATTGTGGGGAGGTTGCCTACGAGGGGTGGCGTTGGGCTGTTCAGGATGAGCAGTTGTGGCTTCTCAACTCATAGGAGTGGAGCTCAGGGCTATATGGTGAGTGTTGTCCAGTGCTGGGAACAGGCAGCAACTTCTCATGCCCAAATCCTATGAACTCTCTTGTCATCTCCTGTTGGATGTGATGGAAGTTAGTGTTCCCATTCCTAGTTTAGCTGCATAGCTCTTCCCAGCCTTAATTTTTCTCAATAGTCACAGGTCAGTTTCACGCATGAATTCTGCTTATAAAATGTGTAAATTTACATTTCTCTATTCTTAATTCTGACTACTTTTAGTGCCTTACCTATTGCTTGTTTTATTATCAAAAAAATTCTCTTGTTGAGACATAATTGTCAATTATCCTGTTCCACAGGGTTTCCCCTATTTAATTGTTAATTAGTCTAAAAGGGCATTTGAAGTAACGTAAGTGTGTTATTAAGAATTCCCTCACATAGTGGTTTGTGCAGTCGCATTGGTCTGACCATTTTAGGAAGGCACATGTTTGGACAACAATTTAAACAACAGGCCAGATTGAAAAGGTCAAGGTCTCAGAACCGGAGGCAAGAGAGAGACCAATTCAGCTCATTGCTCTACAATGTTTGCTCAGCTCTGCACTGAACTGAGGGACTGGACTGTTTCCTGTTTGTGGACTTCAGTTCTGAATGCTATTTGCTTGCTTCTATCATTGGCATGAATTGTTTCATCCTCTCTGTACATTGGGTGTTTGACAGTCTTTTTTGTTTTAATGGGTTCTTTTGGATTTCTTTGTTTTGTGGCTGCCTGAAAGGAGACAAATCTCAAAGTTATATAAGTCTACTTTGAACTTTTAAAATTGCCTTCCCTGAACTGCAATAATGCACCATATGTATGACAACCTAATAGAGTAGATTCCTGTTAATAGGGACACATTGGGACCAGAACATTTTGACTCAATTAAGCAGCTGCCCCCAGTTAGCTAAATTTTCATGGAACTAGTAAAAAAAGACAAACTACCATTTAACTTAGTAACACGTTATGCATTTAAATGAAATACAGAACAAATACTACTAATTACACTACAGTGCCATAAAACTGTATTGGTTCCTAATAGTTATCAACAGAGGAATTGATCTGATCCACACTCCTATGTTCTTCTGATTGACTAAATAAACAAAATCAGCACCTACACCTGGTGCAGATGATGGACTGTCTTCATACAATGCTTTCGACAATTACGTACTCCAAATCTTTATTTTCATTGTAACATTCAAGATGATTGTTGATACTTTCAATACTTTGCAGTTTCTAACTTGCTGAAGTAGTAAAATAGTTTCATTTGCACTCCTAGCTGTTTCTGGCATCTCCAAGCCTGAATGCTTGAAACTACCGCGAGCAAGATAGTTCTGAATTGTCTTACTAGTTATTTCTCACCAACTATCAGTGACAAAAATTGCTGATTTTGAACATACACGCAACTGATATTATTTCAAAACTGTTTGCTCTGAGCACAGTGTAATATCTAACGGCCACACAATTGCATGCAACTGAGGTTAGTTAAACAACATTTGGCAACAATCTCCTGTCCCTATTAAGTGGTATAGTGTTCCAAATAAATGAAGGGAATCACATTTATTTTCTCAATTAGTTTTTGTTCTTTAAGGGTTGTCCCAAATAAGCGGCTGTCCCGATTAACCAATCTCCCTATTAACCAGGATCCACTCTATTGGTAATAATGTTCATGGTAATTATTTCTAATATTAGTTAATTACAAAATATATACTCAAAGTACATATGTTACCATATACAATGCTAAGAATCATTTTCTTGTGGGCATACTCTATAAATCTATAGAATAATACACATAAGATTTTCAATGAAAGACCGCACCTGAGTGCAGAGGACAACAAACTGCAAATAGAAAAAGAAAGAAAGAATAATAGATAAATAAATAAATAAGCAATAAATATCAAGAACATGTGACGAACAGTCCTTGAAAGTGAGTCTGTTGGTTGTGGAAACATTTCAATGATGGCACAAGTGAAATTGAGTGCAATTATCTCTTTTGGATCAAGAGCCTGATGGTTGAGGGGTAATAACTGTGCCTGAACCTGGAAGTGTGAGTGCTGAGGCCCCTGTACCATGTTCCTGATGACAGCGGTGAGAAGAAAGCATGTCTGGATGGTGGGGTCCCTGATAATGAACAGTGCTTTCCTGCAACAGCATTTCAAGTAGATGTGCTGAATGATGGGGAGGGCTTTGCCCGTGATGGACCGGCCCCTCTCCACTATGTTTTGTAGGATTTTCCATTCAAGCGCATTAATGTTTCCATACCAGGCTGGGATGCAGCCAGTTAATATATTCTCCACTACACATCTATAGTAGTTTGTCAAAGTTTTAGATGTCGTGCCCAATCTCCAAAAACTCTTAAGGAAGTAGAGGTGCTTTCTTTGTAATTGCACTTGTATGCTGGGCCCTGGGCAAGTCCTTTGAAATAATAACACCAAGGAAATTAAAGCTGCTGACCCTTTCCACCTCTGATCCTCCAATGAGGACTGGTTCATGGACCTCTAGTGTCCTTCTCCTGAACTCAATAAATCATCTATGTATTTTTACATTCCAGATTTAACTTGTAATTCTACTTTTAATCTTCCAACCAGCACATTGGGATTTAATCTTTGTTCTGGTTCAATCATTCAGGTCCCTGGATACCATTCAGTTATTTAACAACCAGGCTAAAATGCCAATTAACAGCTAAAAAGGAAAAAAATCAGACATGCCAACTATTTGTTTTCCACCATCAATAACAAAGCCACCAGACAATTCCAGCTTTCTTTCTTTTTTTTTGGTTTACCAACATGTTTCTAAACAGAGGTTGAACTTTTATAGCCACAGTAAGTTCTGTTAAAGTTCCATTCTTCATTTGAGTACCCAGTAATCTTCACGCTGATTTCTGTTTACAGAGTTTTGTCTTTCACCAAATATTCCAAGTCTAGGTCACTCCCACAATAGTTATATATTTAGCATGCATAAGAGAAAAACAGTTCTAAGTATCTTCTTTACATGCATCCAGCAGCTCTCCAATATCTCAAGTTGTTTATAGTGATAATGATGTTCTGGGTATCAAACACTTTGATAGCCTACATCCTTCACTTTCATCTCTCCATATAACTCTCTTTCTACTCCAAATCTAGTACTATTATAGGAATACTCAAACAAATTGCCTTTTTAAACGAGGAGAAAAACTATGGAAAATCAATGTTGAAATTAACGCAAAACTGCAACAAACGTCACCATGAAATTTTACTTTAAGTTCAGGAAATACAGGTACAGGTCTTCCCCATGTCTTTAAACTGTATGACCATAAGACCCTAAGATATTGGAGCAGATTATGCCATTCGGTCCATTAAGTCTGCTCTGTCTCATGGCTGATCCAATTTTCCTCTCAGCCCCAATCTCCTGGCTTCTCCCCGAATCCCTTCATGCCCAGACTAGTCAAGAATCTATCAACCTCTGCCTTAAGTATACATAAAGACTTGGCCTCCACAGCTGCCTGTGGCAAAGAGTTCCACAGATTCACACTTTCTGGCTAAAAAGATATTCTTCCTCACTCCATTTTAAATGAATGTCCCTCTATTCTGAGACTGTGTCTTCTGGTCTTAGACTCTCCCACCATTGGAAACATCTTCTCCACATCCACTCTATCAAGGCCTTTCACCATTCAATAGGTTTCAATGAGGTCACCCCTAGTTCTTCTGAATTCTAGCGAATACAGGCCCAGAGCCATCACACGCTCTTCATATAACAAGCCATTCAATCCTGGAATCATTTTCTTGAACCTCCTTTGAACTCTCTCCAGTTTCAGCACATCCTTTAAGATAAGGGGCCCAAACCTGCTGACAATACTCCAAGTGAAGCCTCACCAGTGCTTTATAAAGTTTCAACTTCATATCCATTCTCATTAAAGCACGAGAACTGCTTATAACCCAAGTAGTTTGCAAGTCATAAATGCAGCTATCTGGTAATATATTAGAAAAATATGGACCAAAAATGGGCAATGTGCATTTAAACCAGGGCGTTTAACTCAGTCATTCAGATATTAAGGTTTCAAGATTATTTTTTTTCAGAGCCTGCAGAGGGACTTGGACCAGCTGGAAAAATGGGCTGAAAAATGGCAGATGGAGTTTAATACAGACAAGTGTGAGGTATTGCACGTTGGAAGGACAGACCAAGGTAGAACATACAGGGTTAATGGTAAGGCACTTAGGAGTACAGTAGAACAGAGGGAACTGGGAATACAGATATAAAATTCCCTAAAAGTGGCGTCACAGGTAGATAGGGTCGTAAAGAGAGCTTTTGGTACATTGGCCTTTATTAATCAAAGTATTCAGTATAAGAGCTGGAATGTTATGATGAGGTTGTATAAGGCATTGGTGAGGCCAAATCTGGAGTATTGTGTTCAGTTTTGGTCACCAAGTTACAGGAAGGATATAAATAAAGTTGAAAGAGTGCAGAGAAGGTTTACAAGGATGTTGCCGGGACTTGAGAAACTCAGTTACAGAGAAAGGTTGAATAGGTTAGGACTTCATTCCCTGGAGCGTAGAAGAATGAGGGGAGATTTGATAGTATATAAAATTATGATGGGTATAGATAGAGTGAATGCAAGCAGGCTTTTTCCACTGAGGCAAGGGGAGAAAAAAACCAAAGGACATGGGTTAAGGGTGAAGGGGGAAAAGTTTAAAGGGAACATTGGGGGGGCTTCTTCACACAGAGAGTGGTGGGAGTATGGAATGAGCTGCCAGACGAGGTGGTAAATGCGGGTTCTTTTTTAACATTTAAGAATAAATTGGATAGATACATGGATGGGAGGTGTATGGAGGGATATGGTCCGTGTGCAGGTCAGTGGGACTAGGCAGGAAATGGTTCCACACAGCCAAGAAGGGCCAAAAGGCCTGTTTCTGTGCTGTAGTTTTTCTATGGTTTCTATGGTTTCTATTTTCATTTATCAGTATACAACTGTAAAAGAGAATTAAATGATTGTTAATCCGGATCCAATCCAGCATTTAGAAAAAAACACTCTAACATAGAGAAGACAATAAAAAAAAGTACAGTTAATATAAATTCTTATATTCTTATACATAGACTGATTGTATGTACATAAATTGACATTAGGTACAGGAGTATCTGTACATAAGATGACTGACAGGAAATGATAAAATAGTGGTGGTGGGGTGGGATAACATCTGAACATGTTGATCACCCTGATGACTTTAGGAAGTAACTGCTTTTGAACCTGTGTCTTGTGTGGGTGCTGTGTAGTCTCGTCCCTGATGGGAATGGGACAAAACAGCCCATGAGCAGGGTGGGTGGGATCCTTTATGACATCGCTGGCCTTTTCCGACACCTTTCTGTATTTCTGTCCTAGATGCTCACTAGGCTTATGCTGGAGATGAGTTAGGTAGTTTTAACTACCTGCTGTAGATTCCACCCCCCCCCCCACAGTGCAGTTTCTGTATCACACAGTGATGCAGCATGCTAGGATGCTCCCAGCTGCGCATCTATAGAAGGTCACGTATTGATGTGCATAGTTCAGCTCGCAACCTCCTCAGAAAGTAGAGGCATCAGTGAGCTTTCTTGACTGTGGAGGATGTGTTTGGGGAATATGAGAGGTTGTGCAAGATGTGATCTCCCAGGAGTTTGAAACTGCTCACAGTGTCCGCTGCTGTGTCACCAATATGAAGAGGGGTGTGAGTGATGCGAGATCTCCTGAAGTTGATAACCATCTCCTTTATCTTGTTAAGAATGAGGAAGAGGTTACTTGCCTGGCACCAGACCTCAAGGTCGCCCTCCTTCTCTCTGTCACAGTGAAGTGCATTCCCACATGGCAGAAGATGCCTACAGCCCCAGGGCAGCCAATAAATCCATTTCATCCATCTCCAAAATGCTGATTAATATCTACGTGCCATACTTAAGTCAGGCATTTGGAACCTGCGGAGAAACTGTATACTGGAAAAAGATTTTAAAAACTTGACATGAAAATGTGGAACTAGTGGCATACCTGCCCCTACCACTCCTCCCTCACAACATTCAGGGCCCCAGACAGTCCTTCCACGTGAGGCGGTGCTTCACCTACTGCCTTCAGTGCTCCCAGTGTGGCCTCCTGTTTACCGATGAGTCCTATCATAGATTGATTGGGAGACAGCTTTGCCAAGCACCTACGCTCCATCTGCCAGGAAAAGCCAGGTCTCCCGGTGGCCACCCATTTGAATTCTACTTCCCACTTTCATTCTGACATGTCGGTCCACGGCCTGCTCTACTGCTGTGATGAGGCCACACTCCGGTTGGAGGAGCAACACCTTATATTCCGTCTGGATAGCTTCCAGCCTGATGGCATGAACATCAATTTCTCGAACTTCCAGTAATTGACCCACCCGCCCTTCACCATTCCCCATTTCCATTTCCCTCTCACCTTATCGCCTTACCTGCCCATCACCTCCCTCTGGTGCTCCTCCCCCTTTCTTCCATAGTCTTCTACCCTCTATCAGATTTCCTCTTCTCCAGCCCTTTATCTCTTTCACTTACCAACTTCCTAGCTCTTTACTTCACCCCTCCCCACTTCTTGGCTTCACCTATCACCTACCACCTTGTACTTCCCCCCCTCCCCCTACCTTCTTGCTCTGACTTCTCGCCTTGTTTTCCAGTCTTGATGGAGGATCCCAGCACAGAACATCAACTGTCTAATCTTTACCATAGATGCTGCCTGATCTGTTGATTTCCTCCAGCATTTTGTGTGTGTTACGTGAAAAGGCAAGCTTGGTTCTAAGGAGAGGCATGCGGTCATAAGGTATATTTTATATAGGGAAACATCACTAACAGTACAACATTGGAAACAGAAAATAGTGACTTTGGCATTAGAAATTGCAAAAAGCATAGCCGTTATTAAGATTGTATTAAATACAGAGGTACTTATTGTACTAAACAGCATTTATCAAAGTGTTACTGCTTGCCAACTAAAAAGCTTGGAATGCTCTCAAGATGTACTGGTGCCTTCAGAAATTCTCCCTGGTGCTGACTTGTCCATAATATACTGCATTGCCTAAGTAATTACTAAAAAGAAGAGGTGGCTGATGTGAGTCTACAATCTAACCAGTGGACTGAAACGATTCACAATACTACAAATTAAGATACAGTAATTATGATACTGTATATTTGAACTGTCAATTGTCTCCCTCTTTTTAAAACGCATATAAATTTACCAATTCTTTCTTATCATACAGTTTTTTAAACAGAATCAGCACAATAACAAGCCCACTCATGTGACCAATTAACCTACTAACCCGTGCATCTTTGGAATGTAGGAGAAAACCAGAGAAAACCCACACGGTCACAGGGAGAACATACAGACCCCTTAGAGACAAGGTGGAATTGAACTCTGGTCACTGGCATTGTGATAGTGTAATGTTAATGACGAAAATCTTGGCTATCCATCACTTTTAAAGAACTTACCAGAGGTACAATAGTATTGGATTTGTACATTTCAGCATTTTTATGATAAATTTCTTATATCCACAATTAAATGTTGCATGTTCTTTCTAACTACATTAAAATCATATTTTAAAAGGCATGCTCATATCACCTTCAAATTTGTAATATGTTCCCAGCTGCAGGCACAGCACAAGATAGATAATTCAATGCTGTTTTATCCAGTAGGTGGCAATAAATCTTTTTGCTCCACAGTGCACCATTGCTCAATATTAAAATGGTTTCCTGAACCCTAACACTGGGAAAAAAATACAATTTAGTGACCACTTTATTAGGTACAGAAGTGGAACCAGGTATGGTCTTCTGCTGCTGTAGCCCATCTACTTCAGAGTTCGACATGTTGTGTGTTCAGAGATACTCTTCTGCACACCACTGCTGTAATGCGTGGTTATTTGAGTTACTGTCACTTCCTGTCAGCTTGAACCAGTCTGGCCATTTGCCTCTGACCTCTCTCATTAACAAGGCATTCCTGGCCACAGAACTGCTGTTCAAAGGGTGGGTTTTGTTTTCACACCTTTCTCTGTAAACTCTGGAGCAGGGGTCCCCAACTTTTTTTATGCCATGGACCCCTATCATTAACCAAGGGGTCAGTGGATCCCAGTTGGGAACCCCTGCTCTAGAAACTTGTGTGTGAAAATCCCAGGAGGGCAGCAGTTTCTGAGATACTCAAACCACCCCGTCTGGCACCAACAATCATTCCACAGTCAAAATCACTTGGATCACATTTCTTCCTTATTCTGATGTTCGGTCTGAATAACAACTGAACCTCGTGACCATGTCTGCATGCTTTTATGTACTGAGTTGCTCCCACATGTTTGGCTGATTGGATATTTGTATTAGTGACTAGATGTACCTAATAACATGGCCATTTAGGGTATATCTATCCTGAAAGTCACAAATTCTGTATAGTGTTAAAATCCAGAAATATTTTCTTATAATGAAAAAAAGTCTAAACTGAATATCTGAGATAAAAACTAAACATCTTGTAAACCGTTTTCCCTTCTGATAAGATATTACATATTTAGTAATTGAAGGTTCAAATATATTTTACACATCTGACTGTATTTCCAGCATTTTCTGTTTATTTTAGACATTCTCCACAGTAGTGTATTTAGTATTGATTATAACAATATTGTTGCTTCATGACTGTCACCCCCCTTAAAGGATACGCCTCCCAACTGAATGTACAGTTTTCAGCAACTTGCAAAGGCAGTCTGTGAAGAGAACTGCAATCACTTTGCTTGAGCACCTTTGCTTTCAGCATGTATATACCCTGCAACAGACTTAATCCAAGATTATATCTAGTGAGTTTGATCATTTTAGTTGAGTATGCTCATTGAACAATTCACAGACAAAACTATTTTATACTTGGAAAGACTTTGTGGTTGCCAGTCCTCCCTCTAAATACAAGCCCAGCTTTGCCACTTTCCACTCTCTCCAGTGGTGTAAGGGTTTTGCAGCTGTTCTACTTGGTAAATGGGACACTAATCTTATGCAAATTTGTTTAAATGTCTGTTCCTATTCCTATTAACAAGATTGTCTTCTTGAATTTACATTTGTCCTCATTCTGAATATTTTTATTCTTGTCTTCTGCCTCAATTTGTTATTCACCCTGAGTGTATGCTGTGATTTCTTGGCACCAATCTCCAGATCGACTTTCTGGTCTACCTAGAATCTACCTGGAAGATTTCTCTGACGTCAATTAACAAACGAAAATGCCTGTTAACAGTTTTCTGTAATCTATCTATAATTGCAAGCATTATTCAAAGCCACACATTGTAGGGGACACTTAAGGATCAAACAATATTGTCAACAAGACAGCCAGTTACCTCTCTGGAGGATCATAAACAGTACGATGGCAGTTGAAAAGTAACAAGCGTTTTAAGAAGCAAAAGCTGATAATGGTGATACATGTCCCTTTAGAGAATGCTATTGCAAATTAATCTAAAAAAAGTCTCAAGATTTTAGATCCTGTGCATTTATAAGAGCCCAACCATTTGAGGCTTTAAAAATTGCCTACATTTCTAGCAATTTTGAATTAAAAGTCTGCCTACATCCTGTAGAACATCTATAGCTGCCATTATAAACAGGAAACCTTTCAGGAAATTTTGTACATGACACTCTAGAAGACAGGTTGCATGGTTGTCCTTAAGATGTAAGACCACAGACATCTGTTTCTATAAACTGATGTTGATGTTTGAAGACTTCTTTTCTCTCTTAACTATTTGTTTTCTGCTATGCCAACAGTGGTCGTGTCTATTCTGAAACTCATACATGGGTTCCCAGCCTTTTTTATACCATGGAGCTTTACCATTAACCGAGTGGACCCCAGTTTGGGAACACCAGTGAGGAAGGTTATCAGCATTACTTTAGGACAACTAGAAAATACACTGTCGCTAATGTCACCCATTTTCCAAGGTCACTTTATAGAACTTGAAACCGAGAATAAGTGTGTGGGTCTTTGCTTGCCACTGTTCACTGTTATTCCTCATAGATTAAATTATATAAACATGCGATTCATTTCTATTCTATGATAATGTTCTTTTAATTAATGTTCATTGCTTGCTTGTAGAGACCCCTATAAAAATAAAATGAGAAACTAGTTCAATCTTTTTAATGAGCACCTAAATAAATTGTCGGTTAATGAATATATCAAATTCTGAAGATTATATCAGTGTAAATAATCTAGTAAATAAACATTAAAGAGTAATGTATTATTCAATAAATAAGTTCTTTGCAATGAAAAGTAAAGACGCAGGCTTTCTGCTTTCTAGCACAGAGACTGTTTAATGAATTAGGGAATATACAGCTAACAAAAAAAAACAAGTAGTGTCATTGGTCAATGCATGCAAGTCATTTCATGTAATGCATTTCTGCTACATTAATAGTGGGGGGGGGGCAATTGAACAGCTGATGGCAGTACAGTGCAAGAACACCATCATCTTCAATCATGGTTAAAGACAAGGCTGAAGAATTCTCAATCCACCATGGATTTTTTTCCTTATGAATTTCCACCATAAAACAAAGCATTTTCCAACTAATTTGATTCACTACCCAGGACATTCAGAAATGGTTGGGAACACTGGCTAAGGGCATACCAAATCAAATGGGATCAGACAATATTTTGGATGAGTACTCATACATAGGTACATATATACTGGAGACTGGTACTTCAGAACTAGCTGTGTCTCTCGCAAACCTGTTCCTGACACTGGCATCTACCCACAAGGTACCCCAGGTAAGTCCTATAAAAAAAAACAAGTCTAACTATTTAACATTTAGTCAGTAAATGTAAAATTATGGAAGGTGTCATGTGGACAAAAATATGTTATCAGCTGCTACACATGACGTGCTGGAGGAACTCAGCAGGCCAGGCAGCATCTGTGGAAAGAAATAAAGAGTCGATGTTTTGGGCTAAGACCCTTCATCAGGACTGGAAAGGAAGGGGGAAGAAGCCAGAATGAGATGTTGAGGGGAGGACAAGGAGTACAACTAGAAGGTAATCCAGGTGGGGAGGGGAGGGAAGTGAGAAGCCGGGAAGGGATTAGTGGAAAAGGTAAAGGGCTGCAGAAGAAGGAATCTGATAGAAAAGGAGAGTGGACTAGGGGAGAAAGAGAACGAGGAGGGGTGATAGGCAGGTGAGGAGAAAAGATGTAAGAGGGGAGTGGGAAAAGAGAAGGGAAAGGGAGGAGAAATTATGAGAAGTTAGAGAAATCAATGTTCATACTGTTTGCTACAGGCTTCCCAGACAGAATAGGAGGTGCTGCTCCTCCATCCTGAGAGTGGATTCATCGTGGCAGTAGAGGTGGCCATGGACCCACATGGCGGAATGGGAATAGGTGGTGGTTGGCTAAATGGTTGGTTACCTGGAAACCTTGTTTATTGTGGATAGTATGAAGGTGCTTGAATGTTGTGGTTATATATCTGATAGATAGATAGATAGATACTTTATTGATCCCAAAAGAAATTACAGTGTCACAGTAGCATCACTAAAGTGCTAGAAGAGAAGCAAGAAAGAATAAAAAAATAAGTTACCCCAAACAGTCAACAGGAGGGGATCATCACTTCTCCTGCGATAGATTATCTCGTCATAGAGCCTGATGGCCGAGGATAAGAATGACCTCATATAACACACTTTGGAGCAGAGCATTTGTCCTAGTCTATTACTAAAAGTGCTCCTCTGTTCAGCCAGGGTGGCATGCAGAGGGTGAGGTGCATTGCCTAGAATTGCCACAATTTTCCTCGGGTCCTTTGTTCTACCACAGCCTCCAGTGTGTCTGGTTTGACTCCTATAACAGAGCCAGCATTTCCCTTGAGCCTGTTGATATCACCCGTGTTGATGCCATTGTCCCAGCACATAGAAGATTGTACTGGTGACAATTGTCTGGTAGAACTTGTGAAGGAGAGATCTGCATACTCCAAAGGACCTCAGTCTCCTCAGGAAGTAGAGATGACTCTGGCCCTTCCTATACACAGCCTCTGTGTTGGTGCACCAACACTGAGCTACACTCAAGTCTATATTCCAGGTACACTCCCAAGCACTTGTACGTCCTCACCACATCCACATCCTCACTATCAATAGTAACGGGGAGTAGAGCAGGCTTAGTCTTCCTAAAGTCTATCACCATCTCCTTTACCTTATTAATGTTGAGCTGCAGACGATTCAGCTTGCATCAGGTGGGATATACTCTAATAATCTGCAGTTAGGGTACTGCCAGATTCACTCAGTTCCAGAATTCATTACAGTTTTGGTCCAAACATCAACCAATAACTGATCATACATGAGATTATACTGCTAAGCCCTTAATGTAAAAGCAGAATATGACCAAGTGTGAAGTCCTAGGAAAAACTGATCAAGGTACATCAACAGAAACACACTCCAATGTTTGAGTGGACGCTCCACATCCCAAAGAAGTTAACAAGAGGCCTTCAATCACTTGCCTACCACTCACTTTTTTTTAAAAGGAATGCAAAGGGGTCCTAGCCTGACAAGTTTATACATTTTCTGGTTCTATCTGACTACAGGCTTGCTGCTGGATTAGTAGAAGATTAGTAATGTGGTGCCAATGATGAAGGTGAGAAATGGAGAGACCAGTATTTACAGGCAATTTATCTCAATAAAATCATAAGAGATATGGGTAGAATTTGGCTATTTGGCCCATCATGGTCTGCTCCTTCATTCCATCATGTTGACTTACAACCCCTCTGAATCTTATTCTCTTCCCCTCTCCACAACCGTCCCCCCCATAACCATTGACGAATTTTAAATGTTCCCTATAACTTAGCCTCCACACCCATCTGTAGCAATGAATTCCACAGACTTACCGCCCTCTGGCTAAAAAAATTCACTTCATCTTTGTTCTAAAGGGACATCCTTCTATTCTGAGGCTCATTGCACAGATGGCCAGTTTGTTGGGCTAGAGATTCTGCTGCTATTTTTATTAATTGTTTCTGATATAGTGTTCATTGTTGAACAAACCTTCAGCACTGCTGTTCAGAATAGTGTTCAGAAGACTCTCGTGGGGGCAAGGTCACATGACTTGTCTCATGTTGCTGAGAATTTCATCAACTAAAGCACCTCCATACACAGTCTAAATTCTTCATTAACACCTCAACACAAGATTTGATCATGTGCCTTAAGGTTATTAATAGTCAACATTTTGTCTTTGAAAAAATGAACATTCACCATACTCAATTTTAAAGATTTAAACTATATGCAATCACTAGAATTGATCAGGAGATTAAAAAAAACACAAAACTTAAATAATCTCCATGGTCCACTGTACTCTGCTATCAGGGAGAAACGTCAATTGTTTATTTCTCACCATAGATGCTGCCTGACCAACTGAGTTCCTCCAGCATTTTGTGTGGGAGTTGCTCAAGATAATCTTCATCTAAGTTTTCAGTAAACCTTTAAGAGCTATTTGTATCTTGTATTTACAACAATTATGCTAATTTTAGCTCATTTCAGATGAAAAATTTTGTTCTGTAATATAGTTTATACAGAATTATACACAAAGTCCTGGAGGAACTCAGCAGGCCAGGCAGCATCTATGGAAAAGAGTAAATAGTCACTGTTTCGGCCAAGACCCTTCGCCAGATCCTGCTTACAATTTTCCATAAATGCTGCCTGGCCTGCTGAGTTCCTCCAGCACTTTGTGTGTATTACCTTGATTTCCAGCATCTGCAGATTTTCTCTTGTTTGTTACACAGAATTATATCCAGATGGATTGGTAATACTTGATTTCAAGAGAATGTGCAATAGACCTGAAACTGACAATCAAACAGACTTCCCATTTCACACAAGTGTTTTTGTTCTGAAAAAAACATACAAATTATGATTGATCAGTGTGTTTTTTCCTTTAAGAAACTACCAGCCGCTCTTAACTTGTGAATTATTTGCATGTTATATGCAACCCTCAGGCTTGCCCAGCTCATGTTCGTCTAGGGGAATCAGTCTTCGGCCCCGCCAAACCGAGTAATCGCGTTTGTGTGGATGCTGTGTAATGTACCCCCAGATGCAAACTCACAATGCAAAATGTCAGACAGTACACCATATGCAATTAAATGACTGAACTTTATGAATCTTAATCTGAATATAGGGTTAGTAATAAAAATTTTTAAAAAGGGTCCAAGTCAAGTCAAAGTCACGTAGGTGCTCACTCATTCGGCATTCTTCCACCATCGGTCTCCTACGAGCGTCGCCAACCTTCAAACCCTCAGATCCCAGTCCACTCCATCCGGTGGTCTACCAGCTCTACCACCACACACGTCTTCCCACTTCCTCTCTCCTGGACAAAAAACCGCGAAAACAACATCATTCCAGATACAAAAGACAAAACAACAATCTCCGATTGGCTAACATGCATACTACAATCCTGTTCTCTCCAGCCATAACCCAAACATTGCTGCTACAGAGAAAACGTTACCTCAGCAATGAACATTACAAAGAAGCCATTACATTAGCCTTAGCAGTGAAACATTACAAAGAAGCCATTATATTCTCCTTCCACCAAATTTAGTCATGTCCTCATGACGTTGAGATAATTCACCAACCCCTCCTGCAAAACACAAAGCCAAATCCAGGTGCAAAAGGCAGTGACATAGCTCCCCAAAACAGTAGAGTTCCCCCAGTGCTACATAGGCCAACCTATCTGGTGGTCTCCTAATTCTCTGAGGCTTCCGTACCTCCTCACCTAACTCTTCAGACTCAGACACTACTGGGGATACTTTGAGTCTACTTGGCGAGTTCTCACTTGATCTACCACTCATGTCCCCCTGCAACTCGGAGCCCCCTGTCCCATGTCCAAGCCCCACTTCCTCTCCTTCAGGGTCCTGCTGTAACCCAGGCTGCCCACAGATAGCCCCCCCGCAACTTCACCTGACTCAGTGGGAAAAGGGCCAGAAGTCTCTTCCTCAATCAATGGGGAGTTAGCGAAAGGCAGCATATACCACACATCCAGGTCATCATCCTCCGAATCAGTATCCGTCTCATGGGCGAGGCCCGGCCCAGCCTCTCCCGCTGCGGGCCCTGCAGTTGCCCCGCGTTTTTGCAGAGTCCTCTTACTAGGTGTAGGCTCCAAGTTGAGCTCTGGGTCTACCTGCACCTCTTGTCCCAGGGGCAACAGGTGGTTCTGATGGAGAATCTTGACAGGCCCATTCCCCTCCTCTAGTTTCACCCGGAAAACTGGTAGGTTTGGCATCTGACTCTCCACCACACAGAGTGTGGCCGCCCAGCAGTCAGCCAACTTATGCTTTCCAGGCAGCCCCAAATTCCTTATGAGGACTCGGTCTCCCGGCAGGAGTTGGGGGAACCTCACTTTCTGATCATACCTCCTCTTATTTCCTCAATTCTGCTTGGCTGCTGCGACCCCAGCCAATTCAAAAGCCATTTTCAGCTCTCTCCTCATATCAAACATGTACTTCAGATAAGGCTTCGGTAGTAAGTCACCCTCGTCAGTCTCAAAACAAAGGTCAATGGGCAACCTCGCCTCGCGCCCAAACATCAGATAATATGGCGAGTACCCATATTAAAGTAAAGTAATTCGCCAACCCTTCCTGCAAAACACAAAGCCCAATCCAGGTGCAAAAGGCAGTGACATTGCTGGTAAAATATTAAATGCCTGGGGGACAGGATGATTGTCACATTTTTTTTTGCTACAGTTGAGGTCCCTCTCCTTCTCCTCAGCAACAATTTACAAAATTGTGAAGTAAACTAAATTTGATAATTTCCCCCACCATTCATCCCTGAAACAAAGTCATTCTCCTTCCCAGAGAATTATTTAGTTATGGGATTATGAGAGGCAAAGATGGTCAGTCTTTTTCCCTGGACAGAAAAATCAAATAACAGAGGACATAGCTTTAAAGTGAGCAAGGAAAAGAGATTTACAAGGCAATTCTTTTCTCATAATGGTGGGTGCCTGGAACACATTACCAGGGAGATGGTGGAAGCAGAATTGAGAGTAATGTTTAAGAGACATTTAAACAAGAAGATGAACAGGTAGGGAATGAGTGATATAGACTATGCACACTGATAGGATTAATTTAAACTGGGCAACACACACAAAATGCTGTAGGAACTCAACAGGCAAGGCAGCATCTATGTAAAAGAGTACTGTCAAAGTTTCGGGCTGAGATCCATCATCAGGATGAATCTCTTTTCCCATAGATGCTGCCTGGCCTGCTGAGTTCCTCCAGCATTTTGTTGTATATTCCTTGGATTTCCAGCATCTGCATGATTTAAACTGGCATCATCATCAGTGCTGAATTGCTATACTGTTCTATATGTTCTCTAGACCTTCTACCATTCAGCAATAAAATAGTGCAGGGAAATGGTGATTGCCAATTGACATAACAGCCAAGAGATTCTCCTTTCTATTGTACAGTTGTGGGCTGGCTTTCATCAATGAGTAGGTGGAAGATAGTCATCTCCAAACAGAAGCAACTTAAATATGAGTAATTGGACGCATGGCCCAGTGGAATAATCTCTGAGAGAAAATTGATATTGTTTAATTATAATCAAAGACAGGATTTCTAAAGTTAAGGGTCATATCTGTCTAACTTGAAATTGACGAATTGGTGATGGAAGCATATCTAAATGGTTATTAACAAGGTATTTGACAAAAGAGCAAATTTGTTCGTTAACACATAAAAAGGAGGATTGGAAACTAATACCAGAACCAGCATGGCTATAAAATAAATGGTATAATTTAGCCTTCAGGAGATATTGGTTAAGCTTTTTTTTTAAAAACTGAGTAAGACAAACAGAGATTTAATTGAAGTATAAACAAAATGTAAGAAGCTTAGAGTAAATCAGGAGACAAATATGGGAGCCACAGATTTACGATAACAAATAGAAGGATTAAAAAGGATTGAGGAATATATATTAAGCTGAGTTTCTATATATATGCTTCCAAATTATAACATAGAACAGAACTGCACAGTACAGGCCTTCGGCCATATTGTTGCATCAGCCTTTTAACATACTCTACGATCAACCTAACCCTTCTCTCCAAAATAGCTCTCTATTTTTCAATTATCCATATGTCTGTCTAAGAGTTCCTTAAATACCCCAAATGAATCTGCCTTTAACACACACACACCCGCACCCCCCCCCCCCCCCCCGGGCAAGGCATTCCACGCACCCACCACTCTCTGTGTAAACAACTTACCTCTGACATCTCCCCACCCCACTATACTTTCCTTCAATTGCCTTAAACTTGTGGCCCCTTGTATTGGCCCTAGTACACACTTGGAACAGAAACTATTAAACACTTAATTATATTATAAATAGTTATGCACACCAATCTCACATTCGCTAAGGAATGATTGCATGAGATTGAATTCTATTAGCTAGCTGAAATGGAATAATGTTCATTATCTGGATACTGCCCATGATGTCGTTACAGCTGGACAGTGTAAGAGGAATATAACCACTGACTGTTTGTAGGAGCTATGCAACACGACACTTGCCAGCATGCAATATACAATGAAATATGAGCAAACAGAAGGTAGTTTTTCCCAAAAATCAATACAGAAGACTTTTAATAAATGAAGAGCAAAAGCTACAACTTCTGAGAAAACAAATAAATTCAATTTCCACCGGATCATCTTAGTAGTTTCACTATTTCAAGTAGCTAATTAATTTTCAGCCTGGAGTGGATGAAAACAGGAACATAAGTCTGTAGGGTTAACTAGTATATTTATAAAAGCACAGTTAGACACAAACACAAGAAAGTCTGCAAATGCTGGAAATCCAAAGCAACACACACAAAATGCTGGAAGAACTCACTAGGTCAAGCAGCAATTATGGAAAAGAGTGAACGGTCAACGTTCAGGGTCGAGACCCTTCTTTATGCCATTTAGAGACAAAAATGTATTTCTACCCCACCACCTTCAGATCTGGTTTGTGAGACAGCGTGAAGGAAGAAATACCAGATAACTCCTGTAAGAAATGTAGTAATCTTATAACAGACTTGATCCTAATATCATAACTGTGCAAGGGGATACTTTAGGCATGAGACTACCAGACCAAGGATCAGCAAACACAACGTGACCATGCATAGAATCTTTATCCATGAATTTAATCCCATGATTATTAGTTTGAAATTAGCTTTTCCAAATAGACTTTTAATTTGGAAAACTAATGAGTTTGTTCATAGATGAGAGATATATTAGACTCTGCAACTTCTCTCATGAAACTATTCCTCAAACAAACATAATTAGCATCTGTTAATCTAATTTTTGGTACCATTAGATAAGTTTCATATTGACAATTGCCACATAAGTTAAACTCAATCAGTCCAAGTTCCATGACTATATAAGCCAATGCAGAAGCCAATGCTATACAATGAAGATAAAATAATATTGTTCCTAGTAGATGATAATAAAAAAAACATGCAAGTGTTGGAAAACTGAAATAAAAACAGAAAATGCTGGTCAAGAAACATCTGTGAAGAGAAACTGCGTTAGCATCTCAGTTTAATGACCTTTTGTCACAATTTTCTAGCTTACTAAGGTGCAACTGAAAACTTTAGTAAATTGAAATTTTAACAGTCTTTCTAATCAACTACATTCATTAGTACCTCCTGTACCTAATAGTCACAGGGTGTATGTTCATGGTCTTCAGCTGCTGTAGCCCATCCACTTCAAGGTTAGAGGTTCTGTGTGTTCAGAGATGCTCTTCTGCACACCACTGTTGTAACGTGTGTTCATTTGAGTTACTGTCACCTTCCTGTCAGCTTGAACCAGTTTGTCCATTCTCCTTTGACCGTTCTCATTAACAAGGCGTTTTCAACCACAGAACTGCTGCTCAATGGATGCTCTTTGTTTTTTTTGCCCCAATCTCTGTAAACTCTAGAGATGGTTGTGTGCGAAAATCCCAGGGGATCAGCAGTTTCTGAGATATTCAAACCACCCCGACTGGCACCAACTGTTATTCCATGATCAAAGCCACTGTTTCCCCTTTCTGATGTTTGATCTGAACAACAGCTGAATCTCTTGCCTGCATGCTTTTATGCACTGAGCTGTTGTCATATGATTGGCTGATAAGATCGTTGTAATAGTGAGCAGATGTACATGTGCCCCTAATAAAGTAGCCACCGATTGCATATACTACTTATGGATGTTGCCACTCCTCTTTGATGCTAGTAATCAGAATGCCTGCCTTTCGTTCAGTTGAAAGGACTATTCTCATTGCAAAATACAGGATTTCTCTCTATTGTTCGAGCACATAGTTCTCCAGGCAAACGCATGGTCTTTATATAAAGCAGATTTTCATGTAACTTACCTCCACTTTCTCATTACGCACCTTCAGAGACTAGATATGAAATCCCACCTTGGCTGCTGTGGGAATTAAATTCAGTTAATAATCTGAATTAAAACTAATCTAATCTTTTAGTAATGATGCCTGCCAAGCTATTGGATTTGTCAAAAAAATACATGGCTGAGGGAAGGGAATCTGCTAGTCCTCCCAAACTTGCCTTTGTGTGAGCCCAAAACTACTTTGGTTTCCTTCCAAAGTGGCCTAGCAAACTACTTAGTTCAGGATCAAATGGGCAATATGTGCAGGCCAGGGTAGTGTGTGACTGGATAGGTTTTGGCAGTGACACCTCATCCTGAAAAATAACTAAATCTTAAATACTAAACCAGTATCAACTAAACAGTCGGCTTTACTGTTAATGTTCACTATCTTAAACGTTCGTTCTCTCTACCTCCAATACATCATTGCTCCATTATTCATGTGGACAAAACAGACTGTAATTACTTGCTTAGGCTACTCCAGCGCATCTCTGAAACCATTACTTCTATAAACGACGACAAAGGCAGAATGTCTTCATGGAGAGAACTCCCTCCCCAATAGCACACTGGGAATACATAAGATTTGGAGTAGTTCAAGAGAATAACTCACCACCTCCTCCCCATTTGCAATTAGAGAGGACAGAATTGCAGGCTTTGTCAGCAATGCTCAGAAAAATGCATCAAATTGTCCATGGCAAGTAAAAAAGATCACATTCCTGCCATGTCGATTGGAACATGCTCTCTCTGCATTACCATAAGATACGGAACTGTAGTAACGAAAGCAATAAACCTGCTGAAATCCTCCAATCACCATCTAGATTCATTGATTTATCACCACTGGGCACAGTAATCCCACATGCCTTCCTTTCCAACTCACAAGAATCAAAATTGTAAGGACTCTCTACCTGTTATGTATGTGACAATCACCACCAATTTGCCCATTGCAGCTAAGGTTTCCTTTCCCTATTCCTCCTTTGTTTATCCACAAGACGTTGACCACACTTGAAACAATGATACACAGTCATTTCAAATTATTAACTTTCCTAGCTGCTGTGGTGGAATCAAACTCGTGTCTCGATATTAAAAGTGCAGGTCTTCAGATGCTAATCGAGTACATTAACCACTACCACGCCATTATGATTAATGATATTTATTTTTTATAAGGTGCTTATTGTAGCATAACAAACCTCATTCAACTTTTCTAAGTTCCTAGGGTTAATGAAAGAATTTATGTAATGAATGCAACAGTCTACCATAATGTGAAAAGATAAATTGCAGATATGTATATTTTAATTTGTTTTGAACAGATGCTTTATATGTTTCTGAGAACTGTAAAAGATTTCAAAGCTGACTAATACAGCAAAGCTCTTGTACACAATAATACCCACAGAGGATTTTTAACCTTTGTTGATTCTTTGATAATGCTCTCCAACTAACTAGCCACTCTTTTCCTCCTTCCTTGTAAGCCTTATAATTTTTTCCCTTTAAGTATTTTTAACATAATTTTGATTATTACTGTTGAGATTTATCAGTAACCTATGGATTCACTTTCAAGGACTCTTCACTCATGTTCTCGATATTTATTGCTTATTATTATTTTTCTATTTGCACAGTTTGTTGTCTTTGCACATTGATTGTATGTCCATCCTATTGGGTGTGCTCTTTCATTGATTCTATTGTTTCTTGTACTTACTGTGAATGCCTGCAAGAAAATGAATCTCAGGTTTGAATATGGTGACATATATGCACTTTGACAGTAAATTTATTTTGAACTTTGAACTTCTGTATTTTACTAAATTTGTCAATTCTGCATCAGCTGCAAGCTCTGAAATTATGCTCTATAAATTTAATTTATTTAAGAGAAAGAAAAAGTAATCGCCCAAATGCGCTCAGAATGATAGGCAAACTTTGCAAAGTGGTTTTGAGAGCTAAAAGTACGATAAAAATCCACATGGAATATCTTTCAAGTGTTATAAATAAAATGTAGCATTATCAACAGATCGTACTTGAAGACAGATTTAGAGGGAAAGAGGGAAAAAACATCGGAGTGGCTTGACAGAAGACTGAATCGTCAATCAGATGTCTAATGGGTGATGAACTGAACGGCCACCTTCTGCACCATAAAAGACTTGTGATTCAAACATATCATCAAAGGTATAATTAAGATTCCCTGATTTACTTAATTTACAGCAACTTTTATCAATGCATGTATTGTTGATTATTATCCACTTAGGGAATAGTTTTAGGAGCAATACACTAAAAATTTAAGTTGTGGTGAAAAGTCATTGCCCTAAAATATTGAATGTGTTTCTCTCAGCTAATCTGCTAAGTATTTCTAGCATTTATTGTATTCATACTCTGGCATGCATTTGGTCCATAAGGCCGTCGTTCAACAACAACTGCTTTTATTGTGATAAGCACAATAACAGACCGGGTGCAATATCCCAGGGAGAGAACCCACTTAGTCACATACAGATGGGGGAGGTGATTATTACACACCCCAGTTACAATCAGGGTGACCCACAAACGCACATGCAAATAAGTGTACAACCCAAGCTAAAATGTAACAATAAATGAACTTGAACTTCCCACCATAACCCCACAAAAGCATTTTAACACAAGAACAATGAACAGCATTGGTCATTAGAAATGCGGGGCAGGCTGTCAACCACGCCCCTCCCCTGGAGTGTCACAATGCCCCCACCCAGGGGGGTCAACCATCCTCAGCAACCCCAGAGCCCATAACAAAGTCCAAAAGTCACTGGGGTGCTGGGAGGTTTCCGGATGCCCCAGGGGAGGCACTGTCGGTAAGGCAAGAGGCAGGGCACCTGGAGTGTCACTTCCTTCCTTCACCCTTGCTGGTTTGGTGGTGGCCAAGGGCTGATAAGTTGCCAGCACATCGGAGATGCAGTTGAGTGTCTCTCCCAGTAAGCTTCCCAGCTTGAGGGATAGTCTCTTCTTCTGGGAGGGGCAGATGACTCATACTGGGGCACCCACTATGTAATGCTGTATTGGCACCATAGACTGGCAGCCCAGCTCCTTCTGGGACGTGCGCAAGTATCGCAGCAGTACATGAACAGCTTCATGTCCTGCCTGTACCCAGGCCAACAGAAGCATTGCACAGCTTGCCCAACAACTTTGCAACCCCGAAATGGCCGGCCCCCACCAGCTTGTTCATCAACTGCTGCACCATGGTGCCTAGCACCTAGGGGACCACGAGCTGCAGGAGGTGACTGTCGCCGGCGGAAAACCGGAACAGCAAACCATCGCGCACGTCCAGCATCCCCCACTGAGAGTATAGGGCTTTGGTCTCTGGATCCAGGGCAGAGACCTCCCCCACTTCCCCCACCCCACCAAGGCCACCGTCCAACGCTCAGCCTTCTCCTCACCAGGGCCTGCACGGGATCTCTCTCCTGCTCTCTGCACAGCCTCTGTTGGTCAATGGTGGGGAGGTCGACCTCGTCGCCGGCTGCCCCCTGAAGTGCTGCCACCGCCACCTGCCCCTGGTCCTGCTGTGTTGCATTGGAGCTTTGTGGGGGTGTGCTGCACAGCGGCAGGCTGCTGTGAGACTGCTGGTGGTGGCTGTTGCCCCCACTGAGCCAACTTTCTGGAGTTGCCCTGCCGGAGAATCACGGCTTCAGCACCAAGGTAGAGTGTTGCCCCCGGCACATCCACAGAGGCGAGAGCAGGTCCAGCCCAATGATACAGGACTCCCGGATGTCAGCTAGCCAGACCTCATGCTCCACAGTGTTTTTCCCCAATGCGATACGCAGCCTCCTTTTCCCACACAGTCACCAGTGACCGTAGCCAGTTGAACCACCATCATTGTCCACCCAGGCAGGGGTGCCTGGTCCGTGTTGGGGAGGACACCCGGACAGATGATGGCTACGGTTGACCCTGTGCCCACCAACACTTGGTATCTGATGTCGCCTTGCTGTTTCTTAACTCTACCCACAAGGGTTCTAGACCTTCCAATCTTATGTCATCTGTTAGAAACAGACTTATTCAGGAATCCAGATGAGGCCTGGTTGAGGTGACAGGGAGGATGGGGACAGAGCACAGGAAGTGTTTATGAAATTTCAACTGCCATCTTACCATTATATCTTATTTTTAAACTTTACATCCCCAAGAATGTACCTGATTTGAATAGTTGTACCACAAAGATGTAAGAGAAACTTTATTTTGCAACATTTCACTAGGTTGACTATTTTTACATGTTTTATGTATTGTTGTCTACTTGTATATACAAGAGATGATCACCAGTGATGGAATTTTGCATAAAATTACAGAATTTATAGAATTTATTGGGTTTAGATTTTTTTTTGTATAATAAAATTATTACATTTCATATTATGATTTAATTTAATTTACATAAATATAGGGTAATGAGATTGCAAGTGTGACTCAAATATAATTTGGTGTTATTTTATCTTTTTTAGACATAATATATATCTTCATCTGCTCTATATTCTTCTATGTAGAAGTTAATAAAAATATTGAAAAAGAAAAGAATTTACAGTATAAAAACAAATTATTTAGCCAATGCTTGTGTTTATACTCCATACCAGCTTTCTATTCTTTTTAATTAAATTCACACCATAAATCTATTCCTCTATTATTTCCTCTTACATATCTGTCCAGCTTCCCTTAAGTGTATCGATACTATTAGCTTCCACGTTTCCATCTGGTAGCACATTTCGCATTTTCTCCATTCTCAGTAAAAATATATCCATTGTGTTTTTTCTGTCAGTATATTAGTATCTGTCTTATGTTTATGGCAGTTGTTGTTTACTTTTACTGGTGAAACACCCTGTTTCCTTGGCGGCGTAAGTGTAGGGAAGACAGTCTCTGGTCCCGCCAGAACTGTGAGACTGTGACGGCTCTCTCACCCCAAACCCCAGTTTGTGTGGATGCTGTGTAATTTGCTACCCTGTTACAAATTAGTGCCATGAACTAATACAGTACACTGCATATGATTAAAGGAATTATATCTGTGAATCTTAATTAAAGGGTTAGTGAAGAATAACAAAAAGAAAAGGGCACATCTTAATTAAACAGCCATGTGTGCACAAGCTGGAACTCATTTGAACTTCTTGGTCACTCATGTGCTGGGCCCTCTGTCTGCGTGAAAGCTCACACCATGTTCTGAACGTTGCTCACAATCCATCTCATAAAAACAGGTCTCCCACCGGTTCGTATCCTATGACCGGTTCTCCCCAGCGTCTTCTCTCTTTACCTCCTGCCAAACAAAACCCCCAAGACCAATCTCAGTTACCCTCATCAAAAAAACATCCTCCCAGTTCTGGCATCCTAACCGGCTGGCACACGTTCCACATCATCCCTGATCATCAACAATAACCCAAACAGGCTGAAAGTAGAACAGACTGCTCCTACAGAACTGCTAAATGAAATACCTACAGCATAACAGTAAAGATATGAACCAGGGCATTATACCACTGAAAACATTTTCTTTATGAATGCATTATGAAATATTTTCTTAATGCAAACAAGTGCGAGGTGTTGCACTTTGGTTGGACCAACCAGGGTAGGTCTTACACAGCGATCAGTAGAGCACTGAGGAGTGTGGTACAACAAAGGGATTTGGGAATGCAGGTCCATAATTCATTGAAAGTGGCATTACAGGTAAATAGGGTCGTAAAGAAAGCTGTTGGCGGATTGGCTTTCATAAATTAATGTATTGAGCACAAGAGATGGGATGTTATGTTGAAGTTGTATAAGACGTTGGTGAGGCCTAATTTGGAGTATTGTGTGCAGTTTTGGTCACCTACATACAGGAAAGATTTAAGCAAAGTTGAAAGGGTATAGAGAAAATTTCCAAGGTTGTGGGACCTGGGTTATAAGGAAAGATTGAATAGGTTAAGACTGTATTCCTTAGAACATAGAAGATTGAAAGAAGATTTGATAGAGACATACAAAATTATGAGGGGTATAGATAGGGTAAGTGCAAGCAGGCCTTTTCTACTGAGGTTGGGTGGGACTACAACCAGAGGTCATGGGGAAAGGTGAAAAGCTTAAGGGGAACATGAGGGGAAACTTCTTCACTCAGAGGGTTGTGAGAGTGTGGAACAAGCTGCCAGCACAAGTGATGCATACAAGCCTGATTTTAATGCTTAAGAGAAGTTTGGATAGATGCATGGATGGCTATAATCCTGGAACAGATCAATGGGTGTAGGCAGTTTAAATGGGTTCAGCATGGACTAGATGGGCCAAAGGGCCTATTTCTATGCTGTGTTTCTCTCTGCTTCCATGACTGCTCTTGAACTCTTCCTTAATTTTGAAGACATACTGTAGATATAAAGTTACATCTCTGCCTTGAGAAATGCTCTCATCTGTCCAGTGTTTCTAATGATCTTACAACAAAGTTGTTAATTCTTGTCTGAGAATTAATTATCAGTTTTAAACAGCATTTTGTACATAACTCAAATGAATAGTTCAAGGCCACATTCTTGAGTCTAAAACCCACCTAAGGTATGATTTTGCCAAGGACTGGCAGCCCGAGGGGGCCTGTCCTGTGGTTGGAGACCTATTTGTGTGTGTGAATGGGTGGAGGGTGGAGGGTTGGGGGGAAAAAGGCTTGTTTTGTTGTTGTTACTGCTCCTTCTTGTGTTGTACGACCGAACATTGTGGACATACGTGAGGAAATAGTTAATTGTTATTCCTCATTGGTACATGTCAAAATAAAATGGAAGTTCAAGGATAAAATGGTTTTCCCCCTTACTGATCAATGTTTTGTCTCTATTTTGAATGCACATCATTAAGATGAGATAATGGTAAAGAATATTTACCCCTTTGCAGATCTGTCGTCTCTGTTTTCCCAAATTATGTGTCTGGACTGACGGTTGTAACAGATAAGGGTGTGCAGCTGGTATCATTAGGGATGGAAAAGTACTGGGATGATACTGTAATTATATCATAGTTTTGAAGGAATCTTAAAGGGTATAAGAAGGGACACTTTCTTTGTGCAAGGCAGAATCATCTTTCAGACTAAGTCATAACTAGTGCCAGTGCTAGGAGTTGGAGATCGGGAAGAACTTTGTCTTAGGGTAGGTCATGACCAATGCTCAATAGTTCAATAGTTCCTTATAATGTCAAAGAAATGTATACAATACACATCCTAAAATTCTTGTTCTTCACAGACATCCATCAAAACAGAAGAGTGTCCCAAAGAATGAGTGACAGTAAAAACATTGGAACCCCAAAGCCCCACTACACCCCCCTCCCACACACAAGCAGCAGCAAATCAATGACCCTCTCCCACTTACTTCAGCAAAAACAAACATCAGTGCCCTCCACCCACCAAGCAAGCAATAGCAAAGTCCCCAAGAAAGACCATGATCGGTAATACAGCAAAAACTAATCGTCATCCGACAATTCAACAAAGAACGGGCTCGCTCTCACTAATAAAGGGAAAGAGATGTGTCCTCTTTTCACAGTGAGAGGGGAGACCAACAAAGACAAACAACTCACTGATATACAGTGTTAAAGTCTGCCACGCTGCTTTCTTCTCCAAGTTCTCCGACTCGAGAATCAGCAACAAACTCTTCCCCCACCAACGAGAGGAGAGAGAATGCGCGTGATTTGCTGAGTACCGAGCTCCTGACAGCAGATCTACTGTTCCCCGATGTTCCATTTTCTCCCATGATGCTTCAGTGAGCAGCACCCAGCATAGAATCAGCTCATATCCAGGGCCGCAAAACCTTGGAACCCTGAAGGTGCGCTTGTCTTCTAGGCCGCATCCTTGGGATATCAAAAAACGGCTGGTTGATGAGCCCCAAGAACGGTTCCAACCACCACAAAGAACAGAAGTTTGAGCATAGCTCCAGGTCAGGGTCTGCAACAGAATCCCATCCACCTTGAAAAGGGAAAAGAGAGACATTAAAGGTAGAAATAAGCTGTTTCTGCAGATAAGCTCAAAGGAGTCGCTGCTGAGCCCCATCGTGATGCTAATTGTCGGAGACAGGATCCAGGACATTGAGCGAATTAGAGAGAGTGAAAGAGAGTGGAAAAGGCTGACAGTTTGTCAGATCTGCAACACTGCAGAGATCAGCATATTAAGTGGATGTTGTGCATTATGTTATTTTCTGTACTACTACTGAAGTAATAATTTGCTTTTCTTTCTATATTGCATTTCTGTTAGTTCTAATAGTGATTTCTCGTGGCCTTCGACACGTGTGCAGTGCCTCCCTTTGTTTGTGAATACATCGGTGAATGGCCTGAGCTGAATCAGAAAAAAAAACACAGAACGAATTTTAAAATAATTTTCATTCCAGCATGCTATGTTAGCGCGGGAATGTGTGGCGACACTTGCGAGCTGCCCTCAGCACATCCTTAGCTTTGTTGGTTGTTAATGCAAATGACATATTTTACTGTATACTTCAATGCACGTGTGATAATTAAATCTAAATCTGCATCTATAATGGAACTCAACTGCTGAGTTCAACGCCAGAATATAGTGTTCACCCAGTGAGCAAAAGACAACAAACGTTGTAAATACAAAAAGAAAGAAATAATAAATAAGCAATAAATATCGAGATGAAGAGTCCTTGAAAGTGAGTCCACAGGTTGAGGGAACATTTCAATGAGTAAAGTTATCCCCTTTGGTTCAAGAGCCTGATGGTAGAGAGGTAATAATTGGTCCTGGACCTGGTGGTGTGGGTCTTGAGACTCCTGTATCCTCTTCCTGATGGCAGCGGCAACGAGAAGAGAGCACTGCCTGGGTGGTGCGGTCCCTGATTATAAACGCTGCTTTCCTGCAACAACGTGTCTTGAAGATGTGTTCAGTGGTGGGGAGGGCTTTAACCATGATGGACTGGGCCGTGTCCACTACCTTTTGTAGGATTTTTCATTCAAGAGTATCGGTGATGCAGTCACACATCTCTGCAAGTTTGTCAAAGTTTTGGATGTCATATCAAATCTTTGCAAACTCCTGAGGAAGTAGGGGCACTGCTGTGTTGTGCTGTGGTTCATCTGTAGAAATATGCGAGTGTCTTTGGTGACACAAGTCTCCTCAAACTCCAAATGACATATAGCTGCTGTTGTACCTTCTTTGTAATTGCATCAATATGTTGGGCCCAGGATAGGTCTTCAGAGATGTTGACACCCAGGAGATTGAAACTGCTTAGCCTTTCCACTGCTGATCCCTCCATAAGGACTGTTGTTCCATCAACTTCCCCTTCCTAAGGTCCACAATCAATTCCTAGCTCTTACTGATGTTAAGTGCAAGGTTGTTTCTGTGACACTAGTCAACTATCTCACTCCTGTACGCCTCATTGTCACCATCTGAAATTCTGGCAACAATAGTTCAGTCGACAAATTTATAGAGAGCATGTTTGCGTTGTCACAAACACTAACCACACGGTCATGGGTGTCAAGAGAGTGAAGCAGTGGGCTCAGCATGCGTCCCTGAGGTCTGCCAGTGTTGATTGTCAGTGAGGAAGCACTGTTATTTCCAATCTGCACAGACTGTGGTCTCCCAGTGAGGAAGTCAAGGATCCAGTTGCAGAGGGAGGTACAGAGGCTTTGGAGGTAATGAGGGTATGATCGTGTCGTATGCTGAGATGTAATCAATAGACAGCAGCCTGACATAGGTGTTACTATTGTCCAGGTGATCCAAGGCCGAATGGAGAGCCAGTGAGATTGCCTCTGCTGTAGATCTATTGTAGCGCTAGACAAATTGCAGTGGGTCCAGGTCCTTGTTCAGGCAGGAGTTGATTCTTGCCACAACCAACCTCCTAAAGCACCTCATCACTGTAGATGTGAGTGCCATGGGGCAATAATCATTGAGGCAGCTCTTCTTGGGCACTGGTATGATTGGTGCCCCTTTGAAACAGGTGGGAACCTCTGAATGCAGCAATGAGGGACTGAAAATGTCCCTGAACACTCCTGCCAGTTGGCTGCCACAGGTTTTCAGAGCCCCACCAGGTATACCATCAAGGCCTGATGCCTTGCAAGAGTTCAGCCTCTTGAAAGATATTCTGATATCGGCCTCTGAGACAGAAATCACAGGGTCACCAGATGCTGCAGGAATCCGCACGGATGGAATTTTTATTCTCCCTTTCAAAGCATGTATAAAAGGCATTGAGAAAATCTGTGAGTGAGGCACCTCAGTCATTCATGGTGTTAGATTTCGCTTTGTAGGAAGTAATGGCCTGCAAACTCTGCCAGAGCTGATGTGCATTTGATTCTGTCTCTAACCTCAATCAGAATTGCCTTTTCACTCCTAAAATAGTCTTCCGTAGGTTGTACCTGGAATTCTAGTGTAGTTCTGTATCAGAGGTCTTGAATGCCATAGATCTAGCCCTCTGCGCAGTACAAATCTCCTAGTTCATCCACAGCTTTTGATTTGGGTATGTCCAGTATGTTCTCGAAGGCACACACTCATCCACACAGCTCTTGATCAAATTTTTGACAACTGTGGCGTATTCATTCAGACTTGAAGATGAATCCCCAAATATCATCCAGTCCACCAACTCAAAACTGTTCTTTAAGCACTCCTCTGCCTCCCTTGACTATGCCTTCTTGGTCCTTATCACTGGTGCTGCAGTTACATGCAGTTAATGTTCAAGATGATTCCTGGGATTCACAATATATCAGCTGTTTACTGAGTAAGGCAAATCACATGGTCTACTGGGAGGTCAATCGATACTGTAGTTCTGTGGCCTGGAATGCATTTATTGAGAAACTTAAAAAATTGACCATGTGGGTTTCTTCCCAGAGTGCAAAGTTGATAGGTTTTAATTGGTCATTGTAAATTGGCCCATGATTAGGCTAGGGTTAAATGTTGGGGGGGGGGGGGGTTGCTTGGCAGCGTGGCTCAAAGGGCCAATTCCAAATCCAAAGGAAAGATTTTGCAGTGTCGACCATAGCCTTGGTCCCCTACTCTCCTTAAACTTGTTCCCTTTAGGGTACATCATTAGAGCGCATAAACTTGATTTCCACAGTTATCCAAATGACACACAATTGTATATCTTGTTTAAGTCCTATGGCGACACCCTATCTTCTTTGACTTCTGGTATGGCTGAAATAAACAAATGGCTGAGCAATAATTTTCTAAAACTAAATGAGGAAAAAAATAAAATACTTTTGGTTGGTCTCACAGCCAAAAGAAACAGACTTCTTCATAAACTTGAGAACTTGGCTCCCCTTGATTCAGATTTGGATTTTAAATCCCACATAAAGAAAGTGACAAGTGCAGCATTTCTACACTTAGTTTTTTCAACACTATTCCAGACTTTCATTGACAAAAAAAGGAATATCATCAAATTTACTCTTTATAATGCCTAGTGAAATGATTAATCAGCTTTCTTATAACAGTAGGAAATTACCTTCCCCTTTGTTATTGACAAAAACTACAGAATGGTACAACTTTACAAAGGGACAGAATTCTGTGGTCATTCTTATTTTCCCATTTAAACCTTACACAATGTGTCACAATATACGTGATTGTGAAGGAGTGTACTCTGTCAAGGTTTAGTTAAGTCACAAGAATGGATTTTCTAGTCACAGAGGTACTGTAACATGGATTCCTTAGATGGGTTCCAGACCTGTACGCAGAAAATTGAAAACATATATAGGGTTCATAGGCTTGATCATTTGGGGCACAGATGCTCACCATTTGCGACTGAGATTGTGATAAATTTCTACATCAGATTGGTGAACGTTTCCCAGGACGCCTTAATTCTAAAGCTGTCATTATTCAATAAATTGTGATCGACAAAGAGGAAGCAGCTGAAAAAATGCCATATGTAGCCATGCCTAATGATCTTGTGTGGTATTTAAAAGTCTGGGCTGTTGTAACGTTTTGTTATTCCCGAGTCTAGATTATAAAGCATTTCAAAAGGTTATCAACACAACAAACAGGAAAATAGACTGATGTGCAAGGATGTTGCAATACACGCAAGAGAAGATTCAAAGACTGATCAGAGTTGAATATTGCACAACTTTACCTGCTGAAAGCTATTATCCAGGACCATTTGGGAGGATGAAAGCCACTAGGGGAAAGTAATCCTGGATAATATGTTTGGCAATTCAGTTTTTGAACAAATCTGCATCAGTATCACCAACATTTGCACATCATCAAACCTTTAAATAACATGTAAAATGTTAAAGGGCCTCTATGTTATTTTTTCTCTAACACGGGCAAAGCTGGGGTCATCCAAACTGAAACAGGTATGAAGTCTATTAATGAAAGATCCATTGCGAAACGTTTTTTTTTAAGTGATATATCATTCACTTGTAAGTAATAAAGTCGAATCCATTCAATTCAATAGTGCATGGCAAAAAATACTGAAATTTAAAGATGCACGGGGATCATATCTGGAGAGAAAAATTAAATTCCCAGCTCTTTTCCCAAAAAGTTAACTTTGCAAAATTTTTCGACATACAATTGGCTTCTGGAACACTTGCTTAGCTTCTCTTGATTGTGGTCTCTCATTTTAAATGACCCTGGGTAAGCAGCAGTGATATGTAGGCGCTATGTGTTCATGTGTTCATTTGTTGGTCGAGATCTGCAGAAAGACACAAACTGGATCGTTGCTTCAAGTTATCTCAATTCAATTAAACAAAAGCGACAGAATTTATAGATAAACCTTTAATCACATACTTTTGTTATATTTTCAATTATAACTTGATGCTAGTTTCTAATATTCTTAGGAAAGTCGCAAGTCACGGCATTGATGAGTGTTGACTCTATTCCTCTCTGTAGATGATGCCTGATCTGCTGAGTTCCTTCAGCATTCTGTTAATGTTACTTTGGATTTCCATCATCTGCAGAATTTCTTGTGTCATTCATATGAGGAGGATGCTAAGAGGATGCAGGGTGACTTGGATAGGTTGGATGAGTGGGCAAATTCACGGCAGATGCAATTTAATGTGGATAAATGTGAAGTTGTCCACTTTGGTGGCAAAAATGGGAAAACAGATTATTATCTGAATGGTGGCCGATTAGGAAAAGGGGAGGCGCAACGAGACCTGGGTGTCATTATACACCAGTCATTGAAAGTGGGCATGCAGGTACAGCAGGCGGTGAAAAAGGCAAATGGTATGCTGGCATTCATAGTGAGAGGATTCGAGTACAGGAGCAGGGAGGTACTACTGCAGTTGTACAAGGCCTTGGTGAGACCACACCTGGAGTATTGTGTGCAGTTCTGGTCCCCTAATCTGAGGAAAGACATCCTTGCCATAGTGGGAGTACAAAGAAGGTTCACCTTCTTTGATTCCTGGGATGGCAGGACTTTCATATGAAGAAAGACTGGATGAACTGGGCTTGTACTCGTTGGAATTTAGAAGATTGAGGGGGGATCTGATTGAAACGTATAAGATCCTAAAGGGATTGGACAGGCTAGATGCAGGAAGATTGTTCCCGATGTTGGGGAAGTCCAGAACGAGGGGCCACAGTTTGAGGACAGAGGGGAAGCCTTTTAGGACCGAGATTAGGAAAAACTTCTTCACACAGAGTGGTGAATCTGTGGAATTCTCTGCCACAGGAAACAGTTGAGGCCAGGTCATTGGCTATATTTAAGAGGGAGTTAGATATGGCCCTTGTGGCTACGGGGGTCAGGGGGTATGCAGGGAAGGCTGGGGCGGGGTTCTGAGTTGGATGATCAGCCATGATCATTATAAATGGCGGTGCAGGCTCGAAGGGCCGAATGGCCTACTCCTGCACCTATTTTCTATGTTTCTATGTTTCTATATACCTGAACATTATTTAACAAGATGCATTATACAGATGCATTCCGCAGGGATCGCTCCCTACACAACTCTCTTGTCCATTCGTACCCCCCATCCCTCCCCACTGATCTCCCTCCTGGCACTTATCCGTGTAAGTGGAACAAGTGCTACACATGCCCTTACACTTCCTCCCTTACCACCATTCAGGGCCCCAAACAGTCCTTCCAGGTGAGGCAACACTTCACCTGTGAGTCGACTGGGGTGATATACTGCATCCGGTGCTCCCGATGTGGCCTTTTATATATTGGCGAGACCCGACGCAGACTGGGAGACCGCTTTGCTGAACATCTACGCTCTGTCCGCCAGAGAAAGCAGGATCTCCCAGTGGCCACACATTTTAATTCCACATCCCATTCCCATTCTGACATGTCTATCCACGGCCTCCTCTACTGTAAAGATGAAGCCACACTCAGGTTGGAGGAACAACACCTTATATTCCGTCTGGGTAGCCTCCAACCTGATGGCATGAACATGTACTTCTCTAACTTCCGCTAGGCCCCACCTCCCCCTCGTACCCCATCTGTTACTTATTTTTATGCACACATTCTTTCTCTCACTCTCCTTTTTCTCCCTCTGTCCCTCTGAATATACCTCTTGCCCATCCTCTGGGTCACCCCCCCCCCCTTGTCTTTCTTCCCGGACCTCCTGTCCCATGATCCTCTCGTATCCCCTTGTGCCAATCACCTGTCCAGCTCTTGGCTCCATCCCTCCCCCTCCTGTCTTCTCCTATCATTTTGGATCTCCCCCTCCCCCTCCAACTTTCAAATCCCTTACTCACTCTTCCTTCAGTTAGTCCTGACGAAGGGTCTCGGCCTGAAACGTCGACTGTACCTCTTCCTAGAGATACTGCCTGGCCTGCTGTGTTCACCAGCAACTTTGCTGTGTGTTGCTTGAATTTCCAGCATCTGCAGAATTCCTGTTGATTGCTATATATGTTTATTTTAAGCACTTCTGACACTACTTATTCATTCATATTTCTGAGATTGTACGGTATCAGCGATGTAGACATCAATGACTGCATATTGATAAGAATTCCTGAATCACTTTAAAAATATAACAAGTAAGCTTGCAAACATCCATAGTATAAGCCTTGGCTGCTTCAAATCACTGTGTTCAGTTGGCCATCAGGTTACATTTGTAAGCGAAGAACATTGAAAACTATAGCATTACCTTATTCAGACAGCCTGTTCTGTCTTTAAAAACTTGTCAGATGTTACAGAATTTAATAAATTCAGTCCGTTACCTTTGTGAGGCTGATATGAAATTAGCAATTACCAATAATAGCATATTTTTCAAGTCTAATACGTGTATAGACTGACAGATGAAAACATCTAGCATGGGCACACACGAGGAATTCTGCAGATGCTGGAAATTCAAGCAACACACATCAAAGTTGCTAGTGAACACAGCAGGCCAGGCAGCACCTCTAGGAAGAGGTACAGTCGACGTTTCAGGCCGAGACCCTTCGTCAGGACTAACTGAAGGAAGAGCTAGTAAGAGATTTGAAAGTGGGAGGGGGAGGGGGGAGATCCAAAATGATAGGAAAAGACAGGACGGGGAGGGATGGAGCCAAGAGCTGGACAGGTGATAGGCAAAAGGGATATGAGAGGATCATGGGACAGGAGACCCAGGGAGAAGGAAAAGGGGGAGGGGGGAAAACCCCAGAGGATGGGCAAGGGGTATAGTCAGAGGGGCAGAGGAAGAAAAAGGAGAGAAAGAATGTGTGTATATAAATAAATAACAGATGGGGTACAAGGGGGAGGTAGTGCATTAGCAGAAGTTAGAGAAGTCAATGTTCATGCCATCAGGTTGGAGGCTACCCAGACGGAATATGGGGCACATCCTCTACAGGAAAGCAATGTTGTTCCGGATGGACTACCTAAAGCAGGCATCACAAACCACAAGAGAGAGGTATCATAAACTGTCCCCACAAAATCCTTCAGCTACGTGAAACAATGTCAGTGTCCTCTCCAAGGCCAAAATCCCCAGCATTAAAGTCCTATTAAACTCAGCTGCCTCTATTTGAGCATGTGTGTCATTTGCATGTCTCAGAGCAGACAGGCAGAACTCTACTTCAGTTTGTGTCTAGGAAAAAAGATTACCATCTGGACAGAAGTAAAATTCAAGGTATGCTCAGTAGAAAAGTCTATTAAGTCATGGGATTCTCAGCTCTGTGACTGATCTAAGTAAGTTGCGACGTCATTTCTCAGCAGCACGGAAATGATTAGCCTGTACAGAACCACTTCAACGCCCACCTGCCCCAACATACAGGTAGTCTGCGGACCCTACATTAGCATACCAAACGCATCAGAACAGGGATGAAATAAGTCGACTTCCATTCCGAGGGACTCCATAAGAGATATTGAGCTCAAGCACACGGGAATAGAAGCGTGCACGTGTAGTAACTGATAAAACCAGTTTTTTCCTCTTTCAGATTAATCGACATTTTAACAAGCATGTATGAGATCTATAAATAATGCAAGATTTAGCAACCATCACGGATCACCAAGGTAGTCAGTGTTATTATACTTAGGAGGCGTCTTGCAGGTGTTTCCCTCTACTCCTTGTGCGCCTCTGGGTAGATGCAAATACACAACGGGGCTCAAACCGACACAGGCAAAGCCTGCAATAGATTGCGCACACTCATCTCGCACTCTTGACAGTGTAGCAGAAAGGCAACCTACCCTCGGGACACAGGACTTGAGCCAAAAAGCAATTTTAAAAGTAAGTAACAAATGAGTTATTTGCCCCGCTATTTGCATGGGGCTGGAGGGTGGGGGCAGCTAATGTCGCAGACTCGCAATCCGTTATAAGTTCTATATGCGCTGCTCTGTGTCCCTCGGTTTATTTGCAACAACCGTGCCCTCGCATATGCCCATATCCACGAACGTTTTATTTACTGAGAGCACAAGGGTCATAAACACGAGCAATACTGTACTACGGACGCGCGAAATCTTCAGCAACACACCCAAAGCGCTGGGGCGGGGGGCTCAGCTGGGATCTATGGCGAGGAATAACCAAGAACGTCGACGATATTCACACCTCCCCAGAGAAGCTGCCCGTGACCCCGCCGGGCTCCTCCGGGCGTTTCCGCGGCGCTCTCACGCGCTGCCGTGCCGAGAGCCTCCAGTCCGGTCTCGCGGGTCCAGCTGCGTGTGCGTGGCGGCGGCTCGAGCCCCGGCGTGCGAAGGGGCGGGGATGTGGTTTGAAATTTCGAATTTACCGGTAATTCCTGCGGTTAACGGTCGTTGCGCGTGCGGCCCCCCCCCCCCCCCCCGCCCCGGGTCGCCCTCGTTGGATCGGAGCCGAGTACTTTATCGGCGATGTGACTGGCGCCAGGTCGGTATGTCAAAGCTGAGTTCGCGTTGGGTGTCAAGACTGCCAGCTCATCCGCTCAGGGTGGGGGAATTATCAACTTTGGCATTTCAACTCAACTCTTTCAGAGTTGAAAATGTAAATCCGTCCAAATCTTAAATGCAACAGTTGTAAGGCGTAACTGATTGAAGAATTTGGTCAGATATGCCTGCGTATGGGTATTTCGGCTAGGGGGGAAAAAAACGTCGGTGTAAATTTAAAGCCGTCTCGAAATGTATGTTGATTTTATTTAGAGAATCCGCTGGTTTGGGTGGTGAGCTTGCTCCACGTGTTTCGTTCTGCTGGTGTTTTTATGCTTCCTCCTAAACCCTTAACCTGGAATATCATCCAAGTTTCTCAGGGTCGGAATGCTCATGTAAAGTGGGGGATCAAATTCAAGGTAATTTCTTTACTAAGTCTGCTGTTCCTTCGCGGGAAAAAAGGAAAATGTGATTTGCATTTTTACTGAATGCGTTTCCTTGAACAGAACATCTATGTGCCCTCCACTGTGATATTCAGAAAAGTAACTTGAAATGAGATATAGTGAATTTATTTTGTATTGTTACTTTGGTATTCATTCAAGAAATGGGGCTCCGGAAGCTGATAGTTCATAAAAGATGGATAGTATGTATAATATTTCATGGGAATGTCAGTTTATTGGAGGATTGTGTCATGTGCTTGGTGGGTGTCTGGGCTGCAGCAATATACTGTATACTGAAAGTTTTCAGGAGCCCTTGAATAAAGGGAATGTGCTTTATTTTGAGATCTTTACTTCTCAGGTTTGCCATATTTGCACGCTCTTCATATTTCTCAACTTGCCTGCACAAGACACCAAATGCAGTGCATATCATGGCAAACAACATTTACCCGGCGTCACAGGATGTGTCTCTGGAGGAACACTATATTTACCGGTGTTCCCGATGGTACCACTCACCTGGCAAATATACACATCTGCAGATAATGAGAATTTAGCATAGCACTGGAGAAGCTGCAAAACATTTCAAGCCAGAAATCATATAGCATTATAGGTGCAAGACCCACAATCAGAAATCAGTGAAAATAGCTAACAGCTGTTTAATTGTTTTGAAAATTCATTTGCTGCTTGTCACTGTAGTCTTAAAGATGAACATATCAAATCTGAGCTGTTAACAAACAGCTCAATGCCTCTTAGATCACCTGGACAATACAAACACCTATGTCAGAATGCTGTTGGTTGACTATAGCTCAGTGTTTAACACCATCATTCTCACAGTCCTGATCAAAAAGCTACAGAACCTGGGCCTCTGTACTTCCCTCTGCAATTGGATCCTTGACTTCCTAACCGGAAGGCCACAATCTGTGCAGATTGGTAATAACATCTGCTCCTCACTGATGATCTACACTGGTACGCCTCAGGGGTGTGTGTTTAGCGCACTTCTCTATACCCATGACTGTGTGGCGAGGTATAGCTCAAATGCCATCTATAAATTTGCTGATGATGCAACCATTGTTGGTAGAATCTCAGATGGAGATGAGAGAGTGTACAGGAGTGAGATATACCAGCTAGTTGAGTGGTGCCGCATCAAGAACCTTGCACTCAACATCAGTAAAACCAAAGAACTGATTATGGACTTCAGGAAGAGTAAGACGAGGGAGCACGAACCAATCCTCATAGAGGGATCAGAAGTGGAGAGAGTGAGCATTTTCAAGTTCCTGGTTCCTAGCCACCATTTTCAAATTCTCTGAGGATCTAACTTGGTCACAACATAGCGATGCAGCTACAAGGAAGGCAAATCAGTGGCTCTATTTCATTAGGAGTTTGAAGAGATTTGGTTTGTCCTCTAAAACACTTGAAAACTTTTATAGATATACTGTGAAGAGCATTCTGACAGGCTGCATCACTGTCTGGTATGGGGGGGAGGGGGGAAGGAGGACTACTGCACAGGACCGAAAGAAGTGACAAAGTTGTAAAGTAAGTCTGTACCATCTTGGGTTCCAGCCTCCATAGTATCGAAGACATCTTCAAGGAGTGATGCCTCAGAAAGGGGGTGTCCATTATTAAGAACCCTCAGCACCCAGAACATGACCTCTTCTCACTGTTACTCTCAGGAGGGAGGTGCAGAAGCCTGAAGGCACACACTGTGATTCAGGAACAGCTTCTTCCCCTCTGCCATCCAATACCTAAATGGACACTGAATCCATGAACACTACCTCAATTTTTAAATATTATTTTCTGTTTTTCTCTTTTTAATCTAACCGTTTAATATACTTGCACAAAATGCTGGAAGAACTCAGCAGGTCAGGCAGCATCTATTGAAAAAATTGTTTCGGGCTAAGGCCCTTTGGCAGGACTGGAGGAAAAGATGATGAGGAGTGGAATTAAAAGATATGGGGAGGGAGAAACAACAGGTGATAAGTGAAATCGAGAGGTGGAGGGGTGAAGTAAAGAGTTGGGAAGTTGTTGGTGAAAGAGATACAGGGCTGGAGAGGGGGGAATCTAATAGGAGAGGACAGAAGGCCATGGAAGAAAGGAAAGCGGGGGGGGGGGGGCAGAACACCAGGGGAAGGTGATGGGCAGGCAAGGAGATAAGATGAGAGAGGGAAGAGGAGGGGGAATGGTGGGGGGGGGGGGCATTGCCGGAAGTTTAAGAAATCGATGTTCATGCCATCCCCGCCTTTTCTTTCTCCCCTGCTGATGATAATAAAGCTGATTTTAATTCTGAAATTCAAATGGGCACTGGGATTATCTCATACATGGAGATAAGCTCTAAAAATGTAATGGAGTTTAAACCATCACAACATGCTAAAATGAACACGAGCTACTGCAGATGCTGGAAATGCAGAGTGACAAACTGGAAGGTAATAGGTGAATCCAAGTGAGGAGGAAGATGGGTGGATGAGTGGGGGAGGAAGGTGAAGTGAGAAGCTGAAAGGTTTTAGATGGAACAGGCGAAGTGCTAAAGAAAGAATCTGATAGGAGAGGAGAGTGGGAGAAAGGGAAGGTGGAGGGGCACCAGAGGAAGGTGATAGGCTGGTGAGAAGAGAAGGGGGTAACGGGAGCCAGGCTGGGGAATGGAAAAAGAAAGAAATGGAAGGTGGGATAAGTTACCAGAATTTAGAGGTATCATTTTTATGCTGTCTGGTTGGAGGCTACCCAGATGGAATATTAGGTGTTGCTCCTCCAACCTGATAGTGTGCTTCATTGTAACATTAGGGAAGACCATGGAACGGAAATGGGGAGTGGAACTGAAATAGCTGGCCACCGGAAAATTCTGCCTATGTCGGGCAGAATAAAGGAACTCAATAAACGCCAAGCCTCACCTATTGTAGAAGTCAATATTCAGGATAACTGAAGAATTTTCACTAGTATCAATTTTGGGTCTTGTGTGCACAAGTGATACAAAATACAGCCATGGCAGGAAACACTCATAATGTAACCATGAGAGTCATTCACACCCAGCCTGCTGTTTTGTAGTTGCAAAATGTTTTCATTGTTGGCACGTGCATGTGCTGTCTATATTAAAAGCTTGATGGAACACAGCAAAACCCAAATGAAAGAAAACAGCTATAGTAGAGAAGGAAGGTTAACCCAACATTTAGATAAGTGAGCAAAGGCTATATACATCATTTCCAGCACATTTTAAAACATGTTCATAAAAATAAAGGTTCAATAATTGAAGCATAAAAAATGAATATTGATGTACCTACATGCTCATCATTATGGTGAATCTTGTATTCTGAAGCTATGTCAGGTTCCAATGAAGAGAAATAAGAATTTATTCTCATTAGACTGTGAGAATGAAAATAAATGGAATGAATCTAACAGTGATTACCTTTTAACAGATGACCTTGCCAGATAAAGTGTATGGAGTAAATATAATCAGAATCAGGTTTAATATCATTGACATACGTCGCTAAATTTGTTGTTTTGCAGCAGCAGTACATTGCAATACATGATAATAAAAACTAAGTTACAATAAGAAGGCAGGTCGTGGGTGGTAGTGTTCCTTGATGATGGATGCTGCCTTTTTGAGGCATTGCCTTTTGAAAGTGTCCTGGATGCTGGGGAGGCAGCTGTCCAAGGAGCTGGCTGAGTTACAACTTTCTGCAGTTTTTTCCAATCCTGTGTGGTGGCCCTTCTGTACCAGACAAAGTGGCTTGGAGTATGTAAACACAAAATAATCTGCAGATGCTGTAAAAGATCAAAGCAACACTTTCAGTACGCTGGATGAACTCAGCAGGTCGGGCAGCATCAGTCAGAAACGATGAGTTGACGTTTCGGGCTGGAACCCTTCGTCAGGACTGAAGAATGAAAGATGGGGAAGAATTTGAAGAATGCTTGTAGCGTCAGTTGAAAGACCAATAACTTGAAAGACAAAGGGTTGGGAGAGGGGAAGCATTGACGTCATAGCCCTGAAAACAATGGGTAGTAGAAGATGGAGGCGGAACCATGAGGGAGCTGGGGGAGGAGGTAGAGTGAAACGGGGATAGAGGAAGGGAGGGGAAAGAATTACCAGAAGTTGGAGAATTCTATGTTCATACCAAGGGGCTGGAGTCTACCTAGATGGTATATAAGGTGTTGCTTCTCCAACCTGAGTTTAGCCTCATCACGGCAGTAGAGGAGGCCATGTACGGACATATCTGAATGGGAATGGGAAGCAGAGTTGAAGTGGATGGCTACTGGGAGATCCTGTCTGTTGTGGCGGACAGAGTGGAGGTGCTCGACGAAGTGATCCCCCAATCTGCGTCGGGTTTCACAGATGTAGAGGAGGCCGCACTGGGAGCACCGGACGCAATAGATGACCCCAACAGACTCAAGTGAAGTGTTGTCTCACCTGGAAGGACTGTTTGGGGCCCTGAATGGTTACAAGAGATGAGGTGTAGGGACAGGTGTAGCACTTAACGCTTACAGGGATAAGTGCCGGGTGGGAGATCAGTGAGGATGGACACGTGGATAAGGGAGTTGCGGAGGGACCGATCCCTGCGGAAAGTGGAGAGGGGTGGAGAGGGAAAGATGTGCTTAGTGGTGGGGTCCTGTTGAAGGTGGCGGAAGTATGGAATATGAACATCCCAACCCTCCCCCCCGATACCTCCCACTCTTCACCTTCCTCTGAGCTCAGCCCCAACCCTTGCCGTGTCTTCACCATCCCCTCTGACCTTCCCCTCTCTGAGGCAGAACGTTCTGTCCTTAGCAAGGGCCTCACTTTTGTCCCCCTCCGTCCACACCTCAGTGAGTTCCATGCTCGCCATGACACTGAACTCTTCTTCCATCGCCTACGTCTCTGAGCCTTCTTCTTTGGCAAGGATTCCCCTCCCGCTATAGATAACCCCTTCTCCTGTCTTCAACCCTCCTCCTCCTCCTGGACACCCCGCCCGGGCCTTCTACCTGCACTCAATCTCTTCATCTCCAACTGTTGCCGAGACATCAACCGTCTCAACTTCACCACTCCTCTCTCCTGTTCCAACCTCACTCCCTGTGAACGCACTGCCCTCCACTCTCTCCGCACTAATCCCAACCTCACCATCAAACCTGCTGACAAAGGTGGTGCCGTAGTAGTCTGGCGGACGGACCTCTACCTCACTGAGGCAAAATGGCAGCTCTCTGACACCTCCTCTTACTTACTACTGGAACAGGACCCCACCAAAAAACATCAAACCTTTGTCTCCCGCACCATCACCGCCCTTATCAACTCTGGAGACCTTCCATCCTCAGCCACTAAACTCATTATTCCCACATCCCGTACCGCTCGGTTTTACCTCCTCCCAAAGGTACACAAGCCTGACTGACCCGGTAGACCCATAGTTTCTGCCTGCTCCTGTCCCACCGAACTTGTATCTGCCTACCTGGACTCCATTTTGTCACTCATAGTTCAGTCCCTCCCCACCTACATCCGGGATACATCCTCTGCCCTCCACCTCTTCAATAACTTCCAATTCCCCAGCCCCAACCACTACATTTTTACTATGGATGTCCAATCCTTATACACCTCCATTCCCCATCAAGAAGGCCTCAAAGCCCTCCTCTACTTCCTGGATAATTGACCTCACCAGTTCCCCACCACCACTACCCTCCTCCGGTTGGCGGAACTGGTTCTCACACTTAATAACTTCTCTTTTGGCCCTTCCCACTTTCTTCAGACTAAGGGTGTAGCTATGGGAACTCGCATGGGTCCCAGCTACGCCTGCCTCTTCGTTGGTTATGTGGAATAGTCTGTACTCCAGACCTATTCTGGTACTGCTCCCCAACTTTTCCTTCGGTAAATTGACAACTACATTGGTGCTGCTTCCTGCACCCATGCTGAGCTCGTCAGTTTCAATGACTTTACTTCAAACTTCCACCCAGCCCTCAAATTCGCTTACTCTATCTTGGACACTTCTCTCCCCTTTCTCGATGTCTCGGTCTCCATCTCTGGAGACAGACTGTCCACTGACATCTTCTACAAGCCCACTGACTCTCATAACTACCTCGACTATACCTCTTCCCACCCTGCCACATGCAAAAATGCCATTCCCTATTCCTAGTTCCTCCGTCTCCGCCGCATCTGCTCCGAGGATGAGGCTTTCTGTTCCAGGACACCTCAAATGTCATCTTTCTTTAAGGATTGTGGTTTCCCTTCTACTGTCATCAATGATTCCTTCACCCGCATCTCCTCCATTTCCCGCACTTCGGCCCTGGCCCCATCCTCCCGCAACCACAACAGGGACAGAGTTCCCCTTGTCCTTACCTACCACCCCACCAGCCTCCGGATCCAGCACATTATCCTCCACAACTTCCGCCACCTTCAACAGGACCCCACCACTAAGCACATCTTTCCCTCTCCACCCCTCTCCGCTTTCCGCAGGGATCGGTCCCTCTGCAACTCCTTTATCCACGTGTCCATCCCCACTGATCTCCCACCCGGCACTTATCCCTGTAAGCGTAAGTGCTACACCTGTCCCTACACCTCATCTCTTGCAACCATTCAAGGCCCCAAACAGTCCTTCCAGGTGAGACAACACTTCACTTGTGAGTCTGTTGGGGTCATCTATTGCATCCGGTGCTCCCGGTGCGGCCTCCTCTACATCTGTGAAACCCGACGCAGATTGGGGGACCGCTTCGTCGAGCACCTCCACTCCGTCCACCACAACAGACAGCATCTCCCAGTAGCCATCCACTTCAACTCTGCTTCCCATTCCCATTCCCATTCAGATATGTCCGTACATGGCCTTCTCTACTGCTGTGATGAGGCTAAACTCAGGTTGGAGGAGCAACACCTCGTATACCATCTAGGTAGACTCCAGCCCCTTGGTATGAACATAGAATTCTCCAACTTCCGGTAACTCCTTCCCCTCCCTTCCTTCCACTATTCCTGTTTCACTATACCCCCTCCCTCAACTCCCTCATGGTTCCGCCTCCATCTTCTACTACCCATTGTTTTCGGGGCTATGACGTCAATGCTTCCCCTCCCCCACCCCTTTGTCTTTCAAATTACTGGTCTATCAACTGACGCTACAAGCATTCTTCAAAACCTTCCCCACCTTTCATTCTTCAGTCCTGACGAAGGGTTCCGGCCCAAAACGTCGACTCATCATTTCTAACTGATGCTGCCTGACCTGCTGAGTTCATCCAGCATACTGAAAGTGTGGCTTGAAGTATGTGACATGGTTTAATGTTATGGGTTGCAACACAGACAAGATCACCCAGGTGTGTAGAAATTGTAAGGTGGTCCTTCATAGAGCAGAAGACAAGTATTGCCGCTTGCCTACATCCAAGAAATTAAATGCAGAGTTCACAGAAGCAGAAATTTTTAGTAGTCAGAATTGGGTTTATTAACACTATCTTGTGAAACTTGTATTTTTGCAGCAGCAAATTATTATTAAAATTAATTACAAAATAAATAGTGCAAAATAATGAGGTAGGGTTCCTGGACTGTTCACAAATATGATGGAGAGGTAGATGATGTTTCTGAATCATTGAGTGTGGACATTCAGGCTCCTATCATCATTATCATCATCATCATCAGGTGTCGTGCCCATTTTGAGCTTTGACTCACATGCCATGGCCCACGCACTCCTGTTTCGGGTCAAGTGGATCAATTCATTGGTATTCATTTCCAGTTCTCTGGCTGCTGCCTCCATCATCATTTGTCTTTGTCTTCCTCTTGCTTTCTTCTCTTCAATCTTTCCCATAATTACCGTGCATTCTAACTCCTCTTTCCTAATCACATATACAATAAAGTTAAGTTGCCTTTTCATGATCTCATACATTATTTCTCTTTTTGTGTTTGCTCTGTTCATGACGTCCTCGTTAGATATTCATTTCATCCATGATATTCTTTGCATCCTCCTCAAAAACTACATCTCTGCTGCTTCAATTCGTTTCCTCATGTTACTAGATATTGTCCAACATTCTGAACCATATATCATAACCGGATAAACGTAATATTTCAGTACTCTGAGGTGGGTTGTCATGCCTAGTTTAGTATTAGTATACTCTTCATTCTCGTAAAGGTGTCTTTTGCCATCCCTATTCTTCTTTTGATGTCCATGTCGCACCTGCCATCTGATGTCACCCAGCTTCCTAAGTAGCTTGTACTTGTACTTGTTTTATGTCTTCCCCGTTTATTCTCAGCGTACAGATAGGATTCTCCTTCTTTTTGAATATCACCATACATTCTGTCTTTTTGCAATCGATAGATAGACCTATTTTTGCACTTTCTTCAACAGTTATATCAATTAAATTTTGTATTTCTTCCTCCATACTTGCAATCAACACAGTGTTATCTGCATATCTGAAATTATTGATGTTTTCACCGCCAACTTTGATTCCCAAGATGTCTCTTATTTCTTGTAATATTGTTTCACTGTACACATTAAATAAATCGGGGAGAAAATACACCCTTGTCTTAACGCCTCTCTTCATTTTCGTAAACTGACTCACTTCTCCATCTATTCTTACAGCAGCAGTTTGTTCCCAGTACAGATTTCTGATTAGGCGGAGGTCTTTCGAATCTAGATCTAGAGTTTTCTGTAATATTTCAAATAACTTATTGTGCTTCACTTTATCAAATGCTTTTTATACCTCCTTGATAGTAATGACAAGAGGGCATGTTCTAGATGGTGAATGTCCTTAATGATGGAAGAAGGTCTCATTGTGATGGTGCTACCTGAGTCTCCAGTCCTCTGCGGCGTCTTGTGGTCCTGTGCATTGGAAGCACCATATGAGGCTGTGATGCTCTCCACTAAACATCTTTAGAAATTTGCAAGTCTTTAGCAACTTACCAAATTTACTCAAGCTTCTAACAAAGTAGAGCTGCTGCCATGCTTCTATGTAATAGCATCAGTGTGTTGAGCCCTGGACAGACTGAGATGTTAACACCCAAGAACCTGAAGTTGCTCACCCTTTCCACAGCTGGTCCCTCAATCAGGACTGCTTCACCTTCCTGCAGTCTACAGTCGGTTCCTTAGTTTTGCTGATGAGTGTAAGGTTGTTGCGACACTGTTCAAGCAGCTGATCTACCTCACTGCAGTACAGGCTATCATTGCCCCTGAGATTCTTACAAGCAACACTAATCTTAGCACTGCAAAATTTATAAATGCATTTGAGCTGTGTTTAACCACATAGTCATGAATGTAGAGTAGAGCTGTGAGCAAAGAACTCATTCTTGAGATGCACTGTGTTGTCAGCGAGGAGGAAATACTACCACTGATCCCTATTAACTGTGGTCACCTGATGAGGAAGTTGAGAATCCAGTTGCAGAGGGACATGCAGAGGCCCAAATTTCAAAGCTTAGTGATTAATACTGAAGAGATGATTGTATTGAATGCCAAACTGTAATCAATAAACTGCAAACAAGAGAAAATCTGCAGATGCTGGAAATCCAAGCAACACACACAAAATGCTGGAGGAACTCAGCAGGCCAGGCAGCATCAATGGAAAAGATTACATTCAATGTTTTTGGCTGAGACCCTTCATCAGGACCAAAGGAAAAAAACTGAGGAGTCGGAGTAAGAACGTGGGGGGAGGGGAGGAAGAAACACAAGATGATAGGTGAAACTGGGAAGGTGGGGGAGGGGTGAAGTAAAGAGCTGAGAAGTTGATTGGTGAAAGAGATAGAGGGCTAGAGAAGAGGGAATCTGATGGGAGAGGACAGAAGGCCATGGAAGAAAGAAAAGGGGGAGGAGCACCAGAGGGACATAAAGGGCAGGTAAAGAGATAAGATGAAAAATGGAAATGGTAGGTGGGGGGGGGGGGGTATTCCTGTAAGTTCAAAATCAATGGTCATGCCATCAGGTTGCAGGCTACCTAGTTGGAATATAAGGTGTTATTCCTCCAACCTGAGTGTGGCCTCATTGCGACAGTAGAAGACTGGACTGTCATGTCGGAATGGAAAGTGGAATTAAAATGGGTGGCCAGTGGGAGATCCTGCTTTTTCTGGCAGACAGAGTGTAGGTGCTCAGCGAAGCGGTCTCCCAATCTACGTCAGGTCTCACCAATATACAGAAGGCCACAACAGGAGCACCAGATACAGTAGATAACCCCAAAAGACTTGCAGGTGAAGTGTCACCTACCTGGAAAGACTGTTCGGTGCCTTGAATGGTAGTGAGGGAGAAGGTGCAGGGGCAGGTGTAGCACTTGTTCCGCTTATAAGATAAATGACAACCCCATCCTATTACGGCAATCTTTGGATTGCCAATGGTAGAACATAGATCTTTGTCTTCTTCAGCCTCTCGAATGATAGCTTTTGTTACTTTAATGACGAGAAGATCTATTTTGTTGAACTGGAAGGAGATTAATCCTCCAACTACATTCCAATGGTTTTCTCAAACCATATTAAGTTTAAAATTTAGAAAAAATTAGAAGTGATAGTTTTGACCCTTCGGTTAAATTTGAAGATGATTGGAAACCTTTTATGCAACATTTTCATATGATGTAAACTGACTTTTCCGAAACTTTTTTCTAAAATTATATGATGAGAGGAGCAGAGTTAACGACTTTATTGATCGTGTCTGATACAAGCTGTTGGCCTGTTTTGCCTTTTTTTGGGTTTTTTTTTCTCTTTTTCTTTTGGGATTTTGTTTTTTTTTCTTCTTTGTTAATGTTTAATCTCATTATGAGTTTGGAAGTCTTTTATTTCTATGTTACTTAAAAATTATTTTATATATTTATGATGAACATTTTTCCAATCTCTTTGTACCAACTTTGTTATTGAGTTTATAATTTTGAAAAACTAATAAAAAGATTTAAAAAGAAAGATAAGTGACTCCCTTATTCATTCATCCCTCCGCACTTATCCTGAGGGTTACACGTAGATGCTCCCTGGCTCGCAGCATCCCGCATTTTGTGTGTGTTTCAATAAACAGCAGCCTGATGTATGTTCTGCTGTTCTCTGGTCATCCCTTGTTGTGATGCATTATAATCTAAATGAAGAAGGCCACCATTTCTCAATAGTCAGTTTCCACAAGCAACTGCACTCTTAAAATCAACAGGAAATCTATGGATTAGATGCTGTTAAGGTTCTGGCATGGCTTGTGAAGTCAAAAACTGAGAATTTTCCAGTTGTCGAGGAGGTGTTCAGAATATTCTGCGTAATGTCAAACTTAAGAAAAGTAAATGTGCTTTTGTCCAGAAAAACGTAATTCGTTTAGATCTGCAAGCAGATGAAATTGGGCTACAGCCAGTTTAAAAAAAAAAGAGAAATGAAATTAAGGTAATCTTCAAAGTCAGGAAACCCAAAATGGTTGCTGAAGATAAGGACTTGGTATGTTGATCTGTTGTTGTACCAGGATTACACCCATCTTATCACAATGTTAACAGCAGATAATCAACCATTTAAAAAAACCAGATGGACCATGATGCTGGAGTAAGAGTCAGCAAAAATATGACCTGCAAATGAAAAAGCCTCAGTAATGTGTTTTGTTTTTTAGTATGGTACAATGATTTCAGTGTGTTGGAACTAGTCTGTGATGCTTCTGTCTGTGATGATGAAGCAATAATTAGTCCTACCATGGATAATGGACAAAAGAGATATAGTAGATATCCCACATGTTTACCCACAAAGGAAAATTGTTATACACAAATTGAAAAGGTGTTAACTGTTACTTTCTGACAGCATTTTACTATTAATGGTACTGTATCTGAAATCTGTAATCCCTATTATGACTGTGTCATAAGTGCAGATGTTGGTCATTCTAATTTTGGAAGTTAACTGACTTTGCATATCAAATATCATTATCGTCATGTACCATGTTGTATAATGTAGGCGATCATGGTTTTGACCATGATTGTTCTTGGCAAGTTTTCTACAGAAGTGCTTTGCCATTGGCTTCTTCTGGGCAGTGTCTTTACAAGGTGGGTGGCCCTGGCTATTATCAATACTCTTCAGAGATTGTCTGCTTGGTGTCAGTGGTCACATAACCAAGACTTGTGATATGCACCAGCTGGTCATATAACCATCTACCACCTGCTCCCATGGCTTCATGTGACCTTGATCACGGGGCTAAGCAGATGCTACAACTTGCTGAGGGGTGACTTGCGGGCTAGCAGAGAAAAGAATCACCAGCAACCACCTTTGGTAGAACCGTATCTCCACCCTGCCGCCCTAATACTAAATATAAAAGCACAATACTATGGTGCTGCCTTGTTGAGACTCTTCAATGAAACAATAACAAACAGTTTTTCAAGGAAATTTGAGGTAGCTAAATCTGCACAAAGAGACTTATTTTGGAAACATGTTAGTGAGTACACACCAGAGATTCATAGCCATGTCCTGATTGAAGGCGTGGGCCTTATGAACTATCTACCTACCAGAATTGTATAACATGAATGCACAACAACAGACTGCACAATTGAGGAATAAAGATCTATCTTTGTTTGCCACGCATGGCCTATGTAAGAAAGTTGTATCAAACAATCATCCAGTTTGAACAATAAGGGAATGAAACTTTATTTCACTTCTCATCTTCAAATTGGGAGATAGTAAAGTCAGTTTGGACTTTGGAGGTTACATGCAGTTGATCAAATATGACATTGAATTATTAACTTGTAGTTTTCTTTCTAAGTTGCTAAACACTTTGCTCCACAAAGCATAGACACCTGCGGAAATGTTCATAAGTAGGAGAGTTATGAGATTGTATCTTGTCTTACATTGAGCCTCCTACATTAGATGGGAAGATGGAGGCGATGAAGAAGAAACCATATAAACAGCATGTAGCAAACCATAATGAGAAGAGTTTCAGGATACATGTCCTGGGATATCCGAACAGGTTAGAGATACAGAACAGGATATTGGCGATATGGTGAAGGAGAATGGAAAAGGAATGATCTTGTGAAAATGGCAATACATTCTGCTGAGCATTTAAACCTAGCATGTGCTATATTGAAGCATAACAAGGAAAATGTTTTTGAAATTCTCTTCACAACTGATCATATGCCATAACAGTGATGAAAGTTATAATGAGACAACATCATAAAGACCAGAATTGAATGATAAAGCATCTGGGGAATCTGGTTCAATGCAGGTGGCACCATGAGTTGGGGGAAGGAAAGTGCTCTTGGCAGGAGACCAAACTAACCCAGATGTTCAGGAAGCAGTTCTTTGAAAACCTCAGAAGAAACCTGAAAGATGCCAAGATGTTTAATAATATGCTTACCAAAGTCTGGCATAGGCCAAAGGCACAACTGCAATTTCAAAATTGAGTCCAGTGCCATGCTTATAGAGGCTGTGAGAGTGTGTGTGTGTGTGTGTGTGTGTGTGTGTGTGTGTGTGTGTTGGGCTGTACCTGAAGAAATTTGCAACATTTCACAGTTTGCTATCCACTGGTACACAAAGATGATCTCTGACTGTTCATACAGCTGGCATTTCTTTCTTATTGCCAGGCATGAACTGGTGACAAGGCCTTGCAGCTTTTCAAGATTTACAAGCTTCCTGTTGGCACATGGTCCTATTCACTGAGTGTTCAACTAACATTTCCAGATGCCGATTGTCAAATATCCTAATAGAGCAATCAAAAGAGCTTTCAGTCTCCAAAAATACTGTGGAGTATGAATTAAATGAGTATTCCTGGCTGTATTGTACATTCTGCAGCAGCTCACTATGTTAACTGCACTTGAGTCACAATGAAGAACTTCTTAGGGCAAATGTATCATGCATACTCACACTCAAAATGTTACGGAACAGCCATAATGCCTACAAATAATTTTTCCACTGCCTGATCTGTTATGGAGGCGTCAGAAGTTCTCAGTGAATTGAGCGTCGAGACGTAAAATTCTGGTTGAATACAGCACAATCTTCCAATCAGGTAAAAGCATCCCTGCCCATCACTTTAAAAAATGAACAGCTGAAGAGGAGGAAATGAATTTCAGCAGCTCCTTTCCGCCTAGGTCTCCAGAAGGATTCCAGTAGCCCTAATCCTAATACTTTATTCACCAGAAAAAGCTAGATGTGCCCAAGAGTTGACTATCTCATTTGTGTCCCTTGATTTCAGTATATTGCTCAACTTTATGGTGTGGCGCATTGTCTAATAGAATTAATAAGGTTAATGTTAGAATCTGTGCTAGCAATTGACTTCATCTTGAATGGGAACCAGATGAATCTTTTATACTTTCATCCTAATTCCACAAAGAACAGAGAGGAAATCTATTTCATGCCTAATTATGCTTCAGCTAGCTTGAATTTCAGACCCTGGGTGAATGAATTCTTGGTGAGTTGTTAAAAACAACGATGTTATATTACTGCATAGAAGAAGGCAATTCAGCCCATCTCCCACCATTCCCTTTATCTGCTACATATAAAATTTCTTGTATGCCCATCAATTTGTTATTTTTGCCACTTACCTGAGAGATAGTAATAGTACACAATTAGTCTGTCAGTACTTCAGGATGGAACCAAAGGAGCCATGTGAAACCACGCTATCAATGGGAGAAGGTACAAACTCCACATAGGCAATACTAGAGGCTGTGAGGCAGCAGTGCTAATTATTCAACCACCATGCTGCAGCTTTTTATAATTACATTATCAGCAGAACTAATAAAGGAGATAAAATGGGTGGCTGTGGTACTACACAATTACCAGCAGCTCCTACCTCGCTAACTGGAAGTTTTTAAGCTTTGGGCATGAAATCACTAAAGTAATCCAAAATTAATAATATCTATTGAATTTACAGTTTAGATCATAGTCTGACTATTTTTTTTAATTTTGCAGAATTAACAATGATTCCAGGAGCCTTTTTATTAATGTAGAAAAGCCTTCCTCTAACTGACGGTGTTAGTATTATTGTATACTAGAGTTTTGAATTCTTATTCATTCTGTGTAAACAATTCTCATCTGAATCTCTTGTTCCTGAAATGACATATTTTGGTAATTATATTTCAAATTAATGACTCAAATATTTTCTCATTAATCTATTAATCTCAAGAATCTGATTTGTAGGATTCAGCTTATTTGCTGGAAAAACTCTTATTTTGAACTTTTTTTTTTGCCTTTGTATTTGTCTAGATCAGGGGTTCCCAATCTGGAGTCCATGGACTCCTTGCTTAATGATCCATGGCATAAAAAAGGTTGGGAACCCCAAATCTAGATTAACATAATTAGTGTAAATGCTTATCAAAGCAAGTTTTTGCTGTTTTTCCTATCTCCATATTTCTTGTAAACTAACAAAGTGGCAAACACTGTTCCCTCTAAGCTGCGTGGGTATGCCGCTGCACAGTAGCTGAAATGTATAAAGTGTAAGTATAAATGCTCCTGTACAAATAGCCTTAGTTGCCGTGCAGCTGGAATTTTTAGTATATAATATGTTAATTTAAAGTGCTTCACCGTTTTCAGGCCATGTAATGAAATATCCTGCTCAGAGGTTGATCTGCGCAGCTGTGGGGAAAAAAAAAAATTAGAGGGAAGGTTGGTGGCAAGCTTATTTTTAATTTGATTTATATAACTACAGCATGTAAATCTTGAATTAATAGTCTATTTGACAGTCCTAGGCTTTATCCAATGTTTTATTCATCAATGTATTCATTGTGAATAAATCTGTTACATTAAGTGTAACAAATATAAACTTTTGCTTCTAATAAAGAGTTTATTTCATCATGATTTGAGTAGAACTAACAAACATAATTTGTACATTTATAAATCATAGCAAGCTTACAGTGATAGTAACTCATTTCACTGGTTGAGCTGTTCAATATTGTCACTCAGTGAATCCTTGGTATTTAACTCCACATTAGTCTCACAGCATGCTACTAAATCTCAGGATAGATAACTGGAATAATGCATTTGGATTTCATGGTGCAAACTACCTTAAGATGTATCCACACACACATATTCAAAGATGACTATTTTGGATAAGGCTCAATGCAACGCTGTGTTTCAGATAGAGGGTTGTCAAATACTCTCATGAGCTTTACTGCACTTGGCCAAATGCAAACAACTGACAAAAGTAGTAGTTAGGCTGTCTAAAATAATATATTTCGCAGGAATAATCCAAATGTACCTAGTGAGCATTTTTAATTTGCTCAGTTTGTTGCATCTCCCAAATACTGAATGAAATCAGACATTGCATACAAGAACTTGTGTGCTTCTATGAAAAGACAATTCGAAAAAGACAATTGGAAGAAATATTGTATTTGAAAAGACAGAAATAGAATTTAATATTCTTGGTTTCAGAAATAGGCTTAAATTCTCAACAGATGTTATATGGATGTTTTCAACAGGTATAATATTTTCATGACGAGACATTTTGTCTAACAGCAATTGAAAATTAAATAGTTGCAGTTGTTACTAGCCCAAATTTTTTTAAAATGAAGGTCAGGCAATATCTGCAAAGGACACCAGAATGAATGTTTTAGGCCAAAGATCCTTCATGACAACTGGAAAAGTGAGTAAAATGGAGGTGTGAGGGACAAAGGGCAAGCTGATGTGAGGTCAGAGTTTCCCAATGGAGAAATTGGCTTGTGAGTTCTCAGGATCAGAACCCCATGCATCCCATGAGTTGACTGTATCCTGAGCCCAATATATTGATGCAATCACAAAGAAGGCACACCAGCAGCTATACTTCATTAGGGGTTTGGTATGTCATCAAAGACTCTAGCAGATTTCTACAGATATACTATGGAGTGAATTGCATCACCACCTGTTATGGAGGCTTCAGTGCCCAGGATCAAAAAAAGCTGCAGAGGGTTATACACTCAGCCAGTTCCATCATAGGCACTAGCCTCCTCACCATCAAAGACATGTTCAAAAGATGGTGCCTCAAGAAGGCGTCATCCATCATTAAAGACTCACCATCTAGGGCAGGGGTTCCCAATCTTTTTTATACTATAGACCCCTGCCATGAACCAAGGGGCCTATGGAATCCAGACTGGGAAGCCCTCATCTTGGAGATGCCGCCTTCTCATTATTGCTGTCAGGGAGGAGGTACAGGAGTCTGAGGATACACGTTCAATATTTCAGGAACAGCTTCTTCCTCTCCACCATCAGACCGTCACTGGATTCCGGCAAACTAGCAACAGAGGAGCTGAAGGCAGTGTGGACAGGGCCAACGAACTTAACCTGTTCTTTAACAGATTTGACATTGTGGCCCCTGCCCATCTCTCACATGAGTCATCTGTTGTCGACCCCCAACCAACACATATTCCACTCTCCACTCCTACCCCTCTTCACAGTCTCCCACCCTGCTCTCATGACTATACCCCTTCCCCACACGAAACCACCACGGTGGGCTTCACAGCTGAACAGGTGAGAAGACAGGTGAAACGTCTCAACCCAAGCAAGGCTGCAGGACCGGATGGTGTCAGTACCAGGGTGCTCAAAACCTGTGCCCCTCAGCTATGTGGAGTATTTCGCCATGTCTTCAACCTGAGCCTGAGGCTCTGGAGGGTTCCTGTGCTGTGGAAGACGTCCTGCCTCGTCCCTGTGCCGAAGGTGCCGCGCCCCAGCGGCCTCAATGACTACAGACTGGTGGCATTGACCTCCCACATCATGAAGACCCTGGAGAGGCTTGTTCTGGAGCTGCTCTGGCCTATGGTCAGGCCACACTTAGATCCCCTCCAGTTCGCCTACCAGCCCTGACTAGGAGTTGAGGATGCCATCGTCTACCTGCTGAACCGTGTCTACATCCACTTGGACAAGCCAGCGAGCACTGTGAGAGTCATGTTTTTTGACTTCTCCAGCGCGTTCAACACCATTCGCCCTGCTCTGTCGGGGCAGAAGCTGACAGTGATGCAGGTGGATGCTTTCCTGGTGTCATGGATTCTTGATTACCTGACTGGCAGACCACAGTACGCGTGCTTGCAACAGTGTGTGTCCAACAGAGTGATCAGCAGCACTGGGGCTCCACAGGGGACTGTGTTGTCTCCCTTTCTATTCACCATTTACACCTCGGACTTCAACTACTGCACAGAGTCTTGTCATCTTCAGAAGTTTTCTGATGACTCTGCCATAGTTGGATGCGTCAGCAAGGGAGATGAGGCTGAGTACAGGGCTACGGTAGGAAACTTTGTCACATGGTGTGAGCAGAATTATCTGCAGCTTAATGTGAAAAAGACTAAGGAGCTGGTGGTAGACCTGAGGAGAGCTAAGGTACCGGTGACCCCTGTTTCCATCCAGGGGTTCAGTGTGGACATGGTGGAGGATTACAAATACCTGGGGATATGAATTGACAATAAACTGGACTGGTCAAAGAACACTGAGGCTGTCTACAAGAAGGGTCTGAGCTGTCTCTATTTCCTGAGGAGACTGAGGTCCTTTAACATCTGCCGGACGATGCTGAGGATGTTCTATGAGTCTGTGGTGGCCAGTGCTATCATGTTTGCTGTTGTGTGCTGGGGCAGTAGGCTGAGGGTAGCAGACACCAACAGAATGAACAAGACCTCTCGGGTAGTAATCTCTGGATAACTCCCAGTACCACGTGCTAGTCAGGGCAGGAATCAGGTGATAGCACGGATAAATGAGTGGCTGAAGGAGGGGTGCAAGGGGCAAGGTTTCAGATTTTTGGATTATTGGGATGTCTCCTAGGAAGGTATGATCTTTACAACTCCTCCCTTGGAGGGTCAGACACCCTGAGCCAATAGAGTGGTCCTGGACTTATTTCCTGGCATAATTTACATAGTACTATTTAATTATTTATGGTTTTATTACTATTTATTTATGGTGCAACTGTAACAAAAACCAATTTCCCCCGGGATCAATAAAGTATGACTATGACTATCTGTAGAAAAAAGACTGGTTACACCTGCACCCAAGGGGGCCCAATATCCTTGAGGCAAGTTTATTGGAGCTGTTGGGGAGAAGTTAAACCTATTTGGCAAAGGGATGGGTACAAGAGTGATAGAGCAGAAGATGGGGAAGTTGGCATAACAGTCGATGCAGTGTGTAGTTGAACGAGGAGGAAAGACGACAGATGATGGACAAAATTGCAGTCAGTGGGAGGAGTTGCAGTATAACATGGGCTCAAAATTGAAAAGGATAATGAATACTGAACTGAAGGTTTTATATCTGAATGCATGTAATTCAAATATATGCATTCAAATAGGTGTCCAAATAGTATCCAAGATGTGGGATATAAATTACAATGGGAAGATAGAAAAGGCATATAATAAGGGCTATGTTACAATAGTCATGGGGATTTTAATATGCAAGTAGATTGGGAGAATTAGATTGGTGCTGGAACCCTAGAGAGGGAATTTGTAGAATGCCTATGAGATGGGTTTTTAGAGCAGCTTGTGGTTGAGCCTGCTAGAGGAAAGGCAATTTTGGATTAGTTGTTGTGTAACGAACCAGATTGGATTGGAGAGCTTAAGGTAAAGGAACCCTTAGGAGACAGTACCAATAATATGACAGAATTCACCCGCAGTTTGAGAGGGAGAAGATAAAGTCAGGTGTATCAGTGTTACAGTGGAGTAAAGGAAATTATTCGGCATGAGAGGAGCTGACCAAAGTTAGTTGGAAGGGGACTCTACCAAGAACGATGGCAGAACAGTAATGGCTGGTGTTTCTGAGGGCAATTCATAAGACGCAGGATAGATATATCCCAAAGGTGAAGTATTCTAAAGGAAGGATGAGGCAACCGTGGCTGACAAGGGAAGCCAGAGCATTAATGCAAAAGAGAGGGTATATAATAGTGCGAAAATTAGGATATTAGAGGATTGGGAAGCTTTTAAATCCAACAGAAGGCACCTAGAAAAGCTATAAGGAGAGAAAAGATGAAATAGGAAGGTAAATTAGCCTATAATATAAAAGAGAATACCAAATATATTCTCTATATAAAAAGTAAAAGAGAGGTAAGAGTGTATATTGAACCACTGGAGAGATAGTAATGAGGAACAAAAATGGCAGGCAAACTTAATAAGTATTTTGCATCAGTCTTGGTTGCGGAAGATAGCAGCAAAATGCCAGAAATGTGAGATTGTCAAGAGGCAGAAGTCAGTGTTCCTGCTTTTACTAAGGGGAAGGTGCTTAGCAAAACTGAACAATCTAAAGGTAGACAAGTCACCTGGACCAGATGGAATACACCCCAGGTTTCCAAAAGAGGTAGCTGATAAATGTGAGGTGCTATATTTTGGTAGGACTAATCAAAATAGGACATACATAGTAAATGGTAGGGCATTGAAGAGTGCAGTAGAACAGAGGGATCTAGGAATAATGGTGTATAGTCCCCTGAAGGTGGAACCTCATGTGGATAGGGTGGTGAAGAAAGCTTTTGGTATGCTGGCCTTTATTAATCAGAGCATTGAGTATAGGAGTTGGGATGTAATGTTGAAATTGTATAAGGCATTGGTAAGGCCAAATTTGGAGTATTGTGTACAGTTCTGGTCACCGAATTATAGGAAAGATGTCAATAAAATTGAGAGAGTACAGAGGAGATTTACTAGAATGTTATCTGGTTTCATCACCTAAGTTGCAGAGAAAAGTTGAACAAGTTGGGTCTTTATTCTTTGGAGCGTAGAAGGTTGAGGGGGGACTTGATAGAGGTATCTAAAGTTATGAGGGGGATAGATAGAGTTGATGTGGATAAGCTTTTTTCCATTGAGAGTGGTGGAGATTCAAACGAGGACATGAGTTGAGAGTTAAAGGGCAAAAGTTTAGGGGTAACATGAGGGGGAACTTCTTTACTCAGAGAGTGGTAGCTGTGTGGAACAAGCTTCCAGCAGAAGTGGTTGAGACAGGTTCGATGTTGTCATTTAAAGTTAAATTGGATAGATATATGGACAGGAAAGGAATGAAGGGTTATGGGCTGAGTGCAGGTCGATGGGACTAGGTGAGAGTAAGAGTTCAGCACGGACTAGAAGGGCCAAGATGGCCTGTTTCCGTGCTGTAATTCTAATATGGTTATAAGAGATTGTGGAGGCATTATTAATGATCTTTCAAGAATCACTAGATTCTGGAATGGTTCTGGAGAACTAGAAAACTGCAAGTGTCACTTCATCTTTACGAAGGGAGGGAGGCAGAAGAACAGAAATTATAGGACAGTTAGCTTGACTTCAGTAGTTGGGAAGATATTGGAGTCTTATTAAGGATGAAGTCTCAGGGTACTTGGAGGCATATAATTAAGTAGGCCAGAGTTGGCATGGTTTCCTTAAGGGGAAATCTTGCCTGACAAATCTGTTGGAATTCGTTGAGGAAATAACGAGCAGGAAAGACAAAAGAATGTGTGTGGATGTTGTCTACTTGGATTTTCGAAAACTTTTTTTTAAAGTGCTGCACATGAGCCTGCTTAACAAAATAAGAACCATGGTATTACAGAAACTATGCTAGCATGGATATAAGATTGGCTGATTGTCAGGAGGCAAAGAGGGAGAATAAAGGGGGCTTATTCTGTTTATCTGACAGTAACTAGAGGTGTTCCACAGGGGTTAGTATTGGGACAGCTTCTTTTCGTGTTATATGTCAACAATTTGGATAATGGAATTGATGGCTTTGTGGCCAAGTTTGCAGATGATACAAAGATAGGTGGAGGAGCAGATAGTGTTGAGGAAGCTGGAAGTCTGCAAAAAGACTTGGGCAGATTGGGAGAATAGGTAAAGTGGCAGACAAAACGCAGTGTAGTGAAGTGTATGGTCATGCACTTTGGTAAAAGGAATAAAAATGTAGACTATTTTCTAAATGGAAAGAAAATTCAAAAATCAAAGGTGCAAAGTGTCTTGGGAGTTCTTGTGCAGGATTTCCCCCAGGTTATCTTGCAGGTTGAGTCAATGATTAGGAAGGTAAATGCAATGTTAGGATTCACTTCAAGAGGACTTGAATGTAAGAGCCAGGATGTGATGCTGAGCTTATATAAGGCATTGGTCATTCACATGGAGTATTGTGACCAGTTTGGGCTCCTTATTTATGAAGAGGTGTGTTGACATTGGAGAGCATTCAGATGAGGTTCACAAGAATGATTCTGGGAAATGAAAGGAACCATTTGATGGCTCTATGCCTGTACTAGCTGGAGTTTAAAAGAATGAGCATGAGGGGTCTCATTGAAGCCTATCCAATACTGAAAGGCCTAGACAGAGTGGATGTAGGGAGGATGTTTCCTGTAGGGAATGAGTCTAGGACTAGAGGGCACAGCCTCAGAATAGAGATGAGGAGGAATTTCTCTAGCCAGAGGGTGGTGACTCTGTGGAATTCATTGCCACAGATGGCTGCAGAGACTAGGTCATTGGGTAGATTTAAAGCGGAGATTGATAGGTTCTTGATTAGTCATGACCTCAAATGTTATAGCTAGAAGGCAGGGGATTGGGGTTGGGAGGGATAATAAATCAGCTATGATTGAATGGCGGAGCAGACTCAATGGACCGAATGGCCTTGTTCTGCTTCTCTATCTTATGGTCTAATACATAGACCTCAGCATCTCTATATGGACAATGGAGTTTTCATGTTCAAAGAGACAAGTTTCCATTGATGATATTTTAAAGTGAATTGGGCCGTTTGGTCCAATGAAACCGCTCCGCCATTCTATCATGGCTGATTTATTATCCCCCCTACGCAGAAGTTGATAAGTTCTTGATTTGTCAGGGCTCAAAGGTTATGGAGAGAAGACATGAATGGGGTTGAGAGGGATAATCAATCAGCCATGTTGGAATGGTGGAGCAGACTTGATGGGCCAAATGGCCAAATTCTGTTCCTCTGTCTTATGGCCTTATAACTGCTTTATTACTATGTCTTAAGAGATAATCAAGTAACATACAAAGATAAAAATTCTACAGATACTAGAAATGCAATATAAGAACAGAATATATTAAAAATATTCAAGTTTGGAAGCAGCATCTGTTGATTGAATACCACATTGCCAGCTGCAGCTGGTAGAAAACCAATACTTGTTCACAACATAGTGTAATGGACGTTCTTCTGTCCCAATATCTGTAATCAGAACACATGCAGAATCCATGTTTGCAGGATTTGGACTTTTTTGTGCTTGCATTTTATGGCATCTAGGAGTATTCAAAATGATAGTGCAAAGTATGGTGATGTGGAAAGCCAGCTGACATTTACAATTATATGTAAAGTTGAAATTCTACAAAAAAAATACACAAAAATGAGCTAGTGCACAACCTGATGGATTATTTTGATAATGGTAGTAAACCATTGCTCTTCAGAAACCTGTTTAAAATTTGACATCAAGGTTGATTCAAGCAAGAGCTTTGGGTTTGGGTATTTGATCCTCCACAATATTCCACGTGGGAATTTAAACTGGAAGTGGCAGTGTTTTTTTTTAACGAGGTCGAGTTGCAAGCTCAACATCAACCCGGCACGGATGGAGAGCACACTCGGGAGTGGTCTGTCACTGGATTGAACTCGGGAACCTCAGTTCTCAAGCCCAGTGCTGATCTCACTGCGCCACCAGCCGACCTAGCTTTGTTAGTGAGCAACCATTAACACATAAGAAATAGTAGCAAAAGTAAGACCATTCAGCCCTAATTTCCTGCTGTGCCATTCAGTAAAATCATGGCTAATTTTTATCAGTGCCAGTTTTCTGCACATATCTAAGGTTGCTTTGGCATAACTTCTGGGTACTATTCATTGAAAAGGCCAGAAAAATCATTGAGTTATTATAGACAAGTAAGTCTTGGAAATTTGGAATGGATTGTTGGAAAATATTAAGTTGTGCTGTGACATCTGCAGTATAAAAACAAAGGATTATCCACAACGAAAGGCCACAAAGAAATGCATTGATTTATTTTAATGTACCTTATGAGTTTAATACATCAAGGGTTACAAACACAATTTGTGCAATACCTTGCCCATTCGCCATGTACATTTACATGTATTAGGAATTTGCTGTGGTGTCTTGGTGTGACATGCAACAAAAAATATTCAACAATTGAAAATTACAGGTTGAAGTACGAATATGGAGTGAAATGTGCACAAATACATATATATCAATGTGTATTTATGATGTAAACAGCATTATAAAAATGGTTTAAAATGCTTACAGTGCAGTGATGGGGGTAATTGATAGAGGGGGTGGGAGCTAAACAGAATGATTGATCAGATTAAACTCCCTGGGGGGAAGAAATCTTAAATGGAATGATGTGTTGTACAAGTAGCCCTATAGTGCTTTCCAGAAGGTTGCTTTTGGGAAAAGGCGGTTTGCAGGGTAAGTAGTTAAGTAACATTTTTTCACGCCCACTTCCTTGTCCTGGACGTATACACACAGTGATAGTGGACAGCAGTCAGTGATGTTTTCTGCTGACCTGAGAGAATGCTGCACCAAACCAGACAGTGAGGATGCTCTCTATAATGGCAGTGTAGATCTGTATAGTTAATTTATATAATTAATGAGAAATAATGATGTTCCTGCTTGAGCAAGTTGTATTCCAGATAAAACTCTTCTGGCGCTGGATTTCAAGAATAAAATATGTTGAAACATGAATAGGCAGTGAAGGAAGTGCACAGCAAAATGGGTTTCTGTGCCTGATCAGATGTGACTTTCACACACAAGTATAAGTGGTTGGTGATGAGCAAGAATGGCCACCCTTGAGCACTGAAGGGAGTGAAGGTGTTGTACATGCTTAAAAGAAGTAATCAACGTGCCTAGTTTACTCGGGGGCTAACCACTGAGTGGTTTGATAATTACTTTATCGTAGAGGCTCTGAAACGTTATCGCAACCAAGATTTGCTGCAAATTGTAAGATTCTGTTCTTCCTAGATCAAAATTACATTTATCATTATTGATTTGTGATGTGAAATTTGTTTTATTGCAGCAGGATAGTGCAAAGATATCAAACTACTGTAAATTACAAAAATAGTACACAAAAAAGGAATAACAAGATATTCATGGACTGTTCAGAAATTTGATGGTGGAAGGGAAGAAGCAGTTTCTGACTCATTTGAGTGTGAATCTTCCAGTTCTTATAGCTCCTCCCCAATAGAAGTAATGAAAAGAAGGCTTATCCTGGATGGTGATGGTGCTTAGTGCTGGATGCCACTGCCTTGAAGTGCCACTTCTTCAAGATGTCCTCAATGGTGGACATGATGGAGCCAGCTGAATCTACAATCCTTTGCATTGGAGTCTCCACGCAAGACTGTGATGCAATCAGTGAGAATGCTATCCACCGTACATTCTGAGAAATTTGTAAGAGTCTTCAGTGACATACTACATCTCTTCAGACTCCTAATGAAGCTGAGCTGCTGGTGTGCTACTGTTAAGGAAAAAGTTACATGAGCAAAGGTCTCTCTTCCTCCCTTCCCCCACCAATTCTGATCCAGATTCAGATTTGCAGTGTGAAACTCGTCTTCCAGATGATGGAGAAGAGATTATAAATCCCACTAATGAAATTCATGACAGTAACGAAGAATCATAGAAAAATTGCCATGGATCAAGGGATAAGCATGAAAGATCAGTACACAAGATTATTTTTAGGTATGCAGCAACTATAAGAATGAACTGTAAGAATGTGGTTAGTTCTTGTTCATCTGATGGTGAACTTGAGGATCGTGCAGATGCACATCATTGGAAATCATTGGCACAAGCTGTATTGAAAAATGCCTGATATAACTTATGGCCTCTTTACCTGCCTCTTAACCATGTTGAACAACAAGCTTTAAATTTTCAGGATAAGGATATGAAAGCAGAATTGTTATTGTGTGGAAAAGATGTGGACAATGAATAATAGAGACTTAAGTGACAATGACATCATGGATTAGATTGCTGTGCTGAAACTCTTGTAGTTTGCCAAATGATAAATGAAGATGTTGCCATGGTTATGAACCTCACTAAAGACACTCATGACGATAGTGAAGAACCACAGGAGAAAATTGGCAAGGAACAAGGGATAAAAATGGAAGATGAATGTACAAGATTCTTCAAACATCAGCCAGTGAGACATTGTTTCTGTTTACTATATCCATTTGAAACTAAAAATGAAATGCATTTCATGAAGCAAATGATTCTGAAAACTATTTATAAATGCTCAAAAGTCCAATTTTTTAGGAGTTCATCTATTATTATACTTAAAGCATATTATAACTTTATATCCTAACCCACAAAGTGCTGACTTTTAAATGCCCACTATAATAGATTAGCACCCCATTGAGTTAGTTGTACCCATTGAAACAGTAGAAGAATAAATGTGAGCCAACAAGCAGCAATTTGGTTACTGAAAACAGATATGGTGAAGTTCACTGTATAAAGAACTTCCTGCAGACAGCTAGGGGCTGGTATCTAAATTGGGATAGCCTTTCAATAACCTGATTTTACCAAACTGACTGAATCATACTGTACAGACAGACAACATGGCAGACTCATCCATTACAATCCTGGGTACATCCTGTACCATAGACAGGGCAGACCCATGGGGGGTGGGGGTAGTTCATTGCCGCAAAGGAGAGCGGGAGCATAAGTTGGAATAAACTAACGAGCTTGTCCTCACAAACCCACCAATGGCAGTTCATCTATCTTCGGTGGCATTAGTAGAAATGGTCACCTCACATTCCTTATGAAGACAGTCTTATCCTCACACCAAAGATTCTTATTGTGCTGAATGAGATTGATTCAGAAACTGGACATCCATGAGGAACTGGGCACCATTACATAATCTGTAACCTCTTGTGCCCCACATAACTCTTTGCCAATGAATCTTGGTTCAGTGGAAAGGATTAATGGAGGATTTATGTAAAATTTACAGAATGGATTAATGGAGGATTTATGTAAAATTTACACTAAAAGTGGATGGCTGATGGTAGACATGGACATGTTCCTGTTTTTGTGCTATATCCCCTGACTCTTAAGAATGCCAGGAATTCCTAAAAATGAGGTATCAGGCTGCTGGAGCTCCAGTGCAGGACATGTACTCTCAGAGAATGTATTCCCTACGCCACAGAAATAGGCCCTTCATAACCTTGCCATCTGTTGTACCCATGTACACTAATTTCATTTACCTGTACTAGGTCCAATATGTCTTGGTGATTCAAAGACTTGCATCATAAAGTACCTTACTAAACAACAAAAACAGCATGCAACGGATTCTGGTAGATCTCTCAACTATCAGAGCAGTTAATAGCTCAGCAGTTTACTACATTTGGTGATGGAAAGTAGTAGACTAATAAATAGGTAATGAAAGAAGGAGGCAACAAAAACATCTCCATTCTTAAAGATAACATGACTAAGCATGAGTGCTCAAAGTTTCAATGGTTCATTTGTTAGCTAAGTATGTGTACAGCATACATCTCTGAGATTCTTCTTCTCCAGATAGCCATGGAAAAAAGAAAAACCATAAATGTCATTTTGGAGAGAAACAACAAACCCACCAACACAATCATCAACCCCCAAACCCCTCTTCCCCTCTGCACAAAATGCAACAAGAACATCACTCCCAAATCCCCCTCCCATGCACAAAACGCAACAAGGACATTGACCCCCAAAACCACCTCCTCCGCACAAAAACACGAGAACGGCAAAAACAATATAAAAACCATAAGATTGAAAAAATAATCCTTAGTCCAAAATCCATACGCAGAAACCTCGGTAGCATTCACCGGCCTTATCAAAAGAGAGCAACTTTGGGCACACAGGTAGGCCACACAGAGATAGGCTTTTTCTTTGGCAGCATTACGATCCTATCAGTGATCAGAAGGCCATCAGCACTCACCCTCCACATTCGCCTCAATGTTTCAATTGTCCTCATCCCTTTAATCGGCGAATAATGGATGCTTTAATCGATGAAATGGAGTCGAACATCGGCTCATAGTTTTTTCGCCTCGAAGTTCACACTTGCTGCTTCCCAGAATCTTCTCAGAGACAGCAAAGCACTGGATTGCTCAATCGATCTCCAAACTGGAAATTGCAGGCTCTAGCAGTTCCAGAAACACACTCAAGATGAAAAGCAGATGTAAAAGAAGTGAAATAAATAGTTTAGTAGTTTATCCAGAAGATGTTGACTGAAGAAGAGTTGTATGCAGGCACCATCTTGACTGATAAACTGCTGAAGCTTAATCAACATAATTTGGGAAGAAGTCCTGACTCGTTGATCTAGCTAGAGTGCTTGTGATCCTCATAGAAGCTGACCTCCAGCCAATTCAATTCACTCTACATTAGTGGTCACCAACCTTTTTAAGCCCAAGATCCCCTACTTTGACCTTAGCGAAAGGCAAGATCTACCTACTAAATCGTTTAGAGTAAAAAACAGCTCAGATTGTACTTCCAATTTGAGGCCTTTTATTTGGGCTAATTGTATTTGAATTACATAAAATACTTTTGTCAAACTTTCAAATTAATTCAAACAAGAAAACACTGTAACTAGCATATCAAACAGGCCATAGCTGTCTTTCCTTAAGAATATTACAATACCACACCTTTAATTCTAAGTTTCATTATTTAATTTTATTTCAACCGGAAAAATAAATGAATAAAAATTACTGTTGCACTCAGTGTGATGACTGGGGCTGAATACTTTCTGCTAGTTCCCTGAAATTTGGCTCATAACTACAGCCAGCCAGTCTGAGACAGTCTGTGAGGTGTCTGCCAGTAAGACAGCTCCTGTACTTAGATTTAATAATTTTCATCTGTGAACATGCAATTTCACATAGATAAGTTGACCCGAAGTAGGCACTGACTTTTAGTACAGGTGTTCCCCGCGTTTCGAACGTTTGCTTTACGAAACTTCACTGTTACGAAAGACCTATAGTAGTACCCTGTTTTCGCTTTCAGAAGGTGTTTTCACCGTTACGAAAAAAAAATTCAGCACGCGAAAAAATCTGCGCGCAATAAAAGGCAGTGCGCCCCGAGCAGCCGATCTCCCCCGGATTCAGAACTGCTTTGCTTAAACACATGCCTGTGAGCAGCCGTTTGCAAGATGAGTTCTATGGTATCGGAAAAGCCTGAAAGAGCTCGTAAGGGTGTTACACTTACTGTAAAACTAGACGTAATTAAGCGTTTTGATTGTGGTGAACGAAGTAAGGACAAAGTGAGTTTGGCTTGTGGAAGCTGACGAACATGATGTTTAAGAGGTTTTGGCATCCCATCACCAAGAACTGACAGATGAAGAGCTGATGCAATTGGAATAAAAAAGGATAACAATCGAAACCGAATAAGTAATGATAAAGTACGACTTTAATTTTGAAAGGGTACGTCGGTTTAGGGGATATTTGCAGGATGGTTTGAGTCCTTATTAAAGAACTCTGTGATAGAAAAATGCGTGAGGCTCAGCAGTCAAGCAAGCCTTCCACATCAGCCACAGCAGACGACAAACCTCGACCTTGGACATCGAGGCGGGCAGTGATAGAAGAAGATGAGCTGCCTGCTCTAATGGAAACAGGCGACGAGATGACACCCCAGTGTTCCACCACCCCAACTCCCAGGCTACAGACAGATACCAATTCGCGGAGAATGCAAAGGTAGCCGGGAGGCACACAGCACATCCTTAAGAAAAAAGCCGGAATAAACATGCTAATTAATTAGATGCCGCCGACACGTAATTGTCGGCCCAGATCAGAGACGACGCAATCGGAAATCAGCACTGATCTGGGCCGACAATTACAGGCAGTACCTAATTAATTAGCATGTTTGTTTCGGCTTTTTTCTTAAAGATGTGCTGTGTACCTCCCGGCTACCGCTGGACCCCTGCATGCTTCGCGGATCAGTTTCGGTTGGTGGCCCGGAGGGTGGGGGCCACTGCACCACCCAGCCTGCGACGACTCAGTCTAACACATCATCATCAGTCTGCTCGGTGCTGTCCCGATTCCGGTAAGTGATACTCCACTGTACATACATTATTTCTACTTTATATAGGCTGTGTATTTTTAGGTGTTATTTGGTATGATTTGGCAGCTTCATAGCATAAAGGTTACTGGAGAGAGTGTTCTTGCCAACAGCACTTGCGTGAGATTTTTGCTACAGAGAACAGTTCAGTAATGATTGTGGAAAAGTATTTCTACTTTATACAGGCTGTATATTTATCATATCATTCCTGCTTTTACTATATGTTACTGTTATTTTAGGTTTTATGTGTTATTTGGCATGATTTGGTAGGTTATTTTTGGGTCTGCAAACGCTCACAAAATTTTCCCATATAAATAAATGGTAATTGCTTCTTTGCTTTACGACATTTCGGTTTAAGAACCGTTTCATAGGAACACTCTACCTTTGGATCGCAGGGGAAACCTGTACTATAAAACCAATGCGGACACAGCGCATTGCTGGGGCCCCATCAGTTGTAATTGCCACCAGTTTATGAATGGGGATGTCATTTTCACGGACATATTTTTTAAATTCATTGTAAATATCCTCACCTCTCATTCTCTCTTTTAATTACAAAAGAGTGAGGAAGTCCTCCTTTGTTGTAAAATCCTGGAAATCCATTCTGACAAATACAACAACCTGAGCTGTTTGCATTACATCCAGAGATTCATCAAACTGTAGTGAAAAATATTCACAGAGTGACAAGTCGATCCACAAACTCTGACAGTAACTCTACCCTTCTTGTCACTGTTGCAGGGCCAAGTGGTATATTATGTATTGCGGTTGTGATGCCGTTTTTGTTTTTAAAGTCATTAAAAACAGTCTCTGCGGTAATGGCCATTGCTTCCTTGGATAAATCGCCATCTGTAAAAGGCTTCTTGTGTTTAGCCAAAAGGTGACTTACACGAAATGATGCTTCAATAGCAGCCTTATTTTGAACAGCATGTTTTGTGAAAAACGATTGTTGGGCCTTCAACCCTGATTACAGCTCCTCAACTTTCCTGGCATGGATTGCGCTCTCTGGGGGGTAGGTGCCTTTAAATTTCTGGTGGTTGGTGTTCTGGTGCCGCTCCAGATTCCCTCTTTTAGTCAGTGGTTGTGTTTGGTGGCACGACATACATACACACTTGTCTTTCACCAAGATAAATAGAAATTCCTCTTCCTATTCTGGATGGAATTTGTACGTTTTCGCCTTCTTTCGTGGAGCCTCCGCCATGCTATCAGGATATCACGAGCGAGTGCCGTATATTGATGTCTGCGACAGTCTGCACTCTAACCTAATTGGTCACTATGATGCAGCACAAGCTATACTGAAAACGCGGTGCATGGTGGGGGAGCTGCACACATGCGCACTGAGCAGAAAGAATGGAACTAAAACCCCGCAACCCGGAAACAATCTCTCTTTGCAAACAGCTTTCAGTAACGAAAGTATTGCTATATTACTATTATCCTAATTAGTATTACTTATTTTTATAATGCTCACATTATAACAGTATTTGTGTATTTATTTTTGATTTTTTTCGGGATCTACTGGGAAAGTCTCAAAGATCGACCGGTCGATCGCGATATACGGGTTGGTGACCACTACTCTATATAAGAAATGGCTGAGAGTGTTGGTTGCAGCAATGATGAGACAACATTCTACTGTAACACTGAAGACCAAGCTTTATAACCACCCATGTCTCTAGCCAAGCTCTCCTCAGTACAGTTACACTACCAATATCTATGCACCTGACAATTTGGAAGATGCCTAGATGAGTCCAGGTCTCATTAAAGCCTTGCTCCAAACTTAAGGCAAAGAGCTGAATGCCGCAGGTAAGATGAGACTGACAGCACTTGACCAAATTTAATATGAAGAACTCTGGTAATGATATACTTTCAGTGAAAATATTCATATGGCTGGAGTTAAACTTCACACAAATAAAAATAGCTGTGGTTGTTGGAGGTCAATAATTCTAACCCAAGAACATTACTGCAAGAGTTTTCCAACATCTTCAGCTGTTTTATGAATGACCTTACTTCCATCATAAGCTTAAAAGTAGGAATTTTCCTGATTGTGCAATATTTGATTTCATGGATTACCTCAGGAAACAGTCCGACAGTATACCAAGTCAGTGACTGGTTATGTTTTAAGGACTGATTCACCTAACAACCAAGAGTCTTTCTACCATCTACAAGGCATGAGTCAGAATATGATGGAATATTCCCCAGTTGTGAGATGACTTCGCTTCCAGCAATCTCGAGGATCTGAACAACATCTAGGACAAGGTATCCCACTTAGATTATGAAGACACACAGTCCTCTTTTATTGTCATTTAGTAATGCATGCATTAAGAAATGATACAATATTTCCTCCAGTGTGATATCACAAAACACAGGACAGACCAAGACTGAAAAACTAACAAAACCACATAATTATAACATATAGTTACAGCAGTGCAACAATACCATAACTTGACGAAGAAGTCCATGAGCACAGTAAAAAGTTCAAAGTCTCTCAAATGTCCCACATCTCACACAGATGGGAGAAGGAAGAAAACTCTCCCTGCCATACCCAACCACGGTCTGACTCTGAGTCATCCGAAAACTTTGAGCTCTGATCAGCTCTCCAACACCGAGTACTGAGCGCCATCTCTATCCGAACGATTCGACCTCCATCTCGGTTGCCAACAGCAGGCAAAGCCAGGGATTTTGAGACCTTCCCTCTGAAAGATTCCCGATCACGCAGTAACAACAGCAGTGAACTGGCATTTCAGAAATTTTTCCAGATGTTCCTCTGTGCTTTCACATCCGTCTCCATCAAATCAGAATTGTCCACTGCCCTTATTTAACGGATACAATATCATTTTTCACCAGAGGGCTGCGCACGCGTGGCGCGCTGCTCTCTCTCCTCCTGCTGTTTTCAGTAACAACGAACTCTAATTATTCATTTGCTCCACCTCCTGTGTACCTTTTATAAAGTGCATTTCAGTCCATCACTTGTGCTACTTCCTAACCTGTGACCTCTGTTACCAAGAAGGACAAAGGCTTCAGCTGCTTGGGAACATCACAGGTCTACATGTTCCCCATGTTATACTCCAGCCTGACATGGAAAAATACTGCCGTTTCTTCCTCGTCACCGGGTTAAATCCTGGAACTTCCTCTCCAGCAGAACTGTGGCAGGATCTTTAACAAAATTTTGCAAGGTTCAAGAATGCAGTTCAGCGCCACCTTCTCAAGTGCAATAAATGCCAGCAATGTCCAAGTCCTGAAAAGTGAATAAATAAAACTAAAGTATACAAATAACTTAGAAAAATAAAAACTTTGCAGTCATCACAATTAAGCATCTCACAGTATGCAAAACCTAAAAACTGTGATCCCAAGGAATTCAGACTAGAAATCTTTCATATGTTGTCCACCAACTAGGATGAGTGTAGTAAAAGCTTGTTGCTCTTCCTGTGAATGAACAAAAGAAAATTAATGCTTACTTAAAGGCAGACACAATAGCACATCAAACATTTGAAATTGTACAATAAACCATAAGTAACATTAGTGACATAAGTAATGAGATCACCATAAAATTGTTGCATTTTCCTTGTCATAAAAATGTGAATAGTTCAATAAAATGTCTATAAGGTAAAATAGATTTTATACTGTGGTCAGATAAGATAACTTGGAGTTTTAAGACCGGATCCTTTTATTAAAAAAAATTGATCAAAACTTGTGTTTGTCATATTATTTGCCAAAAATGCTGGTTTCAATAAATTTTCCTGTCTTTCTTACCATATTTGTCTACCCCTATCAAATGCAGACACTTGGAGATGTACAACATAATTACATGTCATTCAGCCAACTGAGTCCACACAGTCCATGAAGAACATATTTTTACATTAATCCTACCCTAATCCATTTAATTCTACCAATATTCCTCCCTCCTTCTTAAATTTTACCATACATACATGCAAGGAGCAATCTATAGCAGCAAATTAACTACCAATCAATATGTTTTTTCATATGGGAGGACCCAGAGCACCCAGAGGAAGCCAGTGCAGTTACAGTGAAAACATACAAATTGCACCGCAGAGGATGTCAGGATTGAACCCAGATTGCTGGAACTGTGAAGTAGCCACTGTGCGGCTTTGCAGAGCATTATTTTTCTACATGTTAAAACTAAAGATGAGAATTTGAGTGATTGAGGCATTATTGCTACTCCAATCAGCTGCTGTTAATATGCATTCATCCTTGCTTTTCAGATTGAGAAACTATACTTATTGCATTTTTGCTGCATTCTGATCTAAGTCGTCCATCTGTAAGTAAAGATCTTAATTTTGCTTGCAGCTGTAGTTCCAATATGAGGATTTTATTCCATATGTGTGTTTAATGTAAATTATTCATAGTATAGTATCTGTATTTCTTTCACTGATGCTCTAGAGAAAATATGGTTTTCAACAATTAGATGTTCCCTTAGCAATCAAAATGTCACAAATGAACAAACCTCATCTAACAAATTAAAATTACTCATGAGGCTATATTACAATTAAACTAATGATTTGCATCAAGCTTTGAGAACATAACTCACTTTCAGTGCACTACGTCATCTTAATTTATGGTAACTGCTTTTTCTTCACTGGTAATTTTAATCTGAGAAAGCTCAATTGCCAGGGGTGTGGAATGGAGTCTATATTTATGTTAATGATATCAAGAATGTAGCCAGGAAAAACATGAAATTGAATATAATGTAGTATGCAAAAGAAACAAAATAATAAACACGATAAATTTTGCAGATGCTAGAAATCAAAAGCAATGCACACAAAATGCTGGAGAAACTTCATTTCCATAGATGCTGCCTGACCAGCTGAGTTTCTCCAGCATTTTATGTGTTGCTTTGGATTTCTAGCATCTGCAGAATTTCTCTTGTTTATGAAATACTGTTCCGCTACAAAGTCCCTTCCAGGATGAGACAAGCAGAGTGGCATGGGAGCTGAGTTCTGAAGGAAGGCTGTTTTTTAAAAACTTCTTTGAGTCTAAGAAGGACGAGACTGCGCAGGCGCGTGACATAGACAGGACAGCGCAGAGAGTTTAAAAAGGAAGGTTACTTCCAACGGCTTTCTTTTGGATTGAGAGAAGCAGAGCGGTGTGGGAGCTGAATTCTGAAGGAAGGCAGTTTTTTTAAAAACTTCTTCGAGTGCAAGAAGGACGAGACTGTGCAGGCGCGTGACGTAGACAGGATAGCGCGGAGAGTTTAAAAAGGAGACCACCCTATACAGCAGGCAGCTGAGTGAGTGACAGCAGAGTGCAGGGCTTTGGCTTCAATGGGCTTCGGCGATAACAGGAAGGGGTGAGAGCAAAGCACCAGCTCTTTTTTTTTCCCCCTTGGTGAATCGGCCCGGACAGACAGGAACAGCAGGGCTCACACAGCTAACGGTTTAAAAAGTTCGTGTGTTTGGCGAGGTAAGTGGGTAAGTAGACTTATTTTTCCTGTTTCATTCCTGTAGAATTAGATAGCATGCCTGCAGGGTTCGTGCTTTGTTCAGGGTGTCAAATGTGGGAATCCTGGGAGACCTCCAGTCTCCCTGATGGCCACATCTGCGCCAGGTGCACCGAGATGCAGCTCCTCAGAGACCGTGTTAGGGATCTGGAGCTGCAGCTTGATGACCTACTGTTTATCAGGGAAAGTGAAGAGGTGATAGACAGGCGCTACAGGGAGGTAGTCATCCGTAGGCTACAGGGGTCAGAAAACTGGGTGACTGTCAGGAGAGGGAAGGAAAATGCCCGGATAGTGGAGGGCACCCCTGTGGCTGTCCCCCTCAGCAACAAGTATCTTGTTCTGGATGCTGTTGAGGGGATTGACCTGACAGGGGTTGGCCACGGTGACCTGGTTTCTGGCACTGAGCGTGGCGCTGTTGTGCAGGAGGCAAGGAGGGAGAAGAGGAATGCGGTAGTCATAGGGGATTCCATAGTTAGGGGAACAGTCAGGATATTCTGTGAGCCTGATAGAGATACCCGCATGGTGTGTTGCCTCCCAGGTGCCAGGGTACAGGATGTCTCGGATCGGGTCCAGAATATTCTGAAGGGAGAGGGTGAGCAGCCAGATATCTTGGTACATGTTGGTACCAATGACATAGATAGGAAAAGGGAGGAGGTCCTGAAGAGAGATTTCTGAGAGTTAGGAAGGAAGCTGAGAAGCAGGACCTCCAGGCTAGTAATCTTGGGATTGCTACCTGTGCCACGTGCTAGCAAGGGCAAGAATGTAGGATCAGGCAGATGAATGCAATGCTGAAAGGCTGGTGCAGGGGGCAGGGCTTCAGATTCTTGGATCATTGGGATCTCTTCTGGAGGAAGTATGACCTGTTCAAAATGGACGAGTTACACCTGAACCCAAAGGGGACAAATGTTCTGGTGGGAAGGTTTAATAGAGCTGTTAGGGAGGGTTTAAACCAAGTTGGCAGGGGGATGGAAACCGGAATGATAGAGCGGAGGAAGGGGAAAACAGAAATAAATCTGTGATAGTGAACAGTAAAGATGTCAGGAAAGACAGGCAGGTGATGGGGCAAATTTGTAGCCATTGGGATGAGTTGCTATGCAAAAGTCATAGTCATACTTTATTGATCTCGGGGGAAATTGTTTTTTGTTACAGTTGCACCATAAATAGTAATAGAAATAGTAACAGTAATATTACTATTAGTAGATAGTAAATAGTAATAGTCATAGAAATAATAAATAGTAATAGAAAATAGTAATAAATAGTTAAATAGTAATATGTAAATTATGCCAGTAAATTATGAAATAAGTCCAGGACCAGTCTATTGGCTCAGGGTGTCTGACCCTCCAGGGGAGGAGTTGTAAAGTTTGATGGCCACAGGCAGGAATGACTTCCTATGACACTCTGTGCTGCATCTCAGAGGAATGAGTCTCTGGCTCAATGTACTCCTGTGCCCACCCGGTACATTATGTAGTGGATGGGAGACATTGTCCAAGATGGCATGCAACAGACAGCATCCTCTTTTCAGACACCACCGTCAGAGAGTCCAGTTCCATCCCCACAACATTGCTGGCCTTGCGCATGAGTTTGTTGATTCTGCTGGTGACTGCTGCCCTCAGCCTACTGCCCCAGCACACAACAGCAAACGTGATCGCACTGGCCACCACAGACTCGTAGAACATCCTCAGCATCATCCGGCAGATGTTAAAGGACCTCAATCTCCTCAGGAAATAGAGACGGCTCTGACCCTTCTTGTAGACAGCCTTAGTGTTCTTAGACCAGTCCAGTTTATTGTCAGTTCGTATCCCCAGGTATTTGTAATCCTCCACCATGTCCACACTGACCCCCTGGATGGAAACAGGGGTCACTGGTACCTTAGCTCTCCTCGGGTCTACCACCAGCTCCTTAGTCTTTTTCACATTAAGTTGCAGATAATTCTGTTCACACCATGTGACAAAGTTTCCTACCGTAGCCCTGTACTCAATCTCATCTCCCTTGCTGATGCATCCAACTATGGCAGGGTCATCCGAAAACTTCTGAAGATGACAAGATTCTGTGCAGTAGTTGAAGTCAGAGGTGTAAATGGTGAAGAGAAAGGGAGACAAGACAGTCCCCCGTGGAGCCCCAGTGCTGCTGATCACTCTGTCGGACACACAGTGTTGCAAGCACACGTACTGTGGTCTGCCAGTCAGGTAATCAAGAATCCATGATACCAGGGAAGCATCCACCTGCATCGCTGTCAGCTTCTCCCCCAGCAGAGCAGGGCGGATGGTGTTGAACGCACTGGAGAAGTCAAAAAACGTGACCCTCACAGTGCTCGCTGGCTTGTCCAGGTGGGCATAGACACGGTTCAGCAAGACGATGGCATCCTCACCTCCTAGTCGGGGCTGGTAGGGGAACTGGAGGGGATCTAAGTGTGGCCTGACCATAGACCGGAGCAGCTCCAGAACAAGTCTCTCCAGGGTCTTCATGATGTGGGAGGTCAATGCCACCGGTCTGTAGTCATTGAGGCCGCTGGGGCGCGGCGTCTCCAGCACAGGGACGAGGCAGGAAGTCTTCCACAGTACAGGGGCCCTCCGGAGCCTCAGGCTCAGGTTGAATACATGGCGAAGTACTCCACGTAGCTGAGGGGCACAGGCTTTGAGCGCCCTGGTACTGACACCATCCGGTCCTGCAGCCTTGCTTGGGTTGAGACGTTTCAGCTGTCTTCTCACCTGTTCAGCCGTGAAGCCCACCATGGTGGTTTCGTGTGGCAGAGGGGTCTAGTTATGAGAGCAGGGTGGGGGACTGTGAGGAGGGATAGGAGGGGAGAGTGGAATATATTTTGGTTGGGGGCCGACAACAGATGGCTCATGTGGGGGATGGGCAGGGGTCACAATGTCAAATCTGTTAAAGAACAGGTTAAGTTCGTTGGCCCTGTCCACACTGCCTTCAGCTCCTCTGTTGTTAGTTTGCCGAAACCCAATAATGGTCCTCATCCCCCTCCAGACCTCTCTCATGTTGTTTTGCTGGAGTTTCCACTCAAGCTTCCTCCTGTGCCTGTTTTTAGCCTCCCTGATCCTGGCTTTCAGGTCCCTCTGTATTGCCCTCAGCTCCTCCCTATTTCCATCTCTAAACGCCCTCTTTTTAGCGTTCAGGATGTCCTTAATGTCCTTTGTCACCCATGGCTTGTTATTTGAATAACAAAGGACAGTTCTTGTCGGAACATTGCAGTCCACACAGAAGTTAATGTAATCAGTGATGCATTCTGTGAGCCCATCAATATCCTCTCCATGTGGCTCACAGAGTGCCTGCTGGTCTGTCACCTCAAAACAACCCTGGAGTGCCTCATAAGCCTCCTCCGACCATTTCCTCACTGTCCTCGAGGTTGCAGGTTTACTCTTCACCAGAGGTACGTAGCAGGGTTTTAGATGCACCAGGTTGTGATCTGACCTTCCCAATGGGGGAAGGGGAGAGGAGTTGTATGCATCCTTAACGTTAGCGTACATCAAATCCAGAGTCCTCTCCCCTCTGGTTGTACAGCTCACATACTGTGTGAAGTTGGGCAGTGTTCTAGCCATGGTAACCTGGTTGAAGTCACCCGAGATGGTAATGAGGGCACTTGGGTGCTGGGTTTGTAATCTGGCTATGACGGTGTAAATGATGTTACACGCCGACGTCGGGTTTGCAGAGGGAGGGATGTACACAACAACCACAATTGCATGCGATATTTCCCTTGGCAAATAATATGGCCGGAGTCCAACAGCAAAAAGTTCAATATCCGGGTTACAGACACGTTCCTTGATCGTAATATGCCCAGGATTGCACCATCTGTTATTTACCAGAACCGCCAGCCCCCCTCCTTTGCACTTACCGGTCTCTGCAATTCTGGTCAGCTCGAACGGTCTGGAAGCCCTCTATGGAAACGCTTTGATCAGGTAGGTCCTCGTGCAGCCATGTCTCAGTGAAGCACATGACACTGCTCTCCCGAAATGTTCTCTGACTCCTGACAAGCGCAGTCAGTTCGTCGATTTTATTCCCCAGCGATCTCACATTTCCCATGATGAGAGAGGGGAGACACTGCTTATAACTTCTCTTCTCCATAAGCCTCCGTTGTCTCGACCCGGTCCTCTTCCCTCGCCTTTTTTTTTGGTACTGCAACAATAAAGTTGCAGTACCAAATACTGGTCTTAAGATGTTATATTTAAATGCACACAGCATAAGGAATAAAGTGGATGATCTTGTCGTACAGCTACAGATTGGCAGGTATGATATTGTGGCCATCACTGAGACATGGCTAAAGCATGCATGTCTCTGGTATCGGAAGGATAGGAAGGTAGGCAGAGGGGGTGGCATGGCTTTATTGGTAAGAAATGATATTAAATCATTAGAAAGAGGTGACATAGGATCATAAGGTGCAGAATCTTTATGGGTTGAGCTAAGAAATCACAGGGGTAAAAGGACCCTGATTGCAGTTATATACAGACCTCCAAACAGCTGCAGGGATGTGGACTACAAATTACAACAGGAAATAGAAAAGGCTTGTCAGAAGGGCAGTGTTATGATAATTTTGGGGGATTTTAACATGTGAATGGATGGGGAAAATCAGGTCGGCACTGGATCTCAAGAGAGAGAATTTGTAGAATGTCTGCGAGATGGCTTTTTAGAACAGCTTGTTGTTGAGCCCACTAGGGGATCGGCTGTACTAGATTGGGTGATGTGTAATGAACTGGAGGTGATTAGAGAGATTGAGGTGAAGGAACCCTTAGGAGACAGTGATCATAACATGACTGAATTCACTGTGAAATTTGAAAAAGAGAAGCCAAAATCTGATGTGTCTGTATTTCAGTGGAGTAAAGGAAATTATAGTGGCATGAGAGAGGAACTGGCCAAAGTTGACTGGAAAGAGACACTGGCGGGAAGGACGGCAGAGCAGCAGTGGCTGGAGCTTATGCGAGAAATGAGGAAGGTGCAAGACAGGTATATTCCAAAAAAGAAGAAATTTTCGAATGGAAAAAGGATGCAACTGTGGCTGACGAGAGAAGTCAAAGCCAAAGTTAAAGCAAAGGAGAAGGAATACAGGAAGCAAAAATTAGTGGGAAGACAGATGATTGGGAAGTTTTTAAAAGCTTACAAAAGGAAACTAAGAAGGTCATTAAGAGGAAAAAGATGAACTATGAAGGGAAGCTAGTAAATAATATCAAAGAGGATACTAAAAGCTTTTTCAAGTATATAAAGAGTAAAAGACAGGTAAGAGTAGATATAGGACTGATAGAAAATTATGCTGGAGAAATTGCAATGGGAGATAAGGAGATGGCGGAGGAACTCAACAAGTATTTTGCATCAGTCTTCACTGAGGAAGACATCAGCAGTATACCGGACACTCATGGGTGGCAGGGAAGAGAAGTGTGCACAGTCACAATTACAACAGAGAAAGTACTCCGGAAGCTGATTAGTCTAAAGGTGGATAAATCTTCAGGACCAGATGGAATGCACCCTCGTGTTCTGAAGGAAGTAGCTGTGGAGATTGTGAAGGCATTAGCGATGATCTTTCAAAAGTCAATAGATTCTGGCATGGTTCTGGAGGACTGGGAGATTGCAAATGTCACTCTGCTATTTAAGAAGGGGTCAAGGAAGGAAAAAGGAAATTATAGACCTGTTAGCTTGACATCGGTGGTTGGGAAGTTGTTGGAGTCGATTGTCAAGGATGAGGTTACGGAGTACCTGGAGGCATATGACAAGATAGGCAGAACTCAACATGGTTTCCTTAAAGGAAAATCCTGCCTGACAAACCTATTACAAATTTTTGAGGAAATTACAAGTAGGCTAGACAAGGGAGATGCAGTGGATGTTGTATATTTGGATTTTCAGAAGGCCTTTGACAAGGTGCCACACATGAGGCTACTTAACAAGTTAAGAGCCCATGGAATTACGGGAAAGTCACGTATGTGGATAAAGCGTTGGCTGATCGGCAGGAAACAGAGAGTGGGAATAAAGGGATCCTATTCTGGTTGGCTGCTTGTTACCACTGGTGTTCCACAGGGGTCCGTGTTGGGACCGCTTCTTTTTACGTTGTACATCAACGATTTGGATTATGGAATAGGTGGCTTTGTGGCTAAGTTTACTGATGATACGAAGATAGGTGGAGGGGCCGGTAGTGCTGAGGAAACAGAGAGTCTGCAGAGAGACTTGGATAGATTGGAAGAATGGGCAAAGAAATGGCAAATTAAATACAATGTTGGAAAGTGTATGGTTATGCACTTTGGCAGAAGAAATAAACGAGCAGACTATTATTTAAATAGGGAGAGAATTCAAAGATCTGAGATACAATGGGACTTGGGAGTCCTCGTGCAGGGTATACTTAAGGTTAACCTCCAGGTTGAGTCGGTGGTGAAGAAGGTGAATGCAATGTTGGCATTCATTTCTCGAGGAATAGAGTATAGGAGCAGGGATGTGATGTTGAGGCTCTATAAGGCGCTGGTGAGACCTCTTAGAGTACTGTGGGCAGTTTTGGTCTCCTTATTTAAGAAAGGATGTGCTGACATTGGAGAGGGTACAGAGAAGATTCACTAGAATGATTCCGGGAATGAGAGGGTTAACATATGAGGAACGTTTGTCCGCTCTTAGACTGTATTCCTTGGAGTTTAGAAGAATGGGGGGGGGGGACCTCATAGAAACATTTCGAATGTTGAAAGGCATGGACAGAGTGGATGTGGCAAAGTTGTTTCCCATGATGAGAGGGCATGACTTAAGGATTGAAGGGTGCCCATTCAGAACAGAGATGTGAAGAAATTTTTTTAGCTAGAGGGTGGTGAATCTATGGAATTTGTTGTCACGGGCGGCAATGGAGGCCAAGTCATTGGGTGTATTTAAGGCAGAGATTGATCGGTCTCTGAGTAGCCAGGGCATCAAAGGTTATGATGAGAAGGCGGGGGAGTGGAACTAAATGGGAGAATAGATCAGCTCATGATGAAATGGCGGAGCGGACTCGATGGGCCAAATGGCTGATTTCTGCTCCTTTGTCTTATGGTCTTATGATGCCTACCCCCGAAGACGTTTAAATTTTCTCATGGACGGGAGTTCAGTGAGACCCTCTCACTGCTCACCCTCTGTGATCTCTGCTTCCCTCTGACTCTTCTTTGATCCTCCTTCCTCTTCCCCCACCCCCCCACCCACACTTTTTGTTCTGGCTTCTTGCCCCTTCTTGCAATCCTGAAAAATGGTCTCGGCCCACAACGTCAACTGTATATTCATTTCCATGGACGCTGCCTGACCTGCTGTGTTCCTCCAGCATTTTGTGTGTGCTGTAACAAAATAAGCTGTCTTTAGTAACATTTGCACCTTAAGAGTTTACATTAGCTAACTTCAGAATATGTTTAACATTTTGTTTAAATGTATTCCACATTTGTGAAAAGGTGTTAATCAGCCACTCCATACAGTCTTTAGTTCAAAATGTATCATAGTAGAAATAAGTGACACGTTTTTACACAAATAAGTGGCTAATTTTGAGTCAAATTTGACTGATGTCTATTTTAGAGTATTGTCAGTCCAAAATGCAATGTTAATACATTAAATATTTTCTTGGGATTTGGGTTTGTTTTCTGTTTGTGTTATTTGTTTCACGTTTGTTTGAAATATTATCTAGTTTTTAATAAGTGGCATTCTAACCATGTCTCTTCCTGAACAAAGGACACAAGCCAATAATTTTGTAATAACTACATGATTTTTAGTCATTTAAATCATTCTGTCTATTTAATCTGTTTTTCAGAGCAGTATTGCAAGACCATTGAAATAATTACAGGGCCAGCTTTCCCATGGATTCATGTTCCACAAATTGTTGGCACCATTTCTGGATTTTTTCATTACCCAGTGCTATTCCAATGATACTATACATAATGATATGAAAAGTATTGTGTGACTTTGTTCTATTATTAATGTAACAGCAAAGCCAGATATCACACTTTAGCATTGCTGTGATGTTGATTTAAATCGCCAACCACTGCCTATGGTGATGATTTAAATCTTCTACTTAAATCTCCCAGGAAAATCAAAAGTGATCATTTGTACATCTGCCAAAAAGGTTTGTACTTTATTTGCAGCTGACCTTTCTATATTGGCCCACATTGGTGAAGACAACAAATATATCAAATAGTACAGAGAACTCATATTACAGTTAGAAATATTCCCTAGAATTTATCTAAATAATTTAAATAAAACAAACTCAAGAGATACAAATGGTAGAAAATAATGAAATAGATGAAAATCACAGCAGCTAACAATATTGGGGTTGTCAAAATGGGCCCAGTTTCTGTGAACCCAATATGAATTTCAGTAAAATAAATGTAACAAGGTATATATTCCAGTATCTGTCCTTTCATAAACTTGAGCATGGCCTCTCCCTGTTTGGAAAAAATAGGCTCCTTCCAAGATAATTCATTTTGAGTTCCTAAAAGTTTTTTTAAAGCACTTAATAGAAAGGTAGATGTTTGATTTTACTCATCCCATTGCACAATTTAATTGTTCACTATACAATTGTATGTTGTACTCTTTATAGCTAAAGAGGTACTTTTGAAGTTTAATCTCTGCTGTAATATCAAAGTAGGTGCTAATTTGCATGCATTCATCTAACACAACCTGCAGTAAAGTAGTTAAATATCTGATGGGCAGATGGATTATTGACTGTTTATCTGAAAGCCTGAATCATCATTCTTAATTAATTAATCTAACTGATTTTTGACATTCTTAAATACATCTCCATTAGGAGCAGCATCAAGCTGTACTTGCTTAGCTTTGTCCTTTAATCTTCCAGGTTTTTTTTTGGTGTTGCAGTGCTATTAATATTCCTGATGATTTTTAAAATCCTGCTCCAATTAATTACATTGCCTTGATTTTCTTGTGTGCATTGCTTGCCCAATCAGCTCTCTTGTTGTTCGTTCTCACTTACAAACCTGAAGTCCTTATTAAGCATAATACTGTGACAAGTGCAGATGCATGAGTAGGATGGTAGAGGGAGCTATAGTATAAGATAAAAGTGAAAAAAGAAAAATGCAAATGCTGAAAATCTGAAATAAAAACAGAAAATGCTGGAACACTAAGCAAGTTGGTTTGCATCTGAGGAGGGAGAAATCAGTTAAAATTTCAAATTGAAGATACTTCATCAACACTGGAAAAGTTCTGATCATGAGCTTTCAACCTGAAATAGGGTAATAAATCAGCCATGATAGAATGGCAGAGCAGAGATGATGAGCTGAATGGCCTGATTCTGCTCTCATGTCTTATGGTCTTTTTTTCACTGGACTGGTATTCAAAATTGTTCTTTCTCTATCTCTGAGTCTTCAATTATAGTTATTAATGTACATATCTCACAAAAGACTAATTGCTTGAAGATTTTTTCCCTTGCTGACGGAACATTCAGCAGGGTCTCTTTCTGAGGTCAGTTTCTCACAAGTTTATTTGTGGGGGGTGGGAGACTCAACAGCAATGTCTGAACTGTGCTGAGGTAATTTTAAATTATTTTGTTTTCAAGAAAACACTAGAAAATAATGTTAGTCTACATATGTTGTGAATTGCTTTGCTGACCACACACACAGGTCTTACACCAGCCATAACACCATCCTTTTAAAAAAAGATTAGCACCAGGACTACTTTTTCTGAATAATATCACTTTACATTATTCTAAACTTCATACAGAGATTGGGCAAAATGTGTTTAATTTTCTTTATAAGCTTAACTCCTCATCTCAGGAATCATTAAGTGTGAACTTCTTTGAACCGCCTCCAGTAAAGTTAATCCCTCTTTAATTAAAGAGACAAAAACTATACGGAGTGCTTTAGATGTTTTCACCAAAATTTAATTTGTATTGAAATAATCCAACACTGCGGTAGAGGTCGATATTTGAATGACTGTATGGCTATTTTAGCTCTTGTATCTTATGTTTCTAATTATTTGCTTTTTATGCACACTGTTATCTTTTACAGGGTGTCTCAGCGCTTCGGTACGCATTCGGTAGTTTCTTTTCATTTATGTAATATTCTGCTTTTTTAATTCTTTGTACCAAGTAGAAAGCTTAAAAATCTCTTTCATTATACTCCATCAACCAAATTTCTGTCCTCTCACTTAAATGGCTCCAGTTCCAAACTCCTGCCCAATAGGTATATTATGTATAATTAGTCTTTTTACAGATTCCTAAGATTTGCAGAATTTGTTTTCCCTCCCATTTATATCCAGTAAATTTAACTGCAGTACTTTATGATTTTTCACTTAGATGATTTGTTTACTTATTCAGCAATTATTGAGAATAGATTTTTCTCTGGAGCCCTGGTTGCTACAGAATAAATTATTATCGCATTAGGGAATTCAGTCAGACAGACAGTCTTTGCTTTTCTGTATTTAAACTAAGCAGCCTTTCTGCTGTTTAAGATTATAACCATATAACAATTACAGCACGGAAACAGGCCATCTCGGCCCTTCTAGTCCGTGCCGAACTCTTACTCTCACCTAGTCCCACCGACCTGCACTCAGTCCATAACCCTCCATTCATTTCCTGTCCATATATCCATCCAATTTAACTTTAAATGACAACATCCAACTTGCCTCAGCCACTTCTGCTGGAAGCTCGTTTCACACAGCAACCACTCTCTGAGTAAAGAAGTTCCCCCTCATGTTACCCCTAAACTTTTGCCCTTTAACCCTCAACTCATGTTCTCTTGTTTGAATCCCCCCACTCTTAATGGAAAAAGCCTATCCACATCAACTCTGTCTTTCCCCATCATAATTTTAAATACCTCTATCAAGTCCCCCCTCAACCTTCTACGCTGCAAAGAATAAAGACTCAATGTGTTCAACATTTCTCTGTAACTTTGGTGATGAAACCCAGGTAACATTTTAGTAAACCTCCTCTGTACGCTCTCAATTTTATTGACATCTTTCCTATAATTCGGTGACCAGAGCTGTACACAATATTCCAAATTTGGCCTTACCAATGCCTTATACAATTTCAACATTACATCCCAACTCCTATACTCAATGAAGAGGAATTCTACAGATGCTGGAAATTCAAGCAACACACAACAAAGTTGCTGGTGAACACAGCAGGCCAGGCAGCATCTCTAGGAAGAGGTACAGTCGACGTTTCAGGCCAAGACCCTTCATCAGGACTAACGGAAGGAAGAGTTAGTAAGAGATTTGAAAGTGGGAGGGGGAAGGGGAGATCCAAAATGATAGGAGAAGACAGGAGGGGGAGGGATGGAGCCAAGAGCTGGACAGGTGATTGGCAAAGGGGATATGAGAGGATCATGGGACAGGAGGCCTGGGGAGAAAGACAAGGGGGGGGGGTGAGCCCAGAGGATGGGCAAGGGGTATAGTCAGAGGGAGAAAAAGGAGAGTGAGAGAAAGAATGTGTATATAAAAATAAATAACAGATGGGGTATGAGGGGGAGGTGGGGCATTAGCAGAAGTTAGAGAAGTCAATGTTCATGCCATCAGGTTGGAGGCTACCCAGACAGAATATAAGGTGTTGTTCCTCCAACCTGAGTGTGGCTTCATCTTTACAGTAGAGGAGGCCGAGGATAGACATGTCAGAATGGGAGTGGGATGTGGAATTAAAATGTGTGGCCACTGGGAGATCCTGCTTTCTCTGGTGGACAGAGCGTAGGTGTTCAGCAAAATGGTCTCCCAGTCTGCGTTGGGTCTCGCCAATATATAGAAGGCCACATCAGGAGCACCAGACGCAGTATATCACCCCAGCCGACTCATAGGTGAAGTGTTGCCTCACCTGGAAGGACTGTCTGGGGCCCTGAATGGTGGTAAGGGAGGAATCGTAAGGGCATGTGTAGTATTTGTTCCACTTACAAGGATAAGTGCCAGGAGGGAGATCAGTGGGGAGGGATGGGGGGGACGAATGGACAAGGGAGTCACATAGGGAGCGATCCCTGTGGAAAGCAGGGGGTGGTGGGGGGGGAAGATGTGCTTAGTGGTGGGATCCCGTTGGAGGTGGCGGAAGTTACAGAGAATAATATGTTGGACCTGGAGGCTGGTGGGGTGGTAGGTGAGGACCAGAGGAACCGTATTCCTAGTGGGGTGGCGGGAGGATGGAGTGAGAGCAGATGTGCGTGAAATCGGGGAGATGCGTTTGAGAACAGAGTTGATGGTGGAGGAAGGGAAGCCCCTTTCTTTAAAAAAGGAGGACACCCTCATCCTGGAATGAAAAGCCTCATCCTGAGAGCAGATGCGGTGGAGATGGAGGAATTGTGAAAAGGGGATGGCATTTTTGCAAGGGACAGGGTGAGAAGAGGAATAGTCCAGATAGCTGTGAGAGTCAGTAGGCTTATAGCAGACATCAGTGGATAAGCTGTCTCCAGAGATAGAAACAGAAAGATCTAGAAAGGGGAGGGAGGTGTCGGAAGTGGACCAGGTAAACTTGAGGGCAGGGTGAAAGTTGGAGGCAAAGTTTAGAAAGTCAATGAACTCAGCATGCGTGCAGGAAGCAGCGCCAATGCAGTGGTCGATGTAGTGAAGGAAAAGTGGGGGACAGATACCAGAATGGGTTCGGAACATAGATTGTTCCACAAAGCCAACAAAGAGGCAGTCATAGCTAGGACCTATACGGGTGCCCATAGCTACACCTTTAGTTTGGAAGAAGTGGGAGGAGAGAAAGGAGTGTTGCTCCTATACTCAATGCTCTGAAATAAAGGCCAGCATACCAAAAGCTTTCTTCACCACCCTATCCACATGAGATTCCACCTTCAGGGAACTATGCACCATTATTCCTAGATCCCTCTGTTCTACCGCATTCTTCAATGCCCTACCATTTACCATGTATGTCCTATTTTGATTAGTCCTACCAAAATGTAGCACCTCACTTATCAGCATTAAACTCCACCTTCCATCTTTCAGCCCACTCTTCTAAGTGGTCTAAATCTCTCTGCAAGCTTTGAAAACCTACTTCATTATCCACAACTCCACCTATCTTAGTATCATCTGCATACTTACTAATCCAATTTACCACCCCATCATCTAGATCATTAATATATATGACAAACAACACTTGACCCAGTACAGATCCCTGAGGCACACCACTACACACCATCCTCCAATCTGACACGCAGTTATCCGCCACTACTCTCTGGTGTCTCCCATCCAGCCACTGCTGAATCCATTTTACTACTTCGATATTAATACCTAACAATTGAACCTTCCTAACTAACCTTCCATGTGGAACCTTGTCAAAGGCCTTACTGAAGTCCATAAAAGATTGATAGATTTTCACCTAATATGGTGGCCAGTATCCAGTTCTGTCTTTTGTCTGCTATTTTAGAGCACAAAGTAGTCTAAAATATGGTGCCTGGAAAGTAGATGTTAGTCTGCCCTCTGAAATTTTTAGTAACTTACAAAAAAAATCAATAAGCCATGTGAATAATGATACAAGTTATTTTAATTCTTTAAATGTTCTTTGTATTGTTTTCTTTTGCTGGCCAAGTTCTGACCTGAAGCATTACTTCTGTTTTCCTGTGTTTATATTTTGTCATTATTTTTTCATATTTCCAGCATCCACAGTTTTCTGATTTTTGATTAATTTTGAATGTGATGTTATACTATATCTTAAAGCAGGCTGCAAGATGTAAATCTGACAAGATTTTGAATATTTTTTTCCAAACATACAGTATAAATGTTTAAAAGCAAACAGTTTCCCCCTTTTTTAATATATAATGATGTCTTTCATTGGTTTAATGATGAATGGAAGTAGAACAGTATAATTGTAAACAAAATTATTCTTCTTGTGATGCTTTTCAAATTGGAAGGTAGCTCAGATACATTATTGGCACCTAACCCAAACCAAATCCAACCATGGCTAAACCAAAAGCAGGTCTCTTTGGGCTTGGTTAGGTAATGAGACTCTATTTCAAGTACCTGCTATTCAAATGTAGATGAACTGCACTGTGCCAGATCAAAGGGGAATTTTGTTAGAACTAAATTAAGACATGAGCTCCTAAATTTCATGGTATTTTCATAGTTTCTTATTGTGAACCATTGAAAATAATAGACCAAAATTATTTGTGGTAGGCAAACAAATAAAAAGGTAGATGCTTGAAACTGAAACGTGTTTGCTAGGTAACTGCCTGTTGGACACATTTCTTTCCCCCATTCCCTCTGCAACTTAAAAGCTGAATTGTTTTCTCTTTCCCAGTCTTGAAAAATGTCTTGAAGAATTGGAAAACATTTCCTAGAAATTCTTCTCCAGATGATTGATTAATTTTGGTAGAAAGTGTATTGTTATGGATTGTAAATTACCTGGGGATGTAGTTATTGTGAAATCTTAAAAATTATGTACGTGGGTCTAGTGAGAAAATCAAAAGTTCCTGCAGATTTTTATAAAATTATTTATTCTTTGTGAAATGTTGTGTACTCCACTTAAGTTAGAGTTGAGGTATCTTGACAAAATTGAATGCTAATAGTTTGCATAAAAATGGCAATGTGAATGAGAATTGTGATAAATTTCTATCTTAATATCATCTGTACTTAATTATGCTATCAGTTTATCTTTGAACCTTGTAGATAATCAAACATGGCAAGTATTATCCCACGAAAAGGTTTCAGAGCAAAGAAAACCCTTAGAGTAAGTGACCGCGAACAGTGGGAAGCATTACTCCGAGGGAGACATCACATTAAGAATGGACAGCCCAACAAGGAATGTGATCATCAGGAAAAGTATTTGCAGTGTGTGGATACAGGAAATATAGATGGTGGTAAACATAATGACCTCATCATTTCAAAACATAAAAATACTGAGCTTCCAGAGTCGGAGGTAAATCAGAGAGCTAGTTTTAGTGACAAAAATGAGGTCATGAAGACCAAGTTCAAAATATCGCCTGCTGTTGACATAACAGAAAACCAAGTTGAGAATCGAAGCTTAAAAAGTCCAAAAAATGTTCAAACTAGTGGTCACCTTGAAACTAAAACATATCCTCAGAAGAAACATCATAATAGTAGCTTGCTGAAAAAGAATATAAACTCATCTTCAGAAACTGCTGATCAAAACAAAACTCCTCATGGTAGTACTCTACATATATCTTCCTTTGTATTAAAAGAGGACTTCAATAGAGCTTCTAAGACCAAATCTACCAAGGTTTCCAAGATGCTGAATCAGAAAAATTATGTAAAATCCGTTCATTCAGATAAAAACAGGAATGTCAAAGCAGCCTTTCACATTGTTGATGCTGAAGAACTTATTTCTTCAAACTCTAACAATACAACTGGCAAGCTAAAGAAATTAAAGCATTCGCTTGTTCCTGTCTTAGAAAAATTGCCCACTGCAACACAATGGAACATGATGAATAATGTACCGTTGTCAGAATTACGTGTTACTGAAAATATAAATAACAAAATTAAAATAAGTGAACATACTGAAAGTCAAAGTTCCAGTGTTTCAAAATGCCATTATGAAGAGAAATCAAATGAATCTAAAATTCTTACTGATGATCAAGATGATATTGAATGTACTCCAATTATCCTAAGGGAGATTCTGAAAAGCCCTGGTAAGTAAACTTAAATTTTATAATATAGCCAGAGCTGTTATACATGTCCAAATAGCTTGGTAGAATGAAGTATATCATTGTGATCTATCATTATTAGCTGATTAGGTTTTGATTGTATATATGAGGCAGTACTGAATTTACTGGATTTTTACTCCCAAATTTTCCTATAATTTTTAAAATTTGCTTTTGAAGCTGTTCTGGAAAGATAGCAGTTGTGGATGGATTGAGAAGTACATGTAGAGCAGAGGTTCCCAACCTTTTGTTTCAGTTGTGGACCCCAGGTTGGGAACCCTGATAAAGAGTGATGTACATATCAGTTTTTGTAGTCTTTAATTGCCTATTGCTGTTCATGTAATATTTTAAGCATGAAAATGATAGTTTCTTTCTGTTGTCAGGTGAATGGAAGTTTATAGAATTGGTCATCCACAGTTTTCTTCCCAGCTCCCTCACTGCTTTTCCTTTTTCACTATTTGATATCAAGTAATGTTAACAGCTGCAAGTGCTAATATTTGAAGTTTTAACGTAATTAACAATAGAAGAACCAAAGGTTCGACAGAAAGAATATAGTCCCTTGAAATAGTATTCAGCCCCAACCCTTTTTTTCAAATAAATGAGTGTTACAACCAGAGATTTTGATCAATTTAACTGAATTTTTATTTGTGAATCACAATGCTCCTTTTTACCCCCACATTAAAGCCCAAAATACAGGGAAAATTGTAAAGCATGACAAACTAAAATATCATAAACTGCAATGTCAGTAGTTCAAAAGTATTCATCCCCCTTTGCTCAGTATTTAATTGAACCACCTCTCACAACTATTACAGCCAATAGCCTTCTTGGATAAGTCTCTGTTAGCTTTGCATGAGCTTCTGTTAGTTCTGCACAGCGTGATGGAGCAAGAGTTGCCAATTCTTCATTGTAAAATTGCTCAAACTGTGCCAGGTTAGTTGAGGAGTGGCAGTGGACAGCAAACTTGAGGTCTTGTCAGAGATGTTCAATCAAATTAAGATCAGGACTTTGATTGGACCACTCAAGGAAATCAATTTTCTTCATTTGAAGCCATTCCTTGGTTGCTCTGATGGTGTGCTTTGGGTCGTTGTCCTGCTGAAAGATGAACTTCCTCTCCAGATTAAACTTTCTGGCAGTAGCTGGCAGGTTTTTATCCACGATCTATCGGTATATAGCAGCATTCATCTTCTCATCAATCCTAATCAGATTTCCAGTTCCTGCTGCTGAAAGGCGTCTCCATAGAATGAAGTTAGTCCTGATGAAGGGTCTCGACCTGAAACGTCGACTGTACCTCTTCCTAGAGATGCTGCCTGGCCTGCTGCGTTCACCAGCAACTTTGATGTGTGTTCCATAGAATGATGCTACTTCCACTATACAGTAGGGATGGGGATGGGGATGATGATAGTGTTACCCGGCTGATGCGCAGTATTAGATTTATGCCACATGTACCACTTGGTGTTGAGGCCAGAAAATTTCACTTTAGTCATGTCTGACCATAAGACCTTCCACATTTTTATAGTGCCTTCTAAGTGATGCTTTGCAAAGTCTTTACAGGCAAAGTTATGCTTCCAGTTCAAGATGACTTTACTGAAAACATGCAACAGCTTACTAGTAGTTCGAAGGCAAAGGAATTTGATTTAAAAGCATTATTAATAACACTTTGAAATTAAAACTGATGAACTACCACTGCAAACAATGAAGAGGTGAGCAAAGGCAAAGTGAATTCGCAAGATGTGCCCCACAAAATCGGTATACGTGGTGCTGGAGCTGTGCTGGTTGGAGTGAATGGTTCAGAGGAGATCCAATGTCCATCCAGCTATCCCGGGTGCAAGGGTGGATTGTTCTAAGCACCGAACTGATATGGAGAGATTGAGAACGGTTTCTTTAGCAGCAAAATCCAGGTCTGTAGCAAATCGCTAGGCAGAGTGGTTTGCTGTGGACCTGGATCTTAATGAGAGGTACAATACACTGTTTGGACAATCTAAATGCCGGCCCAGATAGACTGGAAAGCAGGGTGCTGTGCAAGGTTGGATCACTCGGAGTGCCAGACCAAATTGGAAAGGTCGAGAACAGCTTCCCCAGCAGTGAAATCTAGGCCCAAAGTGAATCGCTATGGCGGGGCTACATCTTAGTGCAAAGTTCAGATAATTTAAACGCTGGCCCAGATAGTCTGAGGGTTCCTCTCTCCACGGTGCTAATGCTGTGAGACTGCCCCCGGCTACTATGTTTCATGTCTGCGAACTTTGCAGCGATTTGCCCAATATGATGAACTGAGTACCAAGGCTTTGGGCCTGCTCCAGGGAGATGGATCCAAGGACTCACTTTGGTTCCGAATGTTGTTGTTTCAAGATATGTTTTGTTTTCTTTCTTTGTGGGGCACGGGGGTGGGGGGTGTGGTGGTTGGTCTTATTTTTTTAAATTCGGTTCTTTCAAATTCCTTGCTTTGCGACCGCCTCTAAGCAAACAAATCTCAAAAGTTAATTTATAATTTACTTTATAATTTTACTTTTATTTTGTTAATTTTTCTTTAATTGTAAATGCACTTTGAAACTTGAATTTCGAATCTTTTTTTTATTGGGGGCCTCTTCCTTGCCAGTCTTTTGCAAATACCCTTTTTGTGCAAGGTCTTAGAGATTGTGGAGCCATGATCTTCATCTCCAGTTGCAGCCACTGACTTCTGCAGTTCACTCAATAACTGTTGGCATTACAGTAGCCTCTCTTACAAGTGCCATTTTTCTCCAGTGACTAGGATTAGAGGAGCGGCCTGACCTAGGTAGTGTAGATGTAGTTTAATATTTTTTTCCACTTCTTCAGGAAGGACTATACTGATCTCTGAAGTATGTTCGTGCCTTTGAGATGTTTTTGTACCTTCCCCAGATTTGTGCTTCTCTATTATCATTTCCCTGACTTGTTTTGAATGCTCTTTGGGCTTCATTTTGGTTTAGTCTGTTGAAAATCTCACATACTTTTAGACCTTCCAGAAAGAATTGGTATTTACTCAGATGATTCTCCAATTTCCTACATATTAGGTGAGTTGGTAAGGTAATACTGTATATTGCACCTGAGGAAAGTTAGCATTGTAATTACAAAGGGGATGAATACTTTTTCCAGCCTCATAATTTTAGTTTTTATCTTTAATAAGTTACTGACAGAGTTTGAAATTTTTCTTTTGATTTGACATGATGCCCAATAGTTTGTAGATTAGCTCAAAAAGCCCTACTTTAAAAAGTTAAATTTAGTAAGTGTAAAATGTGAAATAATTGTGGGGGCTGAAAACTTGTTTCAAAGTACTATATATCTGACTAGAACAGAAATTCAGTTGTATACAGGTCTTTCACTGGTTGTGGACAACCTGTACAAACAAATAAGCATTTTGGACACTGACTAAATGGATGGGGATGAATTTGCTGGCTGCTTCTGCCAGATGGGAATAGGCATTTCTCCATGTCTTCTCTCCACAACACTCCTTACCATATGCCACCTCCTTGAGCCACCAGAGTTGGGAGCTGAACTGAACCTTTAAGAACTGGGAGTAGTGAGCAGACTGGCTCACTCAGTGAGGGCCACTCTTCCAATGGCTGCTTGCTCTCGTGTCACAGCTGTTTCTGTGATTCCCGCAGAAATGTTTTTGATCATATCTGACTTGGGAACAGTTTGGGATATGAACAGTTTTCAGGAACAGAAGTCTGAAATAACCGGAGGACTGCCTGTAAAGTCTTTCTTATTAAACACAGCTCATATAATCAATTGTGGTTTTTGTCTGCTAGAAGAATAGCACTTCATATATATTTTCTAAAAATTCAGTCAGGAGATTACTGTTCTATATTTCTTCCTAAGTGAAGATATCTTCTTTAAGGAGAATTGTCCAAACTCTCCACAGAATTCCACATATGACCCAAGTAATTTGCTAAACAGCAAAATGGGAAACCAGTTATATTCAGGACCTCCTATTATAACAGCTAAAACTGGTAATAGAGAATTGTAATAATGAAATAATAATTGAGGTTTTTTTTTGACGGACAGTGAGAGATTTATTTTGTTTTATCTATATAATTTTATATAATACCTTAAGATCGAGCTGAAAGGAAGAGGTTCCATTCAAGAAGAGAAGGAAAAAATAAGCACAAGAAAATCAAGATTTCACATGATGCGAAAAGCGTCCATTTCAACTTAAGTTGTGAAAAAAGTACACAAACTGCCAAGAAGATAACCTGGGAGGAGGTGATCTTAGTTTTAATTTGGTTTTGAAATAGGACTGTTGGGATGCTAAGAACTTCCAAGATAAATTATGTTCATTAAATAATGTATTTCAAAGTTGATTAAAAACATCATTTGGATGAATTAATGCTTCCTTAGATTTACAGTGATTAGTTAAGTTTTGAGATACCTCTTCATTAAAATATTCTTTAAGTTATTTTTCTTTAATTAGATAAGAGTGGATTAAAAGTGTCAAAGTGTTATTATAAAGCGGCTAAGTTTGGTTCAATTTCCTAAAATGTGGTTTACTGTGACAAGCACAGGCTATGGTACTGTACAAGGGGCATATACATGAATGTTGGACGTATTGGAAAATGCAGATGCACGATGTTATCCTAGTGTTACAAACAAGTCCCTTTACTAACAGTTGGCTCATTTGTAAATGTGAGGGCAGGTAGATGCTTGAAGTTTAGTACAATGTGATCATTGTCATTTTCACATTGCAACAATATTAATATCCTCGTTTGCAGGAGAACGGGATTGAGAGGGGTAATAAATCAGCCATGAGGGAATGGCAGAGCACTCTTAAAAACATAGAAAATCTACACCACGTTACAGGCCATTCAGCCCACAATATTGTGCCAACCGTGTAACCTGCTCTTTAAAAACTGCCTAGAATTTCCCTACTGCATAGCCCACTGATTTTCTAAGCTCCATGTACCTATCTAAGAGTCTCTTTAAAGACCCTGTTGTATCCGCCTCTACCACCTTCGCTGGCAGTGCATTCCATGCACCCACCACTTGCTATGTGAAAAACTTACCTCTGACCATAGAACACTCCAGCACAGAAAGCAGGCCATTCGGCCCTTCTGGTCTGTGCCAAAACTTTAGTTTGCAACAAAAAGGCAGGCATAGCTAGGACTTTGTGGAACAATCTATGTTCCAAACCTATTCTGGTACAAACTGAAGATGTAGCTATGAGCACCTGTAGGGGTCCTAGCTATGCCTGCCTTTTTGTTGGCTTTGTGGAACATTCCATATTCCAAACCTATTCTGGTATCTGTCCCCTACTTTTCCTTCGCTACATCGATGACTGCATTGGCGCTGCTTTCCTGCACGCATGCTGAGCTCACTGACTTCATTAACTTTGCCTCCAACTTTCACCCTGCCCTCAAGTTTACGGTCCATTTTGGACACCTCCCTCCCCTTTCTAGATCTTTCTGTCTCTATCTCTGGAGACAGCTTATCTACTGATGTCTACTATAAGCCTACTGACTCTCTCATCTATCTGGACTATTCCTTTTCTCACCCTGTCCCTTGCAAAAATGCCATCCCCTTCTCGCAATTCCTCCATCTCCGCCGCATCTGCTCTCAGGATGAGGTTTTTCATTCCAGGACAAGGGAGATGTCCTCCTTTTTTAAAGAAAGGGGCTTCCCTTCCTCCACCATCAACTCTGCTCTCAAACGCATCTCTACCATTTCACGCACATCTGCTCTCACTCCATCCTCCCGCCACCCTACTAGGAATAGGGTTCCCCTTGTCCTCACCTACCAACCCACCAGTCTCTGGGTCCAACATATTATTCTCCATAACTTCCGCCACCTCAACGGGATCCCACCACTAAGCACATCTTTCCCTCCCCCCCCTCTCTCTGCATTCCGCAGGGCTTGCTCCCTACGCGATTCCTTTGTCCATTGGTCCCCCCCCCCCCCCATCCCTCCCCACCGATTTCCCTACTGGCACTTATCCTTGTAAGCGGAACAAGTGCTACACATGCCCTTACACTTCCTCGCTTACCACCATTCAGGACCCCAGACAGTCCTTTCAGGTGAGGCAACACTTCGCCTGTGAGTCAGCTGGGATGATATACTGCGTCCGGTGCTCCCGATATGGCCTTCTATATATTGGCGAGACCAGACGCAGAATGGGAGATCATTTCGCTGAACACCTATGCTCTGTCCACCAGAGAAGGCAGGATCTCCCAGTGGCCACACATTTTAATTCCACATCCCATTCCCATTCTGATAGGTTTATCCACGGCCTCCTCTACTATAAAGATGAAGCCACACTCAGGTTGGAGGAACAACACCTTGTATTCTGTCTGGGTAACCTCCAACCTGATAGCATGAACATTGACTTCTCAAACTTCCACTAATGCCCCACCTCCCCCTCGTACCCCATCTGTTATTTATATACACACATTCTTTTTCTCTCTCTCCTTTTTCTCCCTCTGTCCCCCTCACTATACCGCTTGCCCGTTCTCTAGGTTCCCCCCCCCTTTTCTTTCTCCCTAGGCCTCCTGTCCCATGATCCTCTCATATCCCTTTTGCCAATCAACTGTCCAGCTCGTGGCTCCATCCCTCCCCCTCCTGTCTTTTCCTATCATTTTGGATCTCCCCCTCCCCCTCCCATTTTCAAATCTCTTACTAGCTCTTCTTTCAGTTAGTCTGGACCAAGGGTCTCGGCCCGAAACGTCGATTGTACCTCTTCCTAGAGATGCTGCCTGGCCTACTGTGTTCACCAGCAACTTTGATGTGTGTTGCCTGCCCCTTAATTCATTTTTCTAATCCCCCTGCCACTTCTTTTCTATACTTTTTAATCCTACTTCTCAATCCTGCTCTAACTAGGGGAACTCTAATTTCTACTTGCCTGCTCTGTAAGGAAGACTTTGCAATGCCATCCACAATTTCATTTCCCTCCACCCCAGCATGCCCAAGTATCCATGAAAATCTAACTGCACAACCCATCTTCCCTACTCTAAACAACACTAGGAATCTCAATAACTATGTCAGGACGAGCTTTTGATTTACTCCCTTTTATAGACTAAGGCAGCAGCAGAATCCGAACAGATGATAACCCTACATAGTCAAAAGTCTTCTATCCACCTTAAGGCCCAGAGCATTGCTAATAATTCTGTTGCAAAGACAGAAACACCATCTGAAACCCAGTGACGAATCTTAACTCTAAGTTGAGACACATACATCCCAGATTCTGTCCTACTGCTTTCTGGGTCCACTGAGCCATCAGTAAAAATCTTCAGATAAGATCCTCATTTATTATTTAAATATTCATTTGTGATCAACGCTGATGAAATTGCACTGCTTCCTTTAAGCTGAAAAAGGAGGAATAGGTCTACTTCTGGTTCTAGAAAGAGCCAAAAAGGGATGGGTGGCAAGCAAATTTGGCCAACTATGTCTTCCTCAGTCAGTATTAATTTCACAGCCCAGTTATTAACCAAATCTAAAAATGGGTATCTTTTAATTTTACTTTGGCACTCCGACTTCCCCTGCAAAAGACGCTTTTATGGACAGCTGTGATTGAATCCATATAGTTTTACCCAATACTGGAGGCCCAACTGAATTCATCTTAAATGCAGAGGCACTTCTCCCAGTTCCACACATAATGCCAGGACTGATGTTGTTCTAAAAGCTCCACAACAGAGTCTAAGTGCTTTGGACTGCACAGTGTCTAGTTTTCCAAGCACTGCAGTAGCAGCAGAACCATAAACAATACAACCATAATCTATAACTGATCTTATCATAGCTAGATATATTAAGTACATAGTTTCCCGCCCTGCTCCCCAGTCACATCCAGCATTACTCCTCATAACATTTAAAACTTTCTCACACTTTCCAATTGTTTTATCTATATGAACCCTCCAAGCAAGTCTTTCATCAAACCAGACACCTAAAAACTTGAATACCTTGACTCTTTCTAGTGGAGAATCATATAGACACAATTCACAATCGGGAATCTTTCTTCTAAAGCCAAAAATCATGTATTTGGACTTAGAAGCAGAAATCCTGAAACCCCATTTATTAGCCCAGTTTTCAACTGATCTTAAAGCTTTTTGTACCTGCCTTAATATATACTTGATGTTTCTTCCTCTTTTCCAGATTGCACCATCATCTGCAAACAATGATTTGCCAAATCCTGTCCCTACCTGATCAAAGATATCATTTATCATGACATTAAAAAGAACTGGACTAATGACACTTCCTTGAGGGGTACCACTACCTATTCTAACTGACTTGGAGCTTGTTCCACCTATTCTTACTTAAAAATTGTCCTTTCCTTAAGGAAATCTTCGATCCAATTAAACATTCTACCTCTAATTCCCGCATCATAGAGTTTAATTAATAAGCCATCCTTTCATAGTGAGTCATATGCTCTTTCAATATCTAGAAATACAGTTACCATTACTTCATCTATTTTGAAATGCTTTTTTAATATCATGATCTAAAAGGGCAACAGTTTCCATTGTTGAACTTCCAGTACCAAAACCACTTTGATAGGCAGCAAAATGTCCCTTATTTTCCAAAAAAATAAACAAGGCCGTTAGTGACCATTCATTCCATAGTTTTACAAAGTACTGACGTTAAAACTATAGGCCAATACGAACTAGGACTAGACGCGTCCTTACTTGGCTTTAAAACTGGAACTACCACCGCATGCTTCCATTCTACTGGTAATTTTCCTTCTTTCCGCACTGAATTAAACAATGCTAGAATTTCTGTTGATACAAAGTCATCTAAATGCTTAAGCAAATCATAACACAGTCCATCCCTACCAGGAGAAGTGTTTGAACCTGATTGGACAGCTTCCCGCAATTCCTGAAGGGAGAAAAACAAATTTATGGAGCTATTATCATCCAAACTCCTGTCCAATTTCCAACTTCCCTTTAACATAATTTCCTTTCTCAAATCACCTAACTCTCCATTACTGTAATGCTTGGAACACCTCTACAAACTTATCAGCCTTTTCCTTATTGGTTACAGCTTCAATATCTCCTTCCAGCAAAGCTGGGATAGATGGTTTCCTATATATTCCTGAGATTCTGTGAGTAATCGTCTATAACTGCTTTATAGGTGTCTCAGGGCCCAGGGTTCCACAAAATCTTCTCCAACTATCTCTCTTTGCATTTTTAATTACTCTCCTTGCTACTGCTTTCCTTTTTATACTCCATAACATTATCTAACACTGGGTACTTTCTTAATTTCCTGTAATCTATTTCTGTTTCTTACTGCTGTATCACAATTTTTATTCCACCACAGAACTAATGCTCAAGCCTTAAGTACATTCTGTAGCAGAATAGTCAACTGAGCAACTTTATGAATTATAGAACAGAGGGATTCATTCCAATTGTCTATGGAGCCCTCGCTATTAATCTCTTCTATTATATCCACAGCTTTCTCCTGGTACTCATCCCAATGGGTCAAAGAAAAATTATACCTAGCAGACCTCTCCTCAACTTCTACTATCAAATTTCTACCAAATCTACATAATATAGGATAGTGATCACTTCCTAGTGCATATCTGTCCATAACATCCCATTCCCCAGCTAAGTTTGAGGAAGTGATAGATAAGTCTAAGTGACTACAAGTATTCTTTACAATATTAAATCTTGTAGGCCTTCCATCATTTAGCGGTACCATGTTTATTTATCTAGAAACTCCTCTATTACCACTCCATTACTATCTTTACTTTCACTACCCCATATAGGTATATGGGCATTGAAATCCCCAACCCAGATTACTGGAAATCTTACCTTATTCATAATTTCATCCAAATCTGATAACATCATATTACCTGGATTATAAAAGTTAATCAAAGTTATTTGACCACGAGAGCTCCAAACCTCCACAGCCGCAATTTCAAGGTTAGATTTAAAATCAAGTCTTCTAAACTGGAGTCCTGTTTTTATGAAAGTTGCACACCCTCCACCAGATTTACCTGTTCTGTCAGCTCTCAAACTATCATATCCAGGGATCACAAAATCTAAATGAGACTTTAACCCTGTCTCCTGTATACAGATCAAATCAGGCCTGTCTTTAAAAGTTCCAACAAATCTTTGTAATTTTTGACCATTTTGCAGATAAACTTCTTACATTCCATTGTAATATTAAAAACATCAAAATACTAATTATTGGCCTCTTCATCCACATAAAGCTCCTCCGTACTCTCTGATCCCGACAGCTGGGAAGTATTCAGTCTGTCATATACTCATGTAATTTTTCCGGCAAAATTTGTTTTATATCAAGGAATCTCTCTGCAGCTCCAACAACTACTTTTATCATATCCGACCTCTTTGCTGTAGTTTTAGCCCCGACCAGTACATCAACAACAAATGCCAAAAAAGACTCTTTAGTCATCACCAACATGCTTAAAGGAACCATAGTTGGAGAACTCAGAATGAACTGACTCCCATCATTCCAATCTTTTCTTTACTTATCCTTTGCTATCAACTTTCCTTATGCTCTCTATCAACTTTCCTTACTGCTTCAGCATATGATATCTTTTGTTGGATACTAACATCCTGAATCTGCTTTGCCTTACTAAAATACTCACATCCTCTGAACGCCGCTGTATAGTCCCCTCCAGTTACTGCATTTAGGCACCGCTGCCTTATGTGCTTTAATATTATGATCCTCTCCACATTTCATACATCTTCTTTTACCTCAACATGAACCAGCAACATGTCCAAATCTCTGGCAGTTATAACAGCATAAGGGAGGCCTAATGTATTCTCTAACTTGATAAGACATGCACCCAGGATAGACTCTAGTTGGAAGAACATCACCTGCAAAAACCAGAAGAACAGGGGAATCCCAATTACCACCTTCTCTCAATTTTAATCGTTTGGCTTCAATCACTCAACCACCTTTAATATTGTCCAAAATTTCCTTTTCAGTTATGCCAGACCAAATACCACACAGTACCCCCTTAACTCCCTTCCTTTCAGAGTAATACACTCCATTTTCACAACCAATTTTCCCACCATTTTTGCGCTGTTATATTGGTCAATATCTTTGCAACAAATTTTCAGCAATCCATTAGACAAAATCTTGGCCTGGAATCCTTTACCTATTTGGTTCTCTAATGCTGCTGCCACTTTCAAAGAATTAAGGGCTCTACAACCTCTTTCTCCTTCCTTCTGACCTTTAATTTTGTACAGAACTATAAATTCCTCCAATTCACCCATTTTCCTCAATTTGTTGTCCCCCATTACTCTAGGTCTTTCACAGTCTCCCACCCTCCCCTTTTCAATCTCACCCCCCACTCCCTTTTGCAGCCATAGGCTACAAACTAACCCTTTCCAAACTACTAGGCTCCTCCACACCAAAGTCCCCACCCATTCAATCAACAGCCCCAACTGCCAGTCTCACCCTCAAACCCTCAAACCCTCAAACCCTCCCCCTCCCCCTCCCCCTCCCCCTCCCCCTCCCCCTCCCCCTCCCCCTCCCCCTCCCCCTCCCCCTCCCCCTCCCCCTCCCCCTCCCCCCCCCCTCCCCCTCCCCCCCCTCCCCCCCTCCCCCCCCTCCCCCCCTCCCCCCCCTCCCCCCCCTCCCCCCCTCCTCCTCCCCCTCCTCCCCCCCCTCCTCCTCCCCCTCCTCCCCCCCTCCCCCTCCTCCCCTCCTCCCCCTCCTCCTCCCCCTCCTCCCCCCCTCCCCCTCCCCCTCCCCCTCCCCCTCCCCCTCCCCCTCCCCCTCCCCCTCCCCCTCCCCCTCCCCCTCCTCCTCCCCCTCCCCCTCCCCCTCCTCCTCCCCCTCCCCCCCTCCTCCTCCTCCTCCCCCCCCTCCTCCTCCTCCTCTCCCCCCCCTCATTCCTGGCCACTCCTCTTCAGTTACCCCTCCTTTTATTTGTCCCTGCCAATTAGCTCAAGTACTCACCCCCTCTAATTAACTAACGAACACTCTATTTAACCCTTCAGTTGCCCTCCACACTCCTTTCAAAGTACACTCTCCTCAGCTCCTCAGCTGCTTCCCAGCACTCAGCGTTCTCCTGAGCCCCTCACTCCTCCTCCTGCGATCACACTGACACTGACATCTCCCTTGTATCTACTTCCAGGCACCTTAAAACTATGCCCCCTTGTGTTAGCCATTTCAGCCCTGGGAAAAAGCCTCTGGTTATCCACACGATCTATGCCTCTCATCATCTTTTCCACCCCTATCAGGTCACCTCTCATCCTCCATCGCTCCAAGGAGAAAAGGCTCATTCACTCAACTTATTCTCATAAGGCATGCTCTCCAATCCAGGCAACATCCCTGTAAATCTCCTCTGCACTCTTTCTATAGTATCCACATCCTTCCTGTAATGAGGCTAGCAGAACTAAACAGAGTACTCTCAAGTGGGGTCTAACTAAGGTCTTATATAGCTGTAACATTACCTCACGGTTCTTGAACTCAATACCACAGTTGATGAAGGCCAAGACACCATACGCCTTCTTAACAACACTCAACTTGCACAGCAGCTTTGAGTGTCCTATGGATGTGAACCCCAAGATCCTTCACACTGCCGAGAGTTTTACCAGTAATTTCATATTCTGTCTTTGAATTTGACCTACCGAAATGAACCACTTCACACTTTTATGGGTTGAACTCCAACTGCCACTTCTCAGCCCAGTTCTGCATCCTCTTGATGTCCCTTGATGGGCTGAGTGGCCTAGTTCTGCTCCTGTGTCTTATGGTTTTATCTATGAATTGCTTTGGTCTAAGAATCCTATTCTATGTTGTTTCGAATAGAACAGCACAGGAGCAGACTCTTCACTGTGCATATCGTCCATGTCCCTCCACTCCTGGCAGCTGACTTACAGCCTTTGAGCCGCGCCACCCAGCAATCCCCAGTTTAATCCTAGCCTTATCACGGGACAATTTACAATGACCAATTAACCTTCCAACTGGTACATCTTTGGAATGCGGGAGGAAACAGGAGCACCTAGAGGAAACTCACAAGGAGAACGTACGAGTTCCTTACAGGCAGTGATGGGTATTGAACCTGGGTTACTGGTACTGTAAAGCATTCCCACTCATCTCCGTTGAGCTTTCCCCTTTCCCCTCTCACCTTAAGTGCATGCCTTCTTGGTATTAGACATCTCAACCCCGAAAAAGGTACCAGCTGTCTATCTATGCCTCTCATAATTTTGTAAACTTCTATCAGATCTCCTCATGACATCTGCTGCCCCAGAGAAAACAACCTTAGATTACAAGGATGTTTCTCTTCTCTGGGATGAGTGGAACACTGCCTCAAAGTAAGGAGCCAACCATTCTGAACAGATTAAAATAATTTTTTCACTCTAGGATAATCAAGCTTATGAATTCTCTAGCCTAAGGGCTGTCAAGGTTCAATTGTTGAACTTATTCAAGTCAGAAATCAGTAGGTTTTTAGGTATTAAGGAAATTAAAATGACACAGCTGTAATCTTACTGTATGTTACAACACACACACACACACACACACACACACACACACACACACACACACACACACACAACTGAGTTTTAAATAAATCTCAGTAATGTCACGCACAAAAGCATTCAATTACACAAGAATTCATGGAATGTAATGGTAACTTCCAAAATCAGACCAAGAGACTTTATAAAGAACAGAGAGACAAAAAAAAATCTACTTCCAAATTATTTAAATAGGGTAACAAATGAGAGATTTTCTTTCAATTGGGTGATATTAGTTCTGAAAGAATAAGGAGACCACATTGCAATACCTGATCAATCTCACTTAATTTAGCATTGTATTTTTTAACCTTTTGAGCTTTGCTTTAATTTTCTCTATTTGCAAATCAGGAACTTGTTCCAATTTGGTATGTTATTAGATTCAGAAAATCCTTCACCATAAAATGAACACTGAGCTCGGTAGTGATACTTTGGGCAAGAAACTTGAAGAGTTAACAAGACGAGTTGAAAACATTGACTGCACGCAAAAACATGAAGAACTGGCTAAAAGTATTCAAGTAAGATTTTGACAACTATTTTAGTTCTTTATGCATACAATTTTAGACCTTTTTATTAATATGCTTTAAAACAAAGTTTAAGTAGTATCGTACTTTGCCTGGCAAATTACCCGAGATCATTGGTTGCCTCCCTTTGGAGCATATTCATTCTTATTGAGGGACAAAACTTCTTTATTAGAATTACCGACTGAAGTGCAGGGCCTGTCCATCCCATGAATGCCAGCTTTATCTTTGGCATTCAGAAATAATGAGATATCAGTAAAAATTAAAATATAATTTAAAAATAAATCTTCAATAAAAGTGTTTTGTAAAATATTAAAACTGAACCACAAAACTGAACTGAAAAGTGTCGTTTTTTCCCAATATATCTGACACAGCTGTTTGTGTTCAAGTCAGGCCCAGACAAAAAAGGGTTAATGTCTAATTCTGAGAGAGTATTCAAGGCCTGATCCTGAGGTCAATCATCCTGCAGGCCATTGCTTCCAACTACTTTTTAAATGGGCGGCTATACTCCTTTGTGTTAGTGTCAGAATCACACCGTGCAGAAACTAACTATTCCATGCTATTCACAAACATTAATCCTACACTAACCACTCTTCATTTTCTCCTTTATCCTCATTTCATCTTCTCCTTCTGGTTTCTACTCACTTGCTGATGCACCTTCAATTACTTCAAAAGACTGGAAGTAGGGTAAATACTGAAAGGCTTTTATTCACAGTAAAATGTGACCTCCATGCAGAGTGTCTGCCCCTGGACTGAGGAGGAGGAGCAATGGCGAAATCGCCTTTATTCAGGGTTCTGTGGGAGGAGCCACAGGGGCAGTCAGCAGAGGTGGGGTGTCCAGACAGGTAACCCAGTTACACTGAGTCCTCTTTTATTGTCATTTAGAAATGCATACATGCAATTTACAGTTTCAATTAAATTTCCAGTCTGAGCGTCTCTGAGATGTAGGAAGAAACTGGACCACCAGAGGAAACCCATGGAATTCTGTGGAGAACACAAAAACTCTGCACACAGCAGAAGAGATTAAGATTGATCCCAGGTCCTTGGAGCTTTGAGGCAGCACCTCTAATAGTTTTGCCATTTAACTAAGAAATCAAAAGATACACTATCCTCTGGATTTTTGTCCTCATCCTTTTAATCGTTCTAGTAATGATTTCTCTTGGTTTATAACTCTCTGTTAAGGAAAATTGGAGCCTCATAATTGTAACCAGCTCATTTAATCTTCTCTTCAGTCTGCTGTATTCCAAAGAAACAGCCATGTTGTATTCAATTTACCTTCATAACTACAATATTCCAGTCCTGGCAACAATTACATTTTAAATCTCCTCTGCATCCACTCTAGTGGAATCCCTTCTTTCCTGTAACAGGATGGCAAGAATTGTACATAGTATTCCCCCCATAGTAGTAGTTCCCCCATAGTAAATTCTTTTGGGGGGGACTACTACACAGGGTCGAAAGAAGCTGCAGAAAGTTATGAACTCAGTCAGTTGCATCATGGGCACCAACTTGTGTAACATCCAGGACATCTTCAAAGAGCGATGCCTCAAAAAAACAGCAGCTGTTAATGACCCCTATTACCCAGGACATGCTGCCTTCTCATTCCTACCATCAGGAAGGTGGTATAGCAGGCTGAAGACACATGCTCAACCATTCAGGAACAGCTTCTTCCCTTCTGCCATCTGATTTCTGAATGGTCATTTAACCCGTGAACACTATATCACTACTTTTTTGCACTACTTACTTAATTTAACTAATATATATACACACACACACAAACTGCATTGAATTGTACTGCTGCCCCAAAAACAACAAATTTCATGACATATGTTGGTGATATTGATTCTGATAGTATTCAAACCTGCCTAGTATTGTATGCAATTCTGGCAATAACTTGCTGCTCTTTTATTCCATTACTTTGTTTACCAAAAGGCAAGCCTCCATAGTCCCTTTTTAACCACCTTAATAACTTGCCTTGCTAGGATCTTCAAGGATCTGTGCAAATATATTCCTTAGTTCAAATGTTCCTCCATATGATTCCATCTCCTGTCATTCATTTTATGTACCTTTTGCCTTATTGCACCTCACCAAATGTGTAATCTGTTAATTCTCTAGGATTAATCATCATTTCCCACACTTTACAATTTAAAGCATTCCTCTTTACAGTCAACCATTTGTCTAATTAATGAATCATCTGCGGATTTCTCCATCATGCCCCCCAATATTTAAATTTAAATTATTAATGAATATTACTAAAAAGGGAACTGTGGAGCAAGTCCTATGAAATCCCACAGATAAGTCTTGAGGTCACAAAACAGATGAGCAGTCCTTCTACTGCAGGAGTTCCCAACCTCAGTTAATGGTACGGGTACATGGAATGAAATAAGTTAGAATCCCCTGTTCTACTGAGTTCACTTGGATCCAACTTGCTAATCAGTGGACATTTTTAATGACCCCACTGGGAAATTGACAAGTACCTTGATAAAGTTCATGTGGGCTACCTCAAATGCACTTTTCTCATTAATTTTTTTATTTAAAACAGGTTTGGTCCACAGGTTCAATTTCTAAATTGGGACAGGGCGGATTTTGACAATATGATATATATTATTGTCATCATCATTATGTGTTGTTTTGTATAATGTGGACGATCATAGTCTCCATGACCATGATTGTTTTTGGCAAATTTTCCTACAGAAGTGGTTTGCCATTGCTACCTTCTTTACAAGATGGGTGACCCCAACCATTACCTATACTCTTCAGAGCTGTTTGCCCAGTGTCGATGGTCCTATAACCAGGATTTGTGATATGTACCAGCTGCTTGTACGACCATCCACCGCCTGCTCCCATGGCTGCATGCAAGCCTGATCGAGGGGGTGGGAGGGGGGAAACCAAGCAAGGAATTACTTGCCGAAGGGTGACCTGCAGGCTAGCAGAGGAAGGAGCACCTTCCACCTCCTTTGGTAGAGCACACCTCGACCCCGTCACCTGAAATATAACATAAGAGTTTGCAAAAGCTGATTGGAGTATGTTATTTGTGGTGAAAGGACTTCTGGCAAGTGGGGGGTTTTTAAAAGTGAGATCACTCTTAACAGGAATCCTGCAGGCTGAAGGGCAAGGCTCATGCCTCCCAATATTTAAATTTAAATTATTAATGTATATTACTAAAAAGGGAACCATGTAATAAGTACTATGAAATCCCACAGATAAATCTTGCAGTCACAAAAGGGCAAGAGTAGGGAACCGTGCATTCCAGATATATTGAGGGCCTTTTCAGAAAAAGAAAGGAGGCATGGGTCAGGTACAGGTAGCTGGGATCCTTTAGTACACCATAAGGAAACCGGAAGGAAAACATAGGTAGAAATAGATAGAATATTGTACCTACCAGAGCAAATGATTGTTCAATAACACCTTTTAAAAGACAGTTGGACAAATACTTGGATAGGAAAAATTTAAAAGGTTATGGGCCAGATGGGACTATCTTCGATGGACTTCTTGCTCAGCATGGACAAGTTGGGCTGAAGGGTCTGTTTCCGTGCTGTATGACTTTATGACACTTGTAATTACTATCTTTGTTTAGATAATTCAGTATCAGCACCTCTCCAATTCTCACTCTTCACTCCTGTAGCCAGGGGATATTGAGTAATTTTAGTTAGAGCTTCTGCAACTTCCTTCCTTTCTTCTTGGTATAACTTTAATCCAGGTCTGGCAAGCTATACATTTTCAGAAGTGCTAGTTCCTTAATAATTTTACTAGGCTTATCTCATTGAGCAGTTGTCTGCCTTTATAACAATGCAGGATTATCCCTGTTGTTTGAGAACACCCACATCCCCAACCTCCACATACAGGTTATGTTTTGCTCCCCTGTAGGCGTTGCTCTTATTATCTACTTGCACTTTCCATATTTTTTAAATAACTTTGGATTTTATGATACTGTGATCTTTCAGGTTATCCACCTTATTAAATTCTTGCTGTCTCCCTGTTAAACCAAAATTGTCCTGAAGTGGACAATAAGCTACTTGCTGAAGGTATTAATTCTGTGATCAGTGAGAAATGTGACATGCCTTTGAAAGGTGCAAAATTCAGTCTTTACTCTGTCCTTCTAATTATTATTTCAAGTCTTAAAAGTGTTACAGAATGAAACATTATCCACTGCTTCAAAAGTTGAGAAGCATTTAGCACTCCCAACTAAGGATAACTTTGTAAACACTTTTATTTTGCTGGGTTAAACATCTGATTCCTTTCTAATTGAATTTTGCTATCTTCTGTTCTGACATGACCTTGATTTCCTATTTGTATAAATTTCTTGCCATTGTCAGTATGTTTTAAAGCATTTATTAGTATATACAAGATGTCAAGATAAAGAGTATGCCTTTTTTCCCAGTCTAGAATAAAACATTTGGAAAAGAAAGTGAGAACTATTTTACAGGCAGTAAATAGCGCAAGGCTCGGGAGGAACCCAGAAGAGGTACAAAATAATCCTGAATGTTTTATTTACATTACTTTTTACTCAGTGTTACTTTTATTTTAATTATTATAAATGATTTTTACTTCCTTGAACACGACAGCCTGAAACGATTGCTGTATCACATGATCCAATTTCTGGAGCAGATCTGAAAAATGCAGATCCTGTGGCAAATGCAAACTATGTGGATTCATGTACAGTCCTCGAAGCTCCATCAGACCAGAAATCACAGCCTTTGCCTTATAGGAAAACTTCTGATTCTATTAATTATGAACTGAACTTGCAGAAGACTGAAAGGTATTGATTCATTTAACTATAGTTTGACATTACAATAGCATTGCATGCAGGTCATCTTAGAATTATAAGATATATAACAGCGTCTCTACTCCAGAGGTGGAACTCTATGGAACAATCGTGCTAATATGCATTTTGTGTTCAGAAATATGAGTCTGGAACATATTGTACTCCAAATTAGGCCTTACCACCATCTTATCCAATTTCAATATTTCAATATAATCTCCTGTACTAAATACATTGACTTCTGAAGGCCAATGTGCCGTAACTTTTCTTTACGACCCTATCTACCTGTGACGCCACATTCAATGAATTATGAACCTCTATTCCCAGATCCCTTTGTTCTACCATGCTCCTCAGTGTCCTACCGTTCACAGTGTAAGACCTACCCTGATTGGTCCTACCAAAGTTCAAAACCTCTACATTAAATTCCATCTGCCATCTTTAGCTCATTTTTTTTTCCAGCTGATGCAAATCCCTCTGTGAGCCATGATAACCTTCCTCACTGTCCACTACATTCCTAATCTTGGTGTCATCCACAAACTTGCTGATCCAGTTAACCACATTATCATCCAGGTCATTGATATAGGTGACAAGCAACAAAGGGCCCAGCTCCAATCCCTGAGGCACATTACGAGACACAGGCCTCCAGCTAGAGAGGCAACCATCTATTACCACTCTTGGCTTCTCACACAAAGCCAAAGTGTAATCCAATTTACCCATCTTGAATGCTGAGTGACTGAATTATTTAAATGGTGAAAGATTGCAGCATGCTGTTGTGCAGAGGGACTTGGGAGTGCTTGTTCGTGAATCGCAAAAAGTGGCTTGCAGGTACAACAGGTTATTAAGAAGGCAAATGGAATGTTGGCGTTCATTGCTAGAGGGATTGAATTCAAGAGCAGGGAGGTCATGCTGCAACTATACAGGGTACTGGTGAGGCCGCACCTGAGGTACTGTGTGCAGTTCTGGTTTCCATACTTGAGGAAGGATATAATGGCTTTGGAGGCAGTGCAGAGGAGGTTCACCAGGTTGATTCCAGGGATGAAGGGGTTAACCTATGAGGAGAGATTGAGTCGCCTGAGACTATACTCTCTGGAATTCAGAAGAATAAGAGGGTATCTTATAGAAACATACAAAATTTTGAAAGGGATAGATAAGATAGAAGTAGGAAAGTTGTTTCCATTGCAGCTCTATAAAACTCTGGTTAGGCCACACTTGGACTACTGTGCCCAGTTCTGGTCGCCTTACTATAGGAAGGATGTGGAAACATTGGAAAGGGTACAGAGGAGATTTACCAGGATGCTGCCTGGTTTAGAGAGTATGCATTATGATCAGAGATTAAGGGAGCGAGGGCTTTACTCTTTGGAGAGAAGGAGGATGAGAGGAGACATGATAGAGGTATACAGGATATTAAGAGGAATGGATGGAGTGGACAGCCAGCGCCCCTCCCCCAGGGCACCACTGCTCAATACAAGAGGACATGGCTTTAAGGTAAGGGGTGGAAGTTCAAGCGGGATATTAGATGAGGGTTTTTTACTCAGAGAGTGGTTGGTGCGTGGAATGCACTGCCTGAGTAAGTGGTGGAAGCAGATACACTAGTGAAATTTAAGAGACTACTAGACAGGTATATGGAGGAATTTAAGGTGGGGGGTTATATGGGAGGCAAGGTTTAAGGGTGGCACAACATTGTGGGCCGAAGGGCCTGTGCTGTGCTGTACTATTCTATGTTTTATTAGTAGGTGAAACTAGAACTAGGGGACATTGCCTCAAGATTCAGGGGAGAAGATTTAGGACGGAGATGAGGAGAAACTGTTTTTCCCTGAGAGTAGTGAATCTGTGAAATTCTCTGCCCAGGGAAGCAATTGAGGTTTTCTCACTAGATATATTTAAGAAACAGTTAGATAGGTTTTTACATAGTAAGGGAACTAAGGGTTATGGGGAAAAGGCAGGTAGATGGAGCTGAGTTTACGGACAGATCAGCCTTGATCTTATTGAATGGCGGGGCAACTCCTGCTTCTATTTCTTATGTTCTTATGTTGAACCTTCTTGACTAGTCTTCCATGTGGGACCTTGTCAAATGCCTTGCTAAAGTCCCATGCAGACAATTCCACTGCCTTGCCTACATCCACTCGCTCTGGTAACTTCCTTGACAAACTCTAAGATTGGTTGGACATGACCTCCCACGCACAAAGCCATGCTGACTTTCCTTAATTAGTCCACGTCTATCGAAATACTTATATATCCAGTCCCTTAGAATACCTTCCAGTAAGTTTCCCCACAACTGATATCAGACTCACCGGTCCATAAATTCCTGGTTCCTGAGTTTGTTTTAAACAGTGGAACAACAGTGGCTATTCTCCAATCCTCTAGTACCTCTTGTGTCGCTGAGGGTGATTTCAATATCTGTGCTAGAGCCCCAGCAATTTCTGTACTTGCCTCCTGTAGCGACTGAGGGAACACCTTGTCAGGTTCTGGGGATTTATCCGTCCTGATTTGCCTGAAGGTAGCAAAGACCTCCTCTGTAATCTGCACAGGATCTATGACCCCTTTGCCTCCTTTCTATAAACTCTGTGTCCATCCCTTGAGTAAATACAGATGGAAAAAATTTATTTAAGATCTTCCCATCTGTTCTAGCTCCACAAATGGATTACCATTCTGGTCTTCCAGAGGACCATTTTTGTCCCTTGCAATCCTTTTGCTCCTAACATATCAGTAGACTCTCTCAGGATTCTCCTTCACTTTGTCTGCTAGAGCAACTCAATGCCTTCTTTTAGCCCTTCTGATTTATTTCTTAAGTGTTCTCTTGCATTTCTTATACTCCATAAGCACCTCATTTCTTCCTACCTGCCTAAACCTGCTATGCACTTCCTTTTTTTCTCTTACCCAGGGCTTCAATATCTCTGGAAAACCAAGGTTCCCTGCATCTATTATCTTTACCTTTTATTCTGACAGGCACATATAAGCTTTGTACTGTCAAAATTTCCCTTTTGAAGGTTTCCTAATTACAAAGCACACCTTTGACAGAAGCAGGCAGTCCCAATCAATACCTGCCAGATCATTTCTGATAACATTAAAATTTGCCTTTCATCAATTTAGAATCTCAACCTGCGGACCAGACTTCTGTTGGGATATTTACTTTGAAACTAATGGCATTGTGGTCACTAGATGCAAAGTGTAACCCTACACAAATATCTGTCACCTGCCCTGTTTCTTTCCTTAATAGCAGATCCAGTATTGCATGTTCTCTCATTGGGCCTTCTACATACTGATGTAGGAAACTTTCTTGATCCCATTAGTCATCTCTATCCCATCTAGTCCTTTTACAGTATGGGATTCTCAGTCAATAAGTGGAAAGTTAAAATCACCTACTATAACAACCTTATGCTTCTTGCAACAGTCTGCGATCTCTTTACAAATGTGTTCCTCTGGCCGGCAGGTGGCACAATGACATCGGCGCCTGACCCGGGAGCAGAGGTTCCCGGACTTGAAACCAGTCGGGTCCGCTCCCGAGTACGCATTTCATCCGTGCCGGGTTGAGTGTCAAAATCTCAATGCAACCTCGTAAAATAAAGGAAAATACTGCGAAAATGTCTGTGTGAGGAGTGGCGCGCCACACAGTCTCTCTCTGTCTCGTTCTGTGCCATGTAAAAAAAAAGGCATGAAAAAGACATCATCACGGACACACACACAGATGCGCACGCACGCACACGCAGGCATACGCAAAAAAAAACAAATGTGTTCCTCTAAATCCCTAGGACTGTTGCAAGGTCTGTAATATAGCCTCATTAACATGGACATAGTTTCTTTATTTCTTAGTTCTGTAATGCCTCACTAGACAAGTCCTCTAGTTCAGCAGTCCCCAACCACCGGGCCGTGAGGAAATGATATGATTTGGTGATATGAGACAGCTGCACCTTTCCTCATTCCCTGTCACGCCTACTGTTGAGCTTGAATACACGCGAGATCATTACCCGCGCGTCATCCATGTCAGCGAGGGAAGGAGATCAACTCCTCGAGCTTGCAAATGACAGCGGGCCGAAAAGTATGTTTGACGTAACATCTCTGCCGGCATTCTGGATCAGAGTCAAGGCTGAATATCCTGAGATAGCCACGAAAGCACTGAAAACGTTGCTTCCATTTCCAACATATCTCTGCAATGAATGCAATGAAAACTAAATTGCGGAATAGACTGGACATAAGGAACCCCCTTCGAGTATCGCTGTCTCCCATCATCCCTGGATGGCACCGTCTTGTTGCAGGGAGCAAGTATTCAGTCCAGGGCTCCCACTGATTCAGCGTTATTGGTGTGTTACAATGATTTTGTATGTTCATACGGGGAAAATATGTGCTGTGTGTTTAATATCCAAACGTTACTTAAAATGTTATGATGCTATTGACTTATAAGTGACTTATATAACCATATAACAATTAAAGCACGGAAACAGGCCATCTCTGCCCTTCTAGTCCATGCCGAACGCTACTCTCACCTAGTCCCAATCTCAAAATAATCTGCAGATGCTGCTGTCAAAGGAACACTCACAATGCGCTGGAGGAACTCAGCAGGTCAGTCAGCATCAGTTGAAAAGATTAGTCGACGTTTCGGGCCGAAACCCTTCGTCAGGACTGAAGGAAGGACTTTGGGGAGGGTTTGAAGAATGCTGGTAGTTGAAAAAAAACAGTAATTTGAAAGACAAATGGGTGGGGGGGGAAGCAGGGAGGTGATTGGCAGGAGAACAATGCACAGTAGTAGAAGGAGGCAGAACTATGAGGGAGGTGATGTGAAATAGGGATAGAGGAAGGGAGGGGGAGGGAATTACCAGAAGTTGGAGAATTCTATGTTCATACCAAGGGGCTGGAGACTACCTAGACGGTATATGAGGTGATGCTCCTCCAACCTGAGTTTAGCCTCATCATGGCAGTAGAGGAGGCCATGTATGGACATATCTGAATGGGAATGAGAAGCAGAGTTGAAGTGGGTGGCTACCGGGAGATCCTGTCTGTTGTGGCAGACGGAGTGGAGTTTCACATCACCTCCCTCATAGTTCCACCTCCTTCTACTACTGCGCATTGTTCTCCCGCCAATCACCTCCCTGCTTCCCCTTCCCCACCCCTTTGTCTTTCAAATTACTGTTTTTTTCAACTACCAGCATTCTTCAAACCCTCCCCAAAGTTCTTCCTTCAGTCCTGACGAAGGGTTTCGGCCCGAAACGTCGACTAATCTTTTCAACTGACGCTGACTGACCTGCTGAGTTCCTCCAGCACATTGTGAGTGTTCCTCTCACCTAGTCCCACCGATCTGCACTCAGCCCATAACCCTCCATTCCTTTCCTGTCCATATACTTATCCGATTTTTCTTCAAATGATAATATCGAACCTGCCTCTACCACTTCTACTGGAAGTTCGTTCAATACTTACTTCAAGCTCCCCTGTCCTCCTCTGATAATTGACTTATCGCTATATTCATGCAAGGAAAATATGCACTGTGTGTTTAATATTAAATTCGTTAGATAAACCCTTTTAGAAACAAAATTGAGTGTATTAGCCACTTATCACCTATATTCCGGTCATGATTAACACCACCCCCACCCCCGAACAGAATCGCCAAGAACGATTTGTAGAAAAAATCAGCACATACACGCATGCACACTGGTGCCCACGCAAGGCTTCATGGCCATTGTAGTCTTTCTCGGGGTAAACACAACGTACTTGACTGCTACTCTTGTCCCCCCCACCCCAGGTCGGCCGGTCTGCATTGCAAAAAAGGTTGGGGACCCCTGCTCTAGTTTTTTGTCCTGATGGAGCACTGTCATGACATTTTCCCTGGCTAGTAACACCACCTCTCCTCCTTTAATCCCTCCTGTTCTGTCAAGTCTAGAACAACGGAACCCCGGAAAAACAGAGAAGCAGGCCCTTCCGCTCAGAGTTCATAATGATTGAGCACCTACCCTAATCCTGCCCAAACCCATTCCCTCACATTCCCATCAATCCTACTTGCTTAAGCAATTTACAGTAACCAGTTTACCGAAATGCCCATACATTTTTTGGGTGGCAGAAAACCCACAGAGAGAAGCTGCAAACCCGAGGAAGAAGGTGCAAACTCCACACAACAATCATTGGTGGTTAAAATTTATCTTGGGTTACTGGAACTGTGAGAGCACTGCTCCACCCCATCATACAAAGCTACATACAGACTTCACCCAAGTCAGTCCCTTCTCACATTTTGTTGCATCTCCTATTATACTGCCCCATCATCCATCCAGAATACAGAACTCCTTCTTTCCCTCCAAGTTTTAATGGATCCAAAGAAACCTACCTTAACACTGTTTCCTGACTGTCGACAAGTGTACTTACTCATATACATTGCTATTATTTTTATTTTTCTTGGCTCAAGCTAATAAAACCTGAGATACAAACACTCAATTTCTCAATTGCTAGGAACTTCTGGACTATTCTAGTGGTGTTTAGTATCTATTAAGTAAGTTATTCTTGCTTGTTTATCCTGTATTATATCCAGATGATTATTATGAAATGTGCAGTCTGTAATAATAGATCAGTCATAAAATAATTTGTGGGACTCTGACTCTAAAATTGGATCGGGCTTGTGTTTATAATAAGATATGGTTTCTTTTGAGTTTGTATTTTAAAACAAGATTTTGGTGAATGATGTTTGCCATTTGATTGTGTCTGTGTAAGTAATCAGATTAAGCTAAAATGCTGCTGGATCCTGTAATATGTTGGATTGTTTCTGGTTTCCCTTGCCATTTTCTGCATTTGACGTCTTGAACTTGTTGGTCTTTTATTGTGTATTTTTGATTATTTTTTGTGTTAACCACCTGGTCCTATACTGCCACAAGGAACCCTTCTATTCCTGGGAAGAGGCCCCCAGTTCTGAGCCTGGCATTCAACGTTTCCTTGTTGACATCTAGTCTGCTCTGATCATAGGGATGCCCTCCATAGAGGGTCAAGCTCTTCCACTGCTTAACTTTTTCTTCAATAGTGATAATTCCTTCCATTTTTTTTCTGGGTTGTGCTCTCATTTAAGTTTAGTGGCGTGTAGAAATGCATATTCTGGTGTGTAGACTTCAGTCCGAATTGCATAAGCTTGTATGAAGTCCTGATTCCTGTTTTCATTGATGAAAGTATATCCTTGAATTTTATCTGACTGTTGTGTAGATCTTTAATGTCTGTTAGTCCCTGGAAATGAACCTGGGTTGCTGTTGTTGTTTTGTGCTACACAAACTCTTATGCTACCCTGCCCCCCCCCCAACTCCCCGTCTCATGGTAGTACTGCAGTTAGTAAACCACCTTATGGTGGCAGCAGTCACCAATCAGGGTTCGATTCCATTGGTATCTCTCACCACGTGGGCTTCCTCTTGGTGCTCCGGTTTCTTCCGACATTTGAAAGACTTAGGATTAGTGAGTTGTGGGCATGCAATGCTGGTGCCACTATACTATGTGGCAACACCTTCAGGCTGCGATGCACAGTCCTCACTGATTGTACAGTTTTCCAAAAAAAAAGACATGCAGTTCCTTCTATTTCTAATTTAATAGTCGGCCAAAAAGTTCAGTGAAAAATAAGAACACATTCAGTTTTAATTATTCTTAAGAGGAAATGTTGCAGCTAGCTTCCAGAAGGGTAAGGTCAGAGATGTAGAAATACTCTCCTGTAATACAAACCCCATTTCCAGAAAAGTTGGGATATTTTCCAAAATGCAATAAAAACAAAAATCTGTGATATGTTAATTCACGTGAACCTTTATTTAACTGACAAAAGTACAAAGAAAAGATTTTCAATAGATTTACTGACCAACTTAATTGTATTTTGTAAACTTACACAAATTTAGAATTTGATGGCTGCAACACACTCAACAAAAGTTGGGATGGAGGCATGTTTACCATTGTGTTACATCACCTTTCCTTTTAATAACACTTTTTAATCATTTTGGAACTGAGGATACTAACTGTAGTAGATTTGCAATTGGAAATGTTGTCCATTCTTGCTTGATATAAGACTTCAGCTGCTCAACAGTCCGTGGTCTCCGTTGTCTGATTCTCCTCTTCGTGATGCGCCATTCATTTTCAGAGTCAATGGTACCTTCACATACATGCAACTCACCCATGCCGTGGGCACTGATGCATCCCCATACCATCACAGATGCTGGCTTTTGCACCTTCGCTGATAACAATCTGGATGGTCGTTTTCATCTTTGGCACGGAGAACTCAACGCCCGTTTTTTCCGAAAACTAGCTGAAATGTGGACTCATCTGACCACAGTACACGGTTCCAGTCTCTCGGTCCATCTGAGATGAGCTCAGGCCCAGAGAACTCGCCGGCGTTTCTGCATAGAGTTGATGTATGGCTTCCTCCTTGCGTAAGATGCAGCGACAGACTGTGTTGAGTGACAATGGTTTTCCGAAGTACTCCCGAGCCCAGGGAGTAATTGTCACAGTAGCATGACGGTCTCTTAGTCAGTGCCGCCTGAGGGCTCGAAGATCACGCGCATTCAACAGTGGTTTCCAACCTTGCCCTTTACGCACTGAGATGTCTCTGAATTCTCTGAATCTTTTCACAATATTATGTACTGTAGATGTTGAAAGACCTACATTCTCTGCAATCTTGCATTGAGAAATGTTCCTTTTGAACTGACTAACAACCCTCTCACGAATTTTGGCACAAAGGGGTGAGCCATGACCCATCCTTGCTTGCAAAGACTGAGCCTTTGACGGACGCTACTTTTATACCCAGTCATGATACCTCACCTGCTACCAATTAGCCTGCTTAATGTGGAGTCTTCCAAACCGGTGTTACTTGAATATTCTATGCACTTTTCAATCTTATTTTAACTCTGTCCCAACTTTTGTTGAGTGTGTTGCAGCCATCAAATTCTAAATTTATGTATATTTACAAAATACAATTAAGTGGTCAGTAAAACTATTGAAAATCTTTTCTTTGTACTTTTATCAGTTAAATAAAGGTTCACATGAATTAACATATCACAGATTTTTGTTTTTATTGCATTTTGGAAAATATCCCAACTTTTCTGGAAATGGGGTTTGTACTTAAGCTTAAAGTCACACCTAAGCCTACCCACATCCATGGTGTCGTATAATTTCGCAATTGCCTTCCTTTCAAGTATCCTTGTTTCCTTTGCCTTTAAATATTGAAGCCAGTGTCAGAATGGGAGATGTGAATGAAGCAAATCATATTTGCAAAATGGACATACAAGTGTTGCACATTTTGCAAAAGCAATTAAAAATTGGTATCTTACAAGACAAAACTACAAAAATAAATTTGGAATCAATGAAATTAAAACAAGGTAATGTTTAAAAGAACCAGTGATTCACTCCATCGTATTACTGGCTAGATTATATAGATGGCTGAACTAATATTCTTTTCCTTTCAATATTTCTCTTTAGAACTTCAAATTCTGTGCCTGCAGTTGCAAAGAATACAAGGAATATTCCATTGCCAAAGTATTTGGACACTGTAATGCCGGCAAATACACACTGCTGTGGTAACTAACTTAAATAAGAAGGAGATGGAATTATTAGACCTGCCTGGTAAATCAGATATTGGATTGAAACAGCCCATCACTATACAGTTTATTACTGGTACCCTCTGCTAATCCTGAACTGTCTCGTCATATTGACAAAATAATGAGTGGAACTGAAGCTCTGCCCCTCAAGGGAAATGGAGTTGGCCGTGGTCTCTAGTTTGAGAAAGTTATTGATACTGAACTAGAGTGGGAGGCTGCATAGACAAACCACCCTTTCTGCTGGCTACACTCAGCAATGGTATATGAGTGAAATATGACGAAATTGTAAAACAATTTTAGCAGGGTATCCCCAATCCCCATCTTGCTTTCAGCAGATACTGGGTTGGATCAATGTGCGTGGCCATGAAAGTTTCAGGAAAACCCCGGTGGAAATTACGAGTGGGAAGAGCTGTTTGTCTATAAATTTGAAAGAGTGCACAGAAGTGAGATTTGCATCTTAGTAAAGGCACAAAGAGATGCTAAAAAAGGATGATGAAATTAATAATAAATGAGGCTGTATTGCTTCCTTGGAGATCTGAATAAACAGTCCCAAAATTGTATTGGCACTAGTATTTAGTTGGAGAACAATGAAGAGTTAAGGGAAACTTTACTCATAGACCCTAAAAAATTTTTATACAGAGCATTTTTCATCAGCCAGTAAATGAAGGAACAAGATTTAATATATTTAATTTAGTGCACTATATATATTGGCATCTTGTGATTTAACGTGTCATAACGTTGTTGATATAAATGCAATTACGTTGATCAGAATAGACTACTTCCTCTGACTTTTCAAATACTTGTCTGGAATTCTCAACTCTTCATCAATAATGCAATAAACGATCAATTTTCTTGTCCCCATTCAAATATCATAAAGATGTCATTTTTTAAGAAAGTTGTTTGTTGTCTTTATCCGAAGGAGTCCTGAACTTCCTGCAGGAAACACAAACAACATCATATTTTATTTCTACTATTGGCGGTAGTTTCCAATTATTCTGTGCCAGGTAATTAACATTTGACTTTTGATTCTGTTATAGTGGAAAATGATCCACTGTGTCTCATATTATATCAAACAGCTCGGTGGTTATTCAATAATGTCTTCCTTTAGTGACATTATCAAGTCAAGTCTGAATATATCTTACAACCAACTATGTTTTCTCATAATATCTTTAGCTTAAATGATGCATGTTTGGAAATTCTACCGCCAATATTGATGGATGAGCATTTAACACATGTCAATCACCCTCCTGTTGTTTCAAAGGTAGCACTCACTGTTTAATATTATAAGATCGCCATACAAATATATTCAACCCAGGTGGGAGGGTCTGATATATGAAATATCTGCTCAGACAGCTGTCTAACAATTCCAAGAATAACTATATTTGTTAGTAGGTTGTTTTTTTTCCAATAAATTTGGAACAGTTCATTAGCCATTCTAACTCTAATTGAACAGTGTTAATGGGATCGGCATTTACTTTGGACTTCTTTTGTTAACATAGGCGTAGCTTCAAAAACAACAGAAGGGAACACAGAGTCCCCAGACACCCTGGTTTGGCAACCTAATAGGAAAGAAGAACTAGGTAATACAAGACAGGTAGGTCAGAAATGCTTCTTTGCGGGGAATGTTTTGGTTTTATTGAATTTTTTTTGCAAGAGTTGCTAGTTAGGAACAACCAACTCAATAAATTATGTAATGAATAAAATCAGACATTTAGCATAAGAATCACATAGTTATTAGATTTACATATTGTAAATTTACAGTTATATTTAATTATCCTGAAGAAAGGTCTCAAACCGAAAAGTTGACTTTTCCATATACGCTGCCTGACCTGCTGAGTTCCTCCAGCATTCTGTGTGTTTGTTGATTTGGATTTCCAGCATCTGCAGACTTTCTTGTGTTTACAATCATATTTAACTTAAATATAGTTGATAATTAGTCTTAAATGGTTATCTAAAATGAACAATGTTGATTTAATTTGGAAATTGCTTTTTTTGTTAACAGTGATTAATTTTACAGTCATTAGCAAAATAATAGCATAGCTAAGAATTAGGTATCATGTAGCATCTCATTTCAAAATGATATAACTAAATGTTATGGAAAACATGTAAAAGTAGAAAATAATAGAAATGGTGTTCAGACGAGGCAGTATCTATAGAAAGGGAAACAGACTTAATGTTTCCAGATTGATCACCTTTTTTCTGAACCATTCAATTAATTTAATGTATGATATCTTGCCACATGAGAATTAACAGATCTCTTAATTAAGTTGGATATCTGTGATTATCTGAGACAAATTATTCATTGACCCACTGTGCCACATAAACTGTAAGCGTTAGGAAATAAATGGAGTTTATCTATATTATAATCAGTAAGGCATATATTAAAACTGAGTTGTCGGGAGATGCATCACTGATCATTTAATTAATACACAGTGCCTAAATATTCTGTTTTCCAGGAAAGTAATGCGACAAGTAGTGAAATAATAATTGATCTTACAGAAAGTAATGAACAATCATAGTCAGGAAAAAGGTACTCCTTGCTTTTTTATGATTCAAAGCTATAACTGAAAATCAATATCTTATTTGGGAATGTTGCCTTTTAATCTGGTGAATTTTAATGTACAAAATGAATAATATGGGTGTTCTTATAATAAATCTGTACACAACATAAAATATTGTGTGAATCAAGCACAAGTGTAATTTCAAGCATGGTGTTCAGCTTAAAGTCATGCATTCTACCCAATTCCCTAGCTGCCTCGTGCTTTTGAACTATTGGTAAATGAGATCACTCCAATGGTAAGGAATGAGCTCACAAGCTTAAGATGGTGAATTAGTCTGGGAGGAGATAGAAATATTAAGGGTAAGAAGTCAGTGTTGTGAGTAATATATGTTCCTAACAGTAACTATACTGTAGGCATAATCGGCAGCTATTTGTTGCCTTCACCTACCAGTGTCTGTCATTATCTCTACCCTTTCCTCTTTGTGTCCATCTGCCAATCAGTCATCGCACCTGGGTTCACTTATCATTTACCAGCTTTTCTCCATCCTCCTCTCCTCCTTACCCTGGCTATTTTCCCTCTTTTAGTCCAGATAAAAGGTCTTGACATGGAACATTGACCGCCCATTTCCCTCTAAAGATACTGCTTGATCCACAGAATCGCTTCAGCAGCTCTTTTTTTGCGTATCGTTTATCATTTACAGGTCTCACTGAAACATGAACTTGATCAGTAGTAAGCATCTGACACAAATGTTGGTACATCTTGTATTCACAGCTCATTGTTCTTGCTGCTTTTAAAGAAGCTGGGAGCTCTGAAATTGAGAAGCTTTGATGCTGATATATCTTGGAGGTTGTTCTGTTTTACCAATACGCTGATAGTAAACTACAAACCCCATTTCCAGAAAAGTTGGGATATTTTCCAAAATGCAATAAAAACAAAAATCTGTGATATGTTAATTCACGTGAACCTTTATTTAACTGATAAAAGTACAAAGAAAAGATTTTCAATAGTTTTACTGACCACTTAATTGTATTTTGTAAATATACATAAATTTAGAATTTGATGGCTGCAACACACTCAACAAAAGTTGGGACAGAGTTAAAATAAGATTGAAAAGTGCACAGAATATTCAAGTAACGCTGGTTTGGAAGACCCCACATTTGACCCCTTTGTGCCAAAATTCGTGAGAGAATTGGTAGTCAGTTCAAAAGGAACATTTCTCAACGCAAGATTGCAGAGAATGTAGGTCTTTCAACATCTACAGTACATAATATTGTGAAAAGATTCAGAGAATTCAGAGACATCTCAGTGTGTAAAGGGCAAGGCCGGAAACCACTGTTGAATGCGCATGATCGTCGAGCCCTCAGGTGGCGCTGCCTAAGAAACCATCATGCTACTGTGATAATTATAGCCACCTGGGTTCGGGAGTACTTTGGAAAACCATTGTCACTCAGCACAGTCCGTCGCTGCATCCAGAAATGCAACTTGAAACTGTATTATGCAAGAAGGAAGCCATATATCAACTCTATGTAGAAACGCCGGCGAGTTCTCTGGGCCCGAGCTCATCTCAGATGGACCGAAATACTGTGGAACCATGTGCTGTGGTCAGATGAGTCCACATTTCAGCTAGTTTTTGGAAAAACGGGCGTCGAGTTCTCCGTGCCAAAGGTGAAAATGACCATCCAGATTGTTATCAGCGAAGGTGCAAAAGCCAGCATCTGTGATGGTATGGGGGTGCATCAGTGCCCACGGCATGGGTGAGTTGCATGTATGTGAAGGTACCATTGACTCTGAAAATGAATGGTGCATCATGAAGAGGAGAATCAGACAACGGAGACCACGGACTGTTGAGCAGCTGAAGTCTTATATCAAGCAAGAATAGACAACATTTCCAATTGCAAATCTACTACAATTAGTATCCTCAGTTCCAAAACGATTAAAGAGTATTATTAAAAGGAAAGGTGATGTAACACAATGGTAAACATGCCTCTATCCCAACTTTTGTTGAGTGTGTTGCAGCCATCAAATTCTAAATTTGTGTATATTTACAAAATACAATTCAGTTGGTCAGTAAAACTATTGGAAAATCTTTTCTTTGTACTTTCGTCGGTTAAATAAAGGTTCACGTGAGTTAACATATCACAGATTTTTGTTTTTATTGCATTTTGGAAAATATCCCAACTTTTCTGGAAATGGGGTTTGTAGAAGAGAATTTTTTTAAAAATTTAAACGGATTAGGATCAAGTGAAGCTGAAAAATGAAAGCAGAGCAGGAAGATAAACTTTTGGTTGTTGAATCTGTGGATGTGTGACAAAGGCATGTGGAGATCATCTTTTCAATTGTTGCATTATTATTGAAATTTTTAACAAAGATGGAACATAATTGAAATACTGCATACCAGAATACTTGTGAATCAAATAAATAATAACTGTATATTTCTATATTTATTTATGTTCCCTCTCAATCTGCAGCTCCTACTACAATTTCAACAGGAGATCTACTTCCTAAACTCAATACCTCAAGCCATCCCAGGAGCCTGCAGTATATCCAACGCATGTGAAAAGTGGAATTGCAATCTCCTGGAATGCTGCAGATGTTCAACAGACTTGTTCCTGTATATACAGTTTTGTGATACTGTGCATAGCATGATGATCCTAGTCTGAAGTGCCTATCACAATGGAAAATATTTGGAGAGGCAAAAGCTGTCCTTCCACTTGCACTTTGTTTCTGTTTGTACTTGAAATTTAATATTTTACTAACTCAAGCGGAAGACGTCCATTGTTATTTTGTCTTTTTCTGTGAATCACAAGCTTTTTGCTTATTGGAACCTAAAGATTACGCTGAAGAAATCCATATCAATCATTTGTTATCGCATTGCTTATGCAAAAATACTAAAAACAAAAACAACTTTAGTTTATTGTGAACCGCTCTTTAAGGATTAATTACTGAGGAAATTTTGGTCTTGTTCTGCCTAAGTTTGTTAAAAACAAATGTGTTTAAGCATTTGTCAATGTGGTGTTCATTTTTGAACAGAAGTAAATATGTGTTCATATGTAAACATTTAACTTGTCCCACTAAATATGTCATGCTGTTGTTAGCAAGTTTTTAGTTAGCAATTAGTTGTTAGTTTCAAAAATAGAAGAAAAAATGTCCAACCAAATTTTCAAGTGTATTAAATGACTGTTAATTAACAATGGTGCTTCCTTCACTCTTGAGACAATGTGTTTTTCTAAAGTCTGCCGTTCTGCATGTAAATTGGTACACATTTAAAATTGCAGGATGATTTAGTAGCTAGTAGTTGTAAAGCAATTACTTGTACAAATACTGTTTTATTTTGAACATTAAAATGATTAAACTACAGTTCTTATTGAAGAAAGCAGTGTAAGTGCTTCCATTGGTATTCAGATTAATTGTTTTATAAATGTATAAGCCATTTAACATTAACTAGAGAATAGTTATCAGAATTTCTTGCATTGCAGCATCATTAGAACTTTAATTCTAGAAGTAAAAATCTTTTTAGCAAATCATGCTTTTTAAATATTGCATATTAGAAGAACACGTTCCATTAGTTCAGCTATTGTTAAATGATACCTTCAACATATTCTGTATTGATGGTTTAACAATGTGTTGATAGAAACAGCTGTGGTGCCTATGGAACAAACATGGGTAAATCTCATTTCCTCCACTACAACTTTTAAAAGTCGTATTGTTTGCTCAGGGAGGTATGGTCAGCATATCTGGAGTTGGTTAATATATTATTTTTCCATAAGTGAATACTCAGTAAATTATTCTCACTTCCCCTTTCCTCTATTTGTTTCTCACTTTTCCAGTTCTAATGAGTGAATTAAAATGTTACTTGTTTCTCTGTTCACAGATGCTGCCTGACCAGACTATCCCCCACATCTTATGTTTTTTTTTAAAATGTCTTATATAATCATCAGCAGCCAAGAATGTCATAAGCACCTGACCATAGCATAGTAGTAAGCTCTTCCTTATGAAAACTAGTATTTCATTATAAGGAAATGCTGTATTAACTAGTGCTGCAGTGCTGTTGGTGTTGTTATACAGATAAATGGACATCTAAGGTAATTTATGATTCTAGAAAAAGCATAATTTATATCTTCAACAGTGATTCACATCATTATTGCTCATTCTGCGTAGCATCTGCATAAGCAAGCTTTGTTCATCGTGGGGCTATCTAAGCAATCTCAGAATGAACAGACCTTTATAGGATACACAGTCATAAAAAAACTACAGCACAGAAACAGGCCCTTCAGCCCATCTAATCCAAAAAAAGAGTCGGAGTAAAAAACCTCCCACTTTTTTATTCTGACTCATCTTTTTTTCCCCAGTCCTGATGAAGGGTCCTGGCCCGAAACGTTAACTGTACTCTTTTTCAAAGATGCTGCCTGGCCTGTAGAGTTCCTCCAGCATTTTGTGTGTGTTGCCTGGGTTTCCGGCATCTGCTGACTTTCTTGTTCATGATTGGTCTTTTAACCCTCCTGATTTTATTTTTAAGTTGTCTTTTGCATTTTTTATTCTCACATACCTCAGGGACTCAATATTTCTTGAAAACCAAGGTACCCTAAACCTGTTATCCTTGCCTTTTATTCTAACGGGCACTTACAAGCTTTGTACACTCAAAATTTCACATTGGAAGGCCTCCCACTTACCAAGTACACCTTTGCCAGGAAACAGCCAGATCCTTTCTGATACCATCAAAATGGCCTTTCTCCAGTTTTGAATCCCAACCCGAGGACCAAACTTACCCTTTTCCGTAATTACCTCGAACACATCCTAGGTGTTGTTTTGGTTGTTAATGCAAGCAATGCATTTCACTGTATCTTTAAATGTACATGTACCATGTAAAGCTAATTATTAATCTATTCCCTCTGGAACCAGAACTTCAGCTTCCTTGTTGGGAGACTACAGTCAGTGCAGATCAGTGATCACATTTCCTCAGTGACCACTCTAGAGTGCGTGCTTAGCTCACTGCTCTACTTTTTCTAGAGTCGTGACTGTGTAGCCAAGCACAGTTCAAACACCATCTGTAAATCCATTAATGTGATATTGTTGTTGGCAGAATATCACAGGGATGAGATACATCAGCTGGTTGAATGGTGTTGCATCAACAACCTCACTTAGTGTCAGCAAGAACTAGGAACTGATTGTGGACTTCGGGAAGGGGGGAGTCAGGAGAACATATCAATACTCATTGAGGGGTCTGGTGATCTGGATGTCAGCATCTCAGAGGATCTATTCTAGCACACGATATTGATGCAATCATTGAAGGAGGCATACCAGCAGCTATACTTCATTAGGAGTCTGAGGAGATCCAGCGTGTCACCAAAGGCTTGGAAATTTCTATAGATATACCATGGAGACCCTTCTGACTGGTTGGAACACAGAGTGGTATGGACTCTCTAATGCACAGGATCAAAAGAGATGACAGAGGGTTATAGAAGTCAGCCAGTTCTAACGTGCACATCCCTCTCCAACATCAAGGAAGTCTTCAAGATGTGGTACCTCAAGAAGGCAGCATCCATCATTAAGGACCCTCATCATCCAGGACATGCCCTCTTCTCATTACTATCATTACACGAACCTGAAGATGCACACTCAATATTTTAGTAACAGCTTTACCTCTCTGCCATCAGTTTATCTGAAACAGTCCCAAAACCCATGTTATTTGCTTAGTATTGTACATTATAGATTTTATGACTGCACCGTACTGCTGCTGTAAAACAAATTTCATGTCATGTCAGTGATAATGAATCTGATTTTGATTATTAATTACTTCAGCTCAAAGTATTAAATTAATGATATTAAATTCCCTGTGGTTATACAGTATATACCATACGATAGTCAAACTAATTCATTTGAGTGGCTACACTACACTGGATGTCTAGGTTCTCACAATAATTAGCAACAGTTCTAAAACGTATTCACAGTACCTTAGGCTCCTCTTTTCCAGCCACCTCAGGTTATACCAGTGCTGCATTGTGATTAACATCCTTGCATTAAAGTAAAAGAAAGCTCAGGTCTAAGCTTTTGGGCCAAGACCAACTTCTTTACCTTCCTTAGAACTGGTGTTACATAATTAAAAATAAGTTATTCAAAAGTTTTGAATCCATGCTCTTCGTATATTCCAAACAGTTGATGACATCCTGATGGCATAAACATTTCTCCAACTTCTAGTAATCTCTCCTCCATATTCCTCTCCTTACCCACTTTCTTATTCTGGCTTCTGTGTCCTTCCTTTGCAGTCCTGATGAAAGGTGTTGGCCTGAAACATCGACTGCCTTTTCTTTTCTATGGATGCTGCATGGCCTGCTGAGTTCCTTCAGCATGTCGTGTGTGTTACTCTGGATTTGCAGCATCTGCAGAATTTGTGATTACAAAACTCTTTAGAACTGTTCATTCTGTTTTCCAGTTTGTGTTTCCATAAAACCATATTGTTTCCTGATCGGTCAGGGCATCAAAAGATATGGCAAGAAGGGAGGGGGATGGGGTTGAGTGGGATCTGGGATCAGCCATGATGGGATGGCAGAGCAGGCTCGATAGGCTGAATGTTCTAATTCTGCTCCTATGTATTAGGGTCTTATAGACTGTAGACAATTTGAGTGAAACCATAAGTTACAGGAGCAGAATTAGGCCATTTTGCCTATTGAGTGTGCTCCATCATGGCTGATCTAATTTTCTTCTCAGCTGCAGTCTCCTACCTTCTCCTCATAGTCTAGTGCAGTTTTTATGTTTTACGTAGTCTAATGTTGCCTTGTGCTGTCTCACATAGTCTAGTGTAGTTTTGTGTTGTTTCATGTAGCACCATGGTCCTGGAGGAACATCGTTTCGTTTTTACTGTGGACAGCACCAGCAGCTTATGGTCAAAATGACAATAAACTTGACTTGACTTTATATCCCTACATGCCCTGACCACTCAAGAATCTATCAACCTTTGCCTTAAATATACATAAAGACTTGGCCTCCACAGCTGTCTGTGGCAACAAATTCCACAGATTCACCACTCTCTGGCTAAAGAAATTCCTCCTCATCTCTGTTCTAAAAGAACATCCCTCTATTCTGAGGCTGTCCTCTGGTATTAAAATCTCCCACCATAGGAACCACCAGATGACTGATCACATGCTGATGCAAAGTAGATCACAAGGAGGCAAGAGCAAAGGAGATTGAATTTCAGACAAGCTGGACTCATTTCTGTTATTTATCAGGGGCGGGGGGGTGGCATAAATTGACAATGTAAACAAATTAGTGATTTGCTAGGCAGTACTTTATTACACATACAAAATACAGATAATTGTCAATCATTCCTTATATTTCAGATTTCTTTACCAGAGTCTATATTACATCATTGTAGAATCACGGTAAAATAACTAAACAAAAATGCTACGTTAAAAACAATCACACTACTATTAAGATACGCAACCTGTTAGTTTTTTAAAAAATTGGAGAAAGAAAATATTTTCTAAAAAGTCTCTTTGAAAACTAATTAATATGGTAAATTAGATCCAAAGGAAGAAATAAGTAAGTGAAGCATGTTTAATAATCTGACTGTTTATGGCTTACTTAATCCGTCAGATCCATGTTTACCATGTACAAAATGTTGGACTATATACAAGATCTCAGTCGTAAATGTTTTATTTAAAATATAGGATCTACAACCATAATTGTGTTTTTCAGTTTTAAAAACTTGCTTGCTTTTGTCTGAAATCAATTCTAGTTTATTTGTCAACTATTATAAAGTACTTAACAATGCAAAATCAAACATGTGCTAAAATTCATGAACTGTGAACTTAATTCCGAAATCTAGTTCATGTCATAAGCTATATCACTCAATGACAGAAGTTAATTGATTCAAAAGTAAATTGACTTAGGATCAATAGCCAGCAAATCAAAAAGCATCCAAGTCTTTCACAATACACACAAATACAGTGTATCTAGAAACTGTCCTAACCCTTCTGATCTTTTCAGTGATTTTTATCCTATAGTAATTTCAGCAAAAAATATAGGTTAAATTGTTATCTGTGACATTGCATGAGAAAATCCATATTTATTATGCACAAGGTATAAATGCAAATTTATACTGGGCGTGAGCATTAGCTTGTATTACTAGCACATTATCACTAGAGTAAAAAGCATTGATAACAAATTAGCATGCAATAAATATATTACAAAAATAAGACCTTAATATATTGTGGTAAAGAAAACACCAATTTTGGAACTAGTGGTTACTCCAACACCACTTGAATGTCTTTTAAGTGGATCTTCAAAAAAATAATTTGGTTTATATGCTGTCATAATTTTATTTAGGACTGACTAATATTTTTAAAAATCTCCTTTAGTACCTCATTGGTTATGCAATGGAATCCACTTGTAAAAATCAAATTGTGATCCTCACTATGGAAACCATGGTCCGTCTCTTCCATGAACATGTGCAGTTGCAGTTAACAAATTGCCAACTTTTACTGTTTCCATTGACTGACAATGAGTTATTAAAAAAGCTGTACACCTAACTTTTTTTTTATAAAAGGAAAGGCTTGCTCACTAAGCTATAAACATAGCTAAACTGACAATTTTTAAAAATCCCAGCCTTTTAGGTATTACATTGAGTAAAATATTTGAAAAAAGAAAACTATTAACTGGTTACTTGACATTATGTTAATTCTGCCACTAAAAGTTATATAAAAATGTGTCACAACTGTTGTATTGATGGTCATTATTCTGGAAGTGGATCTGTAGTGGCATTTCCTACACTGAGTTACAATTTCTATGTCAGTTAAAACTGATTTTTTTGAAGTAATGTTCAGTTCTCTGGAATGGCAGTACATTGAGAGATGAAATATTCCTTTGCCAGGATGTTGAATGCAAAGTTTCAGTGCAATTATATTATTTTCTATTTATGTTGATCCTAATTTTCTGATTATAAAAAATAAGTGCAGGAATGGAAAATGCTGAGAGCAAAAAGCAACTGTGCAACAAATTCTATCCGATGTTTGGGTTTTAAAGCCTCTGCAATCATTGCAGTCCAGCTAATCAGGAAGAAAACAAGCAGCACCAACATACTAATGCTGAATTCAAGTATTTATTTACAGCAGTATTTTGCTTCCACTAATGTCAAGATGGTCAAGACTGTCAAGGGTTTCTTATTTAGTTTCTGAGAAAACTTCTTGCATGATTTAGCTAAATAATGAGGGGAAAATTCTGTTGGCTGTGCTCAGGTCAGCGTTATAGAGAGGGAGTGAGTCATCACAGTAAATTGATTCAAAGTGTCCAATTATTGAAATGCAAAAGTTTAATAATTACTCTTGGGATATCTAGGGGCAAAAAAGCTACAATCAGTCGCCACCAAATTAGGTGTACCTGTACATTTGTTTGTTAAAGCAAATATCAGCCAATCACAAGGCAACAACTCAATGCATAAAAGCTTGTAGACATGGTCACAAAGTTCAGTTGTTGGTCAGAATAGGAAAGAAATATGATCTAAATGACTTTGACCATGGATTGATTTTTGGTCCCAGATGGGGTGGATGAGCATCTCAGAAGCTGCTGATGTGGGATTTTCACACAACAGTCTCTAGAGTTTACAGAGAATGGTGCAAAAAACGGAAGAAAAAAAAAATCCAGAGAAACAGCTGTTGTGTGTGCAAAAAACCCTTGTTAATGAGAGAGGTCAGAGGAGAATGGTCAGATTCGTTCAAGCTGTCAGGAAGGCGACAGTAACTCAAATAACCATGCCTTACAACAGTGGTGTGCAGAAGAGCTTCTCTGAATGTATAACATGTCAAATTATGGAGTGGATGGGACAGAGCAAGAGAAAACCACAAACACACACAATGGCCACTTTATTAGGTAATAAAATAGCCAATGAGTGTATAACTGAGAATTCTGAGCTGCAAGAGGCAAGTTTGTCAGTGGCTGAATACATAAAACAATTCCTCCCAAGCACAAAAGAGATCTACACATGAAAAGCCTAGTTTTCATTTTTGTGGAATCAGAAATGAACATTAAAATCACTCTGGTACCATGAATCTCAGATGAGTAGAATTATAAATAAGGAATTCCAATTCAACTTTGCTTTACCTTCTTCTATTAAGCCAAAACAAACACTAAAATCAGAAATACTCCACTACTACTTCACTTGGAAGCAATTTTGCAGTGTTTCAGGAAAGTGGTTTACACTTGACAAGATGGTTTATACTAATAAATAAAATATACAAATAAGCCCAGACATCAAATTTATTCTTTTTCCAAGGTCAAGGACCATCAATTCTAAGCATTTACATTACACTTTTCCATTCACCAGCTTAAAAAACATAATTTCAAAGGATGATTTTATACATTGTGATTGTCTGCCAGACCACTATTAATTCTATTTGCTTATTTTTGATATTATGACATAGGAGGCAGCTATTAAGCTATCAAATCCATGCTTGCTCTCAGACCATTCCCATCAGTCCCATTCCTCCAGTTATTTTACCTATAACCTGTTCTCTCTGACAATATATAGAGGCATCTCCCATGTGATGACAATTTGGGTAATGAAAATTTGCCCTTCAGAAGTTACAAACCACTACCCCAAAATCTGAGGTGTGAAAATTTGCTATAAGCAGAATTTGTGAAAAAGTAAATACATGAAACAAAATTATTTTTTTTTCAGATTGTGTTTCTCAATGCACCGATGAATGGCCCATGAATATTATTATTCATCTGATGCATTATTTATTGTAGTAACTTGCAGTAATTTTTATGACTGCTGCTGCAAACGCAACAAATCTAATGACATGTGTTGGTGATAATAAACCTGATTCAGATGCAATGACTTGTGGAAAACGGTGATGGGGACTTTTCAAAGAATTAATTCTCCACCCTTCATCAATATTGCAGGGTCACCTGTACATCATTTTCTGCTATAGACAAATATAATGTACTTCACTAAGCATTTCTGTTATTATAGCCTTCTAACTTTTCGTGGTATTTTATCCTAAATGACTGATATGTAGCTTTTAGAATCTGTATGTCCAGTAAAATGATGCTTTAGGGAAATTAAACATGTTTACCTAAAGAAAGCCAAATTTGAGAAACATGAACATAAGGCCACTAGTTTTTTTTTAAAAAAGTATCTCGTGAACAACATGGAGCTCATTTTCTTGAAGGTTGAAATACTTAAACCACCTCCTGTGAGTGTGAACATTTCATATTGACTGGCAGTAAAATAATAGAAGGTGTCTGCCACTGTGAAACTTCTCAATTTACCTTAACATAAACCAAAGAATGATGTTTATTTCTTCTTAAAACTGCCAATCTGATCTTTAAAGAATTTGTAACTGCTAAAAAGGCTTCAAAACAGTTGCAAAATTAGCTATTGTATTTTTGCTTGATTTGAAAATTACTGTACAAAAGGATTATTTGCAGGAGATCTTGATGAAATTGACTCAGAAACAGAACGTCTCTGCAGTGGTATGTGAGGGGTTAGGTCAATCCAAGCCTCTATTTGCGTTTCCGTAAAACAATGTACATTACACCACTAATAAAAGTGAAAGCAAATGCGATCCAGGCTAGAATAAAGGCATATCCATACTGTCCTTTATGGTAATTTTTATGGAAGCTTTGCTCCCGGTCTGTGTAGATGGAAGCTGCAATCATTACACAGAGACCTAAAAAAAGAGACAAAATTTATTTGTTAGTGGGATTAATTCTCCAACACAGATTTGTACCCTTCCAGCAAGAAATCACTGATCTTTTTTTTTCTTTTGCAGTCAATTAAAATGTAACATCTCAATAAGGATTCAGCAGAAGGAAAAGTTAGTTTTTTTTTTTAAATATAAACTTCGTCCAGAAGTTGTACAAATCAGCATGTAATGCAATGCTGCAGTTAACATCAATCCATTTTGATGACACGTTTTCACATCCCTGTTGCCAATTATCAGAATGTTAAACACAATTTACATTTTAATGGGAATTTTGATCAAGAAATAGATATAAAGGGCACTTTACACAGGAAAAATAGTAATAAGAGCTGACAGTAAACGTGACCAAAAGTGTTGAACAAAGCTTTTAAAAAGGTGATGATGAAGGGAAATCAATGCTAGTGCAGTGGGGATGGCTCTAAGGGCTGTGTTGTGTTCATTGTATAAGATGTGGGAATTCTGGGACACCTCTAGCCTCCCGGATAACCACATTCGCACCAGGTGCACTGAGGTGCAGCTCAGCAAAGAACACCGTAAGAAACTGGAGCTGGTGCCCGATGACCTTCGGCTCACACGAGAAACTGAGGAAGTGATAATAGGAGCTACAGGGAGGTAGTCACCCCTAAGCTGCAGGAGGCAGGTACCTGGGGGGGGGGGGGGGGGGGCTATCAGAATAGGGTAGAGCATCCCTGTGACCATTCCACACAATAATAAGTACACCACTTAGGATACTTTTGAGGGGGTGACCTACTGGGGGGGAGCTGCAGCAACCAGGAAAATAGGTTGAGCAAGCTAGGGATTTTCTCTGGAGCAAAGGAGGATGACAGGTGATGTTGTAAGGGTGTATAAGATGCTAAGAGGCATTGATAGAGTGGAAAACTTCTTCCTGGGACAGAAAAAGCTCATGACAGGGCACACTTTTAAGGTTATTAGAGGTAAGAATAGGGGGGAATGTCTGAGATGGGATTCTTTTTTTAACTCAGAGGGTGGTGGGTGTGTGGAACGTGCTGCCGGAGGCAGATACATTAGGGACACTTAGAGACTCTTAGGTAGATACCTGGATGAAGGAAAAATGGAGGGATATATGGGAGGGAAGGGTAAGATTGATCTTGGAGTAGGTTAAAAGGTCAGCACAGCATTGTGGGCCAAAGGGCCTGTACTGTGCTGTTCAGTCAATGTTCTATGTGCCAAAGAGTAAAATGATGTCATTACATGCACAGTTCAGCTCCTTTAGCATTGCTGATCCTGCGAAATCTGTGTTGTTGTAGAGTCCAGTTCACTAGGATAAAGGACCAGGGCCTCAGATTGTGCAGGCCAGCAAGTTGCAAGGGATGCAATCTCTTGGAAATGCTAAAAGGGAAGCCTTCTCATGTTAACTTAGAAGAAGTGAGTTCACTGAAGGGCCTGAAGAGAATCACATTAATCTGACATTGCAAAGGTAAAAGCCAAGTGACAGAAAGATGCACTGGTAGAGGTCAGCATACCCGAAAGCAGATACCATGCCTGTAACTGATATCTGAAATGCTTTATATCCCTGGAAACCTCATGAAGGTGCGAATACAGAAGAGAAGAAGATCCCAAGAGCGATGCTAAATCGCGAATGGGATCCAAGAAGGAGATGCACAACACTGGGTGATCTACAGATACAAGGTGACCCAGACAATCCAGAGGGGTTGAGAAGGACAAGCAGCGACCACACTTCATCATTACAATCAGAAGGGACATCATTAGATCTAGAGCCTTTTCACCCTTCTAATAGCAGAGCTTTGGAGTAAGCACTTTTATTATACATACAGACTTACTTGAAAGTAGTTGCAGGGTTCCAGCAATGTAAAATCGCTGACCCTTCTGCAGCCGGAACAGTTGAACAACAAAGACAACGAATGAAATACAGCAGAAGATCACCGACAGACACATTGTCGCCTGTATTGCCTTGATGCACTCTACAGAAGATAGAAAATATAATCAAAGAGATTGGCCTTTGGCCCAAAATTGTACGAGAATCTCAGGCACAAGTCTAATTTTTGATCTTAAAAATTCCTCTCAGCATATTTCTCTACAAATTCCTTGTTAAATTCTTAGAAGTAGGTTTCAGATTTCTACACCACACTGATGCCTCACTACACGTTTGTTGGCTTTCCCTATGCAGTCCTTTATCTCAGCAGGTAAAGGCAAAACATAGCCACCCACATACCTGCCAACCAGTCAATTATTTTCCCTGCCTACATGCGGGAAAAAAATCCTTTGGTTTAGCAACTCCCCAGGGAGTCTTCTGAACCTTCAATAAAAAAAGTTAAAAAAAAATTGGATGTAAATTGAAACCAATCATCAGAATGTCTACTGTACAGAATGCTGCCAAAATTATAAACAAAGTTCGAAGTACTTTATTATCATAGTATATATACCACATGCAACCTGGAGACTCGTCTTCTTGCAGGCTCCCACAAAACAATGCACAAAAAAACAGATATAACAAAGACCGACAAAAACTCAATGCGCAACAGAAGACAAATCGGGCAAATAATTTAAAAAGTGAACAAATAACACTGAGAACAAGAGCTGCAGAGACCCCGAAAGTGAATCCTCAGGCCGCGGAGTGAGTTCAGCACTAAGGTGAATAAAGACAGACCGGGAGGCCGATGACTGTGGGGCAATAACTGTTCCTGATCCAGGTAGCGTGGGACTCAAGACTACTGTACCTCCTGGCCAACGGCAGTGGCGAGAAGAGACAGGGAGATGGGTCAAATGCAGTCAGGCGGGGGTGAGGGTGGCAGGATCTTGGTTGGCACAGGCAAGAGGGCTGAGTACCGGTTCACTTTCTGCTCTCCTGCCTCGACATTTTAATCTGGCTCAACACTTTAATTGGCACAGAGTACCAAGGCTAAATACCGATTCATTTTATTGTCTTGTGCCTTGTTACTTTAATCGGACTTGAAGCTTGCCTCAGTGATGGCCATACATGCATTTGAGTGTCCTTACTTTTCTCGCTGTCTGGCAGGTAACTCATGTCCCATCTCCGTCTGGAATGACTAACATTGAATAAGTGGGCTATATTGTGTCGTTCAGTAAAGCATTAAATTATAATTGCTGGGACAATGGAAGGAAACCACTGGGAGCTGAGGCAACAATATGCACAGCAGAGTCCAAAATCATGAGACATAGGAGCAGAATTAGGCCATTAGACTCATGGAGTCTGCTCCGCCATTTAATTTTTCACTAATCTATTTTCCCTCTCAACCCCATTCTCCTGCTTTAACCCCCTAACCTTTCAAGCCCTGACTAATCAAGAACCCATAAACAAGCTCCAAAACCTAGGCCTCTGAAACTCCCTCTGCAACTGGACCTTTGACTTCCTCACTGGGAGACCATAGTCTGTGCGGATTGGAAATAACATTGCTTCCTCACTGACAATCAACACTGGTGCACCTCAAGGAAGCATTCTGAGCCCACTGCTCCACTCTCTCTACACCACGACCAGGCTAGGCACAGCTCATACACCATCTATAAATTTGACGATGACACAATTATTGTTGGCAGTATTTCAGATGGTGATGAGGAGGTGTCCGGGATAAATCAGCTGGTTGAGCGGTATCTCAACTATAGCCTTGCACTCAACATCAGTAAGACCAAGAAACTGATTATGGACTTCAGGAAGGAGAAGTCGAGGGAACACACGCCAGTCCTCATAAAGGGATCAGAAGTGGAATGGGTGAGCAGTGTCAAGTTCCTGGGTGTCATCTCTGAAGATCTTTCCTGGGCCCAGCTTATTGATTCAATTGCCAAGATGGCACATATTTTGTGAGGAGTTGAGGAGACTAGGTATGTCACCAAAGGCACCAACAAATTTCTACAGGTTTCTACAGGAGAGCATTCTAAATGGTTGTAACACCATCTGGTATGGAAACACCACTGCACAAGATTGAAAAAAGCTGCAGAAAGTTATAAACTCAGTCAGGTCCATCACAGATACAAGCCTCCCCAACATCCTGGATACCTTCAAGGGGCAATGTCTCAATTAAAAGTGGTATCCATCATTAAGGACATGCCCTCTTCTCATTGCTACCATCAAGGAGAAGGTACAAAATCCTGCTGCAAAAAACCAAATTTCACGACATTTGCCCGTGATATTAAACCTGACTCTGATTCATAGAAGCATAGAAAACCTACAGCACAATACAGGCACTTCAGCCCACAATGCTGTGCTGAACATGTATTTACTTTAGAAATTACCAAAGGTTACCCATAGCTCTCGTGACCTATCCATGAGTCTCTTAAAAGACCTTATCGTATCCGCCTCCACCACCAATGCCGGCAGCCCATACCATATGCTCACCACTCTGAGTAAAAAATTTACCTCTGACATTTCCTCTGTACCTACTTCCAAGCGCCTTAAAACTGTGCCCTCTCATGATAGCCATTTCAGTCCTGGGAAAAAGCCTCTGACTATCCACACGATCAATGCCTCTCATCATCTTATACACCTCGATCATGTTACCTCTCATCATCCAATGCTCCAAGGAGAAAAGGCCAAGTTCATTTAACCTATTCTCGTAAGGCATGCTCCCCAATCCAGGCAACGTCCTTGTAAATCTCCTCTGCACCCTTTCTATAGCTTCCACATTCTTCCTGTAGTTAGGTGACCAGAACTGAGCACAGTACTCCAAGTGGGGTCTGACCAGGGTCCTATATAGTTGTAACATTACCTTTCAGCACTTAAACTCAATCCCATGGTTGATGAAGGCCAATGCACCATATGCCTTCTTAACCACACAGCCAACCTGCACAGCAGCTTTGAGGGTCCTGTGGACTCAGACCTCAATATCCCTCTAATCCTCCACACTGCCAAGAGTCTTACCATAAATATTATATTCTGCCATCATACTTGACCTACCAAAATGAACCACTTCACACTTATCTGGATTGAACTCCATCTGCCACCTCTCAGCCCAGTTTTACATCCTATCGATGTCCCACTGCAACCTCTGACAACCCTCCACACTATCCAGAACACCCACAACCTTTGTGTCATCAGGAAATTTACTAACCCATCCCTCCACTTCCTCATCCAGGTCATTTATAAAAATCACAAAGAGAAGAGGGTCTCAGAACAGATCCCTGAGGCACACCGCTGGTCACCGACCTCCATGCAGAATATGACCTATCCACAACCACTCCTTGCCTTCTGTGGGCAAGCCAGTTCTGGATCCACAAAGCAAGGTCCCCATGATCCCATGCCTCCTTACTTTCTCAATAAGCCTTGCATGGGATAACTTATCAAATGCCTTGCTGAAATCCGTATACACTACATCTACTGCTCTACCTTCATCGACGTGTTTAGTCACATTCTCAAAAAATTCAATCAGGCTCGTAAGGCACGACCTGCCTTTCACAAAGCCATGCTATTCCTAATCATATTATGCCTTTCTAATTGTTCATAAACCCTGTCTCTTAAGATCTTTTCTATCAACTTACCAACCACTGAAGTAAGACTCACTGGCCTATAATTACCTGGGCTATCTCTACTCCCTTTCTTGAATAAGGGAAAAATATCTACAACCCTTCAATCCTCCAGAACCTCTCCCATCCCCATTGATGACGCAAAGATCATCGCCAGAGTCTCAGCAATCTCTGCCCTCACCTCCCACAGTAGCCTGGGGTACATCTCGTCCGGTCCCGGAGACTTAACCAACTTGATGCCTTCCAAAATCTCCAGCACATCCTCTTTCTTAATATCTACATGCTCAAGCTTTTCAATCCGCTGTAAGTCATCCCTACAATCACCAAGATCCTTCTTTAAGTACCTCTGCTATCTCCTCCGGTTCCATACACACTTTTCCACTGTCATACTTGATTGGTCCTATTCTCTCACATCTTATCCTCCTGCTCTTCACATACTTGTAGAATGCCTTGGGGTTTTCTTTAATCCTGCTCGCCAAGGCCTTCTCATGGTTCCTTTTGGCTCTCCTAATTTCATTCTTAAACTCCTTCCTGCTAGCCTTATAACCTTCTAGATCTCTATCATTACCTAGTTTTTTGAACCTTTCGTAAGCTTTTCTTTTCTTCTTGACTAGATTTTCAACAGCCTTTGTGCACCATGGTTCCTGTACCCTACCATCCGTTCCCCATCTCATTGGAACGTACCTATGCAGAACTCCATGCAAATATTCCCTGAACATTTGCCACATTTCTGCCGTAAACTTCTCTGAGAACATCTGTTTCTAATTTATGCTTCCAAGTTCCTGCCTGATAGCTTCATATTTCCCCTTACTCCAATTAAAGGTTTTCCTAGCATGTCTGTTCCTATCCCTCTCCAATGCTATGGTAAAGGAGATAGAATTGTGATCACTATCTCCAAAATGCTCTCCTATTGAGAGACCTGACACCTAACCAGGTTAATTTCCCAATACCAGATCAAGTACAGCCTCTCCTATTGTAGGCTTATTTACATATTGTGTCAGGAAGCCTTCCTAAACACACTTAACAAACTCCACCCATTCTAAACCCCTTGCTCTAGGGAGATGCCAATCAATATTTGGGAAATTAAAATCTCCCACCACGATAACCCTGTTATTATTACATGCTTCCAGAATCTGTCTCCCTATCTGCTCCTCAATGTCCCTGTTACCATTGGGTGGTCTATAAAAAACACCCAGTAGAGTTATTGACCCCCTTCCTGTTTCTAACTTCCACCCACAGACACTCAGTAGACAATCCCTCCATGACTTCCTCCTTTTCTGCAGCTATGACACTATCTCTCAACAGCAGTGCCACACCCCCACCTCTTTTGCCTCCCTCCCTGTCCTTTCTGAAACATCTAAAGCCTGGCACTCTAAGTAACCATTCCTGTCCCTGAGCCATCCAAGTCTCTGTAATGGCCACAACATCATAGCTCCAAGTACTGATCCATGCTCTAACCTCATCCACTTTGTTCATGATGCTTCTTGCATTAAAATAGACACATCTCAAACCATCGGTTTGAGCGTATCCCTTCTCTATCACCTGCCTATCCTCCCTCTCACACTGTCTCCAAGCTTTCTCTATTTGTGAACTAAACGCCTCTTCCTCAGTCTCTTCAGTTGGGCTCCCAACCCCCAGCAATTCTAGTTTAAACTCTCCCAATTGCCTTAGCAAACCTCCCTACCAGAATATTGGACCCCCTTGGATTCATGTGCAACCCATCCTTTTTGTACAGGTCATGCCTGTCCCAAAAGAGGTCCCAATGATCCAGAAATCTGAATCCCTGCCCCCTGCTCCAATCCCTCAGCCACACATTTATCCTCCACCTCACTTTATTCCTATACTCACTGTCACATGGCACAGGCATTAATCCCAAGATTACTATCTTTGAGGTCCTGCTTCTCAACTTCCTTCCTAACTCCCTGTAGTCGGTTTTCAGGACCTCCTCCCGTTTCCTACCTATGTCATTGGTCCCAATATGTACTACAACCTCTAGCTGTTCACCTGTCCACTTCAGGATACCGTGGACATGATCAGAAACATCCCAGATGCTGGCACCTGAGAGGCAAACTACCATCCGTGTTTCTTTCCTGCATCCACAGAATCGCCTGCCTGACCCCCTAACTATAGAGTCCCCTATTACTGCTGCCTTCTTCCTTTCCCTGCCCTTCTGAGCCACAGGGCCAGAATCTGTGCCAGAGGCGTGGCCACTGTTGCTTCCCCCAGGTAGGCCGTCCCCCCCCCCCCCCCAACGGTACTCAAACAGGTATACTTATATACTTATTGTTAAGGGGGGCAGCCACAGGGGTACTCTCCAGTATCTGACTCCTGCCCTTCCCTCTCCTGACTGTTACCGACTTATCTGTCTCCCGAGGCCCTGGGGTGACCACCTGCCTAGAGTTCCTCTCTCTCACCTCCTCACTTTCCCTGACCAGACGAAGGTCATTGAGCTGCATCTCCAGTTCCCTAACACGGTCCCTAAGGAGCTGCAGCTCAACAGTCCTGGCGCAGATGTAGCCGTCCAGGAGGCTGGGAGTCTCCTGGACATCCCACATCTGACACCCAGAACAGAACACCGGCTTCACAAACATACTTCCTGTTTCTATTCCTCACGGGTAACTTACCTCGCCTCAACTCATTATTGCCGAAGCCCGAATGAGCCAAAGCCCTACTACTCTGCCTGAGATCACTCCGTCAGTGACCGCTCCTTCGATAAGCGCTCCCCTGGGCAGTGTCTCCCTTTTATGCCTGAACCTTCCCTACTATCTAACTCACGATCGGTGCTCTGGTTATAGCCGCTGATAGGCCACGTACAGCGGACAAACACAGTTGAAGCTCCCTTTTTAAATAACCGCTGCCGACCTGAGAGAAATCCCTCTCGGTAAAGCTCTGTTGACGCCGCTGACAGGCCACGTACAGATTCAGATTAAATCTATTCAGGCACTGTGTGTCATTTTGCAAACACTTACCTCCATAACCAATAATAATTTCGTTACTGCATGTGGAACCATTGTTGTAGCACGTTTGCCATATATCAGTGCTGCTGATGTCATTGATCCACCAGGCCTATAGAAAATTAAACAATTTTGGAAAATTAAGCAATGGATAAAATGCATTTCCTTTCAAATGATGCTTGTAGCCTCAAAGTGGGACATCAAAAACTTTCTGTATTCTCTTTACAAGTTACTTAGACTTCGCAGCCTCACAGTGAGCGTTTATTTTGTTGGTCAGTCTAGAATTAAATAGCAGTGAAGGAGGTTATTGCACTCACTGGCTATATTGTAATGCTAGCCTAATCATCCCACACCTCACCTCATCCCATAACCCACTTGTTGCACCTTTATCCAGAAATTAAAAAGTACTCCAGTAACACACACAAACACTCAACAGGTCAGGTAGCATTTATGGAGGTGAACAAACAGATTTGGGCCGAAACCCTTCATCAGGACGGGGTGAAGGGACTCAGCCCGAAACGTCAAATCTATTCCTCTCCGTAGATACCACTGAGTCCCTCCAGCTGTGTGTGTGTGTGTGTGTGTGTGTGTGTGTGTGTGTGTGTGTGTGTGTGTGTGTGTGTGTGTGAGAGAGAGAGAGAGAGAGTGTGTGTGTCAGTTTGTATTTTCAGCATCTGCAGGGTCTCATTTGTTCCAGAAAGGGCCTAAATGTTTTTAAAAAGGTGAATGGGCACATTAAAATCATTATAATCATCCACAGAGAAGATGTAACCAAACTGAATATCACCTTTCCTGATAACGATTTCTTTGTTTAACATTCTTTATAATTTATTGTCGCCAAACAATTGATACTAGAACATACAATCATCACAGCGATATTTGATTCTGTGCTTCCCGCTCCCTGGATTACAAATATTAAATATTAAAAATAGTAAAAGTCAGTAAATATTAAAAATTTAAATTATAAATCATAAATAGAACATAGAAAAATGGGTAGTAAGGCAGTGCAAAAAAAAAAAACCGAGAGGCAGGTCCAGATATTTGGAGGTTACGGCCCAGATCCGGGTCAGGATCCGTTCAGCAGTCTTATCACAGTTGGAAAGAAGCTGTTCCCAAATCTGGCTGTTCGAGGCTTGAAGAAAGCAACATTCAGTTGTTTTCTTCAAGTCTCTATGAAGGGCCTAGAGATGTTTGTTTGCTTTTCATGCATTGAGATTTTTAATGAAGGTTATTACTGCTCTGTTTGGAAGATAAACGCAACCACTTGTAAATTCATCCTGCCGAAGGGTCTCAGCCCGAAATGCCCACTGTTCTTTTTTCCCCGATAGATGCTGCCTGGCCTGCTGAGTACCTCCAGCATTTTGTGTGTGTTGCTTGGATTTCCAGCATCTGCAGATTTTCTCCTGTTTGTAAATTCATTTCACGTGAAGTACTGCTCATTTTGCCAATGTTAGGGAAAGGATAAGGCAAGTACTGCCCTTCTGATCTGCAATGTACTAAGCACCTGGTACATTGAATCCATGCACCCCTGCCGAACTAAAGACTCAAAAGAAAAAGTTTACTCACATTATCTATCGTGGCAATGAACAGCAGTGCTGCTGTTGCTATGTGAAAGATGAGAATAAATCCCAGGAGCACCAACATCTTGTTGCTTCAAGATACAAAGTTCAGCTGAAAAATCCAAAAAGAGCAGATTAAGTTTTCACATTTCTTCTTTCATACATAACGATAAACAAACTCTGTGTGTGGTGCAGCATGATGGAAAATACAAGACTGTACAAATCACAAGGAAATATTTGTGGAAGGAACAGACATTAAATTTGGATCCAAGCACATCTGGCAAAACCATTAATTAAAATATTTCTCATGTAATATGTCTGCTTAATCTAGACAGTCAGTTCTTCAGTCCACAGTCCAATACAGCTCCTCAAAAAAAAGGCAACTCCAGACTTTCAAATGGTTGCCCACCAATATAGAAATTAACACTTGAACTAATCAATTCTTCTAATGGCGATGGAAGAGATCAACTCATTTTTGCCTCCTTCGGGTATGCATAGAATGTAACCTTTTGTGTTCCTGTTTCTTTTTTAAACATAATTACGCGATCAGAACTCTAAAAGTAGAGCTTGGCTGATAACTGAACTAGGATTGGCTCTGAGTATTTAACGGTCATATTTCTTGTCCTGCTAGTCGTTACAATTATGTCGCAAATGTTCCCTACTAAATATAACAACTCACCAGGACATTGGACCACTTGGCGGGTAATATATTAAACCACTATCAACTTGGAAAACAAATCAAGAACAGAATTTTCTTCCAGATTTTGGGAGTCTGCTTTTCAGTTCAAACATAACTGCTTGCTGAATCCAAAAATACTGTAACTTATAACACATGTTTCATTTTTGAAAGGTTTAACCCTCTGTTGTTTTAATGTTTGAAGAGATTTTTTACATAACCTATAGACGAATACAAAATATTAAAATGAGTAAGGAATAAAGTTTTGATAACTGCCACATGAGCAATAATTTGTAATTATGTAATTCTGTTTTTTGCAAGTTAAAATGCACAGTACTTTAGCTAAATAGAGAACTGAAACCTTCTCAATATAGTAATGTTATAAGAGTGCCCTACTCTTACTAAGAGCTGTGTTGAGGTACAGCTACTAGGACTTGATGTTTCAATCCCTATGGTAAGTCGGCACTCTCAATGTTGGCGGTGGGCTTGGAGTGGTGACAAGGAGGGAGGGTAGGTACGTCATCGGGGTCATCAGGTGGGCACCCTCCTTCTTTGATGTTTTGTTGATAAGCCCACGACGTCTCCAGAGGGCTCAATGGTGCTACCTGGTGTCCCAGATACAACCTCCTCAGTTCAATACCCTCCTGTCTTCATATTGCAGCCCAGTTGTTGTCTTTCCTTTTAATCCAAATCCAATTGCTGCTTTTTTCTGCTGCATTTGACAAGGACTTGATTGCTTGGTGGAGGAAGTGACCCCTCACCCCCATCTTCTTCAATAGACTGGTCGCACATGTAGCAACGAATCCCCTGCATCCCACTTCTACAGGGAAACTCTTGGTCTGCCAGCCATTCTGGACAGCTTCAGTTGCCAGTTCAGAGTACTTGGTCTTTTTCCCCTCATAAGCGTCTTCAACACCATCTCCCCATGGTACTGTCAATTCCACAACATATGCCAGCTTGGCTGTTGTGGACCACAGGACCATATCTGGCCAGAGTGTTGTAGCCGCAATGTCTGGGGAAATACAAGTTTTTTTTCCCAAGTACACATCCATTTTCCAATCCCGAGCTTACATCTTTTGATGTTATATGGTGCTCTGGAGGTTGGCCTGCTGGTACAAATCGTGTAATGTGGACATTTCCTGCCGATGTTTGTGGGAGAGCATTTGTGGTGACTCGCCTTTGTTCCAAGATTGATGCCAGCTGTCTGAGAACTTGGTTATGCTGCCAAGTGTACCGCACCTGGGTGAGGCTCGTGGTGAATCCTGTTAAAACGTGCCTTAGTGATGAAGGTGCTTAACAAAGAGAGCAAGCAGGGTCTTCTCCCCACCACTGGTTCAGGTTCTGGGGTGTGGGTAGGAGGTCATAAGTGGCTCTGATGACAAAACTTAGCCGAGATCCCTTCATCTCCCAGATGTCATGCCAGCTAAGTTTCCTCTTTTCCAGGCTCTCCCAATTAGTCCATTGGCCCTGCTTGGCCATTGAGATGGACCTGGCGGGTCTTAAATGGTAGAAAAGTCTGGCAGAATGATAACAACATGAAGTTGCAAATCACAGACAGGTGTAAACTCACATTTATTGTACAACCATCCACAGTTTAGTACTACTCAATATGAATATCAGTAAATGGTCTGAAATAATGCTTTAGTCAGACAATCCAAGAATTCCAATCAAAACATAGTAAGTGTAAAATGGATATTGCTTTTGTCTACAGATTTAAAAATAAAAGTCTGCTATTCCCCAGTATGAGAAACTGCAACGTCTCTTACTGCTCTCAAAGACCACACCTGGTTGATTTGAAGCCTGCAGTTCAGAGCACAAGTAAATCAAATGACGAACAGCAACTCCTCCCTCACAGTAATGAACAATTGCCCCTTTTGTTAACCGTTAAAAATGTACTCAACACGCAAATCAAGATGCAAACTGCACAAGCTCTCTCACCACCCCACCCACAAATCCAGTCCCTGGAACAAATTCTCCTTCCTCCATCTAAGACAAAAACTGAAAATCTGAACGTCAGTGTGCTTAAAGCAAACACCACAAAGGAATCAGGTCGTCTGCAACTTAAAATGTTCCGCTGATGGATGCTTTTCTAATGAGCTCAGGGTGTGGCCACTGTAAAATATATAATCTAAACTGACTCATTCCTACTGCAATGACAAATGCTCCTTCAATGTGTGTGGGTGCTCATCATTATATCCTAACAACATCTCAATTAGAAATGGAACAAGAGACAGTCAGACCGAAGAGCTATTTGAAGAGCTATGCTATGGAAAAGAGCCATATCATACAAGAGATAAAACTGTGGTTTTACAAATACCTTTGAAATGCCGCATGCTTAATAAAGGTTCCAAAAGGTTTAGACATTAGAATGCAGTGAATGAAAGCAGTCTAGTTCCATTATTTACATGCCAGTTCCATTATTCACAAGCTTACTTGACAATTCAAAGACATGCAGATACAACAAAGGGTGTTTGCTGTCAGCATTATCAACACGTTGGAAGCTGGGTGTGCACCACTTAAATTTAAATAGTCTGTATCAGGAGAAGGGAAGGGGGAGGAAAGCTCTTCAGAAAATTAAGAATAGTTACATAGAACATTATACTCAGGTCAACAAACATGAGAAAATCTGCAGATGCTGGAAATCCAAAGCCACCCAGAAAATGCTGGAGGAACTCAGCAAGTCAGGTAGCATCTATGGAAAGAAGTGAACAGTCAATTGTTTATTCTTTTCCATAGATGCTGCCCGACCTGCTGAGTTCCTCCAGCACTTAGTGTGTGTTGCAGTGTAAAACAGGTCCCCTGTCTGCGCCGGTCAGATTCCCTGTTGTACTAATCCATTTTCCAATCACTTGGCCTGAAGTCTTAGCATTTCAAGTGCACATCTAAATATTTCTTGAATGTGGGAGTATCTGCCACCACCACATTCCCAGGCAATGCATTTTAGAAATTAGTACATAAATACCACAATATGGCCAACAATCCTGAATGACAGGGGTACTACCCAATCATCCTCACCCTGCCCGGGACATTGTTATCACCCCACACACTCCCAGCTGAAGTTGTTTGTGCCTTTGGCATTTCCTGCTGCTTCTATTGCCAATTCTCACGGTACCTTACAGCACAAAGGCAGAAAGATAAAGCCCCAACAACATCAGAGCTGGGGTGAATTTGATAACTTAAAGTCAATGCCAGATAGTTGCTATTTTCTCATCATTGTAGCATCAGCAGGCCAAGATGAAACTGAAAAACAACATGAGCAAACTGTTATAAAAGGAGCTGAAAAGGTACACAGCACTGCAATCCTTCTGTGGGAACCACGATTTGTAAATGTTAACTGCCTTGCAATTCCACTCTGGTCTGTGTAGTTTATGCTATAAAGTAAATTTACTAGTTTATATGGGCGCTTAAGGGTACCACTGCCTGGTAAACCTCCTAATAGTGTGAGAATTGATAGGATATAAAGTTCAAGTTCATTGTCATCTGGCTGGACAACCAAACGAAACAGCGTTCCTCCAGACCACAGTGCGTCAATGATACGCATATCACACACAGTATTTAAAACTAAACATTACTAAAAATCAGTTAATAAAACATAACTCAAAATGCATCTGAACTGCTCAGCGGAGATAAACAGGAAACAGTACAGTAAACAGCTCGTTGTCCTAGTGACAAGACTTGGTGGTGGCAGGGTATTCATTAGTCTCACCGCCTGAGGGAAGAAACCGTTACGTGCTCTGGCTGCCCTAGTCCCCATGCTCCTGTACCTCCTTCCTGACAGCAGTGGGTCTAAGAGATTGTGGGATGGGGGGGCAGGGATCCTCAACAAAGCTTCAGTTTCTTCTCATGCAACGCTCCAGGAAAATGTCACAAGTAGGGGGAGAGGGAGACCCGCTAAAGCTCTCGGTAGGTTTTATCACCCTCTGCGCGGTCTTGCAGTCTGATGCCTCGATCCAGTGAAGAAATATTTCATTCATTCCACTTACACAGATTTTGCTGTACAAATATTTTATTACAGAAACCTTATTTCCCATCCATCCAGATCTCCAACTCATCCCCGATCTACATGTAGATCCCTCCAACTACGACCAGCCTTCCAAAGATCACTGGGAATGTTTGACAGGATGCGGTTGCTTAAATGCAGACCATTACAAAGTAGATTTTTTTTTAAATGGATACTTACGCACAGACAGTCATCAGGTTTTAGATCTAGTTACCTGCTCTTCAGTGGCCTGTGTTGGCTCTGTGTGTTGGGCAGCAAAATGTGCAAATAGTAACAAGAATTGCTTCCATATTTAACTTGCAAACATTGAAATGAGTTTTGCAACTGCCATTTTGAAACATTCTCAGTTTTACAAACAATGGTTCAAAGATTCATTTTATTTCAAAGTATACTCGTTCAATACAACTCTGATACTTGTCTTCTCCAGATAGCCATGAATTATGGAAGGACCATGGGTGTGGATGAAAGAATAGACATCAACTCCCCCACTCCACCCCCAGCAGAAAAAAAAGAAAGAAAACTCGCAAACCCCAAAATTCCCCTCCCCCCACAGAAAAAACGACAGCAAAAATAACAGGCCGCAACTCCCTCACCCACGGAAAAATAAACAGCCGCAATAACAATCCGCGACCGTTCACTTGCATAAAAGAGTGACAACAGCACCAAAGGCCCCCGAGCCTGTAGAACGTAAAGTGAGTAGAGCAGACGTATAGAATGTCACCTCACAGTTCAATTTGAAATTAATGTTTACAGCAACTTCACCAGTAATTCAATGTTCAGCCCTACGTTTATTACATATTTCTATCTGCCACAGACATAAACACAGCAATTCTGGCCTGCAGACAAACCATCTGGCCAAGATTACAGGGGCAAAACCTTACGCATACTATTATTGTAACAGATGAGGTTCCACTAAACCCTTACCTCAAGCAGAAACTATATTTGGATTTTGATCTCTCTGGACAAGATGGATGCCTTTGTCCGCTTCTTGCTGGGTGGCGATCAACACACAGGTGACATTTAAACTTACAACAGAGGAATGGAAGGTTACCAGAACCAATATTTTCCCATCTCACATTTGGCGCATTAAATTGGTTGTTGGCAAATGTGTGTTACTTTAAGACCATCACTCCTTAAGGGTTGTATTTTGTGATGAATTGATCACAACACTGCAAATTTTTTGTAAGCTCCAGTGCATTAAGAGCCCTTGAATAAAATTACTACAAGTCTTAGGATTATATATATATATATATATATATATATATATATATAGGGCTAGGGTGCCTCACACTTTTGCAGAGTACTGTAGTAATTTTATGTATTGCACTGTACTGCTGCCTCAAAACAAAACACCACGTATGTGAGTGATGATAAACCTGATTCTGGTATGGGTCTATATTATGGACTGAGAGTGGGAAGGGTCAGGGAGAGGGGAATCGTGGTTGGGAAAAGGGGAAGGGAAAAGGGAAACACCAGAGAGACGTTCAGTAATGATCAATAAACCAATTGTTTGCAATCAAATTACCTTGCCTGGCGTCACAGGGCTGGGTGTGTCTGCACCTGTACCACCCTCCCCCTTCACCCAGCACTCTTTCTCTGCCACCTGCCCCACACCCCTCGCACCATGCACCACCCTTGCCATTCCCAGCATCCTTTGCTCCTACCAGATTGACTTAAACTGACAAATACAATACTGTGTAAAACCCTTAGGCACCCTAGCTATCCCATTATGTACCTCAGACTTTTGTACCTTGTTCAAACTCCTCTATCAGTCTGTACATTCTGAAATAGGCTTCACGAAGTTAAGAACCCATCGAACCACAATAATTATAAGGCTCTTCAGTCAAACCCCTCCCTACCAACCAAGTCAACCATCTGGGCGAGTCCTGTTTGCTGGCAGTTGGCTCATACCACTTTAAAAATTTCCTCTCCAGGTAACGTTCCCAATGTCTTTCAGACATTGTAATTATATTCACCTCTACCACTTCCCAATCCAGGGTTTCAATCTACGTGTTAAAGCTCTTGATTTAACATTGAATATAAATGGGAAAATTGGTCATGTTCTGGCAAATGAAATTCTCCAATCTTGGAAACGTACGAGTTAAAGCTGAACAAATGTACACAAATGAAAATAGATCAAAATAAGTTCAAGTTAGATACATTTTCATTTTGTAGGGATTTTAATGCTAATAGCACACCCAATCAACAAAACTAGCTGTTCCATCTTTGCTATTTAAGAGAGTCAAACAGCATTAAATAACAGCACTGACAACCTGCGAAGAGCTATACATTTACACTGCGAAAATTGCATCTCTAACATCGGGTTTGTATAATTTATTATGAGAGGCCTAGAGTATAAAATCAAGGAGGCAATGCTGAGGTTTTATAAGGCATTGGTCATACAGCACTTGGTGAGCAATTTTGGGCCCCTTATTTATTTAGAGCTAGAGCACGGTCGAGGCTCTTGCGCCCCAACGAGCCTGTGCTGCCCAATTACACCCATGTGACCAATGAACCTACTAACCCAGATGACTTTGGAGTGTAGAAGGAAACCCGCACGGTCACAGGGAGCACATACAAACTCCTTACTAACAGTGGTGAGAATCGCACCTGGGTCGCTGGCGCTGCAGAGCGTTATGCTAACCGCCACACTACTGTCCAACCCAGAGTGTGCTGGCTTTGGAGAGGGAGTCCAATGCCAGCAAGATTCACAAGAATGGTCCTGGGAATGAAAAGCTTAACATGTGAGGAGCATTTGACGTGTCTGGGCCAGTGCTTGTCTGGAGTTGAGAAGAATGAGGGTGGGGGAAGATTTTATTGAAACCTACCAAATATTGAAAAACCTAGACAGAAAGGACATGCAAAGAAAGTTTCCTATTGTGGGGGAGTCTAGAGCACAGCCTCAGTATACCAAGACTCCCTTTAGAACAGAGATAAAGAGAAATTTATTTCGCTGGAGGTGGTGAATCTGTGGAATTCATTGCCACAGGCGGCTGGGGAGGTCAAGTCATTGGGTGTATTTAAAGCGGAGGTTGATAGATTCTTAATTAGTAAGGGCATCAATGGTTACAAGGAGAAGGCCGGAGAATAGGGTTGAGAAGGATATTGATTAAATAGTGCAGCAGACTCAATGAATGGCCTAGTTCTTCTCCTATTGTCTACAGCAGTATAGAACATATAACATTATGGCACAGGACAGGTCATATGGCCCATGATGTTGTCCTGGCCACTTAACCTGCTCTAAGACCAGTCTAACCCTTCCTTCCTACATATGCCCTCTACTTGTCTATCATCCATATGCCTATCTAACTATCTCTTAAATAACTGCAATGTTTGATAACCTAACAGTCAGTCGGTGTTGATAGGTTGAAGTTGCTTTACATTGTTAAGCAAACATCCTTTGTGGGCAATCATCCTCGGCCCCGCTCCCACCAGCTGCAAGATGGTTGTTACAGCACATAGTTATACTCCAGAGCAACCCCTACACAACAGTTAGAAGGTGAAATCAATGGCATTTGAAAGAAATGTTAGTATGCATAGCGATGTGTCAAAGGAATATTGTTACTCAATATTCTCCCTGATACAAGAGGTCTCAGGGTTACTGCTGTACAGTGAATATTTCTATAGATTCAGCCTTGTGGTTTCTTGGGGGAGCATGTGGTGTACTGGAATCTCTAGCTGGAGTGAGGTGACCAGGGAGAGTACATACTCAATCAGCAGTAAGTGTTCCTTTACAGCATGCTCACTACAATGCCACCCACTCCTATTAAGCCTTTGAGTTTGTTGTGGTGAATTTATCCGGGAGTAATTCCAGTGTCACTAACCAAGGAACCTACAGCTTGAATTCTGTAAACCTACACTCAGTGGCCACTTTATTAGGTGCACCTGCTTGTTAATGTAAATATCTAATCAGCAACTCAATGCATAAAAGTATGCAGGCATGGTCAAGAGGTTCTAGGTGATCTAAGTGACTTTGAGCCGTGGAATAATTGTTGGTGCCTGAGGGGGTGGTTTGATTATCTCAGAAACTGCTGACCTAGCAAGTTGGCGCCGGTGAACCACGGCTACGTTCTGCGGGCTACATACAATCTCCCGGGATTTTCATGTACAACAGTCTCTAGAGTTTACAGAGAACAGTGTGAAAAACAAAAAGCATCCAGTGAGCAGCAGTTCTGTGGGTGAAAATGCCTTGTTAATGAGAGAGGTCAGAGGAGAAAGGCCAGACTGGTTCACACTGACAGGCAGGTAACAGTAACTCAAATAACCACGCATTAGATGCCTCGTTACTGAGAAGGACAAGGGGAGATGCATGAAAAAGCCAACACCCACAGATCTCCTTTCAAGTCACAGCTTAAGCCATGTTGGAAATATCCCCAGTGATTCATTGTGACAAATTTTATATTGTATTATTTATATATATCTCAAAATAAACTTTTTTATTAGGAATAAAGTTACAAGAATAAACCGTGCAAGCTCTTTCATTCTTATATTCATAGTCAGTACTGTTTTATTGCACTCCTTAAAGCCAGTAGGCCTGTTGCCACTTGTGACCCCCCCACCCCCTCGGGTCGTACTTGTGACACGTTGGGAAAGATCCCAGGATCCCTTATACCGCCTTCCCCACTCTGACAGCAATGATCCAAGAGATGCCCTCCACCTCCAAGGGCAGGTAAGAATAGGCGATAAGTGCTGGTCTTACCAACAACCCTGACATCCCGTGAAATGAATGCGTTAAAGAGGTTGGCCTATGTTTTACCTCCACGATGGCTTCCTGTGCTTTACAACTCAAATCTGCGTTACTAAAACTAAACTTAACGAGAGGAGAAGCAGACGTTGAGAATCTTGGCTTTGGTTAGTTGATGTTACGAGCTGGGAAAGATGAAAATATCTAGAGAATTTGATACTCGTGATTAGACCAGTGAAATGCCACTGTTAGAGAACACAGCAGAATGTTTGTGCTTACGATGGTAATTAAATCTAATTTTACACAACAGCTCATTTTAAAAACCAACAACACAGCACAGAGAAGAGTTCCGAGCTTTTTACAGAGCTCTGCCCACTCATCCAATGATGCTATGAAACATACATCGGCAGATTCTGACACAACCAATCTGACTGCCAGATAGACTTGAGGGGGAGAAATGCTGCAAAAATCTTCTCAGGATGAACATAAATCTTGCAAACCTTACACGTGAAGAAACTATACCAGCAGTAATTGCCAGATGAGGAGCAGTCAGATCTGAATCTTTGTTTTGGAGTATTAATTATTGTTTCTGGTTTGAGTGTGAGGGTCAGTACACGCGTGGGTGGTGAAAAGGGCTGTGTTTTTTTAAGACTTCAACGTACTGTTACAGGGATGCTTGCTGTCTTTCGCCGTACAGTGTCTCCTTTTTAATTTGAGTTTGAGGATCAGCTCCTGTGTGGGTGGTGAAAAGAACTGAATCAGAATCAGAATGAGCAGCAGTTCAGTATCACCGACACATGTCGTGAAATTTGTTTTGCAACAGCAGTGCAGTGCAATATATAACAACAAACTATGAGTTAGACATATAGATAAAGTGGATTTCAGTTAATTGGAACATATCAGCACCAGTAAATTTTGGACCAGTTAAGCAGCTGCCCTAATTAGCCAAAGTTTCATGGAAATAATTTAAAAGGTATTAAAAAAGCCAAACTACTGTTCAACTGAGAACCAAATTATGTACTTAAATGAATTACAGAACAAATTAGATCACTATCAATTCTACTGGTGGTTGTCCTTTATATCCGACGGTTGTGTTTGCGCACAACCACAATTAAATAAAAGCACGCACGTGGGAGATGGGTTTAACTGGCGTATTCACATGAGGGGGAGAGGGGGAGAGGGGGAGAGGGGGAGAGGGGGAGAGGGGGAGAGGGGGAGAGGGGGAGAGGGGGAGAGGGGGAGAGGGGGAGAGGGGGAGAGGGGGAGAGGGGGAGAGGGGGAGAGGGGGAGAGGGGGAGAGGGGGAGAGGGGGAGAGGGGGAGAGGGGGAGAGGGGGAGAGGGGGAGAGGGGGAGAGGGGGAGAGGGGGAGAGGGGGAGAGGGGGAGAGGGGGAGAGGGGGAGAGGAATGCATGTGCGCAGACAACAGATCAATATGTATCTGAGGTTGAGGGGAGCCATTGCTCTAAAAGAAATAGATTCACACATTACACCGACGATGACAGGAAACCTGTGTTTGAGAGTTTTTAAAGTCAAAAAGCTGTTGCACTGGGCAGTTCCATTCTCTTGACCTCAGAAGTTCAGTGGGACGAGTAGACATCGCAACTGGGGTTGTCCCTGACTGCAGTAGATGGCCATGGCTTCCGTGCCTCATCATGCTCTTCACAGAACCATCTTGCTGGTCATTGGATTGCACTGTAGATCTCTTCCACCCAGTGTCTGCCGGAGCTGATTTTGCATGGTAGGACAGGCATGTCCCTTTCTGACTGTAGTATGAGACCAGCCAGCTACCCTCACCTGGTTTAGCCCACCTGTCGAAGCGGTGTACTGGGGTGTGGACGCTGTTGCATGCAAACAACTACTTGGAGCCACAGGTGACATCTGAGTGGGGACCAATGATAACATTCAAGATAATTGTCGATACCTTCAAATTCTTCCTAATTCCTAACTTGCTGAAGCAGTGAAATTGTTTAATTTTCACTCCCGGCCATTTCTGGCATTTCCAAATCTGAATGCTTGAAACTGCAGTGAGCAAAACAGTCCTGAATTGTCTTACTGCTTACTTCTCACCAACTACCAGTGGCACAAGTCGCTGCTCTTTGAACACAAACGCATGCAGCCAACGCTATATAAAAACTGTTTGTTCTCACCACAGTGTAGTAACTAGCAGTCACGTGGCCTGCAATCGACTGAAGCTAGTTAGAACATGTTTGGCAACAGTCTCCTGTCCCAGTTAAATGGCATATTGTCCCAAATAAACAATGGAATATGGGCTATTTTCTTGATTCATTTTTGTTCTTTAGAAGTTCACAAATAAGCCGCTGCGGCGATTATTAACCAATAGCCCAATTAACTGGAATTCACTGGGCGTCTGCTTATAATTAAATTAAATAAATCATGGAAATCGGTTAGGTCTTGACACTGGGGAGGCTAGTGTCCAGGATGGAAGCCGCTGGGTCTGCCATTCTCTGCAGCATTTTCTGATCCTGTGCAGTGGCTCCTCCAAACCAGACAGTCATGCGACCAGTTAGAATGCTCTCCATGGTACATCTGTAGAAATTTGCTACTGTCTTTGGTGACATACCACATCTCCTCAAACTCCTAATGAATCATAGCCACTGACATGCCTTCTTTGTAACTGCATCAATATGCCAGGCCCAAGATAGATCTTCAGAGATGGTGACACCCAGGAACTTGACCTTGAACTGGATTGTGCTCTTCTAAAGTTCAACATATTGTTACTGCGTGCTTCATATCCTTCATTGCATCTCCTTTATTGCAAGAATTAACATTTACGGCTAGACTTTGCAAAAGCGATTTCAAATGAAGGGGTAAGGAGCCTAGAGCTTTTAAACACTTTTCTTATATTTAATCATGAATAATAAAGAAATGGAGACACAAATTTTGAAGGCAATGATCAAATGTGAGAAGTCAGAATTCCTGACAATCGAATCTTGTGGCTTAGGTTTTACATTGAATGGTTTGCCATGAAATTGAACTGAAGTGCACCTATTTGCAACTTCTTACACAGACCACGTTAAGAAATTGGAGCTGGAGCCAGGCGGGAGGCTGAGAGGTAGATCAACAGGACAAACAGGGAGCTAGTTACACTCAAGGTGCAGGACGCAGGTAACTGGGTGACCATCAGAAGGGGAAAAGGGGATAGGCAGCCAGTGCAGAGTACCCCTGTGGCATTCCCCTCCAACAACAGGTATACCGCCTTGAATACTGTTGAAGGAGGTGGTGGCTTAGCAGAGGAAAGTCAGGTCTCTGGCACTGAGTCTGGCTCTGTGGCTCAGAAGGGAAGGGAGAGCAAAGATGTGTTGTAACGATAGGGGATTCATTGGTTAGGGGACTAAACAGTAGATTTTATGGACAAGAACAAAATTCCCAGATGGTATGTTGCCTCCTGTGTGCCAGGGTGCGGGCCATCTCGGATCGAGTCCTCAGCACTCTTAAGTGGAAGGGTGACAAGGTCCTACAAAGTGAGTTCAGGGAGTTAGGTGCTAAGTTAAAGGACAGGATCTCCAGGGTTGTCACCTCAGGATTGCTACCCACGTCATATGCTGGTGAGGCCAGAAATAGGAAGTTCATACAGTTTAACATGTGGCTAAGGAGTCAATGCAGAGGACAGTGCTTCAGATTTTTGGATCCCTGCTCTGTTTTCCAGGGAAGGTGGGATCTGTACAGAAGGGCAGGTCTGTACTTGAACTGGAGAGAGACTAATTCCTTGCAGGAAGATTTGCTAATGCTGCATGGGTGGGTTGTTGCAGGGACATAGCAGCCAGAGTGCCAGTGCAGATGGTGGATTTGTTGTGAGGAAAGCTGTTGTTAAGCCAACATATTGTACATACAAAGTCAGGAACTGAAAGATTGAGCATGGTGGGGTTAATGTTCTGAGCTGCGTATATTTTAATGCAAGGAGTATTGTAGGAATGGCGAATGAGTTCAGGGCATGGATCAGCATGTGGAATTATGACATTGTAGCCATTAGTGAGACTTGGTTGCTGGAGGGACAGGACTGGTAGCTTAGTGTTCAGGGTTCAATTGCTTTAGACGTGACAGAACGGGATGGATTAAAGGAGGAGGGGTGGAATTACTAGTCTGAGAAAATGTCACAGCAGTACTCGGACAAGACAGGCTGGGGAGCTTGTCTACTGAGGCTTGAAAGGTGGAACTGAGAATCAAGAGAGGGATGACCATATTAAGGGGATTATATTATAGACGACCCAACTGTCCATGTTTGTACAAGTTTATAGAGAGATCACAGACTTTTGCAAGAGACATAAGATTGTGATAGTAGGTGATTATAACTTCCCACATATTAACTAGGAGTCCCATACTGTAAAAGGGCAGGATGGAACTGAGTTTGTCAAATGTGTTCATGAAAGATTTCCTCAATCAATACATAGATGTCTGAACTAGAGAGAATGCGATACTAGATTTCCTATTAGGGAATGAGACAGAGCAGGTGACAGAGGTTTGTGCACAGACACACTTCACATCTAGTGATCATAATGCCATTAATTTCAAGATAATTATGAAGAAGGATAGGCCTAATCTTTGGGTTGAGATTATAAATTGCAGAAAGGCCAATTTAGATGGCATCAGAAAGGAGCTGGTAAGTATAGATTGGGGCATGTTGTTTTCTGGCAAAGATGTATTTATAAGTGGGAAGCCTTAAAAAGTGAAATTTTGAGAGTACAGAGTTTGTACGTTCCTGTAAGAATGAAAGGCAAGGATAACAGATTTTCGAAACATTGGTTTTCAAGAGAATTGAGGCCCTGGTTAAGAAAAAGGAGGTGCATAGCAGGTTATAGGTAGGAAGGAGCAAATGAGGTACTTGAGGAGTATAAAAAATGCAAGAGAACACTTAAGAAAATCAGGAGGGCTGAAAGAAGGCACAAGGTTACTCAAACAAACAAGCTGAAGTTGAATCCTAAGGGCTTCAACAGATATACAGTATTAAGAGCAAAAAGGATAGCAAGGGACAAAATTATCCTCTGCAACATCAGACTGCTCATCTATTCAAGGAGCTGAAAGCGATGGACACTGAGTCTATAGAAGTGAGTCAAGCAACGGTGAGGTCACGGAGGAGGTGTATGCTGTCTTGAAGAAAACTCCGGTGGATAAATCCCCAGGGCTTCACAAGGTGTTCTCTTGGACCTTATGGGAGGCTAGTGCAGAAACTGCAGGGCCCAACCACAGATATATTTAAAACGTCCTTAACCATGGGTGAGGTGTCGATGGACTGGAGGATAGTTAATGTTGTTCCGTTGTTTAAGAAAGGCTCGATGAATAAGCCAGGAAATTATAGGCCAGTGTGCCTGACATCTGCAGTGGGTAAATTATTGCTATTTATTCTAAGGCACTGGATAGATACAGAACTGTGCAAAGATCTTTCACACACATATAACTAAGGTTCCTGAAACACTTCCACTCTACTGTATTTGTCAACGTGGAGCGGAGACCAAGTTTATGTAGCTGGTGGGCTCAAAAAATGTTTAGAAAGTCGAGAGTGGAGTGCCGTGGGAGGGGTGTGGGGCAGGTGGCGGAGAAGGAAATCCAGGTGTGAGTGCAGACACATCCAGTCCTGGGACACCGGGCAAGGTTGTTTGATTCCAAACAATTGGTTTATTGATCATTACAAAATATCTCTCTGATGTTTCCTTCTCCCTCCTCTCTCTCATCCCCTTTTCCCAACGACTGTCCTCTTCCTACCCCCTTCCCGCTCTCAGTACACAAGAAATCAACTTAACCATCACTCACATATATCAAGACTTTTTTTTGAGGCAGCAGTACAGTGCAATACATAAAATTACTTAAGTACTGTGCAACCTTGATATATATATATTTTGCACAATACTGCATGGTTTTGAATAGGCACAGACTGATTAGGGATAGTCAGAGTGACTTGGGTCTCCTGAGACACTAAAATCCAATTTGACATGCAAGTACAGCAAGTCATTCATTAAGCAAACAATACATTAGCTTTTCCTGTGTAAGGTTTTGAGTGCAAGAGAGATGATCTTGTTCCAATTATGAAAAATGCAACTGAATTGCTGCACCCAGGTCTAGTCTCTACCCAAGAATAAACTTGTAATGAAGGAACACAGTGCATGTTCCCAGGAACCAATCTGGTGATACATGGAGATGATGGGGAGGGGAAAAGGATGTCATGGGAAGAAAGAATCATTCTGGGCATACTTTCTACATTTCAGAAGGATGAGAGGTTATCTCAGTGACACACACTAAAGTCTAACAAGGGTTGATAGGTTTATGCCGAGATGATGTTTTCCCAAGCTGAGCTGTATACTGTGATAATAAGCTTATGGAAAAAGAGGGCTGTGACTGAATATACTGGAATATGGTATTAGTGTTGGAAACTGTCGCCGAGCTAACTGATCTTAGTGAATGGCCAAATAACCTTTGCTTTCTTCCATTTCTCATCCCTGGGAGCTCCAGTTTGTGCAATATAAAGCATAACATCTTACCTTATTAATTGGCTCATGCATCGGAGCAAGCAGCAGGGGAATATTATTTGCAAAGACTAATATGAAACTAGCTTTCTCCATGATTACAGCCTGGGTCACCCAATTTCTACCAGGGACCAAAATCATGCTTAATAATGTTTACATCCATAATATTACAGTGTTCAACACATCCCAGCCCCATTAAGCAGGTGCATTTAACACTGAAATTGCCCTTCATCTTTAGATCGGTGACACATCTGGGTCGGGGGGGGGGGGTGGGGGAGCGGAGGTGGAAGTTGATGAGAATGCAGAAAGAACTACCGACATTAAACTGCACTTGCCAGTTTTGTTGCCCACTCACTCAAGTTTTCTCTATCCTATTGCAGAGTCACTGTATCCTTATCACAACTTGCCCCATTTTTGCATCACTGGCAGATTTGGAAACTTCACATATAGCTCCTTCTTCCAGGTCATTAAAGTAAATGGTGAGCAATTGCAGGAACTGATCCCCGGGGTACTGTACTCTAATAATAACCTTTCCATTTATTCCAATTCTGTCTTATATAAGATGGCCATTGGCTAATTAAACTTAACACACTTCCTCTGCTATCAAAGGCTTTAAATTTTGTACCAGTATCTAGTGTGGTACTGTAGAAACCTAAATCCATTACATCTACAGGTTCTCCCATATCAACTCTCCTAGCTACATCCTCAAAGAAATTGAGCAAATTTGTCAATCATGATTTAACTTTCATAAAAATAAGCTAACTAGGTTTAATCATATTCATCTTTCCTCTTGATTGCAGAGTCCGGTATCTCACCAATAGTAACCTTTAAACCGACTGGTCTATAGTTGCCTGCTTTCTGCCTTTCTCCTTTTGTGAACAAGGGAGCCACATTGGATCTCTGCCTTGTGATCCTATGAACGTCCTTTCTGAATGACAACATAATAAAATTGATTAAAAGCTGTTGAAGTTCCTCCCTGGAATCCCACTGCCTGAAGTTTTTATTGATTCATTAGGTTGTGGGTCTTGTAACTTCACTTTTGCTTTATTGACTAGGCTGGAATTCTTTCTCGAGAGGTTTTATCCACACAAGCTGTACGTTAAGAAGTTCACTGGTTTTTCAGTCTTTTCTTCTGGCAACAAAAAATACTGTGTCCCCTCATCCTTCCTCCCGAGAGTCGCAGCAAGCATCCAAATGACAATACAGAACTCACACTAAGTAGAATCATACAAAGGGTGATTGATAAGTTTGTGGTCTAAGGTAGAGGGTGTCAATTTTAGAAAACCTAGCACATTTATTTTTCAACATAGTCTCCTCCTACATTTACACACTTAGTCCAGCGGTTATGGAGTATACGGATCTTGGACCTCCAGAAAGTGTCCATAGCAGGGGTGATTGATAAGTTTGTGGCCTAAGGTAGAAGGAGGTGAGTTATTAACTTCAAACTTTCTGCATAATCACTCAGAGTTGAACTGCACGTGCATGTAACGAGAGCTGTATAACTCATGTCCTTTTACCGTAGGCCACAAACTTATCAATCACCCCTGCTGTGGACACTTTCTGAAGGTTCAAGATCCATATGCTCCATGACCGCTGGACTAAGTGTGTAAATGTAGGAGGGGACTATGTTGAAAAATAAATGTGCTAGGTTTTCTAAAATTGACTCCTTCTACCTTAGGCCATGAACTTATCAATCACCCCTCGTCGATATGCTTAGATGGTATTTTTAACATAAGAATTATTTTAAAAAACACTTAATTATATCATCTTAAACTGTTGCATTTTCATTTACTCCTTTAGTGACACCACATCAGGAAAAAATTCATCTCCAGTTATTAGTTTTTAATGACAGAAAAAAATTACCTTTCTCAACACTTTGAATAAACAAAAAGTTAAAAAGGGATTTTGTGAGTTTGATATATCAGGTCTAATTCTATTCCCCCAGTATTGTAATTGACCCTTTAAGAACTTTTTTATCTGTTTACTGTCAGTGTAGTGTGGGGTAGGGGAATTTTGATCCTGTATTAATTCTTTCCAGATTAGAGCACTGTCCTGTTCCCCTGGGATCAATAAAGTATGACTATGACTATGTTAAAATGACACCTTCCTCTCCAATGCAGTCTGTATGAACAGAATACAACTTGTAATGTTCATGATAATAGTTAGTATGCTCACAAGACTTTCAAATAGGATCACAAAGCACAGTCGCCCAAGACTACAGAGTCTTTGAGAAGTTGTTTCCAGCCAAACACTATGTGATGTTTTCAAAATTCTCTTGTTGGTTTTATAATCAATTTTACTGAAAATACCAAAAAAGAAGCAGCAGACAACAGTGGCAAAGAGCCAGTACTGTATTCCTGAAGCATGAAAAGGTATTTGCAGCAGTGAGCACAACAGAGTGTTAGCGACACACTAAAACATCCGCTTACCATGCTACCCTTTCTTCATTTTATTGCCCTGCCTGAAGTTCAAAGTACACTTATTATCAAAGATTCCTCCCTTCTCATCAAATATCTAAAGTTGATGAGTGGAGCTCTGAGCCGATGCTAAAATCTAGTGCAACCTTGCCATCTCCTGCTTGTGGATACTAAACCTCGCCCCAGATGATCTTCATCCTTTTGTACGTGGCATTGAGTTGTTATACACAATTCACCATACAGGTACGTCCTGTACCTAATAAAGTGGCCACTGAGAATATGTTCAGGGTCGTCTACTGCTGTAGCCCACTCACTTCACCGTTCAATGTGTTGTGCATTTCGAGAAGCTCTTCTGCACACCTCTGCTGTAACATGTTCTTATTCGAGTTACTGTTGCATTCCTGTCAGCTTGAACCAGTCTGTCCATTCTCCTCTGATCTCTCACTTTAACAAGACATTTTTGCCCACAGAACTGCCTGTCACTATATGTCTTTTTTTTATTAAAAACACCATTCTCTGTAAACTCCAGAGACTATTTGCCTGTAAATCTCAGGAAATCTGAGATACCCAAACCACCCCGTCTGGCTCCAACAATCATTCCACAGTCAAAGCCACTTAAATCACATTTCTTCCCCATTCTGATGTTTGATCTGAATAACAACTAAACCTGTTCACCATGCTTGCATGCTTTTATGTATTGAGTACCGGCCACATGATTGGCTGATTAGATATTTTCATTAATGAGGTGTACGGGTGTACCTAATAACATTCAAGTTCAAAGTAAACTTTATTATCAATGTATATACAGAGGAGATTTACTACTAAAATGTTGCCTGGGTTTCATCTCCTTAGTTACAGAGAAAGGTTGAACAAGTTAGGTCTTTATTCTTTGGAGTGTAGAAGGTTGAGGGGGGACTTGATAGAGGTGTTTAAAATTATGACGGGGATTGATAGAGTTGACGTGGATAGGCTTTTTCCATTGAGAATGGGGGAGATTCAAACAAGAGGACATGAGTTGAGAGTTAAAGGGAAGAAGTTTAGGGGTAACATGAGGGGGAACTTCTTTCCTCAGAGAGTGGTAGCTGTGTGGAATGAGCTTCCAGCAGAAGTGGTTGAGGCAGGTTCGATGTTGTCATTTAAAGTTAAATTGGATAGATATGTGGACAGGAAAGGAAGGGAGGGTTATGGGCTGAGTGCAGGTCGGTGGGACTAGGTGAGAGTAAGAGTTCAGCACGGACTAGAAGGGCCGAGATGGCCTGTTTCCGTGCTGTAATTGTTATATTGTTATATGGTTATATACGTGGCACCATATACAATCCAGAGATCCATTTTCATGTGGGCATACTCTGTAAATCTATAAAATAGTAACTGTAATAGGATCAATGAAAGTTAAGAGGAATTTTGGAACAATTTTCTGCAGCTCACAGAAAGCTGCCAATGATCACTGGCTCCATCTTGTCCATTGTAGCCACTGAGCTACAGTTACACGTATTAGGAATTCACTGCGCTACGGTGGCATGACATGCAACAGAAAAACACATTCAACAATAAAAAAAGTAAAGTTAGAGGTTAAGATACAGATATGGAATAAAATGTGCATAAATACCAGCATGTATTTACAATGTAAACAGCATTATAAAAAGTGGTTCAACATGTTTTAAATTGCATGCTTTAACATATTAAATTTCTGTTTATTCAATATTCATCATAAAATTATTAAAATCTATGCAGTTTGAGCACACCCTGTATGAAACACTTGGAGCCGGAAGTGTTTTGGATTTTGGATATTTTTGGATTTTGGAATATTTGCATCAATGTAATGAGATCGCTTGGGAATGGGTCCCAAATCTAAACACAAAATCAATTTACATTACGCACACATCTTATACACATACACTGTAGGTAGTTTTATGTAATAATTTTTAATAATTTTGTACATGAAACCATAATATATACACTGAACCATCAGAAAAGTTGGCTGCCCAAGTAAACAGTCTGTGGCTGTTTGGCATTGCCACCTTTCCTGATTTTGAAATTATGTGCTACCAGTACGCAATCTTTTGTCTTACACTTGTTCCTCCACATACTGTATGTATTTAACAATAAAAACTTATTATGTACTATGAATATAATGTAAGTATAATGCGTACAGGGTAACATAAACAGCCAGCAGCATCAGGAGAATACCTGAATCAGCTGTCAAACAACAATAAGCAATAGCAGGCTTTCAGTCTGCACCTTCGATGCCAGTTTTGACTAAAATATTACAGAACACTGTATTCATATTTTACTTTTCTTCGGTTTATGCAAGGTATAAAAACAAAAGATTATATTTAACGCAGCACCAGCAACTTTGATGTGTGTTGCTTGAATTTCCAGCATCTGCAAAATTCCTGTTTGCGATTATATTTAATTACAGCTAAATGTAATGAGAACTGTGAAAAAGTCAACAGTTGATTTTTAACATAATAATGACACTGGTCATGTCACATTCAAACATGGGATTTCAGGAGGAGAAGAAATTCAGATTTCATGCAAAAATAATATGTTTTATAATTACAAAAAACATGATGATCTTCACTTACGAAAGAAGATAGATGCAGCACTGAACACTATAACTACATCAGGTCTGAGGAAGCAGAGGGGGAAGGTACATCACTGTTAATATCAGAAGCAGCTAAGGGACCTGGAAGTGGATGCTCTCAGGATGAGGAGGCACCGTGCAGGATGACATTTTTAAAGGTTTCTTCCAGCGTTGTCTGCCTCATTAACAAGGGTTTTTGTCGTAGCAATTTTTCTTTGGTTTTATAAACTGTCATGATTTCTTGTTCTGTTATGAATGCACGGTGCTCTGGCCCTTCAATTTCTCTGCTGCTCATGATCAGCAGGTGCTTTATCACCACACGGATCTTCAAAAATTTAATGCTGCACCTTATCTTAAATTTTTGGAACCAGCCTGCTGAATATTCACAATTACCTTCAATTTTCTGTTCATCTAGATAGATCTTTGCTTGTTTCACGATCAATATACCATTAAGTGGCATATGTTCACTTCGATGTTAATGAATCCACTCTTTCAACATACAGGTGTCCCCCGCTTTTCGAACGTTCGCTTTATGAAACCTCACTGTTACAGAAGACCTACATTAGTACCCTGTTTTCGCTAACAGAAGGTGTTTTCACTGTTAGGAAAAAAATCAGCACGCGATAAAAAGCCGCACGTGCCCCGAGCAGCCGCTCTCCCCCAGATTCGGAACGGCATTCTAGCCGGCATTGTTTAAACACGTGCCTGTGAGCAGCCGTTTGCAAGATGAGTTCTGAGGTACTGTATTGGAAAAGCCTGAAAGAGCTCGTAAGGGTGTTACACTTAGCGTAAAACTAGACATAATTAAGTGTTTCGATCGTGGTGAACGAAGTAAGGACAACGTGAGTTTGGCTTGTAGAAGCTGACAAAGATGATGTTGAAGAGGTTTTGGCATCCCATGACCAAGAACTGATAGATGAAGAGCTGATGCAATTGGAAGAGGAAAGGATAACAATCGAAAATGAATGCAGTAGCGAATGAACATGAAGCAACTGCGTGAGATTTTCGCTGCAATGATAAAGTATGACTTTAATTTTGAAAGGGTACGTAGGTTTAGGGGATATTTGCAGGATGGTTTGAGTGCTTACAAAGAACTGTATGATAGAAAAATGCGCGAGGCTCAGCAGTCAAGCAAGCCACATCATCATCATCAGCCACAGCAGACGATGAACCTCGACCTTTGATATCAAGGTGGGCAGTCATAGGAGAAGATGAGCCGCCTGCTCTAACGGAAACAGATGACAATGAGATGACACCCCGGTGTCCCACCACCCCAACACCCGGGCCACGGATAGATACTGATTCGCAGAGAATGCAGTGGTAGCCGGGACGCACCCAGCACATCTTTAAGAAAAAAGCCGAAATAAACAAGCTAATTACTTAGGTGCTGCCCGACACATAAATGTCAGCCCAGATCAAAGGTGATGCAATCGGCATTTGGCAGTGATCTGGGCCGACAATTACATGTCGGGCAGCACCTAATTAATTAGCTTGTTTATTTCGGCTTTTTTCTTAAAGATGTGCTGTGTGCCTCCCGGTTACCGCTGCATGCTTCGCTGCAATGTATCGGTCGGCGGCCTGGAGGGTGGGGGTCACTGCACCACCCCAGCCTGCGACGACTCATTCTAACACACATCATCAGAGTGCTTGGCGCTGTCTTCCCGATTCCAGTAAGTGATACTACACTGTACATACATTATTTCTACTTTATATAGGCTGTGTATTTTTACATGTTACTTGGTATGATTTGGCAGCTTCATAGCTTAAAGGTTACTGGAGAGAGTGTTCTTGCCAAGAGCGCTTGCGTGAGATTTTCACTTCAGAGAACAGTGCCGGCAATGATTGTGGAAAAGTATTTCTACTTTATATAGGTTGTGTATTTATCATATCATTCCTGCTTTTACTATATGTTACTGTTATTTTAGGTTTTATGTGTTATTTGGCATGATTTGGTAGGTTATTTTTGGGTCTGCGAACTCTCACAAAATTTTCTCATATAAATAAATGGTAATTGCTTCTTCGCTTTACGACATTTCGGCTTACGAACCGTTTCATAGGAACGCTCTACCTTCGGACGGCGGGGGAAACCTGTATGTCGATTCTTCATTTTTCACTTTATGCAGTGTTTTTCTATTTTTCATTCACTTCTGTTCATTACTTTCAGCATAGAACTTTATCTGTTTGTCCCTCTGTTTGTTCAGGTCGGAGATAGTGGCTGTTCCAGCACCATATTCCTTTGTCAGATGCTTCACACTTACACTGCTGTCAAATTTTTCCAGCATCTTGACTTTCTGTGTAATAGATAAACATAAATGCTTCCTCTTTTTCCTTCCACTAATACCCCTAGGGGTAATTGCAGGCCTTTTGATAATTTCAACAATATCTTCACAACACAGAGCAGAGAATAAGTGCAGAACACATGGTAATCGCTGAGAGTAATGCACAAAGGTCTGGCTAGGATGACTGCTGAACAACAGAGTAACAATCAGGGTAAGTGAGATCATTACTCAATCTGTCTGTGGTGCGCATTTCCTGGGAACCTTCCCAGTGTCTTGTGGAATTTTCCATTTGTGGTGTCATGTTAGCGCTCAAAAAGGTTTCAGATGCTGGAGGTTACCAGATTTTGGATTTTTGGATAAGGGGTGCTCAATCTGTATTGAAAATCTTAGTAAAATTCAATTCAATTTTGTAAGTAACCGAAGATGATATTGAAGTAGACTGCTTGCATGCAGTAATTTATAATAATTATGCAACACTAGCACAAATCAGAGTCCATATCTCCTTCACATTCTTCAACATTGCCATCTCTTTGACCCATCAATACTCTAAAGAACAAAGGCACACAGAACAATATGGGCCCTTTGCCCTACAATGTTGCGTCAAACTACATAAACCCACACGACAATCAATCTAACCCTTCCCTCTTACACAGCCAATAATCCTCCTCCTTTCTTTTACCAATGTACCTATCTCAAGAATCTCTTAGATGTCCCTATTGTTTTTCAGTCTCTACACACCCCGGCAACGCTGCTCAACCCTGACCAGACACTTCACTGGTTGGATGAGAGATTGGTTATTTTTTGTTGACTGACTCACCTTTAGATCCCTTGACATCTTCCACCACCTACAAAGCATACGTCAAGGAAATGTCAATGAGCAAACACTGCAAAGCCCTCAAGTTTCAAACCAAAGAAACCTACTCTACCCTTAAGTAGGGCAGCACGGTAGCATAGTGGTTAGGACAATGCTTTACAGTGCCAGCGACCCAGGTTCAATTCTCCTCGCTGCCTGTAAGGAGTTTGTACTTTCTCCCCATGACCGAGTGGGTTTCCTCTGGGTGCTCCAGTTTCCTCCCACAGTCCAAAGACAGAACAGTTGGTAGTTTAATTGGTCATTGCGAATCGTCCTCTGATTATGCTAGGATTAAATTGGAGGAATTGCTGGGCAGCACAGCTTGAAGGATCTCTTTAGACAGAGAATGCCTGTGGAATTTTTTGCCAAAGGCAGCTATGGAGGTCAAGTCTTTATGTATATTTAAGGCAGAGGTTGATAGATTCTTGACTGGTCAGGGCATGAAAGGATACAGGAAGATGGCAGGAGACTGGGGCCACGATTAAATGACAGAGCAGACTCAATGGGGCAAACAACCTAACTCTGCTCCTATATCTTATGGTCTTATGGAAGGTCCTATTCTGTGCTGTTTCTCAGAAAATGAATACATATAAATAAATAATTCTTCCTATTATCACTGGTCACCAAGGTTACAGTCTGAACCAGTTACGAGTGCATTGCAGATCTCCACAACCGTACTTTCTGAACAACCTGAGCCCAAGCACAGCAGGTATGTTGGTTTCAAGTTTCCCTCTAGGTCATGCATTCCCATGATTAGAAATATAATCACTGTTCTTTCACTGTTGCTTGCTTCATAATTCTGGAGCTCCCTACCTAATCACTCTATGGAAGCACCTTCAGAAGGGGTTGGTATCATTGTGGAGTTAATACATCACAGAGATTTGGGCTAAGTGGGTGTAAATTCAGAGAAGCATTACTGTGAACATAATCCAAAACAAATGATGCATACAATGTATTTGCTCATGCAAACTAGATTTATGACCTCCCTGCCATGGTGATTTAGAATCATCACAGAATTCATTGTTTAAGCTAGTGCCTTCAGTTATGGAGTTTCTGATCTCCATGTACTGAGATTTCCACCGAACTCATGCTTATGAAAGACTTCTTTTTAGTATAACTCACGAAAACAACTTGGATCTCAAATACTGATGATTGTTTTATGGACTGTTGCAATCATGCCCACACCAAGCTGGGCTTGTAATCTAAAAGAACAGCAAATTTAGTAGAGTTAGGTTCAACTGCAGTTTAAGAGCATCTCAAGGTTCTAATGTGTGTATGGGGTCTAATGTGTGTTTGGCTGAACACAGGCAACGAATAGCTACTTCATTTTTATCATTTACAAAGTTCACTGAAGTTTGTCACTTTTAAATTTCACACGCAATGTAGTACATATCAAATTTTCCACTGAACTTAAAAAATGGTGAGAAAAGGGAAATGTATCCCTTTCATGTTTAATGTCACTTCAGCAATGCCCCTTGTACAAAATTCAAGGATTAATGAATAAGAGCTTTCTTCTTTTAAAGATGACCATTTGCAATCCAGAAAATAGAGGTTGATTTCTAAGGAAGAAAGCATTTGTTGGGTTGCTCAGTCTGAATGCGGGCTCTCACAATAGTGGTCAGAAGAGGTTTGACCTCTCTTCGGTATGCGACAGCACCACTTTCAAAGCAGTCCCCAAATGCTGTCCCATGAGAAGGTACGTCCCAACCCAATGGCCTTTTTAAGTGCCTACACTCAACTTGATAATTACCTTCGGAAATGGTCAATGGTTGAGAATTGGATAACAATATAAGAAATAAGTAGAGAAAGAGGTATTGATCCCTTGGGCTTGTTCCGCCATTCAATGAGATTATTTCACAAATTTCCTTTCTGGGAGGACATACATGTAGAATCAGGATCAAGTTTACGTAAAATCACTGACTTTTCTCTTGAAATTTATTGTTTCCCAGCAGCAGTAGAGAGTAATAATTTTTTAAAAAAATTACCACAAACTACAATCAGAAATATACACAGTATAAAATAAACATATAGTGCAAAAAGAAAGCAAAATAATGAGGTGGCTTTATGGGTTCATAGACCGTTCAGAAATCTGATGGCCGAGGGGAAGAAGCTGTTCCAATGTTTTAGAAGCTATTCCTAAAACAATGCGCTCTAAAGTTCCTGTACCTCCTCCTTAATGACAGCAACAAGAATAGTAATGTCCTGGAAGGTGAGGGTTCTTAATGGTGGATGCCGCCTTCTTGAGGCATCAGCTTTTAAATATGTGGAGAGGCCGGTGTCCGTGATGGAGCTGGTTGAGTCTGTGCAGCCTTTTCCGATCCTGTGCATCGGAGCCTCTGTATTAGGTGGTGATGCAGCTAGTTGGAATGCTCTCCATGGTATAACTGTAGAAATTGGCTGAATGCTCTCCATGGTATAACTGTAGAAATGACCAAAATCACACAACAAATGCTTCTTTTAAAACAGAAGTTTCTGCTTTACATTATAGACATCTTTTAAAGATTCTTCATTTACCAAATTCAAAATCCCCATCTGATGTTTAGGGATTTAAACTCCTGCTTTGAGTTTACAATTCCAACAACTTGATAAGTTAAGTGACCATTTCCTAAACCACAGCCACAACCCAAGAACCAATCTCCTGGATGATTTATAAAACATCAAGAGCTACACTATAAACTTACACAAGACTCCTGCAGACTATGAGTTGCCATGGTAACACAGTAACAGGCGTGACCACAACCTTACCCATCCTAGAGCACGCAAAGTTATGTCATACTTTCTCATGTGGATGACTTTGCTATTGGGCTATCCCATATAAATAAGTAAATCCCATCTCACGTCATAGATGGTAAGTATAATGCAGAGATCCCAACATTTTTTTTATGCCATGGAGCCTTACCATTAACTGAGGGGTCCTTGGACCCCAGGTTGGGAAACCCTGATATAATGGAGATTCACTTTCTAGGTCCAAAAAGCTTATTGCTAACCTCAGCTTTTTTGCAGAGCAGCAGAAACTGCCCAATGTTCAAGCTGTTTGTTGTTCACCAAGTTAATCCTGTTACCAGTACTAGTTCTGAAGAAGAGTCTTGGCCCAAAATAGCAACTGCTTATTCTTTTCTATAGATGCTGCCCGGCTTGCTGAGTTCATCCAGCATTATGTGTGTATAAACAGTACACACAGAAACAACTGAAACCATTGTTGAACTATGACCTAATCAAGAGAAACATATTGGCCGAATTAAACACTCCAACCACCAGACCTGATAAATGCAATCCCCAAATGCTGTCCCATGAGAAGATAAATGTTAAAAGACAGTCAGGGTTGGTAGGAATGACACAGAATTCATTCCTCAGCCTCAGTTTCCATGACGGACAATTCAATTGTCTGCAACATATTGGCATTGGTTTCCAAATTTGTAGGAACTGCACTTGTGTTTGGAAATTCCTTTGTAAATTATAGATCTCCATCAAGAATTACTGCTCAGAATTAAACGTGCTTCATGTAAAAATAAATTCTGCTTAATATGCTTTGGTAGCTGGGAGTATCTCCTCCTTGGTTGGGAGGGGAGGAATCCACCATTCAAAATAGGGATTATTGACAACTAGACCCCTTAAGAAAAATAGTAAAATAGTGAAGTAAATTAGTCCTTGAAGTACAGATTGGCACAGGATAATCTTCCTAAAGTGAGGGTACTTGTAAATACTTAACAAGATGGGGATTATAGTCTTGAATTAAGTTTAGCTCTCTTAAAGGGGTGCACTCAACATGCAAATTAATATAATACTTTAATTCCAAAATTGCAACATATTGAAAGACAAATTACCTACAAAATATGTAGCTATATAACAAAGCTTGCAAACCCACAATTCTGGATGTAGCCAACTTTCACAATAATTAATAGATGCTCTTTGTAATAACAGATTTGAAATTATCTGGAATTTTAGAGAAAGAACTGGTTAGCAAACAATAACCACAAGACTACTGGAGTGTTGTAAAGCAAGAAGCCTGGCGACCCACCCTAAGAGCAGCAATGATGACTGAGTCACACAAACATGCTCGTGGATGACTCAGGCTGGTAAGGAGGGAGGGGCCGGCTGGGAAAGCCTCTTTGACATTCTAGGTCACAAAGCTGCCGGGGAGTGCTGCAGCTCTACAAATCTCCAGTTTGACCACACTTGAAATTTTGTGTTCAGTTCTGGTCGCCGCCCCTCAGTTATAGGAAGGATGTGCAAGCTTTAGAGAGGGTGCAGAGGAGATTTACCAGAATGCATGTCTCACAAGCAAACCAGGGCTTTTCTCTTTGGAGCAAAGGCAGATGAGCAGTGACTTGATAGAGGTGTGCAAGATGATAAGAGATATGGAAAGATTGGGCAGATAGAGACCTCTTTCCAGAGCAGAAATGGCTAATAGAATATGGCATAACTTTAAGGTGATTACAGAAATGTAGACGGGGATGTCAGAGATAGTTTTATTTTTAATGTAGAGAGTGGTAGTTGCATGGAACAAGCTACCAGAGATGATGATAGTGGCAGATACATTAGGGACATTTAAGAGACCCTCTTAGATAGGGACATGGATGAAAGACAAACAGAGGGTTATGTTGAACGGAAGGGTTAGATTAACCTTGGAGCAGGTTTAAAGGTCAGTTCAACGCCGTAGCCAAAGGGCCTGTTCGGTGATGTGCATTCTGTGAGACAATAAATCATCAGTTGCAGCCAGACAGCAAAGGAGATGCGTAAAACAAGCACCAACCTTCAAAAGGGTTTAGAAACTATCTCTATCACGCAAATTATAAATCATGTCTTTTCCCTGCCGTCTGGTCTGTCCCTAAAGGCACCCATAGCTCAGTCAACAGCTCCAAGAACTGCAGCCTACAGACATTGATTATTATTCTCATTCAGCTTGGTGGAATTGTATACCAAGGGAGACACTGGAAACCACAAGCTGTTCCCTTTCTCAGCCAAGGTGGCAGTAATTAATCCCTCAGGTGAAAAAGAAAAGTGGAGTCCGGATTTCAGGTATATTATGAGAGTGAATTATTTTACACAGTATTAATTCCCCTAAATACAGCGCTTGGCTATAATTTGTGGATTAACACAAAGCTTTCATAAATTTTGTTAGACCACCTTCACATTTCATTTCACCTATCTGTTGTTACATATAATTGTGAACTCATATTTCTATCTTCACCCAGATATACAGAAAAAAGCATGGCTGACCACAATTTAATCCCTTCATTATAACACGTAAGTTTACGTCATTAGTTTCAAAGGAATGAACAGCAGGGCCACAGTACTATGCACTGACACAAATACACTCATTGGTCACTTTATCAGGTACACCTGCTTGTTAGTACAAATATCTAATCAGCCAATCATGTGGCAGCAACTCAATGCATGAAAGCAAGCAGACACGGTCAGGAGGTTCAGTTGTTGCTTAGACAAAATATCAGAAGGGGGGGGGGGGAATGTGATCTCAGTGACTGTGACCATAAAATGACCGTTGGCCCCAGACAGGGTGGTTTAAGTATCTCAGAAACTACTGATCTCCTGGGATTTTCACACACAACAATCTCTAGGGTTTACCAATAAATGGTTATCCAGTGAGCAGTAGTTCTGTGGGTGAAAAGGCCTTGTTAATGGAAGTGGTCTGAGGAGAATGAACCAAACTGGTTCAAGCTGACAGGAAGGCAACAGTAACTCAAGTAACCACACATTAGAACAGCGGTATGCAGCAAAGTATCTCTAAATACACAACACGTCAAACCTTGAGTTAATGGCTACAGCAGCAGAAGACCATGAACACACACACAGCGGCCATTTTATTAAATACAGGAGGTACCTAATAAAGTGGCCACTCAGTATGTATATATTTGGCAGAACTGACCATGAATGAATTTCTATGGCTGACACGCTTCCGAACAAAGTCCAGCCAAAACTGGATTTTTATGAATAGCTTTCCTACAAGCTATTAAATCTGCTTAATCTGTTTACCTTAACTCAAGGACATTAATGGCATCGGTTCAGGCACAAAACAAAGAATTAACTGTACTTCAACCTAGCTTCATGTCAAAGTCAAAGTAAATTCATTTATCGAAGTACATATGTGCAACCAAATACTACGCTGAGATTCATTTTCTCACATGCATTGACAGGAAATAAAGAAATTCAATAGAATTTATGAAAAACTATATGTAGACGAAGACCGACAAACAACCAATGCGCAAAAGACAAACTGTGCAAATAAAAAATAAAAAATATGAAGAACATGATTTGCAGAGTCCTTGAAAGTGAGTCCGTAGGTTGTGGTGAGTTCAGAGCTTTGGTGTGTGAAGTTATCCATATTGGTTCAGGAGCCCGATGGTTTGAGGGGAATAACTGTTCCTGAACCTGGTAATGCGGGGCCGAAGGCTTCTGTAGCTCCTGCCCAGTGGTAGTAACAGACAACATGGCCCGGATGGTGGGGGTCCTTGATGATGGATGCTGCTTTCTTGTGACAGTGCTCCTTGCAGATGTGCTCAATGGTTGGGAGGGCTTTAACTGCGATGGACTTCTCCGTTCCTGGGCACTGGTATTTCCATACGAGGCTATGATGCAACCAGTCAGCATGGTCTTCACTGTGTGTCAACTTCAGTGTCACTGTGGAATGTCCCACAGCACTGATCAATTACTGAATGTCTATTAAAATGCTACTCTCTTTCAAATTCTCTAACAAAGCTATTGCTCCTTTGGAAGGGTAGCTCCAACTTATTCATATTTTAAATTTAGTAACTCACCTTATGCTCAAATGAAATATCATAAAAGTACATTTATTTTCATCCATATGAACCTGGCTGAAAGATTTGCCTGCACAACACGTACAGTACACTACTTAAAATTCAGCCCACTTCTTCTCCCATGTTATGCTCACCTCTGCACAAATATTTATCTCCTACTTCGCCGCACCACTTTAAAGATTAAAGACTCGCTCTATTTGTCACATGTGCATCGAAACGTACAGTAAATGCGTCTGATCAAATCAGGGAGGATCGTGCTAGGCAGCCCACAAGTGTCACCGTGCTTCCAGCGCCAATATGGTATGCCCACAGCTCAGTCACCCTAGTGGTACATCTGTGGACTGTGGGAGGAAACCAGAACACCCGGAGGAAACCCACGCGTCTACAAGGAGAATGTACAAACTCCTTAACTCCTTAACTGGCGGGAATCCAACCTCGATCTTACAACCGGTGCTGTAACGCGTGGCACTTTCCGCGAGGTGACTATGCCACGCCTCTGCGCTGCAGTGAACGCCCCCAAAACCAGTTCCACCCCATTCTGCAATCGACTTCTGCCTCATGGGATATCACCTCAGTTTTGATTATCTTGTCTACAGCTGTTTGTAGATTGCCGGTTGGGATGTGTTTATGGTTCAAATATCACCAAGTTCAAATAGCAAAGCACAAGGACGATACAAGCTTTAAAATAATCTAGTATTTAAAAATAATTTAGCTTTTACTGTGCCATGTCTCTTATGTAACTATGCATTATTGCCTGTCCCTTGGTAATTCGTTGCCTTTAAAGCCACCCACCTTGACATCATGGACCTCTTGGGAAATGCGATTCCCATCTGTTAATAAAAAAAACTTGGCTTTCTTTTTGCAGCAAGTTTTAGTAAGTACTAAAAATAATTTAGTACTTAATCTGTGAACAAGCCCTCGTGATTCTAATTTTTGTAATAAATAGTTCTAGAAGAGTTCAGAACATGATTATAGAAGAGCAAAATGCAGAAATAGGGAAAGAATGCTGGGGGGGTATTGCGAAATTTCTCAGAGAGAAAGGAAGAGGAGGACATGTTGAAATGATGAAACTTTATCAGCAGAATGTGTGGAGTTGCTTGAGTGGTCAGTTTCTACACTTGCAATGGCATCTTACAGGTTGACACCTACCATGGAAGGGAGCTAAAGGTTATTCAATAAATTGTGCTACAGCTCTGAACTCCCACATGTCATTTTGGCAGTCAGGTGCAAATCAGAACCACCACCACCACCAGAGTTTACATCACCTGAAGGAAAATAACAAAATAAAATACAGTTTTAAAAACTTTTTTTTTTAAATACAGAGCACCATATGATTTTTATAATAGTTTATCACTTCCCAATCATCCCTTCCTAAAACTTTCCATAAATATTCATGCAAACATTAATCTGATTACTTGCTCATTTACTTCACTGCTGTTTGTCAGAATTTCTCCTGCAGAAAGTTTCCATCTAGATTTTACATTGCAGCAATGTAGTACTTCAAAAGTGTTACAAGTTCTTAGTTCTGAAAAGGTACTATATAAACGTTTGTTTTTTTTCTTTAGCTTGAACCCGCTATGGGAGGTGCTCAACCTGCGTAGTGTTTGCAGCAAGCTCCCCTTTAAATATTGTTGCTAGGCATTTGAGATTCTACTCCAAGCAACTGTCATTTACAATCCATCTGCGTTTTCATCGTATGTACCCAAATCAGAGAACGTGTACATATAAACACCATCACTTCTTCTGAACATTCCAAAGCACTTCACCACCAGTAACACTCAAGTGAAAACAGAAGCTGTAGTCATATAACCAGGCTTGGATTCAATTAACAGCTCAGTGAGTGCACAGTTTTCTTTTACTGCAAAAAGAAAGCCAAGAGTTTTTTTTAAGTTGGCAGATGGGAATCTGTATTTCCCAAAGAAGTCCACAATGTCAAGGGTGGCAGCTTTAAAGACAATGAATTACTGAGGAACAGGCAACAATGTATAGTTACATAAGATACTTGGCACAGCAACAGGCCATTCAGCCCAATCAATCCATGCTGGCACTTTATGCTCCACTTGCACTTCCTCTTACATTCCCCACCTAAATCTATCAGCATAGTACTCCACCCTTTTCTCCCACATAGCCGCTTCCTTAAAGGATCATAACCATTCACTTCAAACACCTTCTCTGACAGTGTGTTCTACAGTCTCACCACACCTTGGTTACAATGTTTGTTTTCTAGATTCCCTATTAGGTTATTTAATGACTATTTTCTATTTCTGTTCTCCAATTATGCTCATTCCTATAATTGGAAACAGTTTCTCTGCATCCGTTCTAGCAAAATCTGTTATTTTATGTGATCTCTGTAAGATCTGTCTTTAAGCTGCCTTGGCTCAACATAAAAGGGGCCCAACTTAGTGATACATAAATACTTACACTTCTGGTAATAATCCTTGAAAATCCTCTCTATACCCTCTCTAGTACTGTATCTTCACCTTCTCTCCTTTTCCATTCTCCATTCAAGCTCCCCTCTTACCTCTTCTCCTCTCCTCACCTGCCCATCACTTCCCTTTAGTTCCCCTCCACCTTCTCTTTGTCCCTTGGTCCACTCTTTTCTCCTATCAGATTCCTTCTTCTACCATGCTTTACCTTTTCCACCTATCAGCTTCTGATGAAGGGTCTGGCCTGCTGAGTCCCTCTAGCATTTTGGGTGTCACCATCAATCACCTCCCAGCTTCTCACTTCATCCTCCCTCCCTCCTCTATCCCCCCCATCCACCTTCTCTCTCATGTGGCTTCACCTATCACCTTTCAGCTTGTACACCTTCCCCTCTCCCCAACTTCTTATTCTGACTTCTGCCCCTTCCTTTCCAGTCCCGATAAAGAGACTCAGCCTGAAACTTCGACTCATTGTTCCTCTCCACAGATGCTGCCTGACCTCCAGTATATTCTGTGCAATAACCTGAATTTCCAGTATTTGCAGAATGCGTTGCGTTCCCCATCTGCTAAATAATATGGTGACCTTAAATGCATGCAATACCCCAAGTATGATCTAACCATAATTCAAAACAATTACTCTTTCAGTTTTATCCTTCTGGAACTAAACACTGGGGCTTGGTTTGCCTTTTTTAAATAAATATTTGATCATCTTGGCAAACAACATATTTTAACTCTAAGACTCCACTGTTCCTGTCTCCACCTGGACTAACACCTCCAAAAGAAAAACCAACTGACCTTTCTATTCTGCACAATATTACTGGAATTTTCTGCACTGCCCCTCCGTACTGGCCACCAACAGCTCTGTCCCCCTACCCCGCCCCCCCCCGGGGTCAGTCAACGCTACCTTTGGGTTTAACTTCCATCCGTCCCACAATCTCCTTGACCCCCTACCATCAGGGTAATAGGTTCTTTCCCCAGGCTGTGAGACTTCTGAACACCCGGTACGCATTGCTTATGACAGTGCCTGTAGCAGTAATAGTGCGGTATACTTAACTACGGAATCTGTCATATATGCATTTTATGTCCATATAACAATTACAGCACGGAAACAGGTCATCTCAGCCCTTCTGGTCCATGCCGAACTCTTACTCTCACCTAGTCCCACCGACCTGCACTCAGCCCATAACCCTCCATTCCTTTCCTGTCCATATAACTATCCAATTTAACTTAATAAATGACAACATCAAATCTGCCTCAACCACTTCTGCTGGAAGCTCGTTCCACACAGCTACCACTCTCTGAGTAAAGAAGTTCCCCCTCATGTTACCCCTAAACTTTTGCCCTTTAACTCTCAACTCATGTCCTCTTGTTTGAATCTGCCCCATTCTCAATGGAAAAAGCCTATCCACGTCAACTTTATCAATCCCCATCATAATTTTAAATACCTCTATCAAGTCCCCCCTCAACCTTTTACCTTCCAAAGAATAAAGACCTAACTTGTTCAACTTGTCTCTGTAACTTAGGAGATGAAACCCAGGTAACATTTTAGTGAATCTCCTCTGTACTCTCTCAATTTTATTGACATCTTTCCTATAATTCGGTGACCAGTACGGGTCAACCTGTACATTTGCAGAACACTTTATTAATATTATTGTTCTAATATTTTGTGTGCTGTATGTGGTATACCCACTGTGTTTTGCACCTAGGTTCCTGAGAAACATTGCTTTGTTTAGCTGAATACATGCGAAAGGTTGAATGAGAATAAACTTGAACTTGAAATTTTAAAACCATGTCTTTGATTCCAGAGTGTTAATGGCAAACGGTGAACAGTAGGGGTCTAAGCTCTGGTAGAATCCACTACTCACTTTCTCCCACAGTGGAGAAGCTATCCTTTCCTCCCGCTCCTCACCTTCTGTCCCAAAGCCAGACGGCAATCCATTCTGCTACTTGTCACTTGAGTCCACACTCTCTGACATCCATTATATCAAAAATTATTTAACACATTCCTACCGACCCGTTGTCTGTTAGCTTCTCAAACAGTTCAATAAACTTGAATAGAATTGAACTTCTGAGTTGTAGGGAAAGGTTGAATAGGTTAAGACTTTCATTCTCCAGGGTGTAGGAGAGATTTGACAGAGGTATACAAAATTATGAGGGGTATGGATGGAACACACATCAAAGTTGCTGGTGAACGCAGCAGGCCAGGCAGCATCTCTAGGAAGAGGTACAGTCGACGTTTCGGGCCGAGACCCTTCATCAGGACCAACTGAAAAAAGAGCTAGAAAAAGATTTGGAAGTGGGAGGGGGAGAGGGAGATCCAAAATGATAGGAGAAGACAGGAGGGAGAGGGATGGAGCCAAGAGCTGGACAGGTGATTGGCAAAAGGGATACAAGAGGATCATAAGACAGGAGGCCCAGGGAGAAAGAAAGTGGGGGGGGGGGGAACCCAGAGCATGGGCAAGGGGTATAGTCAGAGGGACAGAGGGAGAAAAAGGAGAGAAAAAGAAAAAGAATGTGTGTATATAAATAAGTAACAGATGGGGTACGAGGGGGAGGTGGGGCATTAGCGGAAGTTTGAGAAGTCAATGTTCATGCCATCAGGTTGGAGGCTACCCAGACGGAATATAAGGTGTTGTTCCTCCAACCTGAATGTGGCTTCACCTTGACAGTAGAGGAGGCCGTGGATAGACATATCAGAATGGGAATGGGACATGGAATTAAAATGTGTGGCCACTGGGAGATCCTGCTTTCTCTGGCAGACAGAGCGTAGGTGTTCAGTGAAACGATCTCCCAATCTGTGTCAGGTATAGATGGGGTAAATGCAAGCAGGCTTTTTCCACTGAGGTTGAGTGAGACTGGACCTAGAGGTCGTGAGGATAAGTACACGGATGGGAGGGGTATGGAAAGCTATTGACTGGGTGCAGGTCAATGGGAACTAGGCAGAACAGTAGCTAGATGGGCTGAAGTGCCTGATACTGTACTGTGGTGTTCTCTGGTTCTAAGACTCTAAGTTGGTCAGGACAGATTTCACGTTTTGAAATCCATGCTATCTTCATTATTATTTCTTATTTTTGTATCTATTCCCTCTTTATGTCAAGATTCCACACTTCTTTTACCAGCACCATTATAACATGATTTATTTGCTCGGCTTTCTTTAAAAAGTAGTTACTATGTTAGCTATCTGCTAATTCTATTTTTCTTAAAATATTAAAAATGAGTAGCATTGCCTTTCCCAATTTGTCCATAGATTATTTTAAAGAGTGAAGCATGAGAAAACATCACAAAGACTGTTTTGGTAGTGTGAATTGGCCAAGTGGAATGAAGGATAGGTTAAGAAGGGGACGATTAAGAAGCTGAAGAGAAAATACCTTTGGTTCATCAAATCATTGGAGAAAGAGAAGTTGAAGATAAACTGCTCTGTCCGAACGTGGACTGAAGATTTTGCAAATCTTGTGCCTTTCAATCAAATGACTGAGATTTCTCTAACATTAGCTACAGACCATAATAAATCTAGAACAATAAATACACTCATCGGTCACTTTATTAGGTACACCTGTAATGCAAATATCTAATCAGTCAATCCTGTAGCAGCAACTCAATGCATGCAGTCAGAGTCATGAGGCTCAATTGTTGTTCAGACCAAACATCAGAATGGGGAAGAAATGTCATCTAAGTGACTCTGGCCTTGGAATGATTGTTGGTGCTAGATGGGGTGGTTTGAGTATCTCAGAAACAGCTGATTTCCTAGGACTTTCATACAGAAAGTCTCTAGAGTTTACAGAGCATGGTGCGAAAACCAAAAAGTCATCCAGTGAGCAGCTGTTCTGTGGGCAAAAATGCTTTTAGTTAATGAGAGAGGTCAAAGGAGAATGGCCAGAATGTTTCAAGCTAACAAGGAGGCATCTCTAACTCAAAAAGCCACACATTACAACAGTAGTATGCAGAAGAGCATCTCAGAACACACACTGTGTCGAACCTTGAACTGGATGCCCTACAGCAGCAGAAGACCACACTCAATAAAAGCGGCCACTGAGAATAAGTTTCTTATTCAAGTTAGACAATGAATCTTCTGTCAAATCCTGCCTATTATCAATGCATCACCACTACTATATATAAAAAAAATCATTGCCCACTTTCAAATGCTAATTTCCACCCTCCATGCAAACCTTGGAATTATGCAACAGCTGAAACGGGATAAACTGGTAGCACGATCTGCTTCCTACAGCAACCGGCTGAACTTAAGGACAGAAGTTTCCTAAATTGTGCTTGCACTGGTCAAGCTGCCAGACAATCGCCTCCACACAGAGCTGGTGTTCACTTCCTAGCCTTCTACAGCAAGAATGCCTGATCCAGGAATCCAGTATCAACAATTTCCACTAACATTAGCATGTTTCAAATATTCAACTAAATGAATGCTTAAAAGCCCCAGCTCAGACCTAACTCTTTGCCACCTATCTTTCACAACAGAATCAGACTTTGCTCCAAGCCATTAACTCCTGCCAATTAAGAGTAGAAATTACTTATGCTCTGACGTGTGTATAATGAACAGAGGCGGGGAGGGAAAGATTGGGCAATATGAGGAATAATGAATAAAATATACATACATTATTTGCACAAGGTGAGTAAAATCCTTCAAACTTTGAAAGACCATGAACTGCATCCAAGGTAGAATTGTTAAGCTGGATTCAGTTTGCTTTGAGATTGCTTTTTGAAGACTGCCACATCCATTACGGATTTATTAAAAACTGTCCAGATTTCCTTTGCCTCAGGCATGTGGCTCTACAGAGATTGGTCTAAACCAGCTTAGCAAAGCTGATGTACTTCCACACTAAACAGGATCTGTTCTCATCTCACGAACAGAAGTACTAAAAGAGATCATTATAGCATTCTACAGAGATATATAAACACAGGTACACCACAAATCTGGGAACCTGGCACAAGTCCAGTAATGAAATAGCACCATGGCTCAGCTGGGGCCTGTTAAACTTGTCAAGTTGCTAGGGTGGGGAGAACAAGGAGAGGAGAAGACTGCAGTTTCCATCACATCTAACAGAAGGCAATGAGGAAGACCCTAGACCCTGGGCAGTCCAGCAACACATGAAGCAAGTGCTGCCACTTCCCAGCACACTCACCCTAGCCCTCTAACCAGCAGTGGGCAGCCACACTCCTCACCCTGTCCTGTTTGACACCAGCCTCACAGTGTGCCACAACGAATCTGCCCTCCACAGGGAAGCTGAACCGGCCTGAGAGTGGTGAATCTGTGGGGTTCATTGCCACTGGCTGCTGTGGAGGCCAAGTCATTAAAATGGAGATTGATAAGCTCTTAGGGAACAAGTGTATTCAAATGTTTATGTCAGGTTTTGAGATATTACAGAATGGAACTCCAAAACCAAGTGAAGGGTTTCTCTTGCACCCGACAGTGCAGGAAGACACGGAAAGTGCAGCACGATCCCATCTGCCTAGCTCAGCACTCCATTGAATCTTAGACCTGATGGATGTCAGGACATAGAATGCATGTCATTGTGCAGGGCTTCCACTATCATCGTTATGATAGCTTCCCTCAAGTGAAGCCTCAATGAAGATTCAAAGAGGTGACCTTATTAAAAGATGGGATATTCAGGTTGTTTGACAGATGCTGAAAGATTGGTTGCTTTCAAAAGGGAAAGCTGACCTTAATTCAGGGGTTCCTAACCTCGTTTACGCCAATAACCAATGCCATTAAACAGGGGACCCCTGGAACCCAGGTTGGGAGCCCTTGCCTTAATGGAAAAGCTCATCCACTTTTAGCAGAATAGAAATTCCTTCCCCGAAGATGGTGAATGTTTAGAATTCTCCACCCAACATCACTGAAGATATCCCAGGTCAAATAAAATAAGACTTTTGGACAATCGGGTGCCAATGTTTATGGAGATCAGGCAGGAAATTGGAACTGGGGCTAAGGGAAGATCAACCGTCCTTACTAAAGTGGAACACATTTTTGGGACTACATGCTGTAAACCTGCCTCGACATCTTAGACTGAATGAGCATCTCTAACAGATGATGCACTGGAGCAGATGAGATTGAAGCAAGTTAGTAAAGCAGTGCAAGAGAAGGCTTAACTTTTGGCACAGATAACTGGCATTGCATCGGACACTAGGGACAGAGGCCCTCAATCAATGGATCTCCATTGAACTTGCAGCAGGAGATAACCAAAAGTTTAACTGTGACTCAGATACTGCCAGTGGATTCTGATTATTCCTTAGGAAAGACCAAAATCTCCACCACCCAATCCCCCATAATGTCACACATAAGGCAAAGCTCCCAGAAGGTCGGTGGTGGTCCTCAATGGACACCAGGTATATCAATCAAAATGCTGGAGGAGCACAGCAGGTCAGGAGCATCTATGGAAAGGAATAAACTGTCAGGATGAGACCCTTCATCAAGACTGGAAAGGAAGGGTAGGAAACTTTGACTGTTTATTGCCTTCCAATAGGTGCTTCCTGACCTGCTAAGTTCCTCCAGTATTTTGTGTGTATTAGTCTGGATTTCCAGCATCCACAAAATCTCTTGTTTGAGGTATACCAACTCACACCTACTATGAAACAGAAGGAAAAATCCGAGGACAGATCACCTTATGAGGAGGTCTGTGATCAGCGGATGTCCCCCCCCCTTTCAAAAGAAACCAGGGGCTGGGGTGGGGGAGGAATGGGAGATGCGACAGGGGAATCTGTTCACTGGTTGGCTGACAACATGGGCAATGGTAATACAGTACACGGACACGACCCACACAGTGGCCTGCCATCGCCGCCCTATCCTACGCCAATTATGTTAGGAGAGTCAACAAAGAAGTTTCGAAGTTCACATGTGGCAGCTGCTGTCCCACAAATTTATCTAAAATCGAGATTATACAACAGGAGATAGGTGAAATAGAGAGAGGCTACTTTGGAACCTGACCAGCGGTTTAGACTTGTTAAGTCGAATGATTGGTTTCTCTGATGAAATTTATAGAATATACAACAGTCCCGTGATAAAACTACCACCTACTTTGAAGTGGTCATATATTGTTCTACACCCACGGGCAGAACTTCTCGCTGAAGGCATTTGTGGTCCTCATAGGCCAAGGAGTTTAATCTCATAAATTATGGAGTGTTTACTCCTGCCTGAAATCTCCTCCCACTCCAGAACGACAAGTCCGTGATTGCCATGTTAATGCCATGGTGCGGGAAGAACACCGAGGGAACTCCCGCGCGGGAGATAACTCTCGGACATCCTCGAGGAAGATTGCAAGAAATGGCTTATACCTGTAAATGTCTGACCGAAATGTAATATCGAGTCTCCAGGGATGAGAAAGCAACAACGCGGTCTTCCCCGCGTGTTTGAAGTGGGTCCGTTCCAGTGAGAACACTTTAATTCAACAGTGCCGTGTTGGCAAGACCGCATAAACTTGTAGCACAACGTCAATCCCCACTGTAATGCAAACTTTGAGCGCCTTTTATTTTGTTTCAAATGTCAACAGCAACTGTTATCATAGAAGCCACTATTTTGTTATAGAAGCAAAGTAAATCTACAGTTCAGCACTAACCACACCCTTTTAGAGAGAGAAAAAAAAATCAGTTGTTTGAAAGGGAACTTCTTACTGATAGCAATCTCAGTCTGGTTAAAAACAACACCGTTTTAATAAACTGGATGAGCGACCCTGTCAGTATTCACCTTTAAGGCAGGTTACTTGTAAAGAAATTCTTAAGGCAATTCTTAAGTGAAGTAGAAAAGTGACTTTGGGAGCAGTGATCTCGCACGGCTCTGGGACAATCTCCTCCAGGGGCCGCTACACCTTCCAATTTCAGTATACAGTATCCACAACTCCCGTTCCAAAGGGACTGCTAATATTTGCAGACATTTTCTAAAACAAACTTATTTCTTAAAAGAAAATCTCCAAACTGTATGTGCACAACCCTACTCAAAGAAACATTTGTTGTGCCCGCAAGTAACTTTAAGACTACAGGTGGGAGAAATGCTGAACCAAACACTAAAACGAGTTAGGGTCAAAAAGTCTGTTCTGAAGTACAAATCCTACATATTAAATATGAAAATTGTAGATCACAAATAACAATTCCTAACTGAAACCACTACTTGACTCCAATCCTAACAAAACGTGCTCTATTTCCTTGCTCAGGAGGGGGAAAAAATCAATCCGTTTCTAAGTACTCCAAAAAAAATCTTTTTAACATCAGTATTCCTAAATACCATCTTAACTTGCAAAGTTTAAAGTTACTTACATAAGATGTAGCGGACGGAAAGGGTGCAAGCGTGACTCCGAACGTGGAGCTACTGATGTGAATGGGTTGTACCGATGCGCGCTTTGAGAGCCCAGCTTCCAAGGCGGCTCCTTGTACGTCAGTTTAGAGGGCGGGGTGAGTCGATTTCATTTGTAAAATTCGGGTTTCCCAACTGGCCCTGTCACACCCAGCTACCAAAAACGCCTCATCCGTCTGCACGTTCTCCAATCTGACAGATAAAAATGCGTGTAAGAAAAAGTGACAAGGAGACCCAAAATATTTCTACCCCTCAAAAAAAACAGCTTCCATTTAAAACAGCCACTCCAGAGGAACCATATCAAACGAAAAGATTTATTCTAAGGCACATAAAGGTTTGTTAAGGGAGGGGGGAGTTATGGAGATGGTTGGAGACAGCGGCGGTGGAGGGGCAGCTGGAATGAGCTCTACCTAATTACCTGCATATCAAGGAGCGGATATAGTAGCTATGTAATGCGCCCTCAAACTCAGTTACATTTCTCTATACATAAGATTTTAGGAGTGTGGCTAAAAGAAAATGATAGATTCAGGGGGCCACTGCCAGATTCCAGGGGTCCTGGCTGCAGATAAGCGGTGAGGTGGTTAATTTGGAGGATGATGTCTGCGTAAGAAAAGGGAACCTGGAACTTCTGCCCTAAGGGGAAGGAAGGAGGCATAAAGGGCCCTGGGTTGGGCGAAAACGAGAAGCTGTTATTGGCAGAAGTCTAGGTATCCAGGGAAATAGATTTACATTACTTCGTAAATTAGTAATAGAAGAAATAAAATGCCATGATACATGTAAATGTAAATGTAAATGTACTGTCAGATTATGAACAGATGGACTGAGTATACTCAGGAACTGTTTGAAGGCGATCGAGGTGAAAAACCAGAAATTAAGAAAAACATTGAGGGTCCAAATATTTTAAAATCTTAAGTTCATAATGCAATACATATGAAGAAAGGAAAGGCAGCAGGTTCTGCTGAATTAGTAATAGAACAAATTATCGCCCTTGAGGATTATGGAATTGAAATACTTACTGATTTAATCAGTGACATTTATGAGACTGGAATAATACCAGAAGAGATGAAAAAATCGGTATTTATCACTCTTCCTAAGAAACCTGGAGCAACAGAGCGTGAATTACATCGGACCATAAGTTTAATGAGTCATATCACCAAGGTACTTCTAAGAATTTTGATGACAAGAGCTAAAAGTAAGATACAAGCTGAAATAGGTAAAGAACAATGTGGTTTTGTGAAAGACAAAGGTACAAGAAACACAATATTGATGTTAAGAATACTATCAGAATGAGCTACTCAAGTGCAAAAATATTTGTTTTATCGACTACACAAAAGCATTTGATGAAGTGAAGTTATTTGAAATATTACAGTAAACTCTAGATCTAGATTTGAAAGACTACTGCCTAATCAGAAATCAGTACTGGGAACAAACTGCCACTGTAAGAATAGATGGAGAAGTGAGTCAGTTTATGAAAATCAAACAAAGCATTAAACAAGGGTGTGTTTTCTCCCCTGATTTATTTAATGTGTACAGTGAAACAACGTTACAAAAAATAAGAGACATCTTGGGAATCAAAGTTGGCGGTGAAAACATCAATAATTTCAGATATGCAGATGACACTGTATTAATTGCAAGTACGGAGGAAGAACTATAAAACTTAATTGATATAATTGTTGAAGAATGTGCAAAAATGGGTCTATCTATCAATTGCAAAAAGACAGAATGTATGGTGATATCCAAAAAGAAGGAGAATCCTATCTGCAGGCTGAGAATAAACAGGGAAGACATAAAACAAGCAAAGAACTTTTGCTACTTAGGAAGCTGGGTGACATCAGATGGCAGGTGTGACATGGACATCAAAAGAATAGGGATGGCAAAAGACACCTTTACAAGAATGAAGAGTAGACTGACCAATACTAAATTAGGCATGACAACCTGCCTCAGAGTACTGAATTGTTACGTTTATCTGGTTATGTTATATGGCTCAGAATGTTGGACAATATCCAGTAACATGAGGAATCGAATTGAAGCAGCAGAGATGTGATTTTTGAGGAGGATGCAAAGAATATAATGGACGAAACAAATATCTAATGAGGATGTCATGAACAGAGCAAACACAAAAAGAGAAATAATGTATGAGATCATGAAAAGGTAATGTAACTTCATTGGACGTGATTAGGAAAGAGGAGTTAGAATGCACGGTAATTATGGGAAAGACTGAAGGGAAGAAAGCAAGAGGAAGACAAAGACAAATGATGATGGAGATAGCAGCCAGAGAACTGGAAATGAATTGATCCACTTGACCCGAAACAAGAGAATGTGGGCCATGGCAGTCAAAGCTCAAACTGGGCACAGCACCTGATGATGATGATATGGAAATGATACTATCATTAGCATTCGCTACCATCTTTTTATGAAATTATGACACTGTAGACACAGCCCAGTCTATCACAGGCAAAGCCCTCCCCACCATTAAGCACATCTACAAAGAGCACAGCCAAAGAAAGCAGCATCCATCATCAGGGACCCCTGCCATCCAGGCCAACTCTCTTCTCGCTACTGCCATCGGGACAGAGGTACAAGAGCCTTAAGTCCCATACGACGAGGTTCTGGAACAGTAATTACTCCTCAACCATCAGGCTCCTGAACCAGAGTGGATAAATTCACTCACCTCAACTCTGAACTGATTCCACAACCTAAGGACTCACTTTCAGGGACTCCACAACTCATGTTCTCAGTATTATATATATAATCATTTATTATTTGCACAATTTGTCTTCTTTTGCACATTGATAGTTTTTCATTCTGTCTATAGAGTTTTTCATTGATTTGAAATTACATTTCTCTGTTTTTCTGTGAATGCCTGCAAGAAAATGACTATGCGTACTTTGATAATAAGTTTACTTTAAACTTTGAACTTTGAATTCAGTTGAATTGCTTCCAATGGATCCTGGTCCAATAGCAACCACAGCCCCTTTGCATCTTGAACACCAGTGAGCATTTCTACCCCTATATGTTTAACCACGTTCTTTCCAGGATACTGAGGATGTTGTAACAATTTCAGTTTCCCATGAGTTCTTGTGGAGATTTCCACTCTTGCAGGAAGCTTGGAGGCACAAGAGACTACAGATGCTGGAATCGTTCCTCCCAGACATTCTGGCTGACCTGCTGAGTTCCTCCAGCTGATTGTTTGGCCCAGCAGGAAGCACGTCAAAGGTGAGGTGCAGTTCTGTGGCAAGAAGGATGGAGAGAAATGCTGGAGCCCTGTTTGACACCTGTCTACCCTGAGAATACTTCTATTGTGCACCTGCCGGTTGGTATCACAGCTTGCATACTATTGTGGAGCAAGTGTAAGATGTAGACTAATCTCAGTGGGCAGTCAGATTTGGGGAGGGTGTTCTGCATTCCTTCCTGTTTGCTGGAGCCAAAGAGATTGATGAGATTGTAAATGGTTTCACCAAAGCTAGTACTGCTTCTTTACCAGGTGTAGTAACACTTTGAGGGTCATGTCCATTGTACCATTGTGTGGGTAGAAGATACACCATGGGCACATGTCCCCACCATGGAAGACACCTTCCAAAGGCAGTGTCTAAAGAAGATAACATCTATCATTAGGGGTCCTCACCATCCAGGACATTCCCTCATTACTACCATCAAGGAGGAGGTACAGGAGCCTGAAGACACACTCATTTTTTTAGGAAGAGCTTCATCCTCTTTGTCATCAGTTTCTGAACCCATGAACATCGAACAAAAGCATTACAGGCTCTTCAACCTTACTCCAAGGTCAATTAACTCTTCTACGTAGCCCTCCATTTTTCAATCATCCATGTGCCTACCAAAGAGTTCCTTAAATGTCCCTAATGTATCTGCCTCTGTCATTACCCTTCACAGTGCATTCCACACACCCACCACTCTCTGCAAAAAAAAATCTTAGCTCTGACTTCCCCCCAATACTTTCCTCCAATCACCTTATAATTATGTCCCCCTGTATTAGGCGTTTTTTCCGGGGAAAAAGTCTCTGGCTATCCACTCAATCTACTGAATGACTCTTATCATCTTGTACATCTCTACAATGGCCTGGCTATTCCTCTTTTGGTCTATCTATGTATGCACTTCTTTATTTCTTGTAACTTACCATAACTTGTTATACCTGCACTGTACTGCTGCCACAAAACAACACTTATGTCAGTGACAATAAACCTGTTCCTGATTCTGATCCTGAATCTATAAAGTGATTCAGGGAGATATTCTGGGATACTACTGCTGTAATGCATAGTGATGCTACAGTGCTATAAAAGAGGGATTCTTTGTTCTCCCATAGATCAGAAAAGGTGAAGATAGTTTTCTGTAAGAGTGGGACAGAATATCCAACCTCCCCTCCACCGACTCCTTAGAGAAGTCACAAGGTCGAATCTCAACAGCCCTGTCAAACTTTCATGGATCTCTGGAGGCCTGGCATAGCCCATGCTGCACAGGTCTCATTGCCATGTGTGCAGGAGATTACATGGCCATCTTGTGTGTGCACTGATGATGCTAGCCTTAAAGGCACACCTGCAAAGAACCTGTTTTTCAACTCATCACAGCCGACACCTGAATAAGTGAGAGTGGGGCTTTGTATAGCAGGAACATTGAGACGAATTACCTTGTTCCACATTAAGCACAGTGGTTAATAACCAGCAAAATAAGAGGAGTTTCAAGAATGAGAGAGACATAGAAAACAGGGGCAAGAGTAAAACACTATGGTCCTTTGGCTCTGTTTCCCCATTTCAACAAGTTCATGGCCGATTATCCACTTCAGCACCTGATTCCCACCTTCTCCTATACCTCTTGGCTTCCTTTGAAATTAAGAAATATAGCTACCTCTTTCTGGATATATTTAATAACTTAGTGCCCACTGCCTTCTCTGGCAGAGAATTCCACAGGTTAACCACCCAGTGAGTGAAGACATTTCTCCTCATCTCATTTCTAAATGATATAAACCTCATCCCAATTATGTGACCTCTAGTTTTGGACTCTCCAACCTCAAAGATATCTTTCCTCCTAGTCTGCCTGAATCTGCATGAATTTTATTTGTTACAGAGAAATTCCCTCTCATTCCTTCAGATTTCAGTGACCTAGTTGCCTCATATCTAAGTCCTGCCATTCAGGAATCAGTCTAGTAAAGCATTGTTGCATTCCCTCAATGGAAAGAACACCCTTTCTCAGACAAGGAGAACAGAACTGCACATGGTACTTCTGATAAGGTCCCACCGGGATCCATTTCAGCTCGACAAGATGGCGCTGGACGGAATGTGGCAACTCTTTGTAAGGTGCTCTCTGTAGATTGATTGGTCACTTCTATTATAACTGTTCTACTCTTTTAAATCTAAATTCTAAGACTTTAAGAATTACTAATAATGTCCTTTAAAATCTACTTACAAGTCTGGCAATGTTCCAACCTCCTGGTGACATTTTTGTCTGCCTGCACCACACTTTCTCTATAACAGTAACACTTTTTCCTGCATTCTGTTATTGTTTTCCCTTTGTACTACCTCAGTGTACTGATATGGTGAAAGAATCTGTAGGGATGACATGAAAAACAATGTACCTCAGGACATGGGACAATGATAAACCAATTACCAATTACAGTGCAATACCTTTTCTCCTGTAGTCAAACTGCTTACAATGATTCCAGCATACCATTTGATTCCCTGTTTAATGCAGCTGGACACCTACTTGCAATGACTCATGTAAAAGGACGTCTGGGTCTTGTTGCAGATTTCCTTTGAAGAAAAGCTTATATAGATTGGATGTGGAGAGGATGTTTCCTATATTGGGAGAGTGTAGGCCAGAGGGTAGCATATCAGAATAGACAGACATCCCTTTATAACAGAGCTGAGCAGGAATTTCTTTAGCTGGAGGCTGATCAATCTGTGGTATTCATTGTTACAGACTGCTGTGGAAGCCAAGTCATAGGGTAAGTTTAAAGCGGAGGTTGACAGGTTCTTAGTTGGTAAGGATATCAAAGGCAGGAGAACGTGCTTGAGAGGGAAAATAAATCAGCCATGATCAAATGATTGGTGGAATAGACACAGTGGGCCAAATGGCCTTATTCTGCTCCTATGCCTTATGCTCTTCTGATCTTTCCAATTTCTCGCTATTCAGATAATATTTCTCTGATTTTTGAACAAAAAACATATGATTTCATTTATATCATGTGTTAAACTGTATCTGCCATGCATTTGCCCACTCATCCAACTTGACTAAATCAGACCCCGTTTATCTTGCTCATACTAACCTCCTGCCACTAGTTTCTATCGTCTACAAGTTTGGAAGTGCTACATTTAATTCATTCATCCAAATAATAGCTGGGGACCAGGCATTGATTGAATCATAGAGAAGACTTGATGGAATGAATGGCCTATTTCTGCTCCTATATCTTATGATCCACCAATCTGAAGCATCCAGCAGAGGTCACATTGTAGTGATTACATCTGGATGTAGTCATTGTTATTTAAGCAAATTCAACATCAGTGAGATGAGTATTCAATCAATTTATTTTGTTTTCATGAGAGGAGTATTAATCCTGTCCACTGGGCAAAGTTCTATCCCTTCTTCAGACAGTGCCGTTTTCATCTGAAGATTTACATGGTCCCAGGATAAGCAGCAGATGGAAAAGAATAAAACAAAGCAAATGCATCATCATTTGGCAATGCTGTTTGTACTTGCAATAGCTTGGTTGAAAGTACACCTATAGATGTGTGATCGAGAGTATATTGACTGACTGTATCATAGCCTAGTAGGAAAACACCAATGTCTTTGAACAGAAAATCCTACAAAAGGTAGTTGGTTCAGCCCAGTGCATCATGGGTAAAGCCCCCCAACCATTGAGCACATCAACATGAAACGCTGTCATAGGAAAGCAGCATCTATCATCAGAGGGCATGGTCCCACCATCCAGGTCATGGTCTTTTCTCGTTGCTGTCATCAGGTAGAAGTGTCATGGTCCAGTCCGTGAAGTCCGCATTCCGGTTCACGGTCCGGTCCATCGATCCTTACTCCAGGTTTTCCAGATTTCTCCAGGTTCCACTGGGCTCCGTATACGAGGCACCTGATTCTTGTTTTAGGCTGTCTGCATAAATAGCGTGGGATTCAGCTTCGGGCTGCTGGACTGTTCCCTTCCATATCCCTGGCAGTTACCTTGCCCGAAGCCTTGCCTGTAACCTTCATCTGCCTCTTTGTCTGAATTACCATCTTGTTAACCTGCCAGAATGAGACTGGAACCTTGTCGCACCAAGGTAAGAAACATTCCATCGTTGAGTTTGGAACTGTCTCTTTGTGGCCATGTCTAAGAAGAGTCCCGGCCCTAGGTCCTGTTCACAAGGAGTGGTTCCAGCACTGTGCTCTGTGTTCCAAGTTTCAGGTGCCGTGCTCCAGTCCTGTCCACGTCTAAGCTTCATGTTCTCGTCCTGTACTGGATTGTCCTCATCTGAATCCCTGGCAGTTTACCTTGGCAGTCATCCCGGCCCTGCGTCTGAGAAAAGGTCCTGGCCTTGCATCCGAGAAAGGGTCATGGCCCCTTACCCAAGAGCCTAACCAAGCCGAGTCCAAGAGCCGAGCCAAACCTAGCCCAAGAGCCACATCCTGCCCAGAAGTTCCTCGCCCAGCCCAGCGCTGGAGATCCCTCGTCCAGCAGTGGTGTTCTTGCATCCAGTCCACGTCCAAGGCTCTGAGTGTCCTGTCCAGTGTGTCCTGTCTACATCCTGCCCTAGCCAAGTTCCTTGTCCTCGAGTCCTAGACTAGGCCCGGGTTCCATTTCCGAGTCAAGACCCAGATTCCAGGTCCTTGACCAGGCTCAGGTTCCGGAGTTCCCAAGTTCCTAGTCTGAGCTCCTTATTCTAAGTTCCACGTCCCAGTCCTGTGTTCCTTGTCCTGTTCCCAGTACTTCAATGTCTGTGTCTTGCACTTGGGTCAGCTTCCAAAACTCCGACCTTGCAACAAGAAGGTACAAGAGCTTCAGGAATCACACCATCAGATTGAAGAATAGTTACTACCCCTCAACCACCAGGCTCTTGAATAAAAGGAGACAAGTACACTCACTTGCCCTATCATTGAAATGTTCCAACAGCCATTGATCTCTCTTTTAGTACTCTTCATCTCATTATCTCACGTTCTCATTTTTATTGCTATTCATTTATATTTGGATTTGCACAGTTTATTGGCTTCCGCACTCCAGTTGATCTTTTATTGATCCTGTTATTGATACTATTCTATAGATTTGCTGAGTACGCCCTCAAGAAAATTAATCTCAGGGCTGTATATGCTGACATATATGTAATTTGATAGCAAAACTTACTTGGAACTTTTGAACTTTGAACCACCAAGTTCGTGCTGAGCGCTGTCACAAGAAAGCAACTTCCATCATCAAGGACCACCACCATCCAGGCCACGCTCTCTTCTTGCTGCTGCCATTGGAATGAGGTTCAGGAGCCTTAGATCCTACACCACCATGTTCAGGAACAGTTATTACCGTTCAACCATCAGGCTCCTGAACCAGCTGGATAATTTCACTCGCCTCAACACCGAACTGATTCCACAACCTACAGACTCATTTTCAAGGACTCGACAACTCATTTTCTCAATATTATTTATTTAGTTATTTATTCATTTACTATTTGCACAGCTTGTCTTCTTTTGCACATTGGTTATTTGTCAGTCTCTGCTTGTGTGTAAGTTTTTAATGATTCTGTCATATTTCTTTGTTCAAGTTGTTCAATTTTCAGAGGGCAGAAAGGAAAGTAGCTATTCACCAACTTTGGCAGGATGCTCTCTCATGGCTTCAGAAAGACTAAGTAAGCAAAATGGAGGTTTCAACAATAAATGAACACTCCAAGCCTTTGTTGAACTCCACTGTGGACGATCCCGATCCTGGCTGCAAAAGGAGGAGGGTTGGGCATGGGGCCAGGAACCTCATCCTGTAAATACCAAGAGCTACAGAAGCTCCAAATACATATTCCTGGGACTGGAAGGACCTCTGCCTAGAAGACGTATGAAGCCACGTGGTGAAAGCCACAAGTCCATGGAGGACACAGCTGATCATTCTTCCATCATCCAGGAAATGGCACAGGACAGAGAACTCCAGTGAGCTGCTGTTGGCTACCTATGCCCCAGCAGGGGTGATGGGCTTAAATAAGCTTAGCTTTTGTTTAACTTCTACTGCTGTTACATAATTCAAAGTAACTCAAGTTAGTCAAGAACATTGAATACATTTTCTTCATCAAATTCCAAACAATTGATGACATCCTGATGGCACAGACATTGATCCCTCTAATGCCTGGTAATGTCTCCCCCTTCCTTCCTTGCTCCTTCCCCTCCACACTACTTCTTATTCTAGCTTCTGCCCCCTTCCTTTCCAGACCTGATGAAGGATCTCAACTTGAAACATTGACTGTTTATTCCCATCTGCCTGAGTTCTTCCCGCATTCTGTGTGTGCTGTGGACTTCCAGCATCTGCGGGACCTCTTCTGTCCAAGCTACTTTCTGATACCAGGTGAAATGCAATCAGATATCGCAGGAAGGCTCCAATGCACAGGATCGAGAGAAACTGCAGAGGGTGTAGACTCAATCAGCTGCATCACAAGACTCCCCACTATCAAGGACATCTTCAAAAGGTGTTGCCTCAGGAAGGCAACATCTGTCGTGAAGGATCCTCATCACCCAGAACATCAGGGAGGAGGCACAGGAGCATGAAGACCTACACTGAATGTTGTAGGAACAGCTTCTTCCCCTCCGCCGTCAGATTTCTGAATAGTCCATGAATCCAGGAACACTACCTCACTATTCCTCGTTTGCACTGTTAATTTATTTTTCATTATAACCTATAGAAATATTCTATGTCTTTCACTGTACTGCTGCCACAAAACAACAAATTTCACAACATATATCAGTGATAATAAATCTGATTCTCATTCCGAACAACTGTTCTGACCAAAAGCAGAGAAGTATGTAATGTGACAATCTGATTCTCTATTACTTCAGACTTAGTTTTTTCCCCAGCTCTCAAAGCAAATGTATACCTTTCATTAAAATGCTATATTGAATTTTGAAGAATGCTTCAGAATTAAGATTACTCCCTGAATTCCCTTTTAATAATATTCCTCACGCTTTTCATTCCATTTTGATTCTTCTCGGTTGTTTTGCCTTTTCTTCTGCAGTATGAATGTTTAGATGACGACGGGATATGATCTCTTTGCTATAGAATCATACAATATTTTGGAGGATATTTCATTGAATCTGTTGTACACATGCCTAGTCTTTGCTATGACAACCAAAACCAATCGCCAAATCTTTATATCTTTTTATCATCCTCTGTCCTTAGTAACTATCCTGTTTTCCATTAAAACATACCAGGATCTCTGCCTCAATATCCCCCTCTCCTCTCTTGTCAATTCTTAATCTCTGGATGAAGATATTTTGCTTAATATTTCTCAGTGTCTGGCTTAAATTAACAGCTTTGCTTGATGGACCTGGTCATTCCTTTCTACCTTAACAGAAACTTTCATGTAACATGTGTTTTGCTTTTGACCTACGTGCTTGAAGTGAGTGAGAGGCAATGACTCACTCCCTCCCCAACATAGGCATTTCAGCTAGGATTCACTAAATATGAATTTGTACTCAGTGGCTACTTTATCAGGCACACCTGTACACCTGCTTGTTAGTGCAAAGATCTAATCAGCAACTCAATAAAACCATGTAGACATGGTCAAGAGGTTCAGTTGTTATTCAGACCAGACATCAGAGTGAGGAAGAAACCTAATCTAAATGACTTTGTCTGTGGAATGATTATTGGTGCCAGATGAGGTGGTTTGAGTATCTCAGAAACTGCTGATCTCCTGGGATTTTCATGCACAACACTCTCTGGAGTTTACAGAGAATAGTGCAGGAAAAAAAACACATCTAGTGGGTGACATTTCTGTGCATGAAAATGCCCTGCTAATGAGAGAGGAGAATGGTCAGAATAATTCATACTGACTAAGTGCGACAGTAACCCAAGTAACCACACGTGGCAACAGTGGTGCACAGAAGAGCAGCTCTGAATGCACAACACATTGAACATTGAAGTGAACGGGCTGCAGCATCAGAAGGCCATGAACATACACTCAGTGGCCACTTTATTAAGTACAGAAGGCACCTTTATTTTTATTTAGTCCATAAAGTTAGAGTCCCAGGTCTCCTGTTTTACCATTGTGGCTAAAATGGTTGTGGTTAATAAGCCTCATCTACGTACCTTAGCTCTTGATTACATATCAAACCTGAATTATTCTACATAAGGGCCATTGTTTTACTGTTTCTTAATGAAAAGAAATACCTGGCTGGTGTCCAATCCAGAGTTCAACTTTCCAATTTCTAATGCACTTAATTTTCCAGGGTATCCATTCGCCAAAAGGTATTTTAGAAATCCAGTTTTAAAGGAATTATTTAAGCATCTCACCATCTGTTGGCACAGAATCTGCACATTCAACAGCCTCTGAGAAAGTAAAAAAAAATATTAGCTTCAGGTGAGGCCTCTAATAAAGCAAAAGAAGGCATTTTAAATTATTTCAGTAAGGATCCTAGAACCAAGCCTACCCTTAATCCATACCCTTAATCTTGGGGTTAAGTGATTTGCGAGATAAGGGAAAAGAGAATATTTTCACATACACGTGGGCAACAGCACAATATCTGAAGCCAAATACAACTGCTATAAAACGATGAGAAAACCAGCAATGGGGGTTTAAAGTGTAATAACAGGAGAGAGTAAAGCCCTTTTTTTTTGAATAAAAGCAGCCAAAGAAAACAAAGTTCAAAGTACATTTAATATCAAAGTATTTATATTACATACAACCTTGAGATTCATCGCTTTACAGGCAGCCCCGGAAACAAAGAAACCCAATAGAACCCATCAGAAAAATGAAGACCATCAAACATCCAATGTGCGGAGATAAAACAAATCGTGCAAACAACAAAATAAAGCAAACAACTGAATTTCGTGAAAGTGAGTCAGAGAAATCCAGTTTTAAAGGAATTTTTTAAGCGTCTGACCATCTGTTGGCACAGAATCTGTCATCGCTGCAGCTGATCCAGCAAATGGATATAAATGCAAAAATGGGTTTATATTGGTTAACTGTACAGAGGCATCAATGTACAAAGGATGAAAGTAGCAAGTAAGATGTAGTGAAGCATATAAAGAACAAATACACAACCTTTATTTAAACATCAAAAGCACTCCGTTCACATCAAATACAATTATTTGGGGCTAATTCCATCTGAGGGTGAGAAATCTCTCGCACACACACACATCTCTTTGGGCATCTGCTTATAATCAATCCTGCTTCACTTCTGTGGAATATATTTCCATTTGCAAATAAGACTGTGAGAGATTTGATAAATGAAGATGATTATAGCAAGCTGGCCATTAAACAGATTACTTTGTTTTTGCATAGTGTAATCCATAATGAAGGATAAAATTACTCTCTTAAATGCTCTATCAAACATTGCACCAAGCAACAATAATCAACTGGATGCTTTGAAGGTGCACTTAAAAACCTTGTATCGGTTGGTTATATCATTAAACAAACCCCCTGTTGACTGAAAAAGGCAGGCTTGTGAACTATTGATACTCAAAGGAATGTTACAAACTTGAGTTGGACAAAATTCATCTTTCTCAATCTAATGCAGCCATACCCAGCCCTGGTCTTCTTAAGAATTTAATTTCCTCCGACTTTTCATTGTACAATGTTTGGATGAGTCACCGTCTACTGGAATTCAATTTAACCATCAACTAACTATTTCTCCTACAGGTATGTGGACATCAATGGCAACAGCAACATGAATTTAAACAAGAGGAATTCTGCAGATGCTGGAAATTCAAGCAACACACATCAAAGTTGCTGGTGAACGTAGCAGGCCAGGCAGCGTCTCTAGGAAGAGGTACAGTCGACATTTCAGGCCGAGACCCTCCTGGCCTGCTGCGTTCACCAGCAACTTTGATGTGTGTTGCAGCAACATGAATTGCTCACTTCTCTGAGGGTCGTCATCTTGTCACGGTGGAGAGGCTCCTGAGATCCTGAGAGCGATGCTGTTTGCAGTTTAGTAGGGTTACTCCTGGCAGGCAAGTCAAAGGGGAGCTTCCAACCAAAAGCTCAGCAGTGAAACTGGGGGAAGATGATGGCACATCACAATGGCTGTGAAGGTGAAGGAAGGGGTGCAGTTGCAAAAGGTCCCGGTCACCTTGCATTCTGACCCCGATCTGTGAAGGACTGTGTGATGGCTGCCTGGGCATCAGACTCCTCACATTAAACCAAATCATGTACAGTCGTCCTTCATTAGGGGAATAACCCCTTAGGAGAACATCATACTCAACTCAAGTGATCACACTACCTCAGCTATTCTGAGTGCATCCCTACCTGCTGGTGAGAAGATGGGGAACCCTCGCTTTGGGTTGCTTTGAACGTACAAATGCCCAACAGACAGCAGGGGAGAGATTTAACCTGGCTCCGTGGAGGTGAGAGCCAGCTGATAGTGCCTCTGGCAGGCAGCTATCAACCTGAAATGTTAACTCTGTTTCTTTCTCCGTTGGTGTTGTCTGAGCTGCTGAATATGTCCAGCATGCTCTGCTTCTTATCCTAGATGTTCAACATCTGTAGTATTTTGCATTCTTATATTTTAATTGGCTTAACAGCAACACCAACACAGCAAATACTAAACTTACTGAACTCTTGGATAAACATTCAGGCAAGGCTCTGGAATTCTGTTAGATTTTGCAATTTAACTTGAGGTGGATTTGTATTTTTTTCTCTCTATTTTATAAAGGTCAGAGGCACTTTTTAAAAGTGTATTATCAAGATGAGAGTGATGCCAAGACCATTACTATGCGGTGATAGTTCTTGCTCTTTGAATGATTACTGTGTCAGCTGATGTTACGTCACATACTCAACCTGTTATTCTGGACATCTGCAATACAAGGCACATAGACCAAAGCACATGTCGGGTCCGATCGTGGTTTTGCCCTTCTCTGTTAAGTGCAGGCCAACAGTTCACTAAAAGATCACTACATTTCTAAGTTCTTGCACATCACTCACCATTATCCATCAGAGCTTCAAATGTCTGGACCTCGAGCTCTGGAACTTTCTCCCAAAATCTTTCTGTTTCTCAGCTGTTCCCTGTTCTCCTGTGATGCTCATGGCAACCTACATCTTTGGCTGGGGGTTTGATCACCGATTCAAATTTTGTTTGATTGTGGTTCTGTGAAAAGCTTTAGAACATTTACCATTTAAAAGTCACTATTTAAATGCAGGTTGTAACAGCTGTCGAGTGTAAGTTGTAGATTCAAGATTCAGGATTCATTTTTTTTAAATTCACGTGTCCATGGAAACTTACAGTAAAATGCGTTGTTTGCATTAACAACCAACACACCTGGGGATGTGCTGGGGGCAGCCCACAAGTGTCGCCATGCATTTTGGCGCCAACATAACGCTCCCAGTGCTCGGCAAAACAACACAGAATGCAACAAAACAGAGCACAACAAGCAGCAGAACAACAACAGCAGAACAAGCCCACCCACCCACACACATACACAGTCCCTAAGAAAGGCCATCTCTCTTGACCTCCAGCAGACTCAGAAGCACAGGCATTGGGCCTTCAACTGTCCCGGCAAACTGACAGAGATTCGCAGACCCGTGTCTCCAGTCAATGGGCCTTGACTTCTGAACTTCCAATTCGACCCTCAGTCCTTGGCATCAATTTCAGGTCCTGCTGATCACCGAACACCCAGGCCTCAAACTCTGGACTCACTGATGGCAGGTAGAAAAGTATTGACACTAATTTCAGTAGTTTATACATAACAGATTTTAAAACGTGCGGATTTGAAGCAGGATCAGGTCTTCAACCTGTTTTAATCACTTGTTCTTTCTACAAAAACAATATTTTTTTCCACAGCCAATTATGGATTTAATAAAATACAGAGTGTGAATTGCATTAGTAAGATTGCAACTGGTAAATGCAATGGGAACGGTCTCAATTTTGTAGAAATGGTTTTGAATAGTAGTTGGCTGACAGCCTTCTGAATCAAATATGTATAGTGAGAAAGGGGTCTACATAAGGTAACAAGTGGCCCTAAATGCTCTGATTGGTTAAAGGTAAAGAAGGCAATGAACACATCAAATTACTCTCCAAATAACAAGCAAAAACAGGGATTCATGGAGGAGACAAGTGTAAGTAAGCCAAGACTCACTGCAAAACAGTAACCAGATCACCAAGGCTCTGAGTCACCCGAGCAAAGCATAGCAAACAACACCGTTGTCCTTAAATGATACATTATGGTGACCTTTTGGTGCTTATAAGGGTGCTGAAAGGACTTGGGAATTAGAATCGAATCAGGCTTAATATCATTGACATATGTTGTGAAAATTGTTTTGCTGCAGTAGTACAGAGCAATACATAAAATATACTATGAACTATAATTACATATATTAAATAAGAAAGCAGAAAATAGTGAGGTGGTGTTCATGGGCTTATTGCTTGTTCCGAAATCTGATAGCGGAGGGGAAGAAGGTATTCCTTTCTGATGGTAGCAATGAGAAGAGGGCATGACCCATTGGTGAGGGCCCTTAATGATGGATGCACCTCTTTGAGGCATCACCTTTTGAAGTTGTCTTCCTTGCTGGGGATGCTATTGCCCGTGATGGTGCTAGCTGGGTTTACAACGCTTTGCTGATCTTTTCTGACCCTGTGCAGTGGTTCCTCCATAGCAGATGATGATGTTGCAACCTGTTAGTAGGTATGCTCTCCACAGTACATCTGTAGAAATTTGCTAGAGCCAACACTTCTGTGTATTTTGGATAACTGAGGATTGTTTCAGCCACATTAGTGAAATATTACAAGGTAACTTAAAAATGCACTTTTCCTACCAGAGGTGGAAAATTTTTTATCTTATATTTTTTTTAATTGTGTTAATGGAGCTTGTTCTCAGAATCACCAAAGCCTTGGATCAATGGTATCTCAACGGTTATTCCCCTTACGGCAGATCCAAGATGAACAATTTTATTGAAGGTTTACTTAGTTGTTTCAATTCAGTTCACAGCAGGAGAAGGAAACCCTAACGTAGAGATTTGATTAGATCATACCAAACCCTGTGGCTGATATGAATCACTAGTGTGGGTCACCATATTGGCTCTGGGTACCTTAGGCAGAGATTGTCAGACTGGCAATGACGAGCCAGAATTCCCCCACATTTCTCAAGGAACTAATGAGTTCTTTAAGGAAAGGCAAAGCACAAGTCCACAGTCCATTTTGCAGTTATGGACAATGGACTTTTTCCAGAGTTCAGGTTTTTATAGTCTGTTTTTTTTTATACCTGTTCCTTTTCCATTTTGTTGTGTGGGGGGTGGGTGGTTGGGGTTTGATGTTCTGTTAGTTTTTGTGTGGGAGGAGGGGTTGATGATCAGGAAGCCGTTCTTGTTTGCACGGGGGGTGGGTCTGATGTTTCCCTCTGAATGACTTCCATGTTCTTTCTTTGTTTCGTGGCTATCCGGAGAAATACGAATTCCAGAGTTGTATAGGGACACATGCTTTGATAATAAATGAATGGACTGAAACTCTGATGCTTTCTGTCGTGAGCAAAGATCTTGAAAAATAATTAGATTCAGCTACAATTCAAGGCAAATAGCTAATGACACATCAGAAGCAAACACAATTAAATGGTGTCTTTAACATACCTCAAAGACATTTCATAAAGAGCAAACGAAGTGATGCCAAATCAACAAAATAAAATCAAGTATAGTTAACTAAATACTTCAAATGGGGTAATTTTTTTAAAACATGATTTTAATGTGAGTGAAGTGAAGGGAAGGAATTCTAAATGTAACAATTGTTATCAAACATATCTCCATTGTTCACAACTGAACTAATTAATTCACTTTTAATATATCTTGCAGTCTGTTACTGATGGTACTGAAATCCTCAATTATCTAAAAGCAAAGTAAACAAGAGATATTCCCATGCAAGGGCTGGAAGTTACCACTGTGTATGATTTAAACAAAGTAGTGGTGTTCCTTATACTTTTGCAGATAGTGCAGACCTTTGCTGATCTGGCCACAGCTTTGCAGAGAGCCTCAGCTTCCTCGTGCATGACTCCTAAATCTTGCTATTGCTTCACCTCTCATATCCCTTTTGCCAATCACCTGTCCAGCTCTTGGCTCTATCCAACCCCCATCCCCCATCTTCTCCTATCATTTTGGATCTCCCCCTCCCCCTCCCACTTTCAAATCTCTTACTAGCTCTTCTTTCAGTTAGTCCTGACGAAGGGTCTCGGCCCGAAACGTCGACTGTACCTCTTCCTAGAGATGCTGCCTGGCCTGCTGTGTTCACCAGCAACTTTGATGTGTATTGCTTCACCTACCTGGAGAGCAATTTGATGTCTTAACTTAGAACAGTACAACATGCGATCAGGCCATTTGGCTCACAATGTTATGCCAACCAGCTAAGAAGCAAGTCAAAAACACTCTAAACCCTCCTACCTACACCATATCCATATCACTCCATCTTCTTTACGCCCATGAGCCTATCTATGTGTCTCTTAAAAGCCTCTAATCTATTTGCCTCTACCACCATACCAAGCAGCGCATTCCAGCCATCCACAATTCTCAGAGTAAAAAAACTTACCCCTCACAGCCCCTTTGAACCTACCTCTTTCATCTTCAATGCACACCCCTGGTATTAGACATTTCAACCCTGGGAAACAGATACCCCTGTTGACTCTATCTATGCCTCTCGTAACCTTGTAAACTTCTGTCAGATCTCCCCTCACCCTCCGCTACTCCAAAGAAAACCCAAGTTTATCCATCCTCTCATGAAAGCACACGCCCTCTAAACTGGGCAGCTTCCTGGCCACCCTCTACAAAGCCTCAACATCCTTCCAATGGTGTGGCCACCAGAACTGAATGAAATATTCCAGATGTGGCCTAACCAGAGTTACAACATATCCTCCTGACTTCTGAACTCAATGCCCTGACTAATAAAACCAAGCATTCCATTAGCCTTCTTAAACACCTTGTTGACCTGTGTAGCCACTTTCGGGGAACTATGATCTTGTATCTAAAGGTGAGGGAGGAGACGATGGCAGCGCGATGCAGCGCGCACGGCCGTTCCAAATGAATATCGATATGTGTAACTAGGGGTGCCGTGCACAACACGGATTTGATGGGGAAGGCTGTGAGAAGCGCAGAGGCACATCTGGAATAACTTCTGAAATGCCTGCTTCGCTGCCGCTGCTACTGTGTGATCAAGAATCTCTGGAGACGAAGGCCCCAAATCCTCGGCTTTGCATATTGCCTGTTGCCGGGGCCAGGGTCGAAACGCTCAGCAGAGATGGTGTTCGGTGCTCGGTGTCGAATAGGTGGTCGGAGGCTCGGAGCTTTTCGGACGGACTCAGAGTCGGACTGCGGTCGGATGCTTCCGGGATGCTGCACCGGCAAGTTGGCGGCGCTGGAGGTTTACCGTCTGCGTGAGATGATGGGACTTTCGAGAGACTTTGAGACTTTTACTGTGCCATGGTCTGTTCTTATCAAATTACGGTATTGCTTTGCACTGTTGTAACTATATGTTATAATTATGTGGTTTTTGTTAGTTTTTAAGTTGGTTTGTCATGTGTTTTCGTGATATCATTCTGGAAGAACATTGTATCATTTCCTAATGCATGCATTACTAAAGGACAATAAAAGGGGACTGCGTGTCCTCATAAACATATCATAACCTTTGCTCAGTACACTGTTAAGGTTTCTCTTTAATGGAGTATTGTCTCCTTGCGTTTTCCTCACTGAGGTGCAACACCTCACATTTATCTGGGTTCAACTCCATTGCTGTTTGTCAGCCGACAGTGTATCTGCAGCTGATCTATATCGTGCTGTACTCTTTGCCATTCTTCCACATGATCAACAACTCCACCAATCTTGGTATCATCTGCAAATTTACTAACCCATCCATCTACATTTTCATCCAGATCATTTCTTTCTTTTTAAATCTTTTTATTGAATAAGTATACAAAAGGGTAAGCCATATAGGCACTAATACACTGTTAGAATATAATAAAATTACAGGAGATATTAATACAAAAAAAATGATACAAACAATGTAATTTAAACATAACATACTAAGGTAACATAATAGTATACTAATTTTTATATATATATACCAATAGAGAAAAGGAAAAAAAACCCACCGTGCAACTAACTAAAAGCAAAGCAAAGCAATGGGCTAACTTGGAACCAAGCAGAGTTAAAAAACTTAAAATCACGTCCTCAATCCCGACCTCCATTAAAAACAGTAAAAAAAAACAAGAAGGGTATATAAATATGGAGCAAAAAAAGAGGAGAAAAAAAATTACGTTAAATGAAAATATTGAATAGAAGATCTCCAGGTCTGTTCAAATTTAAGTGAGGAATCATAAAGATTGCTTCTAATTTTCTCCAAGTTCAAGCATAATATCGTCTGAGAAAACCAAAAAAAGGTAGTTGGAGCATTAAGCTCTTTCCAATGTTGTAAGATACATCTTTTCGCCATTAAAGTAAGAAATGCAATCATTCTACGGGCTGAAGGAGAAAGATTACTGGAAATTTTAGGTAGTCCAAAGATAGCAGTAATAGGGTGAGGAGAGATACCTATATTCAATACCTTGGAGATAATATTAAAAATGTCTCTCCAAAAAGTTTCCAGAGTAGGACAAGACCAAAACATATGAGTTAAAGAGGCTATCTGTCCCGGACATCTATCACAAAAAGGATTAATATGAGAATAAAAGCGAGCTAATTTATCTTTGGACATATGTGCTCTATGAACAACTTTAAATTGAATTAGGGAATGTTTAGCACAAATAGAGGAAGTATTGACTAATTGTAAAATCTGCCCCCAGTCATCCACGGAAATGATAGACCCCAATTCCTGTTCCCAATCTACCCTACCGTCCTGACGAAGGTTCTCGGCCTGAAACATCGACTGCACCTCTTCCTAGAGATGCTGCCTGGCCTGCTGCGTTCACCAGCAACTTTGATGTGTGTTGCTAATCTTATCAAATGGAGCTTTCCTAAGTTTCATGATAATATTATAAATCATAGCCGACGCACCTTTCTGACATGGATTAAGGTTAATTATAGTATCTAAAATGTACGTAGGAGGAAGCATTGGAAAAGAAGAAAGTATAGTACTTAGGAAACTTCTAACTTGTAGATATCTAAAAAAATGTATTCTTGATAAATTATATTTATTAGATAATTGATCAAAAGACCTAAGGGAACCACCTAAAAATAAATCCAAAAACCGTGAAATACCCTTAATCTTCCAAATTTGAAAAGCACGATCCGTAAAAGAGGGAGGAAAAAATATGTTACCTAAAATAGGAATCGCTAGCCCAAATTGGTTAAGATCAAAAAATTTTCTGAATTGAAACCAAATACGTAAGGTATATTTAACTATCGGGTTAGATACCTGTTTGAGGCGTTTCAAATCAAAAGGAAGAGAGGAACCTAAAATAGAGCCAAGTGTATAGCCCTGAACAGATTGTAATTCCAATGCTACCCATTTAGGAATGGATAGTATATCCTGGTCAAGTAACCAAAATTTCATATGTCGAATATTAATTGCTCAATAATAAAATCTAAAGTTGGGTAATGCTAAACCTCCATCTCTCTTAGCTTTCTGTAAATGTATTTTACCCAGTCTCGGGTTTTTATTTTGCCAAATAAATGAAGAAATTTTTGAGTCAACTTTATCAAAAAAAGATTTTGGAACAAAGATTGGTAATGCCTGAAATATATATACAAATTTTGGCAAAAAAACCATCTTAACTGCATTAATACGACCAATCAAAGTTAAATATAAAGGAAACCATTTAGATGAAAGTTGAGTAATATGGTCAATTAAGGGTAAAAAGTTAATCTTAAATAAATCTTTGTACTTACAAGTAATTTTAATCCCAAGATATGAAAAATAATTATTAATCAATTTAAATGGAAAGTTATGATATAAGGGAAATTGTTTATTAATCGGGAAAAGTTCACTCTTACTAAGATTTAATTTATAACCTGAAAGGAGACTAAATTGTGCTAATAACTCTAAAACAGCAGGGATGGATTTTTGAGGATTAGAAATATATAAAAGTAAGTCATCAGCATAAAGTGCTATTTTATGGGACTTTAAGTCCCGAGTTATCCCAGTAATATTTGGAGATTCTCGAATGGCAATTGCAAGAGGTTCTAATGCAGTATCAAATAATAAAGGACTAAGAGGACACCCTTGTCGAGTGCCTCGAAAAAGAGGGAAAAAAGATGAGCTTAGAGAGTTAGTACGGACCGAGGCCACAGGAGAATGATATAACAGTTTGATCCAGGATATAAATTTCGAGCTAAAATTAAACATTTCAAGCACCTTAAATAAGTAAGGCCATTCTACTCTATCAAAAGCTTTCTCAGCATCTAAAGAGATAACACACTCAGGAACATTTTGTGAGGGGGTATAAACAATATTTAACAGTATGCGAATGTTATAAAAAGAGTAACAGCCTTTAATAAAACCCATTTGGTCTTCCGAAATAATAAAAGGAAGTACTTTTTCTAATCTGTTTGCTAATAATTTAGAAAAAACTTTAGAATCAACATTTAATAAAGATATTGGTCTATAAGATGCACATTGAGCAGGATCTTTATCTTTCTTTAATACTAGAGAGATTGATGCTCTATTGAAAGATTCGGGAAGTTTACCAAGTTTTAATGAAGCCTTGAAAACCCTACAGAACCAAGGGATTGATGAAGGTGCAAAACATTTATAAAATTCTACGGTAAACCCATCAGGGCCAGGAGCTTTCCCCAAATTCATAGAGGAAATAACATTCTTAATCTCATCAGTGGTAATGGGAGTATCTAACGTAGAAGACATATCCTGTGAAATCTCAGGGAAGTCTAGGTTATCTAAAAAATCATTCATATATTTAGAGTCTCGAGGAGACTCTGATTGATGTAAGGAAGAATAAAAATCACAGAAGGTTTGATTAATCCCCGCATGATCAAGTATCAGTCGGTCATTTTGATTATAAATCTGATTAATTTGAGATTTAGCATAATTAGACTTCAATTGGTTAGCCAGCAGTTTGCCAACTTTGTCACTGTGTACATAAAATTCACTTCTTGTTTTCTTTAATTGGTTTACAATCGAGGACGAAAGTAATAAACTGTGTTCCATTTGAAGTTCAGTTCTTTGTTTATTTTACTCCTCAGAGGGAGCTGTAACATATTTCTTATCAATTTCCTTAATCTTGTCCACAATTATCAACTCCTCCTGCTTCAGCTTCTTCCTCAAAGCAGCAGAATACGAGATAACCTGACCACGAATATAAGCTTTAAAAGTATCCCAAAGAATGTTCACAGAAATATCTTCTGTATAGATGGTTGTAAAAAAAAGATCAATCTGTTCATTCATAAAGTTAACAAAGTCCGAGTCCTGAAGCAACAGCGAATTAAAACACCATTGTCTATTATTTTGTGTATTGGCCTGAATTTTAATAGAAAGCTTAAGTGGAGCATGATCTGAAATGGTTATAGAGTCATAATCACATTTAATCACTGAAGAAATAAGACGAGAGTCAATGAAGAAATAATCAATTCTTGAATATGAATGGTGAACATGTGAAAAAAAAGAAAAATCTTTTTCCTGAGGATGCAAATAACGCCAAATATCCGTCGACCCAGAATCAGAGAGGAATGAATTAATCAAAGTTGCAGATTTATTAGGTAAGGTCCGTAGAGGAGCCGAACGGTCCAAAGCTGGAGATAAACAGATATTAAGATCTCCGCCCCAGATCAATGAAAACGCATTCAAATTCGGGAACTGATTGAATAATGATTTATAAAATTCCAGACAGTCCATATTAGGAGCATAAACATTAACCAAAACTACCTTTTTATTAAATAGTAGACCACTAACCAGTAGAAATCTACCATTCGGATCAGAAATAATATCATGTTGTATAAAAGTAACTGAGGAGTCTATAAAAATAGAGACGCCTCGAATCTTAGCGTTAGAGTTCGAATGAAACTGTTGTTTCTTCCAGAATTTAAAAAAACATAGTCTGTCCCCCCTCCACACATGGGTCTCTTGTAAAACTAAAATTTGTGCTTTAAGTGTCCGGAACACTTTAAAAACTTTTTTCCTTTTAATAGGATGATTAAGACCATTAGTATTCCAGGAGACAAAATTAATAATAGACTCCATAAACCCTAAAGTCAACCCGCAACAAGGAGGATTGACAATAGGGTCGACCCACGAACCCGGAAAGGGAACAGAACAAATAAGAGATACCGGGAAGGAGAACGCAACCAATACTTCAATAGTATACATAGTCCAAGAAGAAAGAAACTAAAACGTGAAGCCCCTCCCACCACCCCCCACCCCATGACCCTAAGGCTAAATCTAACACAGACCAGCCAGAAAGAAGTAAGCACTAAAACTACCCCCATGACTTCCGATAGACGCTCCCTAAAAAAAGTGTAAATATAAAAAAGATCAGCTAGTTATAAAACAGTAAAAGAATAAAAAAAGGTAAATCAATTAAAACAAACACGTAATATAACAGAGAAAAAGCCAGAAAATATAAAAAAGAACCGCAACAAACCCCAGACCCTATGAGTAAACAAAAAAAGAATTGAAATTATTAAACATAAACTAGTTATGAAAACCTACAAAAAGAAGTAGATTTAAAAACTACAAAATTTAAGGCCTCAAAGGAAATACGTAGAACGATGGTGAGGGAATAACCACCCAGAATCCCCTGGGAAAAAGAAAGGAATGACGCAGATAGAAAGAAAGTTTAGCAACCATATTAATTAATCCAAAAATAAACTTTTCTGCCCATATAAGGCAAAAAAAAATTAAGACTGACAAATTCACAACCTCCGATCAAATGGAGATAGTTAAAAATTACGATTAAGATGTTAAAGGTGAAAATTGATCCAGATAACTCTGGGCATCCGATGGAGATTCAAAAAAACGGAGAGCTCCATCCAACATACGAATCCTTAGACGTGCAGGGTAAAGCAGCGTTGGTTTTAAATCCATCTTGTAGAGTTCCAACATCATAGATCTGTAACGAACCCGTTGATCCCAAATTGGTTTACTGAAATCCTCCACGAATCGGAACTTAAGATCCAAAAAATCAATGTAACCTTTAGATCGAACGAAACGAAACAGTTTCTCCTTGTCTTGAAAGTAAAGAAAGCGTAAGATGACATGTCGAGGTTTATCTCAGACGAGTATGATGGAACTCTGTGAACGCGATCCAATAACAGTGGTTGGTCAGGAAATACAGTAGGAAATGCATCTTTTAAAAGTTGAGAAAAATACTTCATAGGGTTATCAGATTCAACAGCTTCATGCACCCCAATCATTCGAAGATTCTGCCGTCGCATTCTGGATTCTAAGTCAGAGTTTTTAAAGGTCAGAAAGTCAAGTTTCTTCTTCATTACATTAATTGTTACTTCAATTTTCTCCATCTTAAGTTCATTTTGTTGCGTGGATTTTTGAAGATCAGATATAGCCGACTGATGTTCCGTAATAGATGTTTGTATCTTATCGACTGAATCGGCAATTTTCTGGAAATTAATTGAAATTTCCGCGCGAATCAGCTCCGTAACAGAGGTTGAAATTTCCCTTTGAATTAGCAGATCATTTATATACATTACAAACACAGAGGTCCCAGCACAGATTCCTGTGGAACTCCACTAATTACAGACCTCCAGCTCGGGTAAGTTGCTTCAATCACTCCCCTCTGTCTTCAGTGCACAAACCAGCTCTGAATCCAGGCAGCTAGCTTGCTACTGGCCCCATGCATCCTAATCTTCCGGATTAGTCTCCCATGAGGGACTTGGTCAAACGCCCTACTAAAATCCATGTAGACAACATCCACTACTCTACGCCAGTGGTCCCCAACCAGCGGGCCGCAAAGCATGTGCTACCGGGCCGTGGGGTAACGATATGAGTCAGCTTCACCTTTCCTCATTCCCTGTCACGCACTGTTGAACTTGAACGTAGGGTTGCCAACTGTTCCGTATTTGCCGGGACATCCCGTATATTGGCTAAATTGGTTTTTCCCATACAGGACCGCCCTTGTCCCGTATTTCCCCCGCTAAGGTAGAGCGTTCCTATGAAACCTTTCATGCCAAAATGGCGTAAAGCGAAGATGCAATTACCATTAATTTATATGGGAAAATTTTTAAGCATTCCCAGACCCAAAAAATAACCTAACAAATCATATCAAATAACACATTAAACAAAAAATAACACTAACATATAGTAAAAGCAGGAATGATATGATAAATACACAGCCTATATAAAGTAGAAATAATGTATGTACTGTGTAGTCAGGAAGATTAAGTGAAAACCAATTTGTAGAAAAAAAATTGGCATGTACACGCATGCGCACGTCACATATGTGCACACACAAGGCTTCATGGTCATAGTAGTTTTTCCTGGGGTAAACACAGGTGTCCCGGGATCTGGCTGCCACTTTTGTCCCTTATTTGGGAGTGAGAAAGTTGGCAACCCTAACTGTAAAAGACATGTTGATGTGAGTTTAACCCTACTTGCACAACCACCACCCCGCCCGCCCCCCGCCACCGGTCGGGTGGTCCGCGGTGCAAAAAAGGTTGGGGACCCCTGCTCTACGCTCATTAATTTCTCTCGTCATCTTGTCAATAAACTCAATCAAGTTGGTAAGGCATGGCTTGCCATGCACAAAGCCATGCTGGCTCTCCTTGATTAGGTCATGGGTTTCCAAATCTTTATATATACTATCCCTTGGAATTTTCTCCAGCAATTTCCCTACAACTGACATGAGACTCACCGCTCTATAGTTCCCAGGATTGTTCCTTGTTCCCTTCTTAAATAGAGGTGCAACATTAGCCAATCTTCAGTCCTCCGGGGCCTCACCTGTGGCTAGAGAGGACACAGAGATACTGGTCAAGGGCCCAGTAATATCGTATTTTGTCTCCTTCAATAACCTGGGGTAAATCCCATTAGCCCTGGGGACTTACCCATCTTAATACTCATTAGGAGGCTCAACACTTTCTCCTCCTTGACCTCTACACGCCCCAACATCTTCTCCAAGGATCTTCTCCTTGTCATGGTAGAGAGGCTTGTGGGAATCTGAGATCCTGAGATTGATGCTGTCTAGGGTTTAACCATCTGGTGCTTAGCTCCTGGTGGGATCACCCATGGTCAAGGGGGAGGCTCCAGATAACGAGCAATCCAACCAAGTCCTCAACGTCAGAAGATGATCATACCTCACTGTGAGAGAGAAGGTGGAGGAAGGCTGCAGCAGCAAAAGATCCTCTGTTGTCCTGCACTTCAAGCCACTGGACCTTGACCTCAATCTGTCAAGGACTGTTTGCCGGCAACCTGTGTCTCAGTCTTCCCACGTTAAACAAAGTCGAGCACAGGAGTTCTCCATTAAAGAAATCTACCCTTATGTCCCGGCTATGTGGATCTCAGGTCGGCCTCTACAGCCACCTGAGGATTCATCAGTGGACCCTTTGGAGAACATCCTGCTGAAACTCGAGAGATTGCACTGCTAATTCGATGTAGTTCACCGTTTTTTTTCCCTTTAACTAATCACACAGTGTCAGGTCAGCAGGTTAAGCTCATCCCAATTTGCCTTTGAGGTGAATGACTTGCAATACCATGACAGAAGTCAGAGTCAATTACACTGTTGATAAAGGGCAGCAGAAAGCCTTTCTTAAATTACGTTACTGACCATTTTTAAAATCTAAAATGACAACCCAGTGATTTCATGCTCACCATTACGGATATCACAATTCTCCAGTGCTGCTCATGTCTCTTGGTAATTCCAGGTTTTGAGATATGTAACTAGTCTGTAAGTGTCATATTCATGGCTCCTCCACACCTCACGTCCATCAGAATAGCATCTATGCTGCTGTCAAATAACAATATCTTCCATTTCGGTCTCCTCTGTCACAATGGTAGTGAAAATTCGAATTGTAATATGTTCTCACCTACTGCAAGGTTTGGAATAAATTCTAGGTCTTTTACTAATCTCTTACTAACTCTTCCCTCAGTTAGTCCTGACGAAGGGTCTCGGCCCGAAATGTCGACTGTACCTCTTCCTAGAGATGCTGCCTGGCCTGCTGCATTCACCAGCAACTTTGATGTGTGTTGCTTGAATTTTCAGCATCTGCAGAATCCCTCGTGTCTAGGTCTTTAAATCCGTCTTTCACTGCTTGTCTTTAACAAAACATTTACCTCACAAATGTCACATATTTTTAAAAATATGTTGTCTTTGAACAAGTTTTCATTATTTCTTTGTTTAAGAAGTAACATGCCAAGAATAGCAGCAAGCATGACGAATTATCATTTGGCACAATTTCCCAATAGTACCTCACATCTCACTCACATTAACTTCCTCATTACGTTTAATGAGCTAAACAATGCAAGGCACTTCTTTATTTTTAGTATCTTTTTACTTTCTTCTGCCATTATTTTTCTCCCTCCAATTCACCACTGTGCTTGTGTGTGAGAAGTGCAACTGTTTCCATACTGTGTTACTCCGTGATGATGGCATTTCCAAAATAAAATTTTAAACCCCACTAAAGCATTAAGAAATAATTAAGAACATCATTCTAAAGTAGGCAAACAATATGCAATTAGTGACTACTTTATGAGGTACTGGAGTGGAAGACAATGTAGTCTTCTGCTGTTGTAGCCCATCCACTTCATGGTCCTGCCAAAGGGTTTTGGCCCGAAACCTTGACTGTAATCCTTTCCATAGATACTGCCTGGCCTGCTGAGTTCCTCCAGCACTTTGTGCGAGTTGGTTTATGGTTCAACATGTTGTGCATGTAGAGATGCTCTTCTGTACACCTCTGTTGTAACACATGGATATTTGAGTTACTGTCACCTTCCATGTTTTTCATACTATTCCCTGTAAACTCTAGAAACTGCTATGTGTGAAAATCCAAAGAGACCAGTAGTTTCTGAGATACTTAGACCACCCCATCTGGCACCAACAATCATTCCACAGTCAAAATTACATTGACCACATTTCTTCCCCATTCTGATGTTTGCTTTGAACAGCAACTGAACCTCTTGACCATGTCTGCATGCTTTTATGTATTGAGTTGGTACGACGTGATTGGCTGATTAGATATTGTTCATTAACAAGCAGGTGCACAGGTATAATACAGTGGTCACCGAGCGTATAGTATAGCTAAGTAGTTATGTAAACAAAGGTGTGGTTTAAAAACTGGTTAATTTGTTTAATGATTATTACAATATTAAGGGCCTTTTGGGAAATGCACCAACCCGTTTCGGAATCACTTAATAATTTAGAACTAGTATTGATGCTTCTGCCACTTGTTAACAAGTGGGTCTAATTGTGATACAGGAAAGAAGAAAGCCTTTTATTGACAATGACGCTTCATACCAAATTAATTACGTTGAAATGAATCCTGTTCATGCAAGAATCACTTTACTGACATTGGCGGCCAAAATAACAGCGAAATGAATGAACGATTTATTTATGTTGGACAGCATTAACTAGAAAGTAGGCATAGAAGTGACTGCTCTGTCTGTAGAGCTTTCAACTCCAATTTACTCACCGTTCATCCTTGATTATCTAACAGAGATACATCACAGCTCTGAATGTTTCGATTTGGCCTCGCTTCTCTACTTTGATAGGGGAGCCATTCCCAAGGCGTAAGCAGCAGTGATGCTTCACTTTCTGAGGAGCTCAACAGCTTTCATGCCTGCTTCGAAATGGAGAATAAAGCTACACCTGTGCAAATCCCCACAGCATCTGGCGACCCTGTGACCTCTGTCTTAGGGGCCAACAGCAGAACATCCCTCAAGGTGAACCTTCACAAGGCAAAGAGCCCCCATGGTGTACCCGCTTCTCATTACTGCCATTGGGGAGGAGGTAAAGATACACACTCAACATTTTAGGGACAACCTCTTCCCCTCTGCCATCGGATGCTCCATGGACCTAAATACATTCCCTTGCTATTGCTATTTTCCACTTTCTTATTGTAACATAGTTTTTTTATGTCTTGCTGTACTGCTGTCATAAAGCAGTGATTTTCATGACATATATCAGTGATAATAAACCTGATTCTGATTCGGATTCGGATTCTATCAGAAACCATGGGGCCTTCCTGCTGTATTTCTGTTTCGAGGAATGCAATCAGGAGTAATCATGTCAAGCAGTACTGTATACTGTCAAGTGTCATTCAAAGTTGAGTACAGTACATTCAAAGTTTAGTCCTGGTGCAGCGATTAGGCCCACACATTTTTGAGTGGGTGAGTTACTAAATGATTAGAAAGAATACTTAATAGATTTTCAGTGACACCCAGAAATCCACCAATGATTTCAACCAGTATTAGCATTCATGGTTGATACAAGATTCTCTATAAAATACCAAAAATCCCAGAATGGCCCTTGCAGCCATTACAAAACTCCCAAGTTCGTTAGTTTAACACGGTTATTGGGTCTAATTTCTTGCTAAATAACTGCAAAAGGGGCAAGCCATCTTCATTGATAATACAGCACCATCTTGGAAAAGACCACTGGTGTGATTTTAACAACACACACAAAATGCTGGGGGAACTCAGCAGATCAGGCAGCTTGTGTCTGTTTTGTGTGTGCTGATCAGATTTCCAGTAGATGCAGACTCCCTTGCGTCTTTGGTTATGATTTTAAACAGACCCTACTTCACAATCTCCCAGAACGCTATTCAAGGATGATTCCAAGAATGACAGCACACCTTAGGTTGTGATGGATATTCATTCTTCAGTTGTTTGCTATTCTTACCTTTCTAAACACAGCTGCCACTTGTAAGATCACAAACAGATGTAAGCAAACTTCCAATTAGCAGCTTGTTTAACTTTCGGATGTAAATGGAGAGAGTCTTCTGTTCTTAAAATGTAAATAGAAAGCAGTTATTAGCTTGAAGTTAAAAACATAGCTTTGCAAACAAGCTGTGTAGTATGCAAACACTCGGTGTAGAAGCAGATGCTAGCTCACAACATTCTGGCATATTTCTCAACAGCAGAGTATAAGGCAATGGTTTAGTTGATTTGAGTTGTTTCAAACAGACTCTAGCTGAATCTTAAATTGCTTAGTTCAAGAAAGCTTGCAGAACAGGTGGATAATATCATTTACTATATCATGAACTGATGTGTTTACAGCTGAGAGTTCTATGGATTCAGAGAAGTTAGCTTTACAACATTAATGGGAAGAAGCTAAGATCTACTGTAAGTTTCCAGAAAGTGCTTTTAGACCATTTGTGTTAGCAGGATATATCAGGAAATAGGAAGGGTGATTGATAAGTTCGTGGCCTAAGGTATAAGGAGTCAATTTTAGAAAACCCAACACATTTATTTTTGAAACATAATCCCCTCCTACATGTACACACTTAGTCCAGCGGTCGTGGAGCATACGGATCCCTTCTTTGTAGAAGTGGTCCACAGCAGGTGTGACTGATAAGTTAGTTGCCTAAGGTAGAAGGAGATGAGTTATAACCATATAACAATTACAGCATGGAAACAGGCCATCTTGGCCCTTCTAGTCCGTGCAAAACTCTTACCCTATCCTAGTCCCACCAACCTGCACTCAGCCCATAACCCTCCATTCCTTTCCTGTCCATATATCTATCCAATTTAACTTTAAATGACAACATCGAACCTGCCTCAACCACTTCTGCTGGAAGCTCATTCCACACAGCTACCACTCTCTGAGTAAAGAAGTTCCCCCTCATGTTACCCCTAAACTTTTGCCCTCTAACTCTCAGCCCATGTCCTCTTGTTTGAATCTTCCCCACTCTCAATGGAAAAAGTCTAACCATGGCAACTCTATCAATCCCCCTCATAATTTTAAACAACTCTATCAAGTCTCCCCTCAACCTTCTACGCTCCAAAGAATAAAGGCCTAACTTGTTCAACCTTTCTCTGTAACTTAGGAGATGAAATCCAGGCAACATTTTAGTAAACCTCCTCTGTACTCTCTCAATTTTATTGACATCTTTCCTATAATTTGGTGACCAGAACTGTACACAATACTCCAGATTTGGCCTTACTAATGCCTTATACAAATTCAACATTACATCCCAACTCCTATACTCAATGCTCTGATTAATAAAAGCCAGCGTACCAAAAGCTTTCTTCACCACCCTATCCACATGAGATTCCAACTTCAGGGAATTATGCACCATTATTCCTAGATCCCTCTGTTCTACAGCATTCTTTAATGCCCTACCATTTACCATGTATGTCCTATTTTGATTAGTCCTACCAAAATGTAGCACCTCACATTTTTCAGCATTAAACTCCATCTGCCATCTTTCAGCCCATTCTTCTAACTGTCCTAAATCTCTCTGCAAGTTTGGAAAACCTACCTCATCATCCACAACACCACCTATCTTAGTATCATCTGCATACTTACTCATCCAATTTACCACCCCATCATCCAGATCATTAATATATATTACAAACAATCAACTCCCCCACTCTGATTATCCAAGGGACCAATTTTATCCCTCACTATCCTTTTGCCACTAACATAACTGTAGAAACCCTTTGGGTTTATTTTCACCTTACTTGCCAAAGCAGCCTTGTATTTTCTTTTAGCTTTTCTAATTTCTTTCTTAAGATTCTTTTTACATTCTTCATATTCCTCGAGTACCTCATTAACTCCAAGCTGCCTATATTTATTTAAGATTCCTCTCTTTTTCTGAACCAAGTTTCTAATATCTCTTGAAAACCATGGCTCTCTCAAACTTTTAACCTTTCCTTTCAACCTAATAGGAACATAAAGATTCTGAACCCTCAAAATTTCACCTTTAAATAACCTCCATTTCTTTGTTACATCCTTCCCATAAAACAAATTTTCCCAATCCACTCCTTCTAAATCCTTTTGCATCTCCTCAAAGTTAGTCTTTCTCCAATCAAAAATCTCAGTCCTAGGTCCAGTCCTATCCTTCTCCATAATTACACTGAAACTAATTGTATTGTGATCACTGGACCCGAAGTGTTCCCCAACAAATACCTCCATTACCTGCCCTGTCTCATTCCCTAACAGGAGATCCAACACTGCCCCTTCTCTAGTTGGTACCTCTATGTATTGCTGCAAAAAACTATCCTGCTCACATTATACAAACCCCAAACCATCCAGCCCTTTTACAGAATGGGCTTTCCAGTCCATGTGTGGAAAATTAAAATCTCCCACAATCACAACCTTGTGCTTACTACAAACATCTGCTATCTCCTTACAAATTTGCTCCTCCAGTACTCGGTCCCCATTAGGTGGTCTATAATACACCCCTATAAGCGTCACAACACCTTTCCTATTTCTCAATTCCACCCAAATAGCCTCCCTAGACGAGTCCACTAATCTATCCTGCCAGAGCACCGCTGTTATATAATCTCTGACAAGCAATGCAACACCTCTGCCTCTTGCCCCTCCTATTCTATCACACCTGAAACAATGAAATCCTTCAATATTTAGTTGCCAATCACACCCCTCCTGCAACCACGTTTCACTAATAGCTACAACATCATATTTCCAGGTATCAATCCATGCTCTAAGCTCATCCAACACACATAAAAGTTGCTGGTGAACGCAGCAGGCCAGGCAGCATCTCTAGGAAGAGGTACAGTCGATGTTTCAGGCCGAGACCCTTCGTCAGGACTAACTGAAGGAAGAGTGAGTAAGGGATTTGAAAGTTGGAGGGGGAGGGGGAGATCCAAAATGATAGGAGAAGACAGGAGGGGGAGGGATAGAGCCAAGAGCTGGACAGGTGATAGGCAAAAGGGGATACGAGAGGATCATGGGACAGGAGGTCCGGGAAGAAAGACGGGGGGGGGGGTACCCAGAGGATGGGCAAGGGGTATATTCAGAGGGACAGAGGGAGAAAAAGGAGAGTGAGAGAAAGAATGTGTGTATAAAAATAAGTAACAGATGGGGTATGAGGGGGAGGTGGGGCATTAGCGGAAGTTAGAGAAGTCGATGTTCATGCCATCAGGTTGGAGGCTACCCAGACGGAATATAAGGTGTTGTTCCTCCAACCTGAGTGTGGCTTCATCTTTACAGTAGAGGAGGCCGTGGATAGACATGTCAGAATGGGAATGGGATGTGGAATTAAAATGTGTGGCCACTGGGAGATCCTGCTTTCTCTGGCGGACAGAGCGTAGATGATCAGCAAAGCGGTCTCCCAGTCTGCGTCGGGTCTCGCCAATATATAAAAGGCCACATCGGGAGCACCGGACGCAGTATATCACCCCAGCCAACTCACAGGTAAAGTGTTGCCTCACCTGGAAGGACTGTTTGGGGCCCTGAATGGTGGTAAGGGAGGAAGTGTAAGGGCATGTGTAGCACTTGTTCCGCTTACACGGATAAGTGCCAGGAAGGAGATCAGTGGGGAGGGATGGGGGGGACGAATGGACAAGGGAGTTGCGTAGGGAGCGATCCCTGTGGAATGCGGGGGGGGGGAGGGAAAGATGTGCTTAGTGGTGGGATCCCATTGGAGGTGGCGGAAGTTACGGAGAATAATATGTTGGACCCAGAGGCTAGTGGGGTGGTAGGTGAGGACCAGGGGAACCCTATTCCTAGTGGGGTGGCGGGAGGATGGAGTGAGAGCAGATGTACGTGAAATGGGGGAGATGCATTTAAGAGCAGAGTTGATAGTGGAGGAAGGGAAGCCCCTTTCTTTAAAAAAGGAAGACATCTCCCTCGTCCTAGAATGAAAAGCCTCATCCTGAGAGCAGATGCGGCGGAGACGGAGGAATTGCGAGAAGGGGATGGCGTTTTTGCAAGAGACAGGGTGAGAAGAGGAATAGTCCAGATAGCTGTGAGAGTCAGTAGGCTTATAGTAGACATCAGTGGATAAGCTGTCTCCAGAGACAGAGATAAAAAGATCTAGAAAGGGGAGGGAGGTGTCGGAAATGGACCAGGTAAACTTGAGGGCAGGGTGAAAGTTGGAGGCAAAGTTAATAAAGTCAACGAGCTCAGCATGCGTGCAGGAAGCAGCACCAATGCAGTCGTTGATGTAGCGAAGGAAAAGTGGGGGACAGATACCAGAATAGGCACAGAACATAGATTGTTCCACAAAGCCAACAAAAAGGCAGGCATAGCTAGGACCCATACGGGTGCCCATAGCTACACCTTTAGTTTGGAGGAAGTGAGAGGAGCCAAAGGAGAAATTATTAAGAGTAAGGACTAATTCCGCTAGACGGAGCAGAGTGGTGGTAGAGGGGAACTAAGCTCATCCACCTTTCTTACATTGCTCCTAGCATTAAATTAGATGCAATTAAGAAACTCTCCACCTCCCAATTTCTGTTTATCCTTAATTGAACAAACAACATTGTTATCTTTTTCTTCTTTTTCCCCTACATCAACCTCCCCTCTCCTAGTCTCCTTAATTTGATTCCCTCCCCCCAACCATTCTTGTTTAAAGTCACCTCAGTAGCCCTCGCTAATCTCCCCGCCAGGGTATTGATCCCCCTAGGATTCAAGTGCAACCCGTCCCCTTCGTACAGGTCATGCCTGCGCCAATAGTGGTCCCAATGATCCAAAAACCCGGATCCCTGCCCCTTGCCCCAATCTCTCAGCCACGCATTTATCCTACATCTCATTGCATTCCTATTCTCACTGTCGCGTAGCACAGGCAGTAATCCTGAGATTACTACCTTTGTCATCCTTTTTCTCAACTCCCTTCCTAACTCCTTATATTCTTCTTTCAGGCCCTCTCCCCTTTTCCAACCTATATCATTGGTGCCTATATGTACCACAACCTCTGGCTCCTCTCCCTCCCACTTCAGGATCTCTTGGACGCGATCAGAAACATCCCAGACCCTGGCACTAGGGAGGCAAACTACCATCCGGGTCTCCTGACTACATCCACAGAATCGTCTATCTGACACCCTGACTATTGAGTCCCCTATTACCATTGCCCTCCTCTTCCGTTCCCTATCCTTCTAAGCTACAGGGCCGGACTCTGTGCTGGAGGCACGGCCAGTGTTGCTTCCCCCAGGTATGCTATCCCCCGCAACAGTACTCAAACAAGAGTACTTATTGTCAAGGGACACAGCCACAGCCACGGGGGTACACTCTATTATCCGATTCTTCCTATTCCCCCTCCTAACCTTGACCCACTTGTCTGCCTCCCGTGGCCCCGGTGTGACCACCTGCCTGTTACTCCTCTCTATCAACTCCTTACTCTTCCTGATAAGATAAAGGTCATCGAGCTGCAGCTCCAGTTCCCTTATGCGGGGTCTCTTAGGAGCTGCATCTCGACGCACCTGACGTAGATATGGATGTCCGGGAGGCTGGGAGACTCCACTATCTCCCACATGATGAGTTATTAACGTCAAACTTTCTACATTATCACTCAAACGGTTGAACTGCACGTGCATGCAATGAGAGCGTCTAAGGTAGGAAGAGATGAGTTATACCGCTGTCGTTACAGGCACATGCAGTTCAACTCTTTGAATGAAAATGCAAGAAGTTTGAAGTTATGACTCTTCTCCTTCTACCTTAGGCCATGAACTTATCAATCACCCCTGCTGTGGACCACCTGGAGGTCCAAGACGCTCTCGTTACATGCACGTGCAGTTCAACCGTTTGAGTGATAATGCAGAAAGTTTGAAGTTAATAACTCATCTCCTTCTACCATAGGCCACAAAGTTATCAATCACCCCTGCTGTAGACCACTTCTGGAGGTCCAAGATGCCGACTTCTACAAAGAAGGAATCTGTATGCTCCATGACCGCTGGACTAAGTGTGTAAATGTAGGAAAAATAAATGTGCTAGGTTTTCTAAAGTTGACGCCGTCTACCTTAGGCCATGAACTTATCAATCATCCCTCATGTATGTATGTGAAATCACCCAAGTGAGAGGGAAAGGGTCTAACTGTAGAGAGATATTCAGGCTTATTAGGAATGGTATAAAGAACAACATGGAATAAACATGGGGTGAACTGGAATTCATTCCACCAGCTTCGGTTTCTGCGACAGGCAATTCATTGTCTGCATTGTGGTATGTATTTTTTTGTTTATAGGAATTATACCTGTGCTGTGGAAATTCTTAATGCCAGTCCTTTGTGCTTGGTGCTTTGTCCTTTGTGTCATAGAAGTAGTGTGTGTTTTAGAAATGCATAAGATTGGGTGGTAGGGTGGGGATGTGTCTCTAACAAAGAGGTGTAAGGCAGTCTTTCCCTCTGCTAGCCTGCAGGTCACGCTTGAGGAAAAGTGTAGCATCTGCTTAGCCCACTGTTCAGGGTCATGTGAAGTCATGGGAGCAGGTGGTGGATGGTCGTATGAGCAGCTGGTCCACATCACAAGTCCTGGTTATGTGACCACAGACGCCAGACAGACAATCTCTGAAGAGAATTGATAATGACTGGGGTCTCCCATCTTGTAAAGATACTGCCCAGAAGAAGGCAATGGCAAACCACTTCTGTGGAAAATTTTGCCTGGAACAATCATGGTCAACCACTATTGCCTACGTCATTTGATGCGGTACATAATGATGATGATGATGATAAGGTAGAAATCCCCTGTGAGTTTTAAATATGTTTTAAGAGTGTTGCATGGATTTGAACATATAAGACTGAAACTAGGTGAACTGAGTTATAAACTACTTTGTTAGCTGGAAGTGCCTTCTCCTTGGTAGGGAGAGGGGACCCACCACTTGAATAGTGGATATTGGCAGCTAAATTCACTAAAGAGAATAAACAGAGAAGTTAACCTGTCTTTGAAGATTGGGTACTTACAGAATTATCTCCCTTTAGAGAGTGTACTCATTACAGAATAATCTCCCTTTAGTAAGAGTACTCATGATCATTTATATCCGAAAGGGCTAAAAGTCTTTGTGTGAGTTTAGAACTTGGCGGTCAGCACACATCACAACATTATCTTACACCAGGAGTACTGGATCATTTTCTATCCACAGCCATTATTTTCACTCCCATCATCCACTCTTCTTCCTCTGCCCAGACAGGACCATACCGATAGTCCCAGGTCGCAACAAACTGCATTGTGCAATGCTTTATAATTTTTTAAATTAATCTGATATTGCAATTGAAAGGTAGCTGTATCTGTAATCAGTTAACTTATCTGATGCAATCCTCAGACATGACTGAACTCTTTTAAAGACTTTGGAGCTCAAATGTTGAGGGTAAACATAATTAATTTCAAGAATGGGTGGTGTCGTATTTTCACATGTTACGCACAACGCTGTCAATCTTTCAGCTTCCCTGAAGTTTCCCCAGGCACTTGGGAGCAGTTTGGGCTTGTCTGTTGCTAATGCAAATTTCTCCACCACCGTGTTGCACATTGACTTTGGCTGTGGACAAGCTCGGAGCTGTTCGCTGAACACAGAGCACAACTGATTCCTGCTGCCCTATCTGAAATAGTCCTTCAATACTCCAGAAGTCTTGTCTGGCCTAAGACATCAGAAACTAATTTGTATAAATGCTGGTGCGATGCAGCCTTCTTTGAAGAAAACTTGGTGAGGGAGCGAGCTGATGACAGAATCAAAATCAGGCTTAATACCTTTGACATATGTTGTGAAATGTGTTGTTCTGAGGCTGCAGGGCAGTACAATCCATAAAGCACTATAAAGAGGGGAATAAGCTGTTCCTTAAACATTGAGGGTGTGTCTTCAAACTCTTGTACCCCTTCTCTGGGAGAATGTCCCAGGTGATGGGGATCCCTATTAAAGGACGCTGCCCTTTTGAGGCATCACCTTTTGAAGTTGTCCTTGGTGACAGGGAGGCTAGTGCTCACAAATGAGCTGGCTGAATTTGCAACCTTCTGTAACTCTTTCCAATTAGCCGTCACGTGTCCGGCCCTAAACTGCGTGAGGTTAGATTTTTTTCTCTCTCCCTTTTACCTCTGTATCTGTAGTGGACTAGTGATCCGGAGGCCTGGCCTCACCATCCAGCGTCCTGAGTTCAAATCCCAGCACGGCAGCCGTGAAAGCTAAATTCATTTGCAATAATACTGACGAACAGCATGCGTTGTTTTGCGGCCGCAGTACAGTGCAAGTTGAGAAAATTTAAATTACAAAAATTAATAAATGATGCAAAAGATAAATAATGCGGTAAAGTGTGTTGCCCAGGTCTTACTGGGTAACACACCTATAACAGGTTCATTGTAGCGTTATAGTTTATATTTGTTAATAGGGTGTAGATATTATTGACATGATCATTGTTAATCACTCAGGAGGGTGTGAGAATTTTTTTCAGCCTCTGTAGTCCCGATGGTGAATGTGCTCCCGTAATGCTGTTGGGTAGGGAGTGACAGAAATTGGACCATGGAGGGCTGCCTGGTGGTGTAGTGACATCAGCACTGGACTTCAAGGCAGATGGTCCCAAGTTCAAACCCAGCCGGGTCCCAACCAGAGCAGCAGCAGAATCTGTGTGGGAGAAAGGGCTAGCAACCTACTTCCGTATCTCGCCATGAAAACCCTATGGTCCATGAGGTCACGAAGAGTCAGATTATTTCTATTAGGTGATTATTTCTATTAGGTGATATTGAAGGGATAAAACCGAAACTTAAATTGAATAAATATCAGAAAGAATTTATAAAAATTGCATTGGCAGTAGCTAAGAAGACTATAGCAGTTACTTGGAAATCTGATTCGTATTTAAGTATGGATCGTTGGAATAATGAAATGGCTAGTTCTATTCCACTCGAAAAAATTACTTATAATTTAAGAGATAAATATGTAACATTTTTGAATATTTGGCGCCCTTATTTACAAAAGATAGGATGGCATATTTAAGTGCTCTGATAAAGATTTTGGTTACTTGGGGAAAGTAACGGATAATTATACCAAATTTATTTTGAATCCCATGGAGCATGTGGAAACCTTCCAACAACCAGGCGGTTCTTTTCTTTTTTTTCTCTTTCTTTCTTTTTAGGTAGGACTATATATGGGGGGGGGAGGGTTAAGGGGAGGGGGGTGGGTAGATTTTATCTTTTCATGTATTCTTTTTGAAAATTTAATAAAAATTATATTAAAAAAAAATTTTAAATAGTATGTGTGAATGTGTGGGGTTAATCCAATGTGCCCTTACCCTTCACGTGATTTCAGATGATTGGGGAGTTTGATTGTTGGCTGTTTGCCGAGCCTGGAGTCACAAATGACTGGTCACCAGTCGAAGTGACATCAACAGTGCGCATTTGAGTGCTTGTTTCTGCGGAGTGCTCATGTATACATTGGTCCGACTCATTGTTCTGATTGGTTGGCTGTCGCAATCGCCGCCAGTCTCCACTGGGTCCCAGCCAGCTGGTTACCTGGCCTGTATCCTTAGTTATGGGACATTGTGAGCATTGGTTCCTCAGGTGCCTTTGACTCATCCCTCAGCCCCAATCCCGCCGACGCATAGGTTCGATGGGGGAGTTGTCACAGTTGTAAATGGAATATGCACCATACTGGTTAAGGCATTCAGTGACATTGACAGCTATAGCCTTTGTGGTCAGTGTCCCAGCAAAATCTCAATGCATCAGAACTATTGAAAAATCATTAACCTGAAAATCTACAGTGTAAGTCTGTTTCTCCCACCAAGGCTACTGAGTAGTTCCAGCTTTTTCTGTTTTTATATAATTTTGCAGCAACTTCAAATTACTGTTTTTCAACACAAGGACAGATGCTGTCCTTCATGCAGGAGCAGTGTTGCTTGAACACCTGGCGAGGGCTTATGGCCGTTCTCTTCCTGCTCCTCCTCCTCCTGTTTGCTTTTCCTTTGTAATGTTTCCCACCACACCTCAGAGAGATATCAGATATGGGCACTGATCCAAGAGGGGCGTATGCGATGAAAAGCTCAGTCAAAGAGAGAAGTTTAGGAGAGTTGGAAATGTGTCAGGTGAAAATTCCAGGGCCTAACTTCCAGGTGTCAGATTAGAATCAGATGTATTATCACTGACTTATAGATCAAGAGATTTGTTGTTTTGCAGAAACAGAACAGTGAAAAGATATAGAACTACTCTAGAACATAGAACAGTTAAGCACAGTACATGCCCTTCAGCTCACATTGTCGTGCCAACCTCTCAACCCACACCAAGATCAATCTTACCCTTCCCTCCCACACAGTCCTCCATTTTTCTTTAATCCATGTACCTATCTAGGAGGTTCTTAAATGTCCCAAATGTATCCATCTCTACCACCACCCCTGGCAACACGTTCATGTACCTACAACTCTCTGGGTAAGAAACCTATACCTCTGACATCCCTCTGTATTTTACTCCGATCAGGTTAAAATTATGCTCTCTCACATGAGCCATTTGTGCCCCGGGGAAAAGGCATTGGCTGTCCACGCTATGTATGAAGGCAGAGGGGGAGAAGCTGTTCCTGAATCATTGAGTGTGGGTCTTCAGGCTCCTCCTGTGCCTCCTCCCCAAAGGAAGTAACATCAAGAGGGCATGACCCAGATGGTGAGAGTGATGGATGCCACCTTCCTGAGGCACCACTTGTTGAGGTGGTCCTCAATGGTAGGGAGAGTTGTGCCCAAAACAGCTGGCTGAGTCTACAACCCACTCCGGCCTCTCGCAATCTTGTACTTTGGAGCTTCCATGCTAAGCATTAATGCATCTGTCAGAATAGTCTCCACTCTATATCTATAGAGATTTGCCAGACTCTTTGGTGACAATCCGAATCAGAGGCAGAGGAGACGTTAAATCCTTACCAGACAACACAACTCAGAAGCTACAGTTACATTTTTTGCAGTCAGAGCCATAAGCCAAAAATTCCATTAAAGTTATCCAATAACCCCTGTAGGGTAGGTTGCTGGACTAGTGTCCAAAGATTAGACTAATAATGCCAAGAATCAAATCTGAATCCCTCACTGCAGCTGCAGAATTTGAATTCAGGAAATTAAATAAACCTGAAATTAAAAATCAGGAACAGTGAATGGTTTCAAAAGAAAGCTTCTGGTTCTTTAGTCTGCTTCAGGATAGGAAATCTGCTGTCCATGAATTGTCTGGAAATCGTGCAGCAAGCTACTGACACTCAGTGCCCACCTTCTTAGGTACTTCCTGTACCTGGTAGAGTGGCGACTGAGTGGATGTTCGTGGTCTTCTGCTCCTGTAGCCCATCCACTTCAAGGTTTAAAATATTGCACACCACTGTTGTAACGTGTGGTTATTTGAGTTACTGTCACCTTCCTGTCAGCTTGAACCTGTCAGGCCATTCTCCTCCGACCTCTCTCATTCTGACCACAGAACTGTCACTCACTGGATGTTTATTTTTGTGTTTCTTGCACCATTCTCTGTAAACTCTAGAGACTGTTGAGCATGAAAATCCCAGGAGATCAGCAGTCTTTGGGATACTCAAACCACCCCATCTGGCACCAACAATCATTCCATGGTCAAAGATCAAATTTCTTTCCCGTTCTAATATTCGGTCTGAACAACAATTGAACCGTTTGTAACACACTCAATCTGCTGGAGAACTTGGCAGGTCAGGCAGTATCTATGGAAATGAATAAAAAGTTGATATTTCAGGCTGAAACCTCTTGACCATGTCTGTATGCTTTTATGCATTGAGTTGCTACCAGATATTTGGCTGATTAGATATTTGCATTGATGAGCAGGTGTACCTAATAAAGTGGCCACTGGGTGTATTTCAGTACAGTTGGAATAGGCACTATACACTGACCTGACCCAGGTGGTGACACACATGTGTAACAGCTATTATAAAAACCATGTCAAACCAGCAACAAATCTCCAAGTAGAGGACAAGGTCTATTAATAGCAATGGTGTAACTCTTCCAGAAATTCATGTATCTAATAAATTCTTCAGCTCCTGACAAGAGCAAGAATATAACTCCACAGACTGATGTCAGCGTAATAGTTCCACACAAAGTCGTCTCACTGTTGACGTCAATGCCAGAGACAGAAATACAGTCCACCAAAGCAAAATACAGCAGATGCTGAAAAATTGAATCAAAAACGGAGAATGCTCAGCAGTTCAGCCAGCATCTGTGGGGAGAGAGAAGCAAAGATAATGGTCCAGATTATCCTCAATCCTGTCCTGTAGTCCCGTGGATCAAATTGAGCTCCATGCCTCACTGGTGTAGACATCTCGTGAGACCAAGGGATCTGTGAGTGGTAACCAGACTACAGGAAGTGAGGCCTAAGGTCCTGGATCACAGTAATGACCATCCTGATCTTTGGAAAGTTTATAATCAAAGGCCTTATAAATATCATTGACATTCAGAGGAATTTAATCACATTTGGATTAGATATAAATAATTTAAAAACATCAAAAATTACCTGTGTATTGAAGTGCATGATTGATAGAATATAAACTATATTACAATTAACATACAGAAAAAGAAACCAAACCATTTACCTTTATCATGCAAGTTGGCAACCACATTCCAATGAATGAAGACGCATCAGACATTTCAGCCACGGCTCTTGTAAAACTGAGGGGCCAGATATGAATCACTACTGACCTACTGATCTTTGCCTTTGGGCTCAGTGGAAGGTCCATTGGTGGAGAGAGGGGTCAGCTCTTCTGATATTTGACCTCCAGCATGTTCCTGATTTCCATGCTGCCATGCGTAGTCAGAGAGGCAAGGATACGCTGATGTACAAGACCTCCTCACTACCGGCTCTCTGCCAAATCACTGTCAAGAGGTAAGTTTGCCTTAATCCCAGGTTTCAGATCAATAAAGTGCATGGAAGGTATGAAAACGATGCAGAAGTACGTTTAATCAGATGCTGATGTTGAACGAGTTGAAGCTGATCTGTGTACTCTGGGCTGCCACAGAGGAAGTTTTCTTTCATGAAGGCATCCAAGAGTTAGACCGCTGAGCCAATTTCATTGTGGATTTAGCCTGGATGAAATTTGTATAAAACCAAATGTATTTTTTTTAAACTATTCTTGTAGCAGAAACAACATTTTTAGCCAGATGAAAACCAAATGTTCCAAATTCTCTCAAAGCGAGAATGCCACAGTTCTGCTGCTACTTATTAATGACTTGTGGAACACGTCCCTAATTGCAGAAAGCAGTGTTGTCTCCTGCATGCAGTCAAAGGGATATGCGGAGTGGTAGGAAACTGGAAGTAAGATTGAAAATCAAAGCGTGATCAGGGCGTCAGATGGGCTCCTCCAACACCTGTTTCTTATTTTCATCTCTTCTCACTGGCATGTAATTCCCTTCACTTGGATTCAACTCTTCTTGTGCAAAGTAGTTTATGGTTAATATCCAAAACAGTTCTCAGTTTAAAGTTGCTTTACTTTGAACAAGCAGCATTGAATGGTCTTCTTTATTTCTGTGTTGGAATGAGAATGCTAGCTGCATAGAGCAGTACAGCACAGGAACAGGCCATTCGGCCCACACTGTCTGGGCTGACCATCATACCAATTTGAACTAATCCCATCTGCCTGCCTTACATCCCTCCATCACCTTTCTGTTCTTTCACTTGTCTAAATATCTCTTTGATGTTACTACCATATCTGCTTCCACCATTTCCGCTGGCAGTTTGCTCAAAGCACCTACTTCTGTCTGTGTAAAAAAATTAGCCATGCGCACTTCTTTTTTAAGTCTTTTCCCTCTCCATCCTAGGGAAAAAAAGCTCTGATAATCTAACCTTTCTATGCCTCTTATAATTTTATTTACTTCTAGCAAACCACCCCTCAGCCTCCGAAGTTTAAAATAGTTGAAATAAGACCATAAGATATAGGAGCAGAAGTAGGCCATTCGGCCCATCAAGTCTGCTCTGCCATTTAATCATGGGCTGATCCAATTCTTCCAGTCATCCCCACTCCCCTGCCTTCACCCCATACCCTTTGATGCCCTGGCTAATCAAGAACCTATCTATCTCTGTCTTATATATACCCAATGACTTGGCTTCCACAGCCACACGTGGCAACAAATTCCACAGATTTACCACCCTCGACTAAAGTAATTTCTCCACATCTCAGTTCTAAAAGGACATCCTTCAATCCTGAAGTTGTGCTCTCTTTTCCTAGAATCCCCTACCACGGGAAATAACTTTGCCATATCTAATCTGTTCAGGCCTTTTAACATTCAGAATGTTTCTATGAGATTCCCTCCCACCCCCATTCTCCTGAACTCCAGGGAATACAGCCCAAGAGCTGTCAGATGTTCCTCATATGGTAACGCTTTCATTCCTGGAATCATTCTCGTGGATCTTCTCTGAACCTTCTCCAATGTCAGTACATCCTTTCTAAAATAAGGAGCCCAAAACTGCACACAATACTCCAAGTGTGGTCTCACAAGTGCCTTATAGAGCCTCAACATCACATCCCTGCTCTTATATTCTATACCTCTAGAAATGAATGCCGACATTGCATTCGCCTTCTTCACAACCGACTCAACCTGGAGGTTAACCTTTAGGGTATCTTGCACAAGGACTCCCAAGTCCCTTTGCATCTCTGCATGTTAAATTCTTTCCCCATCTAAGTAATAGTCTGCCCATTTATTTCTTCCACCAAAGTGCATGACCATACACTTTCCAACATTGTATTTCATTTGCCACTTCTTGGCTCATTCCCCTAAACTACCTAGGTCTCTCTGCAGGCTCTGTTTCCTTAACACTACCCATTCCTCCACCTATCTTAGTATCATCAGCAAATTTAGCCACAAATCCATTAATATCATAGTCCAAATCATTGACACAAATGCTCCAGACCATCAGTCACACTGTGTTTATTAACCTGGACCAACCTGTTATTGCTAGTAGACTTAAGTGATTAAATCTCACTCACTGCATCAGCTGACACTCTGCTCTGGTTCCCACCCTCTGTCACACCTGTCTGAATCTTCCTGAGTAGCGGTAGAAAACCACCCTGCAAGGATACTAGTGCCAATCCAGTCTCAGATCAATCAAAGGTGGCGACAGATCAGCATATGGGAGGGAGGTTGAGAATCTGGCTGAATGGTGCCACAACAACTTCTTATTCAATGTCCACATGGCCAAGGAGCTGATTCTTGACTTCAGGAGGAGGAGATCAAAGGTTCTTGAGCCAGTCCTCATCGGAGGATCAGAGGTAGAGAAGGTGGTGGAGTTTTTCATCGAAACACCGGTTAAAATTGACACCTGGACCCAGCTGGAAGTCCAAGAAGACTTTATGCGTTTAAGTTCAAGTTTAAGATTCCTGGTGTTACTATTTCAGAGAGCATGTCCTGGGCTCAGCATGTAAGTGCAATTATGAAGAAAGCACAACTAGTTTGTGAAGATTGGGCATAACATCTAAAACTTTGACAAACTTCCATAGACGTGTGTTGAAAAGTAAATTCTCTGGCTGCACCACAGCCTGGTATGGAATTACCAATGCCCTTGAATGGAAAAACCTACACAAAGTAGTGGATATGGCTCAGTCCATCACAGGTAATCCCCTGCCCATCAATGAAATACACCTACATGAGAAAATCTGCAGATGCTGGAAATCCAAGGCAACACACACAAAATACTGGAGGAACTCAGCAGGCCAGGCTGCATCTATGGAATAGAGTAAGCAGTCAACGTTTCAGGCCATGACCCTCATCAGGACAGATCCTGTGGAGGTTCTCGGCCTGAAACATCAACTGTTTACTCTTTTCCATAGATGCTGCCTGGCCCGCTGAGTTTCTCCAGCATTTTGCACGTGTTGCTTTGAACCCATCTACATGGATTGTTGTTGCAGGAAAGCAACATCCATCATCAGGGACCCCTCACTACCCAGGACATGCTCTCTTTTGGCTGATGCCATCAGAAAGAAGGTACAGGAGCCTTAGGATTCACAGGTTCAGGGATTGTTATAACCTCTCAACCATTAAGCTTTTGAATCAAAGGGGATAACTTCACTCAGCTTTACTTGTCCCATCACTGAAATGTTCCCACAACCTACGGACTCACTTTCAAGGACTCTTCATATCATGTTCTCAATACTTATTGCTTAATTATTCATTATTATTATCTCTTTCTTTTTGTATTTGCACAGTTTGTTGTCTTTTGCACACTGGTTATATGCCCTGTTGGTGCGGACTTTCATTGATTCTAATACGGTTATTGAATTTATTGAGCACGCCTGCAAGAAAATGAATCTCAAGATTGTGTATGGTGACATATATGTACTTTAGGTGCAACTCATTCCTATTCAAGATCTGAGTTCATCACATGTACAGTACATTACAAAAGTCTTCAACAAATATATATGGCTACAATGCCCAAGGCTTTTGCACAAAACGGATTTGTCAACGTGGAACGGAGAGCAAGTTTGTAAATCTGGTGGGAGCAAAGGACGTTGCGAATGGCGAGGGTGGAGTGCTGTGGGGCAAGTGGCAGAGAAGGTATACCAGGGGTGGTGTGTGCCATGAGTGCAGACACACCCAGTCCTGAGACACCAGGCAAGGTTACATGATTCCAAATAATTGATCAATGAAGAATAATCATTATTGATCAATGCAGAATAATCATTATTGATCATTACAGAATGTCTTTCTGGTGCTTTCATCTCCCTCCCCTCTCCCCTCCCCTTTTCCCAAACATGATTCTCCTCTCCCTGCCCCCTTCCCACTCTCTGTCCACAATAGAGACCCATGTCAGAATCAGTTTTATCATCACTCACATGTTTGTTTTGTTTTGTGGCAGTAGTACAGTGCAATACATAAAATTACTACAGCACTGTGAAAAAGTCTTCGACACCCTAGCTGTATATATGTGCCTAAGACTTCTGCAAGGTATTGTATATCAAAATTTCAGGATAGTTTAATATCTTTTCTCTGGATCCGATGCAGTGCAAATAAAAAGGATAAAGAACACAGTAATGAAAAAGACAATAAATATTAATACATGAGACAGCCGATATACATAGATTGATTGTATGTTCATAAAGAGACTACTAGGCATCGGAGTATCTGTACATACGGTGACTGTCAGGAAGTGATAAAGTAGCAGTGGCTGGGGGTCTGAAGGTGTGAGTTAGTGGGTGGAGGTGTTGATCACCCTTACATTGTTTGCATTACCAACCAATGCGCCCAAGGGTGTGCTGGAGGCAGCCTGCAAGTGTTGCCATACATTCCAATGACAGCATAGCATGCCCACGATGCTCAGCAGAACAGAAAACACGGGTCCCAAGCACAGAATAATCTGCAGATGCTGGGGTCAAAGCAACACTCACTGGAGGAACTCAGCAGGTCGGGCAGCATCTGTAGAAAAGATCCATCGACGTTTCGGGCCAGAACCCTTCGTCAGGTCTGACGAAGGGTTCCGGCCTGAAACGTCGACCGATCTTTTCCACAAAACACGTGTCCCACCAGCACTGGTGCAGATCCCACTGATACAAGTATCTGAAGCCCTTCCTCCTACAACAGCTCTTTAGTGCTGACTTCCTATTCTTTGCCTCAAATGCAAGTGACGCTGGAAGGAATCCGAAGGTTACAACCACAGGAGGTCTGCTTTATAACTTGCCATCAAACTTCCTAAATTCTCTTTGCAGGACCGCATCTATCCCTCTGTCTACTGCATGTCCTTGGTACCAGTGTGGATCATCAACTCTGGCTGCTCGTCCTCCCCTTTCAGAATGTCCCGTGCTCGCTCAGAGCTATCCTTGGCCTCGGCACCAGGAAGGCAACACACCTTCCTGGAGTCTCAGTTTTGGCCAGAGAAATGCCTAGCTGTGCCCCTGACTGTAAGAACTGCCCATCACTACTGCTTGCCTATAGTTTGACCCTCCCTACAGCGCAACAGAGCTTCTTGTGGTGCCACTGATCTGATTGCCACTGTCACTTTCCCCTGACAGTCCATCCCCCCTAACAGCATCCAAAATGGAAAACTTGTTAGATTAGATTATGAGGACACGCAGTCCTCTTTTATTGTCATTTAGTAATGCATGCATTAAGAAATGATACAATATTCCTCCGGTGTGATATCACAGAAACACAGGACAGACCAAGACTGAAAAACTGACAAAAACCACATAATTATAACATATAGTTACAACAGTGCACAATACCATAACTTGATGAAGAACAGGCCATGGGCACGGTAAAAAAAAGTTCAAAGTCTCTCGAAAGTCCCACATCTCACGCAGACAGGAGAAGGAAGAAAACTCTCCCTGCCATGCCCAACCACAGTCCGACTCTGAGTCGTCCAAAAACTTCGAGCCTCCGACCAGCCCTCCGACACCAAGCACCGAGCACCATCTCTGCCGAGCGCTTCGACCCCAGCCCCGGCTGCCAGCAGCAGGCAACGCCGAGGATTTTGGGCCCTTCCCTCCGGAGATTCTTGATCGCACGGTAGCAGCGGCAGCAAACCGGGCAGTTCAGAAATTTCTCCAGATGTTCCTCTGTGCTTCTCACGGCTGTCTCCATCAAATCAGAATTGTGCACAGTACCCTATTTAACAAATACGATATCATTTAACCGGAGAGGCTGCGTCGCGCTGCCATCTTCTCCTCCCTCCCCTGTTAGGAATGGCTGTCTAACAGCCTGAACTTCCTGTCTTCCTTTCCCAGTGACTCAGCATGTGGTGTGACTGCTTCTCTGGACTCCTGTGTGCTGCTCTCAACAATCGTCACCTTGTCGAGGTGGAGAGGCTTGTGATTTCCTCCTGAGGTTTCTGAGAGCAATACCATCTGGAGTTGTTCCTCCTGGTAGAGTCACCCATGGTGGTAAGGTCAAAGGGGAGGTTCCGGACAAAGAACAATCAAATCAAGACCTCAGCAGTGGAACTGGCAGAAGATGATAACATCACAATGACAGTGAAGGGTCCTGGCCGTCTTGCATTCCATGCCAATGGACCCTGAACCGATCGGTTAAGGACTACCCATGTATCAGCCTCCTCACGTTAAACAAAGTCACACACAGGCATCTTCCATTAAGGGAATCCACCCTAACATCTCGGATTATGTTCAAAGTACATTTATTATCAAAGTCTGTATACATTATACATCCTTGCGATTTGTCTCCCAACAGGCAGCCACGAAACAAAGAAACCCAAAAGACCCTATTTAAAAAAAAGAAGACTGTCAAATACTCAGTGTACAGAGAGAAAAAATACAAATCATATAAACAATAAACACAAGCAAATAGCGTTCTGAACCGAAGTCCACAAAGAGAAGTTGTCCATGGGCTCTTAGATCAAATAGAGCAGAGCAGCGAGCTGAACCGGCCCAGCCTTCGCCTCCGGCCCTACATCCTGAGCTATTTAATCTGAGCCAGCACCTAAATCACCATCCAAGCATCGGGTTCACTCATTTCGATACCCTCTGGGACCTGGACCCCGCTGCCTCGAATCAGCCTGTACCCGACCTTCCCAATTCATCACAGTGCTTAAATCATCCTCGACCTTGAGAATCCTGGATCAGCCTCTACAGCCACCTGAGAACACAGCAATAGACATCTCCTTAAGCAAACTGCACAATTCTTCATCAAGACTTCATCCCAGATCTCTGGATATGACTTAATATCCAGAAGCAACTTACAAAAGCTAAGTAGCTGTATCAACAAAGACTAATGAACATTAACAAACTTATGTGACTGTTGTGGCTATGAGCGCATATGGATCACATGCACTCAACAACCAACTAGGAATAGTGTTCTGAAAATTATCTGTTTAATTGCTTATTGAAACTCATTTCAATTGGGTTGAAACTCACAGTCTAATCCGATCTTGTATGTCCCTGAGCTGGTTCGGTCTACCTAAAATCAGGGGGATAAAAGAGGAATCATGAACTGGGTCACATAAAACTGTTCAGTCGCTCATCCCTTGTCGCAGTCCCACCGCGGCGGCGCACCCTCCAGCGGCATAACAGCGCAGGCTGCAGCGGCTTGGGAGCGTGGGAGATAGCACAAAGGTCACCACGACACAGCAAGGAGCCGACACGCCTGCACGCACATACCATGCAGCATGCAGCTCCCCCGACATGAAAACAACAGCTCTGCCAGATCGTCGTGAGAATACGGTGAGATGCCGATTTCACCAGACCACAGCTTGCAAGCATTTAGTGCGGGGCCCTCGAGAACGTGGGGCCCGTAGCATGTGCTACTTTTGCTACTAGGTTAATCCAGCACTGCCTAAGAGTACATCATATTCAACTCGAGTAGTCACGCTACCGCTCCTCATTGAGTCCAACTGATTCATGCGGTCTGGGAGGAGCTGCAGCTGGACGCACATCCTGCAAAACATGGTCATCGGGGCAGTTGTCTTCTCCCCGACCTCCCTCACCTCATGGGATTAATTTTATCCATCATTCTGAATTCATTAATTTTCTTTTCATTGGAAAACTCAGTGTACAGTCTCTTTTAGTACATAACTGAGCAATTTGTGGCTTTCTGTTGATTATACTTATTGATTACTTTCTGGGAGTGAAGCAACCTATTTACTGAAACACTGCTGTGGTGTAACTAAAAAAAAAAGTAGATGCAGTTGGTAATTATATGATGCATTAGCCAAGGATTCCATGAGAATCATGTTAAATAAAGCATCGGGTTGAGATGGTATTGCAGTATGTTGGTTTAAATCATACTTGTGCTATTAAGTACAAACAGAAGATGTGGGAACTACTGAGTAGCAGTAACCTCCCTGACTTTGCATCAGGGAAATGCGGGACGTTTTAAGTTGCAGGGAACTGGGAGGGGTGCAAAGAAAGAAAGGAATGTTTGAGTTAGGGTGGGGACCCAAGAGGTGGTGACTAAGAGGATGTGTGAAAGCTTGTGCCAAGATGTAGCAAGGTACAAATTCAACTCTGTTTCTCACATTGGGTATCCATTCCTTTCTTTCCTTGATTTCAGGGTTTTGGGGGGCATTTTTAGAAATGCCATTAGAACATTCATTTGTTCCTCCATTCAGTGAGGTCAAGGCTGATGTGATTTTAGTTCTGGTCCCTTTTCCACTGCTCATCCCCTTGCATCCCTAATGTCTGAACTTCTACTTCATTCTTCCAATGTACTCAGTGACTCAGCCTCCACAGCGACTTGTGGTAGTAAATTCCAAAGGTCACTATACTTTCAAAGAAGAAATTTCTTCCCATCTCCATCTGCAATGGGTGACTCATTTGAAATTGTGCCACCTAGTTCTTCAAAAAAGGGAAACATCCTCGGTTTTACTCTGGCAGGCCCAGATAAAATCATAGAATTTTCAGGAAGGTCACTTTCACTTTTCTGAACTGTAATGAGCATAGGCCTAACTTACTCAGCCTTTCCTCATAACAGCACCTTAATCCCAGGAATGAGTAGTGAACTTTCTCTAAACTAGAGAGGCTGAGTAAGACAGAGAGAACCTGTGGTTTGTCAAATTTCGGATGAAATGCAAAGCTTTTGGGGTAAATTTGGTCTGTGTCTTTGCTATTGCTTAGCAGACGCTTGGGCTCAGTGATTGTACTGATGCACATTTATTTTTGCTGGTGGGGGGGGATCATTGCTCACTGCTTCTTACGCGCAGAAGGGGGAAGCTGGGGGGGACTTTGGGGTTCTCATGTTAAACTGCCATTCATTCTTTGGGGCACTTCTCTGTTTTTGTGGAAGTTTTGCGAAGAACAAGCATTTCAGGATGTATATTATATACATTTCTCTGATATTAAACTTGACCTTCGAACCTTTGAACTACCTATTAAAACAAAATAACAAAGATGAGGTCATGATGAAGGATCATGGACCAAATGTCAACTCTTTATTCGTCTCCATAGATGCTGCCTGACCTGATGATTATGTGTTACAATAGTAGTAAATAAGGTTGTTAGAAAACACCCAGAGCTCTGGTCCATGGGTAACAGTGCAGAATTTTAGAGAGGGTCATTGGCATTATCATGTCAGTGGATCCAACCTGGGGACAAGTGGCATCACAAAGAAGGCATAAGAGTGCTTCTACTTTCTTAGAAGATTGTGTAGATTCAGCACGTATCCTAAGACTTTGACAGGCATCTCAAAGGTTCAAAGGTTCACTTATTATCAAAGTATGTATCCATATACAACTCTGAAACTTGTCTTTTCCAGATAGTCACAAAACCAAATAAAACATGAAAAGCATTCAGACCCAGCACAACCCCGTGTGCAAATAAGAATGGCATCCTGATCATCAACCCCTAAACCTCCACCCCTTCATCTGCACAAAAACAGAATAAGGACGTTGACCCCAAAACCCCTTCCCCCTGCACAACAAAACAGAAAGAAATGGGGGGAAAACTCAGAATATTAAAACCGTAAGCCTGAGAAAGCCCACAGTCCATAAACACTTTGCCTCATCGTTGAAGAGAGGGACACTACATGAGCACAGACGACTACCCATCTGCCACAGCAAGTCCCACAGTGATAGGCCTCTCACAGACTCCTTCTCAGCAGCAATCAAAGGGAAGTCAGTCGGGACTGAACACTCGCTCGGCTACCACACTCTCCTCTATAGGTGCGCAGTTTGAAGTCCCAACTTGTCGCATCACAGCCAGGCATGCGAACACCAATGTCCCAAGAATGGAAAAGTGGACAGAAAGTGGTGGATAGGGCCCAGTTCATCACAGGCAAAGCCGTCCCCACCGCTTGGCATATTTACATGGAGCATTGCCAGAAGAATACAGCATCCATCATCTAGGCCATGCTCTCTTCTCACTACCACCATCGGGTAGGAGGTCCGGGAGCCCTAGGTCCCATAACATCAGGTTCAGAAACAGTTATTACCCTTCAACCATCAAACTCCTAAACTGGTGTGGATAACTTCACTCACCTCAACAATGAACCGATTCCATAATCCATATACTCACTTTCAAGGACTCTACAGCTCATGCTCCCAGTATTATTTATCTATTTGTTTATTAGTTTATTTGTTTACTTATTTACTTGTACAATGTGTCTTCATCTGTACATTGATTGTCAGTCTGTGCTTATGTATATCTTTTCATAAATTCTATTGTATTTCATTATTTGCGTTGAACTACTGCTGCTAAGTTAACAAATTTCATGACACGTGCCGGTGATAATATACCTGATTCTGATTATTTTCCTGTAAGTGTCTGCAAGAAAATAAAACTCAAGGTAGCAATGTAGTGAGAGTGTCCTGAGCAACGTATGGCCTTTTTATTCTGGCCTCTTCCCCCTTCCTTTCCATTCCTGAAGAATGATCTTAGTCTGAAACGTCAACTCTTTATTCCTCTCCACAGGTGCTGCCTGACCTGCTGAGTTCTTCCAGCATTTTGTCTGTGTTGCTTTGGATTTCCAGCATCTGCAGAATGTTTCATGTTTATGAATTACCATCTGGCATAGGAATTGCAAGGCATCTGACTGCAAGACCCGGCAAAGGATTGTGAGGACTGCTGAGAACATCATTGGGGTCTCCATGCCCCCACCACATCCAGGACATAAATGATGCATTTACAGAGCCCTCAGCATTAGCAAGGTCTCCTCCAATCCATCCCGTAAGCCGGAGGAGAAGATGGTGGCACGCCTGTGCGTGCGCAGCCCTCCGGTGAAAAATGATATATCTGTTAAATAGGGGCCGTGTACAATTCTGATTTGATGGAGAATGGACATGAAAGCACACAGGAACATCTGGAGAAATTTCTGAAACGCCCGTTCGCTGTTGTCGTTACTGTGTGGTCGGGAATCTTTCGGAGGGTAGGCCTCAAAATCCCCGGCCTTGCCTGCTTTTGGCGACCGAGAAGGAGGTCAAATCGTTCAGACAGAGATGGTGCTCAGTACTTGGTGTCAGAAAGCTGATCAGAGCTCGAAGTTTTCGGATGACTCAGAGTCAGATTGTGGTCAGCATGGCAGTGAGAGTTTTTCTTCCTTCTCCCGTCTGCATGAGATGTGGGACATTTGAGAAATTTTGAACTTTACTGTACTCATGAACTTCTTCATCAAGTTATGGTATTGTTACACTGTTTGTAACTATATGTTATAATTATGTGGTTTTGTCAGTTTTTTCAATCTTGGTTTGTCCTGTGTTTTGTGATATCACACCGGAGGAAATAATGTATCATTTCTTAATGCATGCATTACTAAGTAACGATAAAAGAGGATTGCGTGTCTTCGTAATCATATACATCATCTCTTTGACTTCCTACCATCAGGCTGAAGGGACTGCAGAATAAGAACAAGGACTGTTAGACTGGGTAACAGCTTCTGCCACCAGGCTGTGAGACTTCTGAACACCCTGCCACCACTCAGTACACATCATTTATGACAGTGCCTGCAGCAGTAATAGTGTTGTATATTTATCTACAGTATATGGTGTCAAAATGGCTGTTGTGATGCGTCTAGTGTCGTAGTATAGTGGGTAGTGCTTGTTGTTCTCACCTCCAGCTTCCACCGCTGGCTAGCAGTGTTGCAAAAAGGAGAGCTGAATGTGTAAGTCTGTCCCTGCCAGTACATAGCCTCTCCAACAGCAAGCCTCATGCATTGCCTCCTCGCTGGCTATACATGGAAACTCAACTCCCTTCGGTCTCAGGCAGAACTACAGAGAACGGGGCGGAGGTCTGGCCCCTGCACAAGTAGCACACAAGCCCGCTGGTGTGTGGACACGCCCTGGTGCTCGTGAACCAGATCTCCAGCTATGGGGAAAGGGCCCCAATGCCTTGTGGGCAGCCTCGGGAGAGACAAAGGCTACGGGAGTAAAGCCAGACTGCAAATCCGGAGTGGAGCCCCTAAAGCAGTTAGACATCATTTGACATCCTCCAGCAGCTCCTGCACCCAAGCTGGTGCCAAACGTATTGCTTCATGAGCTTTTCTTTGGACTACAGCGGTGAGCCCAAGTGGGGGATCTTGACGAATGGGCATCTCCAGATCTCCATACCTTCCACCCAGGCTTGAGATGATGATTATCCCATTGTCCTTCAAGACAGATGGATGCCAACCATGTCGTATACGCACTTTAAATCAACTTGTACATCTACAGAATACTTTATTATTGTGTTAATATTATTTATGTTCTGTATGTGATATATGGACTGTGATTTGCATCTTGGTCCTTGAGGAACATTGTTTCATTTAGGTACTGTATATACATGTGTATGGATGAATGACAGTAAACTTGAACATGACCTTGAACTATATGGCAACACATATATATACTTTGATAATAAATTTACTTTGCTTTTGACTTTGAAATGATCTACATCCTTCAATAACCCTTATAGGCATGGATACAATAACCTCCTTTGCAATGTATTTCTACAATCCTCTGCTATGTAGCAGGGTGGAGGTCAAAAGTACATCACCATGGCCAGAAGAAAGGGAAGAGGGGAGGATTCCAAGCCAAACTGAAATGCCAAGCAATGTAAGTTCCTCTACCCATTATCTTGTTAGCAAATGTACATTCGCTGAATAACAAAATTGAGGGCCTAAGGGCAAGATTGCTGTATCGGAGGGAAATGAGGAATTGCTTGGTTCTGTGTTTCACTGAGACATGGTTCACTCCGGACATATCAGATACATCAGTAAAACCTAAAGTCTTCTCGATACACAGGATGGATCGGACAGTTGATTTGAAGAAGGCAACAGATGGGGATTTGTGTTTCGTGATAAATTCATTGCTGCGCTTGGACATGGCAGTTTTGTTGCACTCTTGTTTCCCTGACCTAGAATATCTAATGTTTAAATGTCAACCTTTCAACTTGTCAAGAGAGTTTGCCTCTGTGATCCTGGCCACAGTTTACATACTGCCAAAAGCTGGTGTTAATCAGGCACTTGAGATAATGAATGCTGCCATTGCCAAAGAAGAAACAAGCATTTCAAATCATAATCAGGTACTCCAATCAGGCATGTTTGAAGAATTCACTGACAATTATCATCAGCATATAAACTGCAGCACCAGGGGTTCTAATACATTCAAACACTGCTGTACTATGACAAGGAAGGCCCACCATCCATGTCTAGACTGCATTTCAGGAAATCAGATCACTTGCCTGTCTTTCTCCAACCTGCATACAGGCAGAGGTTAAAGAGCAAGGCTCCAGCGGTAAGGACAACAAAGAGGTGGTCTTGGGAAGCAGAGGAGAAGCTACAGGATTACTTTGAGTCAATGGAATGGGCCATGTTCAAGGATTCATTGGAGGATCAGAATGAACACACCACGGTTGTCACAGACTTTATAAAAACAGTCATAGATGAGTGTATCTCCTCAAAATTATTCAGAGCTTCCACCAGGAGAACCATGGATGAACCATGAGATCTACAAACTGCTGAGGGTCAGATCAGAGGCATTCAGGTCTGGCAACCGAGGAAAATACAAGAGGACCAGGTATGATCTCCAAAAATCCATCTCATGTGTGAAGTGGTAATTCCGGATCAAACTTGAGTCGCTGGAGAATGCTCAACAGCTGTGTTGCAGGGCTTGAATGCTGTCACCTCTTACATAGTGAAAGCAACTGGCATAGGTGGCAGCAAGGTTTCGCTCCCAGATGAGCTCAATGCCTTCTACACTCGCTTTGACTGGCAACCTGGAGCAACCTTCACAAACTCCCGGAAGACTTTAGGATCTCTGAAACCGATGTGAAGGGGCGAACCCACAGAAAACATCCAGCCCAGACGTGATACCTGGTTGTGCTGCTCAACTGACTTGATTGTTCACCGATAACTTTAACCTCTCACTTCATCAGTCTGAGGTGCCCACATGCTTCAAGAATATTGTTGACTAAGAAGAAGGTAGTAATCTGCCTCAATGACTAACATCAATCTGGACTGCAAAGGTGCATACACCAGGATGCTCTTTATCGAATGCAGCCCGGCATTCAATAAAATCATCCCCTCAAAACTAATCAATAAGTTTCAAGGCCTTGACCTCATTAACTCCTTGTGCAATTGGATTTCTGCACTTGCAGATCCTGGTCACTTTGGATTGGCAGCAAAGTTTACTCCACAATTGGAAATGATCTGGTAAGTGTGGATTAGGACAGGCTGTTTCCTGGCAAAGGTGTACTTAGAAAGTAGGAGGCCTTCAAAAACAAAATTTTGAGAGTACAAAGCATGTATGTACCTTTCAGAATAAAAGGTAAAGATAACGGGTGTAGGAAATCTTGGTTTTCAAGAGGTATTGAGGCCCTGGTTAAGAGAAAAAAGGAGGTGCATAGCAGGTATAGGCAAATAGGAACAAATAAGGTGCTTATGGACTATAAGAAATCTAAGAGAACACTTATGAAAGAAATCAGGAAGGCAAAAAGAAGGCATGAAGTTGCTCTAGCAGACAAGGTGAAGGAGAATCCTAAGGGATACTACTGATATGTTAAGAGCAAAAGGATTGCAAGGGACAAAATTAGTCCTCTGGAAGACCATAATGGTAATCGATGTGTGGAGCCAAAACAGGTGGGAGAGATCTTAAATACATTCTTTGCATTTCTATTTACCTGGAAGATGGGTACAGAGTCTATAGAAGCGAGGCAAAGCAGCATCAACTTAATGGACCCTGTATAGATTACAGGGATGTTGCCAAGTCTGGAGAACGTGAGCTATAAGAAAAAATTGAATAGGTTAGTACTGTATTCTTTAGAATGTAGAATATTCAGAGGAGATTTGATAGAGCTATATAAAATTTTGATGGGTATAGATAGGGTAAATGCAAGCAGGTTTTTTCCACTGAAGTTGGGTGGGGATATAAACAGAGGTCATCAGTTAAAGGTGAAAGTTGAGAAGTTTAAGGAGAACATGAGGGGAATCTTATTCACTCAGAAGGTTGTGTGAGTGTGGAATGAGCTGCCAGCGCAAGTGGTGCATAAGAGCCTGATCTCAAAATTTAAGAGAAGTTTGGATAGTACATGGATAGTAGCGATATGGAGGGCTATGGGTCTGGTGCAGGTTGATGGGAGTAGGCAGTTTAAATGGTGTCAGCATGGACTAGATGGACCGAAGGGCCTGTTCCTGTGCTGTACCTCGCCATAACTCGATGACAATCTCCATCAGCACAGGTGCACCACAAGGCAATGCATGAGCTCCTTGCCCTACTGGCTTTACACTTATGACTGTGAGGCTAATGCATAGCTCCAATGCCAAATATATATATATATCAGAGCGAGTTGGAAATCTGGCTGAGTGATCAGCAAGGACCAAGGAAGAGGAAACCGGAGGCATTGAGCCAATCCTCATTAGGGAATCAGAGGTGGAGAGGGTCAATTAATTTAGTTCCTCAGTACTATCATTTCAGAGGATCTGTCCTGGACCTAGCATGTAAGTGCAATTACAAAAATAGTGCAGTAGTTCCTCTGCTTCCTTAGAAGTTTACCAAGATTTGGCATGTTATTTAAAATTTTGACAAACTGCTATAAATGTGTAGTGGAGAGTTTGTTGATTGGGTGCATCACAGACTGGCACGGTACCACCAATAACCTTGAGTGGAAGATTCTACAAAAAGTAGTGGATACAGCCCAGACAATCACAGGTAGATTTCCTTAAGGGAAAATCTTGTCTGACAATCTGTTGGGATTTTTTGAATTCCAACAGGATAGACAAAGGGGAATCGGTGGATGTTGTGGACTTGGATTTTCAGAAGGCCTTTGACAAGGTGCCGCAGATGAGGCTGCTAAGCAAGGTAATAGCCCAGGGTATTACAGGAGAGCTACTACCATGGATAGAGTATTGGCCGATTGGCAAGAGGCTACAAGTGAAAATAAAGGGATCCTTTTCAGATTGGCTGCTGGTGATTAATGGTTTCCCACAATGGTCTATGTTGGGACTGATTCTTTTTATCTGGTATGTGAACAATTCGGATGATGAAATTGATGGCTTTGTGGCTAAGTTTGCGGACAATACAAAGAAAAACAAAGGGGCAAGAAGTGTTGAGGAAGCAGAGAGGCTGCAGAAGGACATAGACAGATTAGGATAATGCGCAAAGAGGTGGCAGATGGAATAGAATGTCAGGAAGTGTTACACAAGGGGGTGCAGGAAGCGGACCCAAATGCAAGACACAGATACTGAAGTACTAGGAACTGGGCAATGAGTTTATCAAGAATGGAAGGGAAGTTGGGAAGCGAGGATTCATCAGGGAGTAACCCAGGAAAGAGCAAAGTGTAAGCGAGACGAAGCATAGCTGGACATGGACACAGGCCCTGGATGAGACAAGGACACCGGGCCTGGGCTAGGACTGAGACTAGGAAAGCGGGACCAGGACAAGGAATTTGGAACTAGGAGCCTGGGCGTGGACTCTGAACCAGAGACTGGACAGAGACTCAGAACCTGGGTCTTGACTCGGGCTCGGACCCCGGATCCAGGCAAGGACAAGACGTGGCTACAGGACTGGACGTGGAACTCCTGCATAGGATGAGGCACATGGACAGGACGAGAACACAAAGCCTTGACTTGGACAGGATGAGGTTCTTGGATGTGGCTTGGACTATACGAGGTTCTTGGACGTGGCTTGGACTGGAGGAGGGATCTCCAGCACTGGGCTGGGTGAGGTACTCTTGGGCAGCACTTGGCTCTTGGACTAGGCTAGGCTTGGCTCTTGGACTCGACTTGGTTAGGCCCTTGGGTACGGAACCGGAACTCCTTATTGGAGCGCAGGGCCAGGACCCTCCTAGGACGCAGGGCCAGGGTGCTTTCACAGGGCCGGTATGCTTTCTAGGACACAGGGCCAGGATGACTGCCGAGGATACTTGCTGAGGTAAACTGCTGAGGATTCAGTTGGGGAGGGGAAGGGAACAGTCCAGCAGCAAATCCTGGGTTTGAGAGGTATTTATGTGCCAGCCCAAAACGAGAATCAGGTGCCTCAATTAAGGCACCCAACTGAACAAGGGAAAAGAGGAAAACCCGGAATAAGGAATGGACGGACCAGACCGTGAACCAGAATGCAGAGTTCACAGACCGAACCATGACGGGAAATGTATGTCCATGCACTTTGGTAGAAGAAATAAAAGCACTGACTATTTTCTAAAAAAGGAGAAAATTCAAAAATCAGAGGTCCAAATCGTGCAGGATTCTCCAGAGGTTAATTTACAGGTTGAATTGGGGGTGAATGTTAGCATTAATTTCAAGAGGAGTGGAATATAAAAGCAAGGATTTAATGCTGAGGCTATATAAGGCACTGGTGAGGCCTCACTTGGAGTATTGTGAGCAGTCTTGGGCCAATTATTTAAACAAGGATGTGCTGACATTGGAGAGGGTTCAGAGGAGGTTCACAAGAACGACTGAAGGAATGAAAAGGTTATCATATGAGCAGCAGTTGAAGGCTCTGGGCCTCTGGGGTGAGGATCTCATGGAAACCTTTCGAAAGAGCTAGACAGAGTGGATGTGAAGAGGATGTTCCATTTGGTGAGTGAGTCTTGGACCAGAGGGCACAACCTCAAAATAGAGGGATGTCCATTTAAAACAGAGATGAGAAGAAATTTCTTTAGCCAGAGGGTGCCAAATCTGTGGAATTTGTTGCCACAGGTGTCTGTTGAAGCCAGGTCACTGGGTGTACTTAAGGCAGACATTGACGGGTTCCTGATTAGTCAGGGCTTGAAAGGTTATGGGAGAAGGAAGGAGAATGGGGCTGAGAGCGAAATGGATCAGCCATGATGAAATGGTGGAGCAGACTTGATGGGCCAAATGGCCTAATTATACTCCTATGTCTTATGGCCATAGGGGTAAAGTCCTACCCACCACTGAGCACATTTACACAGAGTGCTGTCGCAGGAAGTCAGCATCCATCATTAAAGACCCCCACCGACTCTGCCATGCTCGTTTCTTGCTGCTGCCATCAGGAAGAAGGCACAGGAGCCTCAGGACCCACACCACCAGGTTCAAGAACAGTTATTATCACTCAACCATCAGGCTCTTGAACCAGAGGGGATAACTTCACTCAACTTCAGAAGTCCCATCACTGAACTGTTCCCGCAACCTGTGGACTGACTTTCACGCCATGTTCATGATATCTATTACTTATTTGTTTAGTATTATTATTTTCACTTTTATATTTGCACAGTTTGTTGTATTTTGCACATTTGTTGCTTATCTGTCCTGTTGGGTGCAGTCCTTCATTAATTCTGTTATGTTTCTTGGATTTACTGAGCATGCCCACAAGAAAACAAATCTCAGGGCTGTATATAATGACATATATGCACTTTGATAATAATTTTACTTTGAACTGTGTATACTTTACACTCAGAGACTTATTGCCTGGAATTATTGTAAAAAAGTTTGGGACTGCTGAGCAACAGCTGTGAAGAAAGGAACGAAGTTAGCGATTCACCTCCCCGACTTTTCATCAGAGCTTGAAAAATGAAGAAGGAGTAACCGATATATTTGGTAGCAAGTAGCTAGGTTATATCACCTGTACCCCTCCTCCCACCTTTTTATTCTGGTGCCTTCCTCCTTCTTTTCCAGTCCTAAATAAGCACCTCAGCCTGAAATGTTGACTGTTCATTTATTTCCATTGATGCTGCCTGATTTGCTGAGTTCCTCCAGCATTTTGTGTGCCTTGCTTTATATTTCCAGCATCTGCAGAATTTCTCACGTTCACCATCTGTGCTAATACTTAATAAGGGTGAAATGGATGGACTGGTGTGACCCAGAAAGCCCTCTGAGAGGGTGGTGGTAAAACCTTGGAGCATTTACTGGCTGCCTCAGAAATACCATCTTTGTCAAATTGGAACACACCGTAGAACACAGTGCTTCTGTACTCCTGAACTGAGTAAGCAAAGATGAAGTCAATACCTTCATTTGTGCAATGACGTGTCACTGACAGTGGCAGAATTCTAACTGGTGAGCCCTCCAGCTCTTTAAGCCAGTGTAGGCTGCTAGAAATGCTGGTGGATGCATGAAGCAAACTTACAGATGCTGTTGGAAGATGCATGGATCAAAATGCAGGCAGAAGGGCCAGACCTGCTCTCACCCTGTCTGGAACATAACACAACAGACAATAGACAATAGGTGCAGGAGTAGGCCATTCAGCCCTTCGAGCCAGCACCACTATTCACTGTGATCATGGCTGATCATCCACTATCACAACAGATTACGATACAGGGTAAGATCTAAAACATATTTATCATGGAAAGATAGAGAAAATGGAAAACAAATATTGGATGTTGTGGGGGTGGGCAATGAGTCCAACTTGATCTGTTTTTTTTCTTTTTAGGCTTTGGAGTTGATGTATGTTATAAAGTACAGAAAGGTTGGTAGAAAACATTAAAAATGGGTCCATATTCTGTTCTATTGGGTTAATCTCTTCAGTAAGCTGAGAACATAGAACAGTATAGCACAGAAACAGGCCATTCAGCCCATGACGTCTATACTGGACTTGATGCCAAATTTAAACTAAATCTCTTCCGCCTGCACATGATCTATATTCCTTCATTCTTTGCAAGGTCATCTGCCCACCTGAAAGTCCTTTAAACACCACCATCGTGTCTGCTTCCACCATTAGTCCTGACAGTCTGTTCCAGGCACCAATCACTCTCTGTCTAAAAATCTTGACCCACACATCTCGCTTAAACATTTACCCCACTCAACTTAAATGCATGTCTTTTGGGAGTTGGTATTTCTACCCTGGGAGAAAGATTTTGACTAACTAGCCTATCTATTTTTCTCATACTTTTATAAACCTCTATCAGGTTTCCCCTCAGGCTCTGAAGCTCCAGGGAAAACAAGCTCTCCTTTTAGCTCATGTTCTATAATCCAGGCAGCATCCTGGTAAACCTCTTCTGCACCTTTTCCAAAAGCCTCTACATCCTTCCTCAAATGCAGGGGTTCACAACCTGGGGTCCATTGACCCCTTGGTTAATGGTAGGGGTCCATGGCATAAAAAAGGTTGGCGGCCCCTGCTCTATCAAGACAACCAGAACTCCACATGATACTTGTGCTTCCTAACTAAAGTTTTCTATAACTGCAACATGACTTTTTTACCTTTCTCTTCACTACACCAACCAATGAAGGTGAACATGCCACTTACCTTCTATACTATCCCATCTACTTGCATGCCACTTTCAATGAGTAATGGACTTGGGTTCAAGACTCCCCCATGCATCAACGATGCTAAGAATCCTGCCATTTATTGCAAGTTTTCCCCTTATATTTGACCTCCCAATAAGTCCCTTATTCTAGCTCAATGCACTGCATAATCATTTGATCTGAGTAAACGGTTTGCAAGACAAGTTCTTCATAGACAATCATAGGGGTCTCCCTACCTCCGAGAGGATCATAGGGGTCTCCCTGCCATTTTGAGATAATTTAGGGGTCTCTCTACCATTTTGAGATAATTATAGGGTTCTCCTTGCAATCTTGAGAGGATCATAGGGATCTCGCTACCATTCAAGAGGATCATAGGATCTCACTACCATCTTGAGATGACCATAGAGGTCTCCATACTATCTGATAGGATCATAGGGGTCTCCCTACCATCCATTGGGAACATTTATCAGGAGCTCTGCATACACAGGGCCCTTAGTATTATTAAGGATCCCACCCATCCATCCAGCAGCCTCTTTGACTTTCTTTGATGGGGCAGGAGACTACAATCCATAAAAACAAGAATGGTCAGGATGAGAAACAGTTTTCTCCCCCAGGCTATTGGCTTCTGAACTCCCAGCCGCATTGTAGTCGATGTGTCACTGGTTAATCTGTACTATTTAATATTAATATACTTTAGTTTGATATTTATGTGTGATTCATCTGCAGATTTTCAAAGGTTTCAGAAGTTTCAAAGGTACATTTAATGTCAGAGAAATATTTACAATGTACATCCTGAAATGAGTTTTCGTCACAACCATCCATGAAAACACAGGAGTGACCCAAAGAATGAACAACACTTAAATGTTAGAACCCCAAAGTCCCTCTCCCCTCCCCAGCTCTCCTCCCTCCTACGCGTGAGCAGCAGCAAGCAACAATCCCCCGTTCCCCCCACCGGCAAAAAAAAGCATTGGCACCCGCCACCGAGCACTCCAGTGTGAGCAAAGCAACAGCAAAGACACAGCCACAGGTTGTCTCCTTACCTTCATGAGTTATCATGTGTATTGTTTTACCCCTGGTTCAAAGAAATGTTGGTCTCATTTCTATACACATTATATACTGTACGTTATATACATGTATGTAGTTGAATGACAATAAATTTGACTTGAAGACGGGGAAACCTGCAGATGCTGGAAATTCAAGCAACACACACAAAAAATGCTGGTGAACGCCGCAGGCCAGGCAGCATCTATAGGAAGAGGTACAGTCGACGTCTCAGGCTGAGACCCGAAACGTCGACTGTACCTCTTCCTATAAATTTGACTTGACGTGACTTCACCATATCTTGGTATCCTTAATGATAGCAAAACCAAAATGCAATGCTTCACACTTGCCTGGATTAAACTCCATCTGCAATTTCCCTGTCTTATCTGTAACTGATCTACATGTATATGCTGTGGTGTCCTTTGGCAATCATATTCACTGTCCACAGCTCCACCAACCTTTGTGTCAGAATCAGAATCAGGTTTAGTATCACTCGCATATATATGAAACTTGTTGTTATGCAGCAGTTCATTGCAGTTCATAATAATAAAATCTGTAAATTACCGTAAGAAGTATACATAAATTAAAAAAGTTAAGTAAGTAACGCAAAAAGAGGAAAAAAGAAATAGTGAGGTAGTGTTCATGGGTTCAATGTCCATTCAGAAATTGGATGGCAGAGGGGGAAAAGCTGTTCCTGAATCATTGAGTGTGTGTCTTCAGGCTCCTGTACCTCCTCCCTGATGGTAGCAATGAGAATATGGCATGTCTCCTTGGGGCATCTGCAAACCTAATGTATGAGCTGAATGGGCCCTTTCTACGCCACACATTTCCATGTTACCCAGTGCTCCTGGCAAAGGTATGAGTAATAATAGCGATTGTCTCAAGTCTAAGTGTAGACGGTCTGCTGGGAACATGTGTCAAAATGCTTGTTGAAACTGGCTTGCAACAAACTCAACTCCTTAGGACTATAAGAGTCAGAGCTCTACAAACCAGGAAATGTGTTCAGTGCTTGATTAGGCTGCTTAATCTTTGAAGTCAGAGGGTGTGTCATTAGGGAACTGTGGAGGGTATCTGTTGCCTTTACTCAATGGAACTTTACCGAACTAAAGACACAACACATGATATTGAGCAAGCATCGGTTCTGCTGCAGTAGGACATATCCTGGGAAAAAGAAACTACTGCAGTGCTTTTTTTTTTGAAACCATTGGGATTACTTCTTTTTGAACTAGTTTTGGCTGGCAGCACATGAAGAGCTTTTTAAAATAATCTCCTGTCACCCATAGCACTGTCGCTGGGCGTATAATATATTTCCACAGAGTTAGGCAGTTCTCTGACAGCACTGCCTGGAGCGTTTTCAGGTGTGGTCTGTCAGTGGCGATATGTTAAACATAGAACATAGAACATAGAATAGTACAGCACAGTACAGGCCCTTCGGCCCACAATGTTGTGCCGACCCTCAAACCCTGCCTCCCATATAAGCCCCCACCTTAAATTCCTCCATTAAGTTCAGCAACAGCTTGGAGCTGAGAATCCATTTAGAGGGATGTGGACAAAACACTGGCAAATGGGCATCTTGGGACAGCATGCACGAGCTGGGCTGAAGGGCCTTTTTCTGTAATATATTATTCTATGACTGTATGGATTGGTGGTTGACCGGAGATGCACGTCTATACAGACCAGGCATCCCACGATGCCTCCTGCTCAAAACATAACTCCCGCCACTGCCTGTAAGGAATTTGTACGTTCTCCGCGTGACCATGTGGGTTTCCTCTGGGTGCTCCAGTTTCCTCCCACATTCCAAAGACCTACCAGCTGATAGGTTACTTGGTCATTGTAAATTGTCCTGTGATTGGGCGAGGATTAAATCGGGATTGCTGGGCAGCGTGGGTTGAAGGGCTGGAAGGACCTGTTCCATATTCAGAAGAAGACTGAATGCTAAATGAATGAAGCAAGGACAAAATGCAGGAGGAACTCAGCAGGTCAGGCAGCATCCATGGAAATGAATAAGCAGTTGGCGTTTCTGGCCGATTGTCTATGTGACAATATGTTTTCTTTAAGCAGGGAATCCTGAAGATAACTAGAACTGTTTATAAACATGAAAAGCATCTTTCTTCCTACAAGTAACACTGAAGCATATTTCTTTAGTGCAAGTTCAGTCACTAAGTCAGTGGGAGCTGCTTGGTTGCCCGGATACCTTCACTGCCAGTAGTGTACACAGTGTGTGTGCTAAACACGTGAAATAGTATGATATTTGACCAAATTATAATCATGTTTTGGTAGTTCCACGGATTGAGCAGTTGAGAATGTGAGTCAGCGGTGAGTCACAATCACACACATTATCCAGCAAAAATAACATTTTATAAAACAAACCCATCATTTCCCAAAGATCACTCACAATTGCTTAACAGGATTAATTGCACTTCTATAAGTTTTTTTTAGAAACAGGGTCAGTAATCTTGTATCATAGTTGACTGTCAGCAACCACAACTTGGTCACGGGCTTTGACCGAGCAGGTGTCAGTTTTCCCAATCTTTGCCCTCACTTGATTCATTTTTGCCTTTCAGTCTTTTTCTGAGCAACACACAAAAGCGGTTTAATTTACAGGAGGAGTTCCTCATTGGTCCCTCCTTTACAACCAGTTGGAACTGGCTCCCTGTGTTCCCCGTTCCTACTTTGACAGAGTGATACAATATGAGTTTGGAACTTTGGCCTTCCTGTTGACTGTAGCTCAGCGTTTGTCGCCATCATTCCCACAGTCCTGATCAATAAGCTACAGAACCTGGGGCTCTGTACCTTCCTCTGCAATTTGATCCTTGGCTTCCTAACCAGCAGACCGCAATCTGTGCAGATTGGTGATAATATCTCCTCCTTGCTGATGATCAACACTGGTGTCCCTTAGGGGTGTGTGCTTAGCCCACTGCTCTACTCTCTCTTTGCCCATGAATATATGACTAGGTATAGCTCAAACACCATCTATAAATTTGCTGATGATACAAGCATTGTTGGTAAAATCTCAGATGGAGATGAGAGGGCGTACAGGAGCGAGATATGCCAACTAGTGGAGTGGTGCCATAGCAACAACCTGACATTCAATGTCAATAAGACAGAAGCTGATTGTGGACTTCAGAAAGGGTAAAATGAGGGAACATGAACCAATCCTCAGAGGGATCAGAGGTGGAGAGAGTGAGCAATTTCCAGTTCCTGGGTGTCAATATCTCAGAGGATCCAACCTGGTCCCAACATATCGATGCAGTTATAAAGAAGGCAAGTTAAAGTCTGTCCCGAGCCTTGTGGCCCATCAGGCCGGTGCCCCCGGATAGGACGCCAGTCTATCGCGAGGTTAACCCCCAGCATTTGCTGGTACCCATTTTCAGCTGGGTGGACTGGCAGTCTATCGCGAGGTTAACCCCCAGCATTTGCTGGTACCCATTTTCAGCTGTGGTTAAGTGCCTTGCTCAAAGATACAACACGCTGCCTTGGCCGAGACTCGAACCCACGACCTTCAGATCGTGAGCCCAACGCCCTAACCACTTGGCCACGTGCCCACAAAGAAGGCAAGACAGTGTCTATATTTCATTAGGAGTTTGAAGAGATTGGTTTGTCACCTTAAACACTCGAAAACTTCTACAGATGTACTGTGGAGAGCATTCTGACAGGCTGCATCACTGTCTGGTATGAGGGGCGGGGCTGCTACTGCACAGAACCAAGAGAAGTGATAGAAAGTTGTAAAATTAGTCAGCTCCATCTTGAATACTAGCCTCCATAGTATCCACGACATTTTCAAGGAACGGTGCCTCAGAAAGGCAGCACCCATTACTAAGGACCCCCATCACCCAGGAACTGCCCTCTTCTCACTGTTATCATCAGGAAGGAGATACAGAAACCTGAAGGCACACACTCAGTGACTCAGGAACAGCTTCTTCCCCTCTGAATGGATATTGTACCCATGAACACTAACTCGCTTTTTTAATGTTATTTCTGTTTTGCAATATTTTTAATCTAACTATTTAAAATACATATATTCTTACTGTAATTGATTTACTTACTTATATTTTTTCTTTCTATATTATTGTGTATTGCATTGAACTACTGCTGCTAAGTTAACAAATTTCACGTCACATGCCAATGATAATAAACCTGAACAACAGGAATTCAGCAGATGCTGGAAATTCAAGCAACACACATCAAAGTTGCTGGTGAACGCAGCAGGCCAGGCAGCATCTGTAGGAAGAGGTACAGTCGACGTTTCAGGCCGAGACCCTTCGTCAGGACTAACTGAAGGAAGAGTGAGTAAGGGATTTGAAAGTCGGAGGGGGAGGGGGAGATCCAAAATGATAGGAGAAGACAGGAGGGGGAGGGATAGAGCCAAGAGCTGGACAGGTGATAGGCAAAAGGGATACGAGAGAGTCATGGGACAGGAGGTCCGGGAAGAAAGACAAGGGGGGGGGTGACCCAGAGGATGGGCAAGAGGTATATTCAGAGGGACAGAGGGAGAAAAAGGAGAGTGAGAGAAAGAATGTGTGCATAAAAATAAGTAACAGATGGGGTACGAGGGGGAGGTGGGGCCTAGCGGAAGTTAGAGAAGTCGATGTTCATGCCATCAGGTTGGAGGCTACCCAGACGGAATATAAGGTGTTGTTCCTCCAACCTGAGTGTGGCTTCATCTTTACAGTAGAGGAGGCCGTGGATAGACATGTCAGAATGGGAATGGGATGTGGAATTAAAATGTGTGGCCACTGGGAGATCCTGCTTTCTCTGGCGGACAGAGCGTAGATGTTCAGCAAAGCGGTCTCCCAGTCTGCGTCGGGTCTCGCCAATATATAAAAGGCCACATCGGGAGCACCGGACGCAGTATATCACCCCAGTCGAACCGGACGCAGTATATCACCCCAGTCGATAAACCTGATTCTGATTCAGATTCTATTACATTACTTGGTTCCATCACTAACAAAGTGCCTACCATAACCCTGGGTAAATTCCCACTTTGGAAACGGGATGTTGTAGGGGGATTGGGAGCAGAGTGGGAATAACTTAATGTTTCTTTGTGTGATTTCTAGAGTCAATCGGTCATTCGTGAAGCAGGATCAATATTGTGTCAAAGTCTGAAAGTGTCTGATGATTAAGCTTCTTTGGCTCCTTCTTATTTGCTGCACTTGTGCCTCTGCTAGCACTAACCCAGGCCGCTAGGGATCAGATTAGGCTGATCACATTGGGGAAGTTAAAGGACAGGCTGGAGTCTCTGCTTCGCGTTCGAAGGCCAGCGACATTGACATGGTCGGTTGTCGGGCCGGCAGACCAACGCGGACAGGGGGCCCCTGGGTATGAGAGCCGGCAAGTTCGGAGTTCGAGGTCCAGTGTGTAAGGGGTTTCTTTTTTTTATGTCACTGCGTAGTCTAATTAAAATGGCTTCTTTGTTATGTTATAATTGAAAGGGCTTCTTTGTTATGTTAACTGCTGAGAAAGTCCTCCCGCTCGCAGCTTGTTTGGATCATGTTACTGATAAGAAGATGTTATGAACCAATTAGGATAGTTGTTATGCTTTTGGTGTGTCTGTAAGATATTGTATGTGCGGAGTTTTGGAGGGCAGAAGGCGGGAGAGAGAGACAGAGGATGGACCTGGTGCTGTGAGTCCGCTAACGGGGTCGGACCCCAAGCAGGGCGTTTGGCGAGGAGAGGAGACGGAGACGGACTCGTGTGGAGCGTCTGGTCGACCACTGTTGTTGGTCCCATGTGGCCAGTCGAGAAGTTCCGAAGGGTCGCAGGGTGAAGAAGAAGGGTCCTGAGCTCCAACTGTTTGTGCACGAAGTGATTGAGCTTTGATAACTGTGGTGCCTTTTATTTTCCTTTTATATTTTATTCTCTATTAATTATATAGTTCCAGTAATATCTATAAACTGTAAATCATTTAATTGTATCTGGTGTATTGTCTGTTATTTGGGCGGGGTGGGGTACATCACACAGCATCCACACAAACTAATTACCCAGTTTGGTGGGGCCAAGGGCTGTTCCACTAGATGACAGCGAGCCGAGCGACCCTAAGGCTGGCCAGGGGGGTTACAAGTGTTTGGGGTCCCTTCCTCAGCAAATCTGGAGTTTGTAGTTGGAGGCTCATCTAGGGTTCTCATTCATTGTCACCAGTAAGTCCTGGGTCGATAACAAAGATCGATTCCCCAAGGCCAATCGGACGTCCAGAGGGCTGGATCCCTAAATCTGCAATTCTCCGTGAATCTACCGGGACACAGTGTCTGCAAATCCTTGAGTCTGCTGGAGATTGGAAGCCAAAGGTGGCCAGAGATGGAGTTAGGGGACTGTATATGTGCGTGAATGGGTGGCTGCTTGAGAGAGAAGAATGGGGCTTGTTTCACTGTTGTTGCTTGGCATGTTCTGTTTTGCACTCTGTGTTGTTCCGCTGAGCTTGGTGAGTATAATACAAACACGAGAAAATCTGTAGATGCTGTAAATCCAAAGCAACACACACAAAATACTGGAGGAACTCAGCAGGCCAGGCAGCATCTATGGAAAAAAGTAAACAGTTGATGCTTCAGGCTGAGACCCTTCATCGGGACTGGAAAAAAGATGAGAAGTCAGAGCAAGAAGGTGGGGGAGGGGTGTATGAAGTACAAGGTGAAACCAGGAGAGGGGGAGGGGTGATGTAAAGAGCTGGGAAGCTGATTGGTAAACGAAATAAAGGGCTGGAGAAGGGGGAATCTGATTCGACAGGGTAGAAGACTAGGGAAGAAAGAGAAGGGAGAAGAGCACCAGAGAGGGGTAAGGAGATGAGGGGAGAGAGGGAATTGGGAATGGTAAAATGGGGGTGCAACTACCAGAAGTTCGAGAAATCGGTGTTCATGCCATCAGGTTGGAGGCTACCCGGACGGAAGATAAGTCATTGCTCCTCCAACCTAGGTGTGCCTTCATCGTGGCAGTAGAGGAGGCCATGGACTGACATGTCGGAGTCGGAATGGGAATGGGAAATAGAATTGAAAAGGGTGGCCACCAGGTGATCCCGCTTTTTCTGGCAGATGGTGCATAGGTGCTCAGCGAAGCGGTCTCCCAATCTTCATCGGGACTTATGGCCGGTATGACATGTTGGCACTGGAATGTGTGGTGACACTTGCCTCTGCACATCCTTGGGTATGTTGGTAGTTATCGCAAATGACCAACTTTATGCTTCACTGTATGTTTGATGTACATGCGATAAATAAAATCTGAATCTGAGATCCTTAGAGGAGAACGTAACAGAAGCAGAAGAGGTAAATTTTGGGTCTCTGGGCCCCACTTTTGTCTCAGCATGCTCTAGTCAACTACAATCCTTTAAGGGGGTGGAGCAAACAAAAAAATAATTGGAGCATTTGGACTATTAAAGTTTGATGTAAGTGCGAATGTTTTAAAGTACTTCATGACTCTCATCCATAAAAATGCCCTCAGGCACATCTTTAGAAATCAGACACCAGTGCCAGCTATTCTGCATCTAAATTATACTTTGCAAAACTTGTTTTTGTGCACAGAAATGGGAATGAGTTTATCTTCTGCTGCTCTGGCATCCCGTAGGTCAACCTCTCCAAAATGTTTACAAAGCTGCTGAAGTTGTTTTTGAATGCTTGTGGAATATTAATTATTTTGCAATATTGCATCAGAATAATCAAGTATCCAGAGGCAGGGAGAACTTTGGCACATCAAATTCAAACCTTACATTACATTTGAAACTTGATTATCTAACCTATCAGAATGAAAATCAGGTTAACTATTACTAACATACATTGTGAAATGCTTTGCTATGTGGCAGCACAGGGGAAGAAATGAACGTGGGTCTTCCAGCTCCTGTACCTTCCCCAAACTTTACCATGATCAATATCACTACACTGTGACCACTTTGATCACTTTGCATTAAAATAGACTTTCCTTTGGTTCTAATTGTGTTCTTTCTTGTCTTTCTTTGGTGCCCATTATGCCTAACTGGCATGTAGGGCAGCAGCGAAGGTCCTCCACTTTTGTTTGTTCTGGGCTAACTTCTGGATGGTACCCCAGGTGTAGTTCAGGGTCTTCAGCTCTCCCTCTACAGTTCGACGCCAGGTATTCTTGGGTCTTTTTTCTTGTAAAAAATGTATAATTTGTGTCTAATCTATGGATTTTTTTTTGTGAGTGCTGTTTGCCTGATCTTATGTGCCTGTGATGTTGCTCTGAGTATGTTGTACTTGTGTAAAAGATAATGAACTCAACTTTGACTTTTGACTTTGGTGGGTCAGCATGGATTCAGAGGGCTGAAGGGCCTATTTCCTTGATGTATATCTCTATTATCCTATGATAAATATACTCATTACCACATGCCCTCCCACTTAATTTCACCTACTTGTGAAGGACTTGAACCACCTCAATGTGTCAAGAAAGACCAAAGTCACAGTTCAGTGTTGCAGTTTCACACAGTACAGTACACACACTCAGTGGCCACTTTATTATTGACCTTCTGTACCCAATAAAGTAGCCACTGAGTGTACGTTCATGGTCTTCTGCTGCTGTAGCCCATCCACTTCAAGGTTCGACCTGTGGTGCATTCAGAGATGTTCTTCTACACACCACTGTTGTAGTGAATGGTTATTTGAGTTGCTGTCACCTTCCTGTCAGCTTGAACCAGTCTAGCCATTCTTCTCTGAGCCCTTTCATTAACAAGGCATTTTCACCTCAGAAACGTGGCACATTAGATGTTTTGTTTTTGTTTCTCGCACCATTCTCGGTAAAATCCAGAGACTGTTGTGCCTGAAAATTCCAGGTGATCAGCAGTTTCTGAGATACTCAAACCATCTTGTCACAAACATTCAACAATCAAAGTCACTTGGATCACATTTCTTCCCCATTCTGATGTTTGTTCTGAACAACAACTGAACCTCTTGACCATGTCTGCATGCTTTTATACATTGAGCCGCTGCCACATGATTGGCTGATTAGATATTTGCATTAACGAGCAGGTGTACAGGTGTACCTAATAAGGTGGCCAGGAAGAGGGATTGAGCAGAAGTACTGTGAACAAGTTCAACCCCACTGGCAGGTAAGAGAGCAGCTGGGAGTATCAGCCAGCACTGGCACATTTCCCTCAGTGTGCTTCAGTTCTCTTGTCTGCTTTCACTGCCAGCTTCGAAAAGCCCTAGGAGACCTGTGAAGCTGAAATTAAATTGATCATCTGCTAGTACTATCTTACTGAGTGCAGTGAATTTCTATGAGTCACATCTCCAGAGGGTTCAAAATTCAAAGTAGATTTATTATCAAAGTACATATATGTCACCGTATATTACTCTGAGATTCATTTTTTGTGGGCATTCAAAGTAAATACAAAGAAACAGAATAGAACCAATCAAAAGATGCACAACAACAAAGTACAAACAAAAAATGTGCAAAAGACACCAAACTTTGCAAATATGAAAGAAAATAAATGAATAAGCAATAAACATTGAGAACATGAGTTGTAGAATCAACTACAGGTTGCGGAATCAGTTCAGCGTTGCGGTCAGTGAAAGTTATCTCCTCTGGTTCAGAAGCCTGATGGTTGGGACTAATTACACAAGGTATTAACAGAGAAGGTAGATTTGCTCGAAAGCGTGACACAGATACGGGCAGAGATCACAAATTAATAGGTTTGATAGGCAGGGTTAGCAAAGCAGGTGGAATGCCCATGGTTTCTGTTTGTGACATCAGTCCTGCTGGTTGATCCCGATCTAAAACCTCAACTGTTCATTCCTCTCCAAAGATGCTGCCTGACCTGCTGAGTTCCTCCAGCATTTTTTTACTACGGGCAATAATGAATTGATTTTTCAGTCACAAACAAACGAAAATCTGCAGGTGCTGGAAATCCGAGCAACACACACAAAATGCTGAAGGAACTCAGCAGGCCAGGTAGCATCCATGGAAAAGTGTACAGTGGCCATTTCAGACCAAAACCCTTCAGGAGGAATGGAGGAGAAAAAGCCGGGAGTATATTTAAAAGGTGGGGGGAGGGGGAGAGAGATAAACACAAGGTGATAGGTGAAACTTGGAGGGGAAGGATGAAGTAAAGAGCAGGGAAGTTGATTGGTGAAAGAGACAGGAGGCCATGGAAGAAAGAAAAGGGCAGGAGGAGCACCAGAGGGAGGCGATGGGCAGGTAAGGAGATAAGGTGAGGGAGGCATAAATGGCTGAGAAATGGTGAAGGAGTGGGGTTAGGGGGCATTACCGGAAGTTCAAGAAATCGAGGCTCATGCCAAATGGAATATGAACTGTTGTTCCTCCAACTTATGTGTAGCCTCATCATGACAGTAGAGGAGGCCATGGATGGACATATCGGAATGGGAATGGGAAGTGGAATTAAAATGGGTGGCCACTGGGAGATCCTGCTTGTGCGTAGGTGCTCAGCGAAGGCAGGAGGTCACACCAGGAGCACCGAGCACAGTAAATGACCCCAACAGACTCACAGGTGAAGTGTCACCTCATCTGGAAGGGCTGTTTCAACTAAATTATAGTGGGATCCTGGTGGCATCTGATGGACTTGATGTGCTAAACAAAATGTTGTCTTCTTCCAGGGCTGAACAACTGATGAGATTGAGACTGGGAGAGAGAAGGAAGGAGTGAGATCAGAGTGGGCATGGCACTCACTTTGTGCCAAATGACATCCCAATTTGGCACACGCCTCCACCTCCTTCAGTTTTCTGAAAGTTTAAAACAGGAAATCCCAGTTGGCCTTTAGGTTTGCACTAAAGATAAATTGCATGCTTCAGATCTTGGTTAAGGATCTGCAAGAGAATTTGGTGGAACCTTGGTGTAATGTCAACAAAATGAATGATATTGTGATATATTAACGCAAACACGAGGAAATCTGCAGACGCTGGAATTTCAAGCAACACACATAAAAATTGCTGGTGAACGCAGCAGGCCAGGCAGCATCTATAGGAAGAGGTACAGTTGATGTTTCGTGCCGAGACCCTTCGTCAGGACTAACTGAAAGAAGAGATAGTAAGAGATTTGAAAGTGGGAGGGGGAGGGGGAGATACAAAATGATAGGAGAAGACAGGAAGGGGAGGGATGGAGCTAAGAGCTGAAAAGTTGATTGGCAAAAGGGATATGAGAAGATCATGGGATGGGAGGCCTAGGGAAAATGAAAGGGGGAGAGGGGGAAGCTCAGAGGATGAGCAAGGAATATAGTGAAAGGGACAGTGGGAGTAAAAGGAGAGAGAGAGAGAGAAAAAAATAATAAAAGATAAATAAATAATGGATAGGGTACAAAGGGGAAGTGGGGCATTAACGGAAGTTAGAGAAGTCAACTTCCTGGCCTGCTGCGTTCACCAGCAATTTTTATGTGTTGCTAGGGATATAGTAATACTGTTAAACTATCAGGTACTTCATGATAGATGCAATATAAATGCTATTTTTTTCTTTTACTTCAGAGATCAAATGCATACAGTTTGCTCCAAGAAGAAGCAGTTGTCTTTGAAGTTAGAAAGCAATATTGTAATCAGCCTGGAGAAATATATTCACACAGTACTGAAAAGTTCAGTGAAATGCTGCTGAAAATCAGCACAACTCAAAGAAACTTACATTTGTTTAGACACATCTGGGAGTCTTTGTGTCTGTTGGGAAATTCACAGCATTCTTTGATGTTATTTTTGACCTTCCATCATTTTTATTCCCTCATAACTTGCTGCCAGTTGGGCACCAAGCAAGATTCACCAGCGCAAGAAAATCTGCAGATACTGGAAATCCAAAGCCACAGAGATTCAAAGTACATTTATTATCAAAGAATGTATAACTTATACAATCTTGAGATTTGCTTGCCCACAGGTAGCCACAAAGCAAGAAACCCAGAAGAACCCAATTAAAGAAAAATAAAATAAAAGGCCAACACCTGAGGTGCAAGAGAAAGGGGGGAGAAAACACAAATCATGCAAACAATTGAAGCGAACATCAAAGTTCCGAACCAAAACTGAGTCCTTGTATCCAAACCCTGGGGCAGCCTGGATTCGGCCCAAAGCCTCACCTATCAGTTCATCATATCAGCAGGCACGAAGCACAGCAGCCAGGGCACACAAACTGCTGGAGGCAGCATCTACGGAAAAGAATAAACAGTCCACATTTTGGGCCAAAACCTTTCAACAGGACTTACCAGCTTCAACTCTAACCACCATGAATAGTATCAACTTTAATTACTCAGAGAACGACCATGTTTTGTTTAAAGTGCCAATCCAAGATTATTTTTTGTCTTCATTATCATCTGTGATATCCCTGCACCGCAAATACAAGCCCATAAATATGGCTTGGCTGTTTTACCCATGGAGGTCAGAGACACCAGAATCAGGTTTAATATCACTGGCAAATGTTGTGAAATTTGTTAACTTAGCAACAGCAGTACAATGAAATACGTGATAAATAAATACAGAGAAAAAAATTGAATTAGAGTAAGTGTGTGTGTGTGTGTGTGTATGTATGTATATATATAATAGGCATCCGTTAGTCTCATGAGACCATGGATTTGCGCCTTGGAAGGTTTCCAGGGCGCAGGCCTGGGCAAGGTTGTATGGAAGATTGGCAGTTGCCCGTGCTGCAAGTCTTCCCCGTCCACGCCACCGATGTTGTCCAAGGGAAGGGCACTAGGGCTGATACAGCTTGGCACCGGTGTCATCGCAGAGCAATGTGTGGTTAAGTGCCTTGCTCAAGGACACAACACACCGCCTCAGCTGAGGCTCGAACTAGCGACCTTCAGATCACTAGACCGACGCCTTAACTTGGCCACGTGCCAACACTATATATATATATATATATATATATATATATATATTTTAAAAATAGTTCATTTAAGTAGTCACAGAAACAGAAATAAAAAGGCAGCTTTCATGGGCTTAATGTCTATTTAGAAAATTGGACAGCAAAGAGGAAGAAGCTGTTCCTGAATCATTGAGTGTGTGCCTTCAGCCTTCTGTACCTCCTTCCTGACAGTAACAGTGTGAGGAGGGCATGTCCTGGGTGGCGGGGATCCTTAATGATGACTGCCGCCTTCCTAAGTCACCGCTCCTTGAAGATGTCTTGGATACTGTGGAGGCTGGCACACAGTGTGGAGCTGACTACTTTCACAAGTTTCTGCAATTTACTTTGATCTTGTTCAGTAGCCCCCCACCCTGTCCATCCCAGTTGGTGACGCAGCCTGTCAAAAAGCACTCCGCGGTACATTTGTAGAAGCTTTTGAGTATTTTAAGTGAAAAACCAAATCTCCTCAAACTCTTCATGAAATATAGTCGCTGTCTTGCCTTCATTATAGCTGCATCAATATGTTGCATCCAGGTTAGGTCCTCAGAGATGTTGACACTTGAAATTGCTTGAAATTAAAATTGAGAAACATGGTTATTCTGATCTTCCTAAACAAAATATTCCAATCTGTCTGAGATCCGCCTAAGACATTGAGAATGCTCTTGCATTTTCTCACTATCCCTAACCCAACCACTACACTGCTATTCCATCACTTCAGCATCCATTTATTCATTGGTGAAGCTTCACTATAGATAGGAGGATATTGCTTTTGTAGTGCTTTATCAGCTGCTTGACAAGACTGTATCTTTTGGTCTACTGGCTGACACTGTTAGAAATTACAGCAAGTCAATAGGGAACACTATACTGATACTGACTGTCTTTCAGTGCATCAGGGAACTCAGTAACATTCTTCTGTGAATCTTAAAAATTAAAATATATCTATTTTTATGAGATTTTCACAAACGTATTTGAGTGATCTAAGACCAAAAAAGAAGCAACTTCTAGGCCAATTTGTCATCGAGACAAAAATTTGGAATTTCAGGAGAGTACAATTGATTCATTTAGGCAAGTCAGCTGATTATCTTCCATCCAGAAACATTTTAAAAGCTGAAATTGCTTTCAATCTACACAGCTAATGGTACAGATTTTGCATCTGCCCACTTATTTTCTAATTAAAATCTGCTCATGCAAACGATATTTGATTTGTAGAATTAGTCGCGTCAGAATATTTTATAAAGATCTGGCATTTTGTCGTTACTTGTCTTGCTGTCTTTCTGTCTCAGTACAACCCAAGTATTCTTCTCCAAGCTAATTCTTTTTTAACCTAATCAGCAGAGTGTGACGATAATATTGTCCACCCAGTGGGATTACTCTAGCAGGCTAAACTTTCAGCCCACCCCTATAATTTACTGCAAGTAATCTTTACCTAACAGAAAGGTAGTACTCCAAAAGCCAGCACGGAGATCACGAATTTGTATGAGGCAGACTGTAAGCTGTGTCAGCCAACCACAAGCAGAGACAAGTGCGATACTAATTGGTGCAAGTATTCGGAGTCGAGGGAGTTAAGCCAGCTAACTCAGTCACAGTTGCTCATTACAGGTGGGTTCCACAAGATAAGAATACATCTTTGAGAATTGAACACTACAGTCCCTGGTGAAGAAGCAGGTCAGATCAACAACGGGACAAGGTCATATGTTGGAAAAATTGCCAACTAATTGAATCTATGGACTGGCTGTTAAATTGTCAGCTCTCTAAGTAATGTAATAAATTAATTTTGCCAATATATTTACTTCAGACGCTGATCTTCGGTATGTCAGAATCACAATCGGGTTTAATACCTCCATTTCTACAGGCAGATTAACACTTGAGGTGTTCGGAGTTCGGAGTTGAACTCCAGCGCAATCTGTAAGGAGTTTGTACGTTCTCCCCGAGAATGCGTGGTTTCCCCTGGGTGCTTTGGTTTCCTCCCATAGTCCAAAGGTGTACTGGTTAGGAGGTTAAGAACATAAGACCATAGATATTGGAGCAGAATTAGGCCATTTGGCCCATCGAGTCTGCTCCAGAAATAGTCCTGTGATTAGGGGGGGTGTTAAATAGGTGGGCTGCTGGGTGGTGCAGCTTGTTGGACCGGGAGGGCTTCTTCTCTAAGTAAAATAAAGTTAAATAAATATTACTTGCCAAGTAATATTTAATGCAGAGGTTGAAAGATTCTTGATTGGTCAGGGAAAGGGTCCGGGGGAAGGTGGGAGATTGGGGCTGAGAGGAAAATGGATCAGTCATGATGAAATGGTGGAGTAGACTCAATGTCTAACTGAGGCTACATCCACACTAGACTGGATAATTTTGAAAACGCCGGTTTCACGTAAAAACGATAGGCGTCCCCACCAGGCTTTTTGAAAATACCTCTGTCTACATTAAAATGTGTATTTGGGCGAATCTCCTCCTACTGGCCATGCGCAGGACACACAGAAAACAAACGAAGAGGAAACGGTGCGCATTTGTCCAGTTACAGACTAGAAAAACTTAAAAGGAAATTGCCAAACGAAAGACTTGGTGTGCGTTTGTCCAGAGACATTTCGTACAGCCATAGTCTCTTCACCGATGAAAGGGACGACAGCTACAACTAAATGCAATAAGGCTTGTTACTGAGCAAAAGTGTAATTTGCTGTTACCTCATTTGTTTGCCTTTACTTTTGCCATATCTTTGTGTATTATTTTGCTGTGTTTAACATGTGCAATGAAACCAGTTACTGGGCAAAAGGGACAATTGCATCTATTAAATGTTTGCACAAGCAATACATTAATAAAATACCTTGTTAAATGTATAAAACATGTCTGCATCAGTGTTATCTTGTATTTCCATACAATGTTACATTAGGCTGTTACACACCTATTGTCAGATATTGTTGTGATGTTGGAGGTTGCATTCAAGAAAACAATGAGATGCCGCACTGCCGCCACCATTTGTTCCGGCACGTCATGACAGCGTTATTAAAATTAGCCGGTTACCCCGTACACACTACAACGGCCAACCGTTGTTTTCAGATTTAAACACTCTGGACAGTGTTTGAGAAAAGCTCTGTTTTCGGGGGAGGAAAACGCCATTTCAGGGTGGACGGGGGGTCAAAACGAAGAGAAAAAGCTTCAGTTACAGATTCATCCGGTCTAGTGTGGATATAGCCTCAGACATAAATCTGCCTGGAACAGGCCATCCCCAAAACCTGAGTGGCTGTGCAAGAAGGGGACCAGTAGCGAGGCCACCAAGAGACCCATGATGCTTCAGTGGCTGAGATGGAAGAGACCACACATACAATTGTTGCCCGGGTGCTTCTCTTGTTGCAGCTTTATGGGAAAGTGACAAAGAGAAAGCTACTGTTGAAAAAAACTCACATAAAATCTCAGCTAAAGTTTGCACAAGGCATGTGGGAGACTCTGAAGTCAGCTGGAAGGAGGTTCTATGGTCTGATGAAACCAAAATTTGGGTTTTTGGCCATCAGACTAAATGCTATAGTGTAAGGCAAACACCACAATTCATCAAACACACATCATCCCTACCATGAGGCTTGGTTGTGGCTGCATCATGCTGTGGGGATGCCTCACTGCAGCAGGTCCTGGAATGTTTGTGAGGGTAGAGGGTAAAATGAATGTAGCAAACTACAGGGAAATCCTGGAGAAAAACCTGATCTAGTCTGCATGAGAACTGCGACTTGCGAGAAACTTCGATTTCCAGCAAGACAATGATCCCCAGACATTGTCCTAGAGTGGCCAAGTCAGAGTCCAGACCTCAATCCGATTGAGAATTTGTAGCTGGATTTGAAAAGGGTTGTTCACTCACAATCCCCATGCAATTTGACAGAGCTTGAGCAGTTTTGCAAAGAAAAGTGGGGAAAAATTGCAGTGTCTAGATGTGCCAAGCTGAAAGAGACCTATCCACACAGACTCAAGACTGTAATTCCTGCATCTACTAAATACTGACTTGAAGGTGGTGAATACTTATGCAATCAATTATTTTGTGTTTTATATTTGTAGTTAATTTAGATCACTTTGTAGAGATCTGTTTTCACTTTGACTGGAAAACAGAAAAGGGTCTTCTTCTATTAATCGGTGTCAAGAAGGCATCCCCTGTGATTCACTGTTGTAAAACAATAAAACACGAAAATTTCTGGGGGGGGGTGTGGATGAATACTTTTTATAGGCTCTGTAACTGGACAGCTGGCATAACAGCGGTGTGACACAATGAAAAGTTCTATTCCTGTGCTTTCTACAGTGTTACACCTTACCCATCTCTTCATAAGGTAGTAGTGGGAAGAGCCCAGCTGCAAATACTAACTTACTCTCCATCATGCCGCTGATGTTTAGGGCAGCGATGACTGTATTCCTTCTCTATCTGTCCATACAGTCGCACACAGATATAGAAGGATTCGTCAATGCTGTTTCCATAACAACTTCATTTTACCAATCAGGGTTGTTAGCCCTGAGCTGAGCCCCTGAACCTGGAGAACCGGTGGACCACTCCCAGTCTGGCCTCTACCCTTTGACCTGTTTGGTGTGGGTGACCCTACCAAGAACCAAAGCACAAGGCCCTGACTCCAGCCAATGCAGCTTTCCGGGTCACTGAGGCACGCAAGCCTCCAAACCCCGCATCAAAGTTGTGGTCCTCTTGGAGGACAGGTGCAATGGTGGATCAGATATCAGATCATCATTCAGGTGGGGGAATTTCAAGGAGCTGGTGAGGTAGGTTAAGCCGGCTGGTGGCGTAGTGGTATCAGCGCCGGACTTCGGAGCGAAGGCTCCCGAGTTCGAATCCAGCCGGCTCCCTTGCACGCTTTCCATCCGTGCTGGGTTGAGGATCGAGCTAGCAACTCGGCCTCATAAAAATAAGAAAGCCTGCTAACAAAACGCCGTAAAAATGATGGCGTCCTGATAACTCCTCTCGTTTAGGGCTTTCTTCTTCTTCTTCTTCTTCTGGTGAGGTGGGTGGTGAAGGGGATATTGCTGGCCCACTCAGATGTTTATCTGAGATAGAGTGGATGAGGAGAGGATGTTTCCAACAGTGGGTGAGTCTGGGACCAGAGTAGAAGGACATCCCTTTAGAACAAAGATGGGGAGGAATTTCTTTCACCAAATTGTGCTGAATCTGTGGAATTCATTGCCACAGATGGCTATGAAGTTGTTGCGTATATTTAGAGTGGAGGAGGTTGACAGGTTCCTGATTGGTAAAGGCATCAAAGGTTACGGGGAGAAGGTGGGTGGGTGGGGTTGAGTAGGATAATAAATCAGCCATGATTGAAAGGGAATGCGTACTCGATGGCTGAATGGCATAATTGTGTGTTTGACGGTCCTATCACCATGTTTGCAGGTTATTAATGGAGAATGAGAATGCTTGTTTCTACAGTCCAACCTAAGCCAGACCACATGGGTGAGTACCATCACTCTGGGAGTTACCGTCGTGGTGGCACATTTGGCCTGACGTTGAAGTAATTGCTTGTTTAACTGTACAAGATATCACTAATTAGTCACACAGACACAAAAAGCTTTACAAGAGATGAGTCTGCAAATGTCATTCCACCAGGGTACTGGTGAAAACTAACACGCAGCCTGGTTGTAATGCTATTCTTAATCACGCTTTCATATGCAGGTAATACACTGCCCCATAATCCATTAATTATTTCTTATTTACATTGCTACAAACAGTTATTACTACTAACCCGCCAATCAGAAAGGCACCAGAAATAGACCTCCAATTTCATAAAGGATCCCACCCACCCAGCTGATGGACTGTTTGTCCCACTCCCATCAGGGATGAGGCTACGCAGCATCCACTCCGGGACCACCAGACTCAAAAACAGTTACTTTCCCCAAGCCGACAGGCTGATTAACACCTCCTCCCATTGATCGATCCCATCACCGCTACGTGCACATCCTCTAGTGTCGCTTGATGTACATATAATCAGTCTCTGTATGTAACAGATTCTTGTACATTGTGTTTTATAGGATTGCTTTCATATTTATAGTTATAGTGTTTTTGTTTTTTTACTGTGTTCTTTATGCTTATTGTGTTTTTTTTAAGATCTGGAGTAGCAGTCATTTTGGTCTCCTTTGTGCTCATATACTGAAGAATGACAATAAACAATCTTGAATTTTAATTACCTGCATAAAATGTTCAATTTTGAAGAGTAGTAATTATTATAGTGGTCAATGAACAATTGTTAGTTCATGGTGAGCTCGACTAGTTCATTAGACAAGGCATTTAGTGCTAGTATTGGGATGTCATGTTAAAAGACATTGGCAAAGCTGCACCTGAAATATTGAAAACAAGAGAAAATCTACAGATGCTGGAAATCCAGAGCAACACACACAAAATGCTGGAGGAACTCAGTAGGTCAGGTAGTGTCAATGGAGAGGAATAAACAGTCGATGTTTCAGGTCAAAATCTTTCATCAGGACTCAGATGAAGAGTCTCATCCTGAAGTGTCAACTGTTTATTCCTCTCCAAGATGCCATCCTGAAGAGGGGTCTCAGCCCAAGATGAGGGCAGTTTTTTCCTCTCCATAGATGCTCTCACCTGCTGAGTTCCTCCAGCATTTTGTGTGTGCTGCTCAGAAAACATATTTAATGATTTTGCTGGGACTGATTGTGTTATAAGGGCAGATGAGATAGGCTAAAACTGTTTTCCCTGGATGCTGAAGGGAGACATATAGAGATTTATACAATGATGAGGGACATAGATAAGATGAATGCTGGCAGTCTTTTTCATAGGGTAAGGGAGATGAATAGTAAAGGGCATAGATTTAAGGTAATAGGGGGAAGATTTTAAAGGGAATCTAAAGGCAGGTGCTTCACACAGAGGGTGGTGGGTATGTGGGATGAGTTGCCAGAGAAAGTGGTAGAAATGGGAACAATTACACTTAAAATATTTGGAAAAGTTTATGGGAATAAAAAGTTCTGAGCAGGGATTCCTAACCTTTTTTATGCCATGGACCGCTACAATTAGCCAGGTTGGGAACCCCTGGTTTAAAGGGATTTGCGTCAAATGCTAATAAATGGTATTAGCTCGGGAAGACATCTTTGTTGGCACAAATGCTGCATGTGAACGGCCTGATTCTGTAATATATAACTCTATAACTTTATTACTCCACGATTTACTGACTAAATTTGATTTGACAAGAAAGAGCTGATTTATTCCATAGCCTGTGGAAATCCTAATTAAAGCTTGTGAAAGTGAACTGCTATTTAGTCAGAATGAAATGACATAAGAGAGTTTGGCAACTCAAATATGAGCATCGTTTACTCATGTACAATGCTGAGTAATCAGTTCATAAGGTTCCTTATTGAGGAGTTCAAAAGTATTCTGGTTTATCTGACTAAATGCTGGTTTGGTTAGTTATGCTAGTTTTCTTCAAGCTTCAGGATTGTTTTATGATACTTCCTGTATATAACTGTAAAGGAGAACAAAATAATTGCTGCTCTGGGTTTGATGCAGCACAAAAAAAAATAGGATAAAGAACACAGTACTTTAAAAAACACACAATTAACATAAATACATAAATAAGATAGCTTATATAGATAGATTGATTGTATGTCAATCAATCTATCTATATAAGCTATCTTAGTGACCCCAGGCTATACATAAGGTGACTAACAGGAAATAATAAAGTAGTGGTGGAGTTAGTGAGTGGAGGTGTTGATCAGCCTTACTGCTTTGGGGAAGAACCCTGTTTATGGTCTGGGAGTCCTGGTGTGGATGCTATGTAGAGTCCTCTCTGAAGGGTGGAGGGGTGGTGGTGGAACAAACAGTCCTTGAGCAGTGCGGGTTGGATCCTTCATGATACTACTGGCACTCTCCAGCAGCTTTCTGTATGTATGTACTTGATAATGGATAAGCTGGTGCCAGTGATGCATCAGGGAGTTTCAACTACCTGTTCTAGAGCTTTACAGTCCAGTTTCTGTTCCATGCAGTGATGCAGCTCGTTAAGATGCTCTCTACTGCGCATCTGTGGAATGATGTGAGTAAGGATGTGCAAAGTCCTGCTCTCTTCAGCCTCCCCAGAAAGCAGAGGCCTGGGTGAGCTTTCTTGACCTTGTAGGATGTTGTGGAACCATGAGAAGTTGCGTGACATGTGCTCTCCCAGGACTTTGAAACTTTTTGCAGTTTCTACTGCTGTGCTGCCGATGTAAAGGGGAGTGTCATTGGTGCGAGTTCTCCTGAAGCTGATAACCTTCTCCTTTGTCTTGTTGATAATTAAGGAAGAGGTTATTTGCCTGGCACCGGGCCTCGTGCTCTTCCTCTCTGTAGGCTGTCTCATCGTCATTGGTGATGAGCCCCACCGCTGTGTGTCATCAACGAACTTGACAGGTGTTTGGCCGTGCAGTGATGTGTGAGCTGAATGTACAGTAATGGGCCCTGGGGGCACCGTGTTGAGGATGATGGGGAGGGTGGAGCAATTGTGTATCCTCCCTATCTGACCTATGCTTTTTACCATTACTGTCCTGCTTGACTACTAGTTCCTTTCTCACATCTTTTCACCCACTTTCCTTTGCCCCATAACTAATACAACTTATGTCTCTCATAAAAAATTGCTCATTGCATGTGTGGATTCATTTACTTTTGCAAATTTCGAATGTAATTTCTTTATTTAAGATAAGCTTCTGTGAACTTCCTTCCTGTCTGGAATTAATAGCTCCAAAGATTTACTGCAGAAACTTGCCAGGAAAAATTACATTTGAGCACCAGTTTCTGACACTTGCCAGTTCACTAAACTCCCATTCATTCTGAATTACTGGCACTGAACCATATGCTGAACCTCTGAACTGGCTGTAACAAGTTGGTACATTCCACATGCCACATTCATTCCATTATCTCAAACCTTTTTTTTTCCCCTTTTGGAAAAGCATCGTTCTGGGACTATTTATGTTCCTGGTCACTATTTTCATTCCCTGAAGGAAATGGAAAAAATATGTTTTTAGTTTGTGCTGAAAGGACTGGAGTCACACGTGTTCCTGTTGTGCGTGTTGGTCTTTTACATGGCACTGAAGAGAAAAGTGTCATGGTCCGGTCCGTGAAGTCCGCATTCCGATTCACGGTCCGGTTCATCAATCTGTATTCCAGGTTTTCCGGTTTTCCCTTGTCCTGTTGTGTGCCTTAATTGAGGCACATGATTCTGATTTTGGGCTGGCTACATAAATAGCTCCTTGGTTCAGTTTCAGTTGCTGGATTGTTCCTGTCAAAACCCCTGTCTGAATCCAATCCAATCCAATCCAATCCAATCCAATCTCTTCCCTTCCCTTCCCTTCCCTTCCCCTCCCCTTCCTCTTCCTCTTCATCTTCCACTTGGAGCCCTGCCTAAAGCCTCGCCTTGCCTCGCCTCACCTCGCCTCGTCCTGTCCAGGCCACATCCAAGAACCTCGTCCTGTCCAAGCCAAGGCTTTGTGTTCTCGTCCTGTCCTTGTGCCTCGTCCTGTGCTGGAGTTCCCTCGTCTTGCCCAGGAGTCTCTCGTTCTGTCCTGTAGCCTCGCCTAGTCCTGACTCCCAAGACCACTTCATGTCTTCGCCTAGTTCTGGAGTCCAAGCCCGAGTAAAGACCCAGCTTCTGGGTCCTTGTCCAGTCTCTGGCTCGGAGTTCAAGCCCAGGCTCCTAGTTCCCAGTTCCTAGTCCTGGTCCCGCTTGCCTAGCCAATGTCCTAACCCAAGTCTGTGTTCTTGTCCCTGCTCCTAGTCTGCATCCAGTCATGTCCCTAACCCAGCTCTCCAGTCAAGTCCTGTTCCTAGTCCTTCGGTGTCTGTGTCTTGCATTTGGGTCCGCTCCCGGTGCCCCCATGTGACAAAAAGATAGGTAAGGATAATAAACGAACGCCCCCATCCCCTCATGTGAATGACTGGACCCTTGGGTTGTCATTCGCTCTCCCCTTGATAGCTCACACCCAGTTCACCTTTCAGATTTTCTTTCCCGTTGCTGAAATGAAAGGGCATTAATAGTTGCTGGGCTGAGAGCAATGCTATGGAGGGTGCATACATTTACATTCCTAGCACAGGGGAGGTGGCAGAGATTCTCAAAGCCAGCTTAGACCATTGATTGAATACCTATTGAAACAGCACCTGGTATAATCGACTCTCTCTCAGCAGTGTCTTGCACTGTTTGTGGGCGTTGCTCAGGATTCCAGCATCTGCAGAAAGAATAAGCTGAGGGAACACACACCAGTCCTCATAGAGGGATCAGAAGTGAAGAGAGTGAGCAGTTTCAAGTTCCAAAGTGTCAATATCTCTGACCTGGACCCAACAGATCAATGCAGCTATAACGAAGGCACGACAGCAGCTATATTTCATTGGGAGTTTGCGGAGATTTGGTTTGTCGCCTAAAGCACCGGTAAATTCCTGCAGGTGTACCATGGAGAGAATTCAAACTGGCTGCTTCACCGTCTAGTATGGGGGGTTCTACTGTACTGGATCGAAGTGAACTGCAGAGAGTGGTAATATTAGTCAGCTCCATCCTGGGCCCTAGCCTCCATAATATCCAGGACATCTTCAGGGAGCAGTGCCTCAAAACGGTGGCATTCTTCAATGAGGAGCCCCATCACCCAGGACATGCCCTCTTCTCATTGCTACCATCAGGGAGGAGGTACAGAAGCTTCAAGGCACACACTTAGTGATTCAGGAACAGCTTCTTCCCCTTTGCCACCTAATTTCTGAATGGGCATTGAACCCATCAACACTACCTCATTCATTTTTTTACTTCTTTTTCTTATTCTGATTCAGAACCCATTGTGTCTCTGTAAATGTTTCTGCCTCTCTAATTTCCTCTTTCTTAAGACACTCCTTCAAATCCATACCAACTGTCCTGATTTCTTAATCTTGGTCAGTGACAAACTTGGTTTAAGAATCAAAAAACTAAAGAGATTCCGCAGATGCTGGACATCCAGAGGAACGCACACAAGATGCTGGAGGAACTCAGCAGGTCAGGCAGCATCTATGGAGTAGAATGAACAGTCGATGTTTAAGGCTGAGATCTGAGATCAAGTCTGGAAAGGAAGGGGGAAGAAGCCAGAATAAGAAGGTGAGAAGAGGGGGAGGAGAACAAGCTGGCGAGTGATAGGTGGAACCAGGTGCGTGAGAAGATAAGTGGGTGGGAGAGGGGGGAATGAAGTAAGAAACTAGGAGGTGATAGGTCGAAGAGGTAAAGGGCTGAAGAACGAACAATCTGATAGGCCAGGCGTGCAGACAATGTGAGAAAGGAAATGAGGAGGGGCACTAGAGCAAGATGATGGGCAGGTGAGCAAAAGAGAAGGGGTAAAAGGGGGAGCCAGAATGGAGAATGGAAAAAGAGAAGGGGGGGGGGAAGAAACTACTGGAAGTTAGAGAAGTTAAGGAAAAACTTTTTCACCCAGAGAGTGGTGGATATGTGGAATGTTCTGCCCCAGAAGGCAGTGGAGGCCAAGTCTCTGGATGCTTTCAAGAAAGAGATGGATAGAGCTCTTAAAGATAGCGGAATCAAAGGTTATGGGGATAAGGCAGGAACTGGATACTGATTGTGGATGATCAGCCATGATCACAGTGAATGGCGGTGCTGGCTCAAAGGGCCGAATGGCCTACTCCTGCACCTATTGTCTATTGTCTAAACCAATGTTCACGCCATCAGCTTGGAGGCTACCCAAGCAGAATATGTGGTATTGCTCCTCCGAATGAGTGGCCTCATTTAAGAGGACTTAAGAATTTTCCCGTAAGTGCTTTGTGATGCTTAAATGCAGGAAGATGTCTTTATTAAGTGTGACTGAGCTAAAGAAACAGACTAATCCAGAAAAACTAGTAACCTTTCTCATATTCTGTGTGAGCACAGGCACTGGTGTGCTGCCCCTTATGTGCCTCTATAGTACTTGAACTCTTCAAAGGAATTTTAATTTGAAAATCCTGAGGTGTCTGGAACAGAACGTGTTGACTTTTGAAACAGACCAATGACGATCGCTGAAAATATTGTTTGTTTCTGTGTAGCAAAGCTTCAGCGTAAACTCATCTTCTGTCATTTGCACTAAATCAACACCTTTCACATGGTAATTACACAAATTAAACAAACACAGATGCTCCATAGTTTGTCTTCTTCTGGGTTCTGTAGCAACATCTGGACCGAGCCTGCACAGCTACAGGCACTGCCAAGTCTAGGAGAGTACCGTGCCAGGAAATGAGTCATCTTTTCCACACACTGGAAGGCATTTTGTATTTAGAGTAAGAAATTCATACCACCTCTCTGTGGGTGTGCAAAAGCATAGGCGATCTCATGGCCTTTTTTACAGTAGCCGTAATCTCCGCAGCCACAGAGTAGCTGCACTTGATTTTGTCTTTTGTAGTTTAAACTGAGAGACAGACAAAATAATCAAGATCAAAGGCCCATTCACATTGAAAACTGATGTTTATGGGAGAGTGAAAGATGTGTTTCTGGTGAATTTGGTGATGGACCAAGTGTAATATTTATACTGACGGCCCCCAAAATGACCACATCTTTACCGCAGGGTTTGGAGGCTTGTGTGCCTCTGTGACCTGGAGAGTTATGTTCACTGGAGTCAGGGCCTTGAGCTTTGGCTCTTGGTAGCGTCACCCATGCCAAACAGGTCAAAGGGTAGAGACCAGACTAAGAGTGGTCCACCGGTCCTCCAGGTTCGGAGGTTCAGCTCAGGGTTGACCCTGACTGGTCAAAGAAATTGTAACGGAAGCAATAATGAGCAACGGTATTCCTGAGTCTCCACCTGGGATGTTGATGACTGACAGTAGTGAAAACCAAGAGGAAGTTACTGGCATGATGAAGAAAGCCTGGAACATCGCCAAGATCAAGACACTGGCAAGCTAGCACAAATGAAGGACCTTCACTGATGCCCTAAGCACCAGTGGAGTAACAGGCACTTGATGATGATGATGATGATGATGATTCGGGAATATTAATGCTGAGCTGCAACACTCTTGGTGCAAGATGACACGTGATCGTAAGGAGTCATATGTTTGCAGTGACTGACAAGTTTATGATGAAGGAATTGCGCTCTTTATCAAGAGGATCCTCTGGTGAGATTCCATCCCTACCAATCGCAGTGACAGTCAATTGCACCTTGCGTACATAATTATGGTGTTATTGACGGTCTTGTATTAGACAGGAGGTCCCATATTTAAACAGTAACTGCATTACCCTACTCAATACCAGTTCAGCACATCCTTTGACCCATCTGGGTACCCAAAATGTTTCAGGCCAAGATCTGCAATCAAGTCTGGAAAGGAAGGGGGAAGAAGGCGGAATATGAGAAGTACCCAAAATGGGAAGGTTGAGCCCTCGACTGGCCCATAGGCTAACAAACTAACCCATGAGTCATAACCGTCATCAATGAACTCCAGATAGTTTAATCTTTGAGTGATTCTCCCTGCAAGAACTTCAGGGAGGTATAGAATACCATAATATGGCAATCAATTGTGTAACACCGTGGAAGGGCCAAGAGGACTTGCAGGGCTATTAACTGAGAGCAATCAATTAAATATTAGAGCAGAAAATGTTCACACTTCCAAGATGCATGGTTTCAAAGCTTCAAAGTAAATTTGTTATCAAAGTACGTATCCATCACCATATACTATCTTGAGATTCGTTTTCTTGCAGGCAATAACGACAGGACAAAGAAGTACGATAGAATCAATGAAAAACTACAGGTGAACCAAGACTGACAAGGAGCCAATGTAGAAAAGAAGGCAAACTGTGAAAATGTGAAATTAATAATAATAAATAAATAATACTGAGCACAGGAGTTGTGGAGTCATTGAGTGTGTGTACATAAGTTGTGGAACCATTTCAGAGTTGAGGTGAATGAAGTTATCCACACTGGTTCAGGAGCCTGATGGTTCATTATTCCCGAACCTTCTGGTGTGGGACCTAAGGCTCCTGTACCTCTTTCCTGATGGCAGCAGTGAGAATAGACCAGGGGCTGGATGGTGGGGGGTCTTTCCTGCTTTTGTTGTGGCTGCGCTCCTTGTTGATGTGCTCAGCGGTGATATTCATCAGTCATTTTAACAAGCTGCCTTCAGCACCTACTGCAAAAACACTCTGGAAGTAGTCAGAGAACTCTTTACGTTGAAGAATGGATGTCCGGTTTTGCAACAAAATAAGACGTATCCTTTCTTTGTTCATGTGATTCGCTTCATTTTATTACATTACTGCTAGTTCATCGAGCTATGCACAAATACCATGAAGAAAAATCACAGGGGCCTTGAGTATTTCCTTCAAAATGTTAGAAACATGATATAAAAATAGGTTATGTAAGAGGGAAGGGGGAGCAATTTAAAAAGTTGGCACAAAGTAGTGGACTTAAGGGCCTGTATTGTGTTGTGATGTTCTATGTTGCTGAGACTGGAACGGAGTGAGAGAGGTGATTCTACTGTAACTGATGACTTTTCTCTGGTCGTAACTGTTATGTTTTGTAACTTCAAACGTTAAACTAACTCAAAGGAAGACACAGGAGTCTGAAATGCAGGTGTAACTTCGTCTTTACTTTAAGTGAGGCGTGCATGTATCACGTGGTAGCGTGATGATGGATGCAATTAACGTATTTATACATATAACCTATAATGAATTATTTAAGCAAACAAGAATGCTTAATCAAACAATGTATATACAAGGTTTATATTACGTCTGGGTAGCCTCCAACCTGATGGTATGGACATCGAGTTCCTGAACTTCTGGTACTGCCTCTTCCCCTTTTCCCTCTCTCACCTGATCTCCTTGCCCACCCATCGTCTCTCTCTGGTGCTCCTCCCCCCTTTTCTTTCTTCCATGTCTTTCTGTCCTCTCCTATCAGATTCCCCCTTCTCCAGCCCTGTATCTCCTTCACCGATCAACTTCCCAGCTTTTTGCTTCACCCCTCCCCTTCCTGTTTTCACCTATCACCTTGTGTTTCTCTCTTCCCCTCCTTCCCCTCTTTTTAGCTCTACTCTTAATCTTTTTCTCTCCAATTCTGCTGAAGGGTCTCGGCCCAAAACGTCGACTGTGTTCTTTTCTGTAGATGCTGCCTGGCCTGCTGAGTTCCTCCAGCATTCTGTGTGTGTTGTTTATACACAAGGATACTCACATATTATTGAACTATTAAATATGCAACATAACGTCCTCCTCCACTCTTGCACCCTTGCTTTCCTTTGAAGTAAGAGGCCAATGCTGTGGCCTCCAGTGAGACAAAAAAACCTACTAAAATTTCTTGGGGAATAAGACCATAAGACATAGTTGCAGAATTAGGCCATTCAGCCCATCAAGTCTGCTCTGCCATTCCATCATGGCTGATCCCAGATCCCACTCAACCCCATACACCTGCCTTCTCACCATATTCTTTGATGCCCTGACTGATCAGGAAACGATCAACTTCCACCTTAAATATACGCACGGACTAGGCCTCCACCGCAGTCTGTGGCAGAGCATTCCACAGATTTGCTGCTCTCCTGCTAAAAAATCCCTCCTTACCTCTGTTCTAAAGGATCGCCCCTCAATTTTGAGGCAGTGCCCTCTGTTTCTGATGCCCCCACCATAGGAAACATCGTCTCCACATCCACCCTAATTCTTTCAACGTTCAGTAGGTTTCAATGACATCCTCCCTCCCCCCGCATTCTTCTACATTCCAATGTGTACGGGCCCAAAGCTGCCAAACACTCCTCATATGTTAACCCCTTCATTCCCAGAATCATCATTGTGAACCTTCTCTGGGATGCTGGGGATGGGTTAAAAAAAGGCTGAGATCTGCAGCGAGGGGAACTTCCCTATAACTTTATGATGCACTCTAAATAGAAGGATTAACTTCACTCTTTGTAAAGGCCCTGGCAAAAAAACAAATTTGAATTTAAATGATTTCCACAAATACTCGGTTGAAAGCACAGAATATAATGAATAGAACCTGTTCTGCTGAAGCAATGTTTATTTTAGCTGCCTATAGAGACAGCAAATGAAGCTTCACTGATGTTATAACAGAAGGTTCCATTAGGCGAGGCATTGGCCCCCTTATTCACAAATATTTTTGCAGAAAGAGTGCTGGCAAGGTGGTAATTATTGTCTCTCCCTATTTAGCATTTGAACCATCTTCCTGAACGTGTCCTCACAAATGAATCTGCTATGATTCTGACTCTGAAGAAATGACAATTTATCAAGGAGAAGGTGGTGTTACCATTTACCCATGCCTTCTGGGTAGCTCGGGCGAGAAGGAGGTGCTGCTGAAGGAGACTTGCTGATTTGTTACAAACACAAGAGATTCTGCAGATGCTGAAAATCCAGAGTTGCACACACAAAATGCTGGAGGAGCTCAGCAGGTCAGGTAGCACCTATGGAAAGGAATAAACAGTCAATATTTCAGGCCAACACCCTTCTTCAAGACCCTTCATGTTGGTGAGCTGCTGCTGGATGCCCTGTCGTGCATAGTGTCACAGAGACAGAGCAAGTATAGTGGAGATTCAGAAGAACAGCAGCAATCTAACTTCTCCAACTTCCAATAATTTCTCACCCCCTCCTCTTTCTCCATTCCTCATTCTATGTCCCCTCTTGCCCCTTTTCTTCTCCTCACCTGCCCATCACCTCCTTCTGGTGTCCTCCTCCCTTCCTTTCTCCCATGGTCCACTTTCCTCTCCTATCAGATTCCTTCTTCTTCAGGCATTTACCTTTTCCACCTATCACCTCTTGGCTTCTCACTTCATCCCTCCTCACCTGACTTCACCTACTAGCTTGTACTCCTTCCCCACCTCACCACCCCCCCCCCACCTTCTTATTCTGGCTTCTTCCCCTTTTCTTTCCAGTCCTGATGAAGGGTCCCATCTTCAGACGTCAACTCTTTATTCCTTTCCATAAATGCTGCCTGATCTGCTGAGTTCCTCCAGCATTTTGTGCATATTGTTCTGGATTTCCAGCATCTGCAAAACCTCTTGCTTTTAATCAAATAAATTTTAATCGATGAAGCTCTTACCCAGGTTAATGGAGAGTACTCCACCACTCTCCTGATTCATGCCTTATGGCTGGGGAGAAGCTTTAGGGAACCAGGAGACGAGCCACTTGCCGCAGAATACCTGGCCTCTGAGCTACTCCCATGGACACAGTAAGACCACAAGATATAGGAGCAGAAATATGCCATCGAGTCGGCTCCTCCATTCCTTCATGGCTGGTTTATTATCCCTCTCAACCCCATTCTCCTGACAAATGTTTATGGTGGAAAAAGAATAGAAATCCACTTATGTAGTCAAGACGCCAAGAAAAGGATCACATGAGTGCATTTACCTCCTCTGAGAATAGAAGAATTGACTATTTCTCAAGTCTAGCAGTATGACAACCAATACTGCAGACTGGAAAGAAATTACAGGGAGATTATGTCAATTTAATGTTATTGAATGGCCAGTTAAAGGAGTAAATTACAGAGCCATGGCACAATAGTGATTCTAAACCCAGAGGTTTAGTTTCAGCAAGGATTTTTTTTTGCTAAATGCATGGTCTCTTGAAAGAAGAAAAATGCGTTTTTATTATTCACACCCTATTCACAATCTGCACAACCAAGCTAGCTTCCCCTTGAGTTATAATACCCCTCCTTTTACAGGGATGAAAGGTGAGATGAGCTGACCTTGATTTCCTGATCAGCTTTTCCTCAAAAAAACACAAGCCTCAAAGTCAAAGTAAATTTATTATTGAAGTATGTTTATGTCACCACATACTACCCTGAGATACATTTTCTTGCAGGCATTTACAGGAAAGTAAAGAAATACAATAGAATTTTTGAAATAGTATACATACACAAATTGACAAACAATCAATGTGGAAATAAAATATATAAGTAATACTGAAAACATGAGCTGTAGTATCATAGAAAGTGAGTCTATTGGTTGTGGAATCAGTTCAAAGTTCTGGTAAGTGAAGTTACCCACACCAGTTCAGGAGCCTGATAGTATGTTCAGTTCCTGAACTTGGTGGTGTGGGGCCTAAGACTCTCTCCTACCCAATGGCAGCAGCAAGAAGAGAGCGTGGCCCAGATGGTGGCGGTCCTCGACAATGAATGCTGCTTTCCTGTGGCAGCGCTCCATTCAAATGTGCTCAACGGTGGGGAGGATTTTGTCTGTAAGGGGCTGGACTGTACCCATCGCTTTCTGTAGGCTTTCCATTCCTCAGCATTGGTGTTTCCATACCAGGCCATCATGCAACCAGTTAGGATACTCTCCACTGTGCAGCTATAGAAGTATGTCAACATTTTTGGTGACATGCCAAATCTACACAAACTTCTCAGAAAGTCGAGGTGCTGTCATGTCTTCTTCATGATGGCACTTGTTCCAGGATGGATCCTCTGATATCATAATAGTAAAGAATTTAAAGTTACTGACCCTCGTCACCCCTAACGATGACTGGCTCGTGGACCTCTGGCTTCTTCCTCCTGCAGTCGAAAACCAACACTTCATTTTGCTGATGTTCAGTGAAAGGATGTTGTTATGGCAACATTCTCAATCTCTCTCCTATATGCCGATTTGTCACTACCACCTCTAATTCGGTCAACAACAGTGGTGTCGTCAGCAAACTTAAATATTGCACTTTCGATCTGTACTTCACCGCACCATCATAGGTATGAAGTGAGTAGAGATGGGGACTAAGCACGCAGCCTTGTGGTGCACCTGCGTTGAAGGTGATTGTGTGGCAGATGTTGACTGGGATCTGCAAGTGAAGAAATTGAGGATCCAGCTGCACAGAAAGGCATCGAGGCCCGGGTTTTGGGAGCTTAGCAATGAACTTTGTGGGGATGATAGTGCTGAATGCTGAGCTGAGCTGTAGCCGATGAAGAATGTCCTGATGTCTGCGAGTTCGTTATCCAAGTGCTCTGGGGTTGAGTGAAGGGCCGATGAAATGGCATCTGCTGTTGACCTGTTGAGATGGTAGGTAAACTGGAGAGGATCCAGGTCACTCCTCAGGTAGGAGTTGATATGCTTCATGACCAACTGCTAAAGTCACTTCATCACAGTGGACGTAAGCCTTGGCTAACTCTGACCATATATCAGGGTAGAAAACACAGGCTCAGTTTCCACCTGTCCTTATTTGCTTTGAGGTGGGGCTTGCATTCATGCTGTAAGTCTGTTTGCCAAAGGCTTTCTTTCCACAATATTATTGTGACCTTGACCAGGTGACAATGAATGCTTAGGGTCCAATCATCTCTTGAAACTGGCAAAGGCACGGGTTTATAGAAAGCATCAAAGCACTGAGAGCAATTGTAAAAGGTCAAAATTACTTGTGTTTAAAATTAGCTAAGGGTGTGTCTTTATGCACTATAACATGCTGATGAACAGTGAATGAGGTTTATGCAGTTAAATGACATCTGAAAATATCAAATGTCATGTCCCAAATGAGGCAAACACTCTGACTGTGAACGTTCTTGTTAAACCACTAATTTTCTTTATTTTATTTTGCCACAATAGTCAAGCCTTGTTTTTCGAAACAGCATGCAGTTATCCGAAGCCCATTGGCTTCATTGTTTTAATTAATTTATGTTGCTTTCTTTTTATTTTTGCAACCGCAGTTGCAAGGTTTCTTTTCCGGGGGTGGGCGGGCGCAGTAATGGCCTGCGTTTAGTTGAGTGCAGCCAATCAGGCGTGGTGTGTTGGGAAGGGTTCTGCGCATCCCCATGCATTTTTCCTGATCTATAAAGAGAGAGTTGGCCTTCACGGCGATGTCATACTCCAGCACAGACTTGGTTTGCACCAACAGCTGCAGGGCATTCTGAGACTCCTGTAGACGTTGCTTCAGCGTCTGTATGGTTGCATCCATAGTGTACACTTCACAGACCAACCTGAACAGGAAAAGAAATAATCGTTAAAACTGTGGGTAAAGCAAAGGTTGTCACCACATTGTTTCATGGAGATGTTGAAGGACCATAAGACACAGGAGCAGAATTAGGGCATTTGGCCCATTGAGACTGCTCTGTCATTTCATCATGGTTGATTTATTGCCCCGTTCATGTGCCTCTCCCCATAACCTTTGATGCATTTACTAATCAAGAACCTATAAACCTCCTCTTTAAATACACCTAATGACTTGGCCTCCACAACCACCTGTGAAAAAGAATTCCACAGATTCACCACCCTCTGGCTAAAGAAATTCCTCCTCATTTCCGTTCTGAGGTTGTACCCTCTGGTTCAAGACTCTCACACTATAGGAAACATCCTCTCCACTTTCACTCAACCTAGACCTTCCAATATTCGATAGGTTTCATTGAGATTCTCCTTATTCTTCTAAACTCCTATGAATACAGGCCCAGGACCATCAAGTACTCCTCATACATTAACTCTTTCATTCTCAGGATCATTGCCCTGAACCTTCTCTGGGTTCTCTCCAATGCCAGTACATCCTTTCTTAGATACAGGGCCCGAAATTGTTCACAATACTCCAACTGCAGTCTGACCAATGCCTTACAAAGCCTCAGCATTCCATCCTTGCTTCTATATTCAATCCTCTCAAAATGAATGCTAACATTGCATTTGCCTTTCTTACCACCTGAAAGGTATGGCTACTTCTCTGGATAAATTCAATGTTTGTTCCCCTTTACAAGGAAACTACATCAGGGAGAAAATTATTTGTGTTTAGATAGCGCCTTGCAAGACCTGAGGATATCCTGTGCTCTTGATGAGCAAAGGATTCATTGTTGTAACATGGGAAATATTATAATCTCAAAGATGTGTGCTCACAACTGTTATGTCATGACCTGAAGACATTTTCAAAAGACAATGCCTCAAGAAGGCAGCATCTATCACTAAGACTCCTCACCTACCCAGGACATGTCTTCGTCTCATTACTACCATTAGGGAGGAGGTACAGGAGCTTGAGGACACACTCAATGTTTTAGGAGCAGCTTCTTCCCATCCACCATCAAATTTCTGATTGGTTTATGAACACGTGAACACTACCTCACTATTTTGCTGCTGCAAAACAACAAATTTCATGAAATATTTCAATGACATAAACCTGATTCCGTTAACCATCACACAAACAGTAACAAAACAATAAACAGACAGTTGCTTCCAGCAACGATTGGTGGCCAATTGACCAGGACACCTGGAAGAACAGTGACACTCCTACTCGAAGTTAATCTGTAGGAACCTGTACATCCATTTGAGAAAGCAGATGTGGTGTCATTTCAGTATTGTATACAACCACGTGCATTAGGAATAGGCCACTCAACTCCCTTAACTTGTTCTTCCCCTTAATAGGACTCTGGCTGATCTCAATTCTCCATTTTCATATATCCATGGGAAACGTTCACCCTTTGGTTCATCTGAAAGATATTGCTGCTATCTGTGCACCACTCCCTCAACACTGCACAGGTCTGGTTGGTCTGTTCTCCTCATATTTCTGAAGAATGAACCTAGAAATCTAGTGAGAGTTCAAGAGCACTCAAAAGAAGTACTGATCCCAAATAGGACTTCAACTCCCTGCTGCCTCAGGTAAGTAGACAACATATTCAAAGCCTCCTCCGTCCACAGTTATTCTCTCTTCTCCCACATTCCATCCAGAAGAAGATACCAAAACTTTAAAAAGCGCACCACCAGTCTGAATGACAACTTCTATCTTGCTGTTCTAAGGACTATTGAATGGACCTCTTGGACGATAAAGATGAAGGCTTGATCTCTCAGTCTACCTCACTGTGGCCCTTGCATTGTATTTGTCTATATGTACAGCATTTTCTCTTCCATGGTAACTTGAACCCAATATTATGTTTTCTGTCAATGCCTTTCTCTTTGTTCTATCTTAGTGTACCTGTGTCTTGATCTGTGTGGCTGGCCTGAAAAACAAAAGTTTTCCAATGCATCTCACGACACGTGGCAATAATGGGCCAATTACCAACTGGGAATAATTCAAACATTCAAAGTGTGACATGATTCTCTAATCCATGAGATCTGAATGTAATTCCAAACTAGATGAACAATGACACTGGAACAATAAGTTCCAATGCTCAATTGCTTGTGCAAAACCCCGAGCACCTACAGTATATGTCAGTGCATATACTATGAAAATGCAAAATTCCCTTTCATAATTTAATAAATCATTAAAGGACAAAGTCACTAAAATTATGAAATTTTTTAGAGCATAGGCTGAATCTAAATTCTGCACATTAAAGGATAACAGTATTAGAGTTTTAAAAAGTCTCCAATATTATAGAATACCTCTGTTGTTTACTCCCATCAGTGTACTTTATATGTTACCGACAGTGTATGCTGTACCTCCAAAACTGAATTTTTACAAGGGCTTTTTCTCTGTTCTAAGTGTAACTGAAACGTGAGAAGACGGGATTTTACATTTTGGACAAATAGGTGTTACTTGCTGCAGAGTTAACTGGTGACAGGAGAGACAAATGTAGGGAATTTCTGTAAAGCTGGGAAAACTCTGAGGAAAAGGATATTTGTCCTTAATGGAACTGAAATGATGTTTTGTTGATGAGCAAGTCTATAAACTCTGGAAATTTAACAGGCACTGCCCCCAATCTCCAGCTACAGCCTTGCTAGGAGATTGGAGAAAATTTCACAAGTGATTGTTTGCATGGTTTCCTGGAGATTTCTGTCCATCTGCAGCAGGAGTTATAGGGGGCATTTGACAGCAAGCCATTGTGGATAATCTCAAGTGATGTTCTTTGAATATCATTTCAGTTACTTTAATGTGGAAGACATACTCTGGAAATATTCATCAATGGCAGTATTTTTATGTCTTAGTCTATCCGTTAATCTGTTCATACTTCAGAAGAAAACCTATTTATTATTTCACTGGGTTTCTCTGTGCCATACTGAACAATTAACTTACTCAGACATTTCTTCTCATGCCTGACAGCACTCAAGTTCCAAGCTCATTTATTATTCAAGTATCGATACTGTATACAACCCTGCATTTCATCATCTTGCAGCCAGCCACAAAACAAAGAAACTCAATAGAACCCATTAAAAAGACACAACAAAGACTGTCAAACACTCAATGTGCAAAACAAAAAGAACAAACGGTACAAACAATAAAAAAAGTAAACAAATAACACACAGAACATTAACCGCAGAGTCCCTGAAAGTGAGACCAGAGCCATGGAACCAGTTCAGCACTGAGACGACAGCCGGTGGCTGCAGGCCACAGCAACAGAGTCAGTTCAGCGCAAACTGAAGCAACTGTCTTTTAAAGATAAATTAATAATTAAAATCAATGGGTTAAGGCAGTGTTAAAATATAGGATTCTAGGATAACATGTTGAAAATCTGTTCAACATACACAAAATGCAAGTCAGGGAACATCAACGGAGGGAAATAAAGAGTCGACGTTTCAGTCCGAGATCCTTCATCAGGATTGAAAAGTAAGGGAGCCTGTTATGTTTTGTAACTCCAAAGCATTAAACTAATCAGAAGGAAAAGACGGGAGTTTGAGATACGAGTCTAACTTAGCCTTTTTTAACTTTAGGCAAGAAGCACGCATATCACGAGGTTGCATCATCCTGTATGCATTTCATTTATTTTTACATCTAACCCATAATTAATTATTTAAATGAACAAGAATACTTAATCAAGCAATATAAATACACAAGATTGCTCAAATATTACTGAAATATTAAATAGACGACACTTCTCCCTGCTTAGCTATAAACTCCATCTCAACATAGAATGCATCACAATACATATACATAGTATAATATATCATACAATTACTATAGAGACATCCCCAGCATAGTAAATTTTAAATTGTCCTATTCAGGCCTATAGATTTAATCACAGTGAAGGATTTCTTACTCTTGTGGGATAACGTTTCTCCTGACAAGGGGGAGCACCCTGCTTGGCTGGTGAGACTTGTGACTGTGAAACAACCTCAGGTTCTGTGGCCTCCTCTGTGCTGGCCGTAGGAGTGGACTCTGATTCTGCAGGCAGTGTTTCTGACAACTCTGGGCACCCTTCTTCTAGAAGTGTTAGCATCTTGAAAAGTGCATGGCAAGCTTCACTAGACAATGTGGGTCATAATGTGAGAGTACAGTGCCTGCAATCACTTTGCCTTTTCGAAAGCCACCTCACACTGCTTTGTCCATTGGCATTTCCTCCTGCTCCGTAGTAATGAGTTCAAGGGGTGGAGCACAGTAGCCAGGTTTGGCAGGAGCCTGTTATAGTGATTGACAACCCTAAAAAGAACTGCAACTGTGACACGCCCTTTGGCCCTGGGGTATCCGCCACTGTTTGAATTTCCCCAGCACACTTGTGTAATCTTTGGGCGTCAATAGTGTGACCACAGTAAATGACACTTGGTTTAAAGAATTCACACTCGTTGCATAGTGCTCTGAGCCCATAATCTTCTGAACTTTTTAACACTTACCTTGAGATTTTGGAGATGTTCTTTGTCATCCTTACCGGTAACAATGATGTCATCCAGCTAACACTCGAGTGCCTGGACAGCCTTGCAGGACCTGGTCCACAGCTATCTGCCAGAGTGTAGGTGCAGATGCAAATACTAATTCAAAAATAAGCCTATTATAGTGATAAGGCCCTTTGAGGGTGTTTATGGTGAGAAACACTTTGGACTCTTCTTCCATCTCCATCTGCAGGTAGGTGTCAGCTCAGTCCACTTTGCTGAAGTGTTTTCCTCCAGAAAGGTTTGCAAAGATATCCTCTATCCAGGGCAGAGGGTATTGATCTTCTTTCAGTACTGGGTTGATGGTGACCTTAATATCACCACAGATCCGGACAGACCCATTCTTCTTGGCTACTGGGAATAGTGGTGTTGCTCATGGGCTCCACTCAACCTTAGAATGAATTCCTTCAGCCTCCATGCAATCTAACTCATTGATTACTTTATTACAGATGGTATAAGGAACCAGACAGGCTTTGTAAAACTTGGATGCAGAAATTTCATTTTACCCTTGATACATTTGAGTTTTCCAGTGCCATCCTTGATTATTGCTGTGGTATCATCCTGTACATTTCCCAATTCGCTTTCAGTTTACTGCCGGGGATGTGACATGCAAATAGTGGATGGGTCTCCAATCAAGTTGTAGTTGTCTCAGCCAATCACATCGCCACAATGCTGGCCCTCCTGTTTTTACCACATACAAACCCAATGTGACTTGTTGGTTTTTTGTATTTCACTGTTACAAATGTCATTCCCAGGGGAGTTCTCTTTTCTCCTGGATAAGTTCTTCAAAGGTTCATTTTTTTATTGAAGTATGTATGCAGAATACAACTCTGAAATTTGTCTTCTCCAGATAGCCAGAAAATACAGAAAACTATACAAATAATTGAAAGAAAGATATCCATCTCCCACACATGAAAATAAAAAGAAACAAGAAACTCACAAGCTCCAAACACCCCCAACCCCTCCCTCAGCCCAAAACTAACAGATAGCCAAAATCCCCACCAATCAGCAACAAAAAAGAACATTAAAAAAAAGAACTTCAGAAGCCAATATGAACTATAGTTAGTTTGAACTATAGTCCAATCCATAAATTTCAGAATTTCGATAACATGTCCGAGAGCATTGGGATTCAGTGGCCCCTCCAGTGGCAGAACTCGAACCAGTGGCCTCTCCAAGGAAAGTGACTCGAACCAGCGGCCTTTCCCAGGAAAGCAACTCGAACCAGTGGCCTCTCCAAGGAAAGTGACTCGAACCAGCGGCCTTTCCCAGGAAAGCAACTCGAACCAGTGGCCTCTCCAAGGAAGGTGACTCGAACCAGCGGCCTTTCCCAGGAAAGCAACTCGAACCAGTGGCCTCTCCAAGGAAAGTGACTCGAACCAGCGGCCTTTCCCAGGAAAGCAACTCGAACCAGTGGCCTCTCCAAGGAAGGTGACTCGAACCAGCGGCCTTTCCCAGGAAAGCAACTTGAACCAGTGGCCTCTCCAAGGAAAGTGACTCGAACCAGCGGCCTTTCCCAGGAAAGCAACTCGAACCAGTGGCCTCTCCAAGGAAAGTGACTCGAACCAGCGGCCTTTCCCAGGAAAGCGAATCAAACCAACAGACTCTGAGGAAAGTGACTCGAACCAGCGGCCTTTCCCAGGAAAGCGAATCAAACCAACAGACTCTGAGGAAAGTGACTCGAACCAGCGGCCTTCCCCAGGAAAGCCATTTGAACCAGCAATCTTTCTGAGGAAAGCAACACTCTCCAGGGGCAGTGACATGAACCAGCGGCCTCTCTGAGGGCAGTGACATGAACCAGCGGCCTCTCCAGGGAAAACAACTCGATCAAGCGGCCCATCCGAGGAAAGCAACTCGAACCAGTGGCCTCTCCAAGAACCGCTCACTTTCCTCTGCAATTACCTCAATGTTTCAATCTACCTTGATGCTTTAATTGGCAAGAAACGTAGTTGATCATGGCCCCTCATGGCACCTCTGAAGTTCTCGTGGTAGCTCATGCTCGCATTTCTCTCCTGGAGTTTTCTCAGGGACAGTAGAGTGCCAGATTACTCGATCGAACTACAGACTTTAAGTCCTAGGCTCCAACAGTTTCAAAACCAAAATTAGGATAAACGTTAAGTGGAAGACGTCTTAGTTGGTTATCTGGAGCCTTCAGTTCAGTACCTTTAAAATGCCGTTCCAACTCATTTTTAGAATGACTGAAACAGCCAAACCAGTGTACAATTCAATTTTAATAAATTTCCTGATTACTGTTCCTTTCTGGTGTAAGTCATATTGCTTGTCTATTGTTAGTTTTCACATGGTAAATCCCAAGTGTAATCAGTCCTGCGTCACTCTCATCAACAGCATACAGATTAGTGCTCTTTTTGAAACTATCTTTTTCTCTTCCCTGTGCAGTCCATTTATTTTTGTCTGCCTGGCATGCTCTTTGTATGTGGCCTAATTTGTTGCATTTTCTGCAAACTTCATCTTTAAAGCTGCATTGGTCTGGTTATGTGAGCTCCTGTCACAACAGTAACACAATTTGTTTGGCCAGGCAGGTTTCTGTTTCGATGTTGCAATTTTCTGCATGCTCACTTTCGTTCCAGACTGCAAGTGAAATGTGTCTCTGTCTGCTGTTTCCATTGCTACAGCTATTTCAGCTGCTCTTTTAAATGTATGTTGCGTTTCAGTTGGGAGGCGTTTTTGAATGCTTTCTTGTAAGATTCCACAAACTAAATGATCTTTCAGTTCATCATTCAGGCCATCATTGAACTGACAATGTTCAGACAATCTCTTTGACTCAGACATATACGCCGAAATGGAATCCCCTTTTTTTACTCGTACATTTGGCTGCGCTTTTTTTTAAAACTCGAATGTCTCACTGGACTTCAACAGTCACCTCGCATTCATTTAAAACTTGCTCATTGCCACCTGTCGTATTTTGTAACCTCAACGCAAAAGACTAATTAAAAGGAAAAGGCGGGAGTCCAAAATGTGATTCTAACTTAGTTTTTCGCTTTAGGTGAGGCAACAACATATCATGTAGTCGCATCATGATGCATGCATTTCTCTTCTTTTTACACTTAACACATTACGAATTATTTAAACAAGCAATATGTCAATGGTGTACTGGGAAGAATGGAAGATTAAAGGTGTAAATACAGTAGGTGATCTCTATGAGAATGGGATTTTTATGTCATATGTGGATTTGCAGAGGAAATATAACTTTGTAGATAAAGGGAAGTTTTGGAAGTATTTACAAATAAGACATTGCGTTAGTGGCATATTCAAAAATGGTGACCCACAAAGTAACCCTTTGACTGAATACTTTACATTAGCACAGGAAGTTCATAGAGCATCAGTGTTTTACAAAATGTTCAAGCACTCTGTGGGTGAACCGTGTAACAATCTCAAAGCAGTATGGCAGAAGGACCTTGGAAGCGATATTGAAGATAATGAGTGGTTAAATATTTTATCAAGTGTGGGTAGACATATTAGGGAAGCGAGAGGGAAATTTATTCAGTATACGATAGTACACAGATATTATTGTACACCAACTAGACTCTACAAAATGGGGATTGTTGATAATAATTTATGCTGGAAATGTGAAAATGAGGTGGGTACATATTTTCACATGATTTGGGAGTGTTCCATGGTTTGTCCATTTTGGTGTAAGTTCTTGATTTGTTGGGGAATTGGTCAGGTTCCACACTGCCCATGGCTTTGTCTCCTGGGTGATAGGACAATGATACCTAATGTAAACAATGACAAATTTACTGTTTTAAAGGTGGGTCATCACAGCCGCAAGAATTATATTGCAAGGCTGGAAAAAACCCAGATGTCCCACTGTGAAGGAATGAACTGAGGAAATGATTAAAATTTCATCATATGAACACATGTTGGGAAGAATTAACAGCGAGGGAAAAGTGCAAGACGCGTGGGATCAATTTTGGTTGTATGTTAATTTAAACTTAAATTAGAACTTCTTTCTGTCTCTAAGTTTTATTTGTTTTCCTGCCATGGGATGGCTGTGTAAATATGCTGTACTGTATCTGCTCTGTGATATGCTGTGCTGCTTTGTAAAATAAGAATAATAATAAAAGTTTGAATTACAAAAAAAAACAAACAAGAACACTTAATCAAACAATATATTCACAATATTACTCAAATATTGTTCTCAGACTGTTCTATGAGTCTGTGGTGGCCAGTGCTATCATGTTTGCTGTTGTGTGCTGGGGCAGTAGGCTGAGGGTAGCAGCCACCAACAGAATCAACAAACTCATTCGTAAGGCCAGTGATGTTGTGGGGATGGAACTGGACTCTCTCACGGTGGTGTCTGAAAAGAAGATGCTGTCCAAGTTGCATGCCATCTTGGTCAATGTCTCCCATCCACTACATAATGTACTGGGTGGGCACAGGAGTACATTCAGCCGGAGGCTCATTCCACCGAGATGCAACACAGAGCATCATAGGAAGTCATTCCTGCCTGTGGCCATCAAACTTTACAACTCCTCCCTTGGAGGGTCAGACATCCTGAGTCAATAGGCTGGTCCTGGACTTATTTCATAATTTCCTGGCATAATTTACATATTACTATTTAACTATTTATGGTTCTATTACTATTTATTATTTATGGTGCAACTGTAAAGAAAAGCAATTTCCCCCAGGATCAATAAAGTATGACTATGACTATGACTAAATACTACTGAAATATTAAACAAACAACAGAGCTGAAGCCAGGATAAGAGGTGTGGGGGAGGGGGGGAAGTGAGACTGCGCACAGCACGGTAGGTCATAGGTGAATCCAGCTGAGAGGGACGGTGGGTGAGTAGGAGAGAGGTGGGTGAAGTAAGAAGCTGCTACGTGATACATGGCTGTGGTAGTGAATTTGGGTGAGTACATCAGCGAAAAATTTGAGGAGGAGCAGTGAGGGATGGTCTCACTGAACTCCCATTAAAAAGAGGAATTAAAGAGGCTTCACAGTGAAGCAGTAAATTATAAACATAAGATTCTGTAGATGTGGAAACCCATCTACCTTCACCCTCGCTTGATCTCACCTATCATCTATCTGTTTGTGCACCATCCCCTCTCCCACCTTATTCTGGCTTCTGCCCCCTTTCTTTCCATTCCTGATGAAGGGTCTCAACCCGAAACGTCAACTGTTTATTCTCCTCTATAGATGTTGCTTAACCTGCTGAGTTCCTCCGGCATTTTGTGTGTGTGTGTCGCTCAAGGTTCCAGCGTCTGCAGAATCTCTTGTGATTACGATTCAAATCTCCCCTGTTGCAAATGGTCATTAATGAGGTCATGTTGTGGGAGCAAAGCATCAGTGAATATCCCCACTTCAGACTTAATGATGGATGGAAGATCATTGAAAAAGCATCTGAAGATGTTTGAACTTGGGCCTCTGCCCTGAAGATCACCTGTGATGGTGTCATGGGCCAGGGATGATTCACATTATTAACCTCCAACAGTTTGACCATGCCTGGGTAGAGATGACCGAACAACGGTGATCGATGAACACAATGCCTTGATCTTCATTTAGTTCACCCTCTGAAAACAATAATGTACAGAACCTTTGCAGAAAACTAGAATAGATTCATTGGTCTCTTTTAAAGAAAAGGTAGATGAATTGCCTCTACCATGGGAGACATGTTAATTACAAAGAACACAGAGCTGACAGGTAATATTGATTATATGGACACAGAAGAGAGGCAGCTAAGTGTTTGTCCAATTAAATTTTCACAGTGGGCCTTGTGGGAAAATGGAGCAATGGCTAGAAGCAGCTTTCTGTGAAATTATTCTATGTATTATTTAAGGCACCTTTTTGTTCCTTTTTTTTAAAGTCTCAGTTTGAAATCAAGTAGAGAGAATATAACAGTTTTCTTGGGACAAAGCTCCCTAGTAGTTTCCTTTTCTGTCTAGTAGTAATACGTTGGTGGAAGCACATTCAGAGTATTCATTTTATAAACATATTGCATTCAGATGTTGCTCTAAGTGTCCAAATGGAGAAGCAACACACAGATAATTTTAATTCCATTGCAACACCTTCACAAGATAAGAAAATTCTAATTTCTAATGAAACCTAGCATGCAAATTCTTGAACGCATATATTTCCATAATAAACGTTGTAAGGACCAGCTAAACTCAGTCAGAAACAGCCACTGATTGCAAGGAGAGAAATAGGTAGTGCTAATTACTAATTAGTTGCATCTTTGCCGTACAAGACACAAAAGGGTAATGGTGTTAAAGAGTAAATAACATTTGAACTGCAAAAGTAAAAACAAAGATAAGAGATTCTGCAGATGCTGGAAATCCAGGTTAAAACACAAATTGCCGAAGAAACTCACCAGGTCAAGCAGCATACAGTATACAGACAGGAATAAACAGATGACTTTTCGGGCCGAGACCCTTCACTAGGACTAGAAAGGAAGGGGGCTGAAGCCATAATTAGAAGGTGGGGGAAGGGGGTGAAATACAAGTTGGCTGGCGATAGGTGAAACCAGATGAGGGGGAAGGAGGAGGAGGGATGAAGCGAGGAGCTGGGAGGTGATGGATAAAAGAGGTAAAGGGCTGAAAAAGAAGGAATCTGACAGACGAGGAGTGTGGACCATGGGAGAAAGGGAATGAGGGGGGCCACCAGAGGGAGGTGATGAGCAGGTGAGGAGAAGAGAAGTGGTAAGAGGGGAGCCAAATTAGTGAACAGAAAATGAGGAAAAGGGGGAATGAGATGAAATTACTCCCTCTTAGGAAGCTAGAGAAATCGGAGTTCATGCCATTAGGTTGGAAGCTACCCAGATGGAATATGAGGTATTGCTCCTCCAACCTAAGAGTGAATTCATCTTGGCAGTAGGGGAGACCGTGGACTGACAGCGGAATGGGAATGGGAATGGGAAATAGAATAGGAAAGCCCACCTTTTGTGGTGGACAGAGTGAGGATGCTTGACAATACGTCTGGTCTGCCTGTAGTAAAGTAAAATGTTGCTACCCATGCTGCAGCTGTGCTGTTCCATGTGTCAGAAGACAAACCACAAGATTATAAGAAGCGCCTGTCATTTGAGCTTACGAGCTCTGTTTAGAACTAAGCCCGTGGCTTGGAATCAGGTAAGGTTACCAGGGCTAACTGGCCATGCACTACACAAGCTCACTTTTTGATTGCTCACTCAGCGTTTTCAAAAACAACAGGTTAATATAATTGTGCGGGTTCACATTTTCCCTTTGTTCCTTCGGGGGAAAATCAACAAGTGTTTGGAAGGTTATCTGCGATAGCAAATATAATGTTCGTTACAACTTTGTTCAAACAGACTGGAGATCTTGTAATTGACATGGGAAGCCAGGGGGGGCCTCGCGTATACCGTCCAGATGGGACGTCTGCTTTATCCCAGGAGTTAGTGTTTTAGCTATAGACTTGCTTCCAAAAAGAGCAAACGGAAATGATTAAGGCATTCAAACAAGTTAATATATAGGTGTATAAGATGATGAAAGGCATTGATCGTGTGGATAGTCAGAGGCTTTTTCCCAGGGCTGAAATGGATTTAAGGTGCTTAGAAGTAGGTACAGAGGAGATGTCAGGGGTAAGTTTTTTACGCAGAGAGTGGTGAGTGCGTGGAATGGGCTGCCGGCGGCGGTGGTGGAGGTTTTAAGAGACTCCTGGATGGATACATGGAGCTTGGAAAAATAGAGGGCTATGGTAAGCCTAGATAGTCAGCACAGCTTTGTGGGCCGAAGGGCCTGTATTGTGCTGTAGGTTTTCTATGTTTCTAGATCACTCCCAATTTGCCATGTAATGTTGAGCTACAAAAAATTCTGTACCTATTAGTTGCTTGTCCTGAGCTGTCGTAAAACATTGAGCATGGTGGCAGCTCACACCTCCAGCTCCCAGTCTGTCCACTGAGCCAGCTGCAGCTCAGTGGCAATTAATACACCTTGTGTTCAGGGCAGGGGGTGACAGGTCTAAGGTCCACTCCAGCACTTTCTAACAAAGGGGTTTCATCCTGAAGCATTGACACTGGTTCACCTTCCAGAGTTGCAGCTTGACCTGCTGAAGTTTTCGAGCATTTTCTGCTTTTATTTTTAGATTTCCAGCATGCACTTCTTTATTTTTCACCTGCTTTAATTATTTAGCTTGTGTTACATTAGTAACTATGGACACTAGAATGACATTTAGTGCATCCTTACCAAGATGAAAAGTAAACCTGCATGCTTGTTGTTATAATGGGTGCAAATGGGCATGCACATACATACACTCAGTGGCCACGTCGCCAGGTACTGTGCACCTGTTCATTAGTGTAAACATCTAATCAGCCAATCATGTGGCAGCAACTCCATGCATAAAAGCATACAGACATGGTCAAGAGGTTCAGTTGTTGTTCAGACCAATCATCAGAATGGGGAAAAATGTGATCTAAGTGACTTTGACTGTGAAATGATTGTTGGTGTCAGACAGGGTGGCTTGAGTATCTCAAAAACTCAAAGTCAAGGGAGGGAAGGGAACGTCGACTCCCCTCCCTCCCCTCCCCAAAGTCAAAGTAAATTTTATTATCAGAGTACATATATGTCACCATATACAACCCCAAGACTCATTTTCCTGCAGGCATACTCAGCAAATTTATTGAATAGTAGCTATAACAGGATCAATGAAAGATCAACCAGAGTGCAGAAGACAACAAACTGTGCAGAAGCAAATATAAATAAATAACAATAAATAATGAGAACTTGAAATAACAAGATAACGAGTCCTTAAGTTTGATCATTGGTTGTGGGAACATCTCAATAGATTAGTACAGCTATCCCCTTTTGTTCAAGAGCCTATTGGTTGAGGGGTAGTACAACTGCTGATCTTCTGGGATTTTCACGCACAAGAGTTTACAGATGATGGCATGAAAAACAAACAACATCAAGAAGTTGCAATTCTAAGGGTGGAAATGTCTTGTTAATGAGAGAGGTCAGAGGAAAATGGCCAGACTGATTCAAGCTGACAGTAACTCAAATAATCATGTGTTACAACAGTGATGTGTAGAAGCACATCTCTGAATTCACAGCACATTGAACATTAAAGTGGATAGGCTACAGGAGTCGAAACAGGTTGCATTCCTGTTTTAAAACTATACATATTTCAATATAGGACTGGATTCAGAATACTACTAAGCAGAACATTTAGGTATTCTCCATTGCTGCCCGAAAACAACAGGCTCAGGATGCCCATGGATACTTGCCATGACCTTTTGTGCTAGGCCGAAAGGGAGAATCAGATGAGGGAAATGAAATTTAAAATTCCATAAAGAAGTCACAAGAACCGTACATCTCCTTGTCTTTACCCTGGTGCTTCTCTGCTGACATTTTGATTCACTGCCGGGGCCAGAGGAAATTTAGATTTTTTATTTGCTGTGTCAAATAGACTGAAAGGCTCTTCTTTATCTGAATCAATCTTGTGATATATTTATTGGCAGAAGTTGAAAGAAAATAATTGTATCCAATAAGTATTAATTTCTGAAAAATCGCTGCATCACATGAATGAATTTTCATTCCATGCACTAACCATTTTATGCCCTACCATTTCCAATTTATATCTAATCAATCACAGAAAACATTTATTAAATGCTGGATTGAGGCAGTCCAACCATCAAGATTTTCATAAAATAGCTGACTTCCTCCCTTTTTTCTGGGGCCACCTATCACCCTCTGCCAAGTTGTGGAAGATTTGGGCCAGCAGTTAGGAAATGCTTCAGATTTCTTTGGGGATAAAAGTCTTTCACTGAAGGAAAAAATATCTATCCAGCAAAATGGATACAGACAGACTCAGTGTCAATTACCCCTGCCAGCTATTTGACAGAAATACCAATTCACCTATTTCATTTAGGCTACATGTGCGTATTATTTTACCTGATGAGTTGGACTTGATATTCATTCTAATAAGTTGCAAAATGCGTGGGTATTTTAGAATAATTTTTCCAATACAACTCAATATTTTTTCTTTTTCTTAATCCAGATCAGACATGAAGAGATGTTTCATTTATCACACAAATAAACCAAAAGGGATGCAGAAGAAGTTTACCAAGAGATTATCAGAGCAGAACACAGACACACGAGGTACTGCAGATGCTGGAAATCTAGAACGATACACACAATGTGCTGGAGGAGCTCAGCAGGTCAGGTAGCTTCTATGGACGGGAATAAACAGTCGACGCTTTGTGCCGAGACCCTTCATCAGGGCTGCTGAGCAGAATTCTTTAAGGAGACATGAAGAATAATATGCAGTCGATTTTCCCACCTCAGGTTTTAGATGGGAACCCTAAGACACAGGAGCAGAATTAGGCCATCTGGCCCTTCAAGTCTGCCCGCCACTCAATCATGACTGAATTATTTTTCCTCTCAAACCCATTTTCCTGCCTTATACCTGTAATCTTTGACACCATTACTAATAAAGAACTTAGCAACTTCCACTTTAAATACGCCCAATTACTTGGCCTCTGTGGCAGTGCACAAGAAACCTGTTTGCTATTAGCTAGGGCAGTAAAAATGGCATATGGCGTGCTTATGGTAGCATAGTAGTTAGCGCAACACTTTAGAGTACAGGCGACCCAGATTCAATTCCCGCCACTGTCCTGTAAGGAGTTTGTACATTCTCCCTGTGGCCACGTGGGTTTCCTCAAAGTGCTCTGGTTTCCTCCCACAGTCCAAAGATGTGCCCATTGTTAGGTTAATCGATCATTATAAATTGTCCCATGATTAGGTTAGGGTTGAATCTGGGGTTGCTAGGCAGCGTGGCTCGAAGGGCCAACTCCACGGTGTATCTCAATAAATAAATAAATAAATAGTGGTATAGAATATAGAAATTGGAACACAAGCTACTCTGCAGATGCTGGAAATATTGAGCAACACACGGAGGGGAAGAGAAGATGGCGGCGTGACGCAGCGCGAGCGGCCACTCCGAATGATATCGTATTTGTGAAGGAGGCCATGCACAATCCTGATTTGATGGAGACAGACGTGAAGAAGCACGGAGGAACATCTGGAGAAACTTCTGAAATGCCCGCTTCGCTGCCGCTGCTACTGTGTGATCGAGAATCTCCAGAGGGGAAGGCCCCAGATCCTCGGCTTTGCCTATTGCCTGTTGCCAGGGTCGGGGTCGAAGCGCTCGGCAGAGATGGTGCTCGGTGCTCGGTGTTGGAGGGCTGGTCGGAGGCTCAAAGTTTTCGGACGGACTCAGAGTCGGTCTGTGGTCGGGTGCTTCCAGGATGCTGCATCGGCAAGTTTGCGGCGCTGGAAGCTCATGGCAGGGAGAGTTTCTCCCTTCAACCGTCTGCGTGAGATGATGGGACTTTCGAGAGACTTTGAGACTTCTTTTTTACCGTGCCCATGGTAGCATAGTAGTTAGCACAACACTTTAGAGTACAGGCGACCCAGGTTCAATTCGCGCCACTGTCCTGCAAGGAGTTTGTACGTTCTCCCTGTGGCCACGTGGGTTTCCTCAAGGTGCTCTGGTTTCCTCCCACAGTCCTAAGACATGCCCATTGTTAGGTTAATCGATCATTACGGTATTGCTTTGCACTGTTGTAACTATATGTTATAATTATGTGGTTTTTGTCAGTTTTTTTAGTCTTGGTCTGTCTTGTGTTTCTGTGATATCATTCTGAAGGAACAAATTGTATCATTTCTTAACGTAAGCATTACTAAAAGACAATAAAAGAGGACTGCGTGCCCTCATAATCTAATCTAATCTAAATACCCGGGAGGAACTCAGCAGGTCAGGCAGCATCCATGGAGGGAAATAACCAGCTGATATTTTGGGATGAGACCCTTCATTAGGACTAAGAAGCTGGGACATTATGCTGTAATGTCACAAACCACTGGCTAGACCTCACTTGAAGTATTGTGTGCATTTGTGGTGGATGAGCTACAGAGTGAGCTCAGAGGAGATTTACCAAGATGCTGCCTGGATGGGGGATATTTTATTATGATGGGGGACTTTTATTATGAGGAGAGATTGCATAGGATAGTTTGTTTTCCTCGGAGTGAAGGAGGATAAGGGGTAACCTATACTAAATTGTAAGAGGATATATATTTTTATATAAACTATATCTGTTTTTATAATTAGACTCTTTGTCGCATGGTAGGAGTATCAAAGGGAGAAGGTGAGTGGAAGGAATTTTAACAGGGATTTGAGGGGAAAAGCTGCCTTTGCGTCGAAAGCCTGAACCTCACAAGTGAGAGTGACGACAATTCAGAAGATAAAGATTTCTGATTTACAGAAGTTTGAATCAGTTTTGCAGACCAAATTCAAAGTAAATTTATTATCAAAGTATGTATATATTACCATAAAATACTACCTTGAGATTCAGTTTCCTGCAGGCACTACAGGAAAATAAAGAAATACGATAGAATTTATGAAAAGCTGCAGATACTGTAAATAAAGACTGACAAACAACCAAGGCTGTTCATGGTTCAGTAAAGAGCATTATGAGGTGGAAGCAGCACAAAGGCTTATGCTTGAGCTTGTCGGAATGTGTCTGAAATATTTGGAAGGCTCAATTACGCAAGAGTTCATCAGATTCTCAGGGAACTGGAAACTAATTTCTATTAATTTAATTGAATAGAGGCCAAATTTTATCTTCACTCCTGTCCAGCTCCAGGGAGCTTTATCCATCCGCCACTCCGCACCCCCCTAGTTAGGTCAATGAACACACTCAAATGTACTTCAAGGGTCATAATGTGTTTTGGGAAGTCAAACACTGTGAAAGGCAATGTAGCAATGTAGAAATGTTGGTCTTTTTTCATTCTCATTTTGCCACATTACTTGTTATTCCAAATTCCATTATGCACTCGGGATTGAAGTGCAGAAAGGGAACTAATATGTACATATCGAAGATTAAGATAGGGTTAATGTAAGCAGGCTTTTTCCACTGAGGCCACGTGAGACTAGATCTAGAGGTCATAGTTTAAGGGTGAGATATTTAAGGGAATCTTGAGGGGAGATTTCTTCATTTAGAGGGTAGTGTGAGTGTGGAACGAGTTGCCAGAGGAAGATGGGGGTCTGATTTCAACATTTAAGGGTAGCTTGGATAAGTACATGGAGGTCCATGGTCCAGATGTGAGTCGATGGGTCTAGGCAGAATAACCGTTCAGCATGGACTAGATTGGCTGAAAGGCCTGCTTCTGTATTGTTGTGTTCTATGACTATTAATTTCAGCTTGAGTGGTGGGGTGGAGATACGTCTCCACCAAAGGAGGTGTAAGGCATTCCTTCCCTCCGCTAGCCTGCAGGTCACTCTTGGGCAAGGAGTAGCACCTGCTTAGCCCCCCGATCAGGGTCATGTGAAGCCATGGTCATATGAGCACAGCAGGTGCATATCACAAGTCCTGATGCCAAGCAGACAATCTCTGAAGAGTACTGATAATAGCTGGGTGGTCACCCATCTTGTAAAGACTCTGCCCAGAAGGCGGCGATGGCAGACCAGTTCTGTAGAAAAATTTGCCAAGAACAATCATGGTCATGAGACCATGATCGCCCACATAATACGACATGGCACATGCTAATGATGATGATGATGATTATTAACCAACTTCTCTCCATGAGGCACATAGATTTAGTGATCTGTGAGTCCTGGGGTCAGTGCCAAGGATCGAGGCCCAAGGATTAAATTAGTAGTCTGGAATTCGAGGCTTCGTGGCCAGAGCCTGGGTCTGTGAGTTGGCCAGGGAAGTCGAGGACCCAGTGTCTGTGAGTTTGAGCCTGTTGGAGGCTGAAGGCCGAAGGTAGCCTCTAGCACATCTTTGGGTGCGTTGGTTGTTAATGCAAATGATACATTTCACTGTATGTCTCGATGTACGCATGTTAAATAAATCTGAATCTTGAATCTTGCTTCATTGAACAAGCCAATGATGTCTTACAGCATGGCCTTCGAGCATTTACAAACAGAAGCTTACTCTGCATTGTACAGCATGAGTGTTGAGATTCTGGTGACCTTGGTTCTGAAATAAAATCCTAATGGTTGAACACTCCTCCTGCAGGAAGCCTGTCAGGGCTTCAAACAAGGTGCAACAATGCAGCAAGGAAGAATGAGGAAAGGACGGCTACAGTGACGCGGCCACTTTTAACATTAGGAGCTCATGAAGGACTGGCTGCATCAATTGGGAGACTCCCTTCAGAGATAAATCTGAAGCCACATCAGCCTGCCCGATGCCCAGACCAGCCACTATCCAGAACAAATGGCTGACATCATGGTCGAATCACCAGGTTTGACAGATACTTTTAGATTTGTGGTGCTTGGCTAACTGGTGTAGTTGTGAATTTTTTTTAATAAACTACATCAACTTCCTTGCCATTACTCCACTGAATGGATAAAAATCTTTGTAACTAGTTCTCTGGAGTAAAAGAATGGGGTACTGTAGCTGGGAAGAGAAAGAAGGATGCCATACTGACCACACTTACTGTTGGGGGATATTGAGTTCTCACTGAGAAGACATGGTAGCCATCGCGGGATACTGAAAGTAAGTTTTTGACTGTAGTAACAGACCTTGTTGACATTGCGTACATCATTACAAATGAAGACTAGTGTTTTCAAGGGTGTTGAAACAGATCCCAGCCAGAAAGATATTTACACCAGAAATTCTGCAGATGTTAGAAATCCAAAGCAACATACACAAAATGCTGGAGGAACTCAGTCGATCAGGCAGCATCCAAGGTCGACGTTTCTGGCCAAGACCCTTCTTCAGGACAATCCTGAAGTCCTGAGTCCTGAAGAAGGGTCTTAGTCCAAAGTGTCGACGGCTTGTCCATTTCCATAGATGCTAACTGACCTGCTGAGTTCCTCCAGCATTTTGCGTGTTGCAGAAAATGATCTCATGGAATTCAAATAAGAGCAGGCAGCATTGGGAGACCTGACTGGGAAAGTCTATCAGAACAGTATACAAAGGAGGACAGAAAAAAAGTCATATGAAAATATGGTTACGAATGCTGACTATATACATTGATTGTCTAATGGTCGATATGACCTGAACAACCTTAGAATAAGGAACATGCAGATTGCTGGTCAAAAGCCTCACCTGTGCTGAGGCTGATCACAACACAGTTCCATGTTGGGCCTCTTGATTCTCTCCTCCAAACGGGTCTGTGCCACTTTCATGGGTGCTTCCTTTTGCCTAATGGCCATCTTCAGCTCCTCAATGGTGCATTCCATTTGGAATATCTCTTGCAGGACCTGGAGAACAAAGCAGAGGTCATGTCCCATACCATCTGGCTACTTTCTAAACCACCTCCTCCAAGAACAGATACAGGGTACTGTCGTGGTTGTCAGTAATTCATTTCAGCAGGGAATTAGTCAGGCGACCTCTATAACTCCAATACAACCACATTTTCTTTACTTCTACACAGTGGCAGGTTTAAACTGTAGGCGCCAGTCTCATACACAAAATACTCTTTAGATGCTGGGGTCAAAGCAACACTCACAACATGCTGGAGGAACTCAGCAGGTCGGGCAGCGTCCGTGGAAATGATCAGTCAACGTTTCGGGCAGGACCCCTTCGTCGGGACTAAAGAGGGAAGGGGCAGAGGCCCTATAAAGTGATGAGGCACCAGTCTCATCACTTGTGTGCTCAAGACCGCACTTCAAGTACTTAAACACAAAACTTGGTCCATTCCAATGCAGGAGTGAGGGATTGTACCCGCTTGTTCCCTCATGTGAACGTGACACCACTACCCTGGATTTGTCTTTGGGTTATGTTTATTCCAATCCAATGTTACAAAGATCAGAAATAAGTGAAGCAATTTGTAATTTTCATCGGAAGGGGGGTGGTATAGTAGTGTAGTGGCTCACAAAATGCTCTACAGCACCAGCAATCTAGCTTCAACTTTCACCACTGTCTATAAGCAGTTTGTACACGGACATCCTACAGGTACAGTATTCCGGTTCCCTCCCACATCCCAAAGGCATGGAAGGGTTAATTGGTCACATGGGTGCAATTGGGCAGCGCAGGCTCATTGGGCCAGAAGGGCCTGAAACCTTGCTGTATCTCCAAGTAAAAGATAAAAATAAAATAATGAGTGTATTCAATGGTACAGCCCTTGGGATGTTCTCAGAAGCCATGAATAGTGTTTTCAAAGTGCCATTTCTATCAGTTTATGTTTTTTGGAGCTGTGGCAAAATGTCAGAAATTACGATGTACACTGTATCATCTAAGTACAGCAATATCCTGCTAATAATTTTCTGATAAACATAGAGAAAATCTTCAGGAAAGTGTGCCACTGTTAAGCTACTACTGGACTGCAGCAAATTGACGTCAATTTTCCTTCACATGTCTCCTGAGGCATATTTTACTGTGGCGTGCAATGCCAATGAGCCATGGATGAAAGCCTGTCAGTTTCATTCCCGATTCCAAACACATTTTCAGTGACAGGTCAGGTGGTAATAGCCACCACATTGTGCCTGCGGTTAGTATTTCATTTACGTTTTATTTAAGGTCGGCGGATTGACATAATTATGGATTACAAGTTCAGCTGCACTATGCTGGCTACTGGCCAATGCTGGCCATTTCTCTATTTTATAAACTGCACACTCGTTGAAATAAAGTTTAAATTAACGTGCAGCAACCTGATAAGAAATATGAGTGAGGAATCCTAGCCTGCTATACTTTGATAATAAATTTAGTTTGAACTTTGAAAGAGGTAACTCGTGTTTAGCCAGTACTTTTTAGATTTGTTTCTAAGTTGAACGTGCTGATTAAACCTCCTTAAGGTTAGCTTCCAAACCTCTGCTGGCCACCTTCATACAAATGAACTAAATTTCCATTTATGTAACATCTCTAACACATCAAATAGAATGTCCTGATGCAGGAATTCAAAGTCAAAGTATATTTATTATCAAAGTACGTGTATGTCACCATATACTACCCCGAGATTCATTTTCTTGCAGGCATTTACAGGAAAATAAAGAAATACAATACAATTCATGAAAAAATGCATAAACAGACTGACAAACAACTTTGTGCAAAAGAAGACAAGTTGGGCAAATAAATAAATAAAACAGGAAACACGAGTTGTATAGTCCTTGAAAGTGGATCTAGGTTGCGGACTTAGTTCAGAGTTGAAATGAGTGAAGTTAGAACATAGAAACAGGAGCAGGAGTCGGTCATCTGACCCATCGAGCCTGCTCTGCCATTCGATAAGATCATGGCTGATCTGACCATGGACTCATCTCCACCTACCTGCTTTTTCCCCATAATCCTTAATTCTCCTACCCACACTGGTCCAGGAGCTTGATGGTTGTCGGGTAATAACTGTTGCTGAAACTGGTGGTGTGGGACCCAAGTCTCCTGTAGCTGCTACCCAATGGTACAAGTGAGAAGAGAGCACGCCCTGGATGGTGGAAGTCCTTGATGATGGATGCTGCTTTCTTCTGGCATCGCTCCTTGTAAATGTGTAAACTTCTACCCAGAAAATGTCAACAATTCAAGATGCTGCCTGAGCTGCTGATACTTCCAACAGATTATTTGTTGCAAACAGAATGCAATGCTTTTTTCGCAAGGCGATTAGCATATGGAAATTAACAATGAGCTGCAGATGTAGACATTGAGCCAGATTGCATTGGACACCTACAGTACCTCACACCCCACTTCCCTGCAGTGTTGTTGGCTGCAGTAAACTTGACTCCTGCAGCCGTACAACACAGCAGAGCGGTCCATGGCGGAGGTGAGTCCTTGGGGAGTGGATCTTGTGGTAGAGAACAGTCAACTGTGGAGTAGAATGATCTAAACTGATAGAGCAGATGGCAAAAACTATAAACTCAAAACATAATCTAATTGCCAGGAAAGGATGTGAGCCCAGGAGATAACTTCGTTTTTACTGTAACTGAGGCTCGCACGTATCACATAGTAGTGTAACAACGTATGAAATTCACGTATTTTTACATATAACCTCAACACGACACAAAAGCTACAAGGCATTCACTTCCGTCACTCGTAACATGTGACATGACTGCACCCATACAATAGGCAAAGTGTCACTGGCAAGCTGCACTGGATGATGTGGATCATAGTGTGTGAGTACAGCGTCTGATGTCACCACCTCACATTCCTTTGTCCATTGCCATTTCTTCCCGATCTGCAGTAATGAGTTCAAGGGGTGGAGCAGAACAGGCAGGCTTGGCAGGAACGTATTATAGTAATTAAGAAACCTTGAAAAGGACCGCAACTCTGACACATCTTATGGCCTTGGGGCATCCACCACTGCTTGAATTTTCTCAGCACGCTTGCGTAATCCTTGTGCATCAGTAGGGTGACCACAATAAGTGACGGTTGGTTTAAAGAAATCCTCCGTATCCACCATATCTACTCTCAGGATGAGGGGTTTCATTCTAGAACTAAGGAGATATCCTCCTTCTTCAAAAAAAGGGGCTTCCCTTCCTCCACCATCAACGCTGCCATCAACTACATCTCTTCCATTTCGCACACATCTGCCCTCACCTCATCCTCCTGCCACCCCCTCCAGGGATAGGGTTCCTCTTTCTCTCACCTACCACCCCACCAGACTCTACGTTCAGCACATAATTCTCCGAAACTTCCGCCATCTCCAGTGGGATCCCACCACAAGCACAGCTTTCCACAGGGATCGCTCCCTATGCGACTCCCTTGTCCGTTCATCCCTCCCTGCTGATCTCCCTCCTGGCACTTATCCTTGCAAGCAGAACAAGTGCTACACCTGCCCCTACACCGCCCCTTCTCTATCATTCAGGGTTCCAATCAGTCTTTCCAGGTGAGGCGACACTTCACCTGTGAGTCCATTTGGCTCATATACTGTTTCCAGTGTTCCCAGTGTGGCTTCCTGTATATCAGCGAGACCCGACGCAGGTTGGGAGACCACTTCGCCAAGCACCTACGCTCGGTTCGCCAGAAAAAGCAGGATCTCCCAGTGGCCACCCATTTTAATTCCACCTTCCATTCCATTCCAACATGTCAGTCCATGACCTTCTCTACTGTCGCAATGAGGCCACACTCAGGTTGGAGGAGCAACACTTTATATTCCGTCTGGGTAGCCTCCAACCTGATGGCATGAACATCGATTTCTTGAACTTCCAAAAATGGCCCCCACCACCCTCTCCTTCACCATTCTTCATTCCCATTTCCCTCTCTCACCTTATCTCCTTACCTGCCCATCGCCTCCCTCTGGTGCTCCTCCCCCTTTTCTCTCTTTCATGGCCTCTCCTATCAGATTCCCCTTCTCCAGACCTGTATCTCTTTCACCAGTCTCCCGGCTCTTTACTTCACTCCTTGTACCACCCCCCCCTCTCCGGTTCCATCTCTCACCTTGTGGTTTTTCCTCCCCTCCCGGACTCCATTTTTTTCTAGTCCTGATGAAGGGCCTTGCCCGAAAAGTCGACTGTATTCTTTGCCATAGATGCTGCCTGGCCTGCTGAGTTCCTTCAGCGTTTAGTCCACGCAGCTTGGATTTCCAGCATCTGCAGACTTTCTCTTGCTTGTGACCACAATTGTCGCATTGTGCTCCGAGTCCATAACCTTCTAAGCTTTTTAGCACTGTCTTGAGATTTTGGCCATGTTCCTTGTCATCCTTACTAGTAACAATGATGTCATCCAGGTAACACCGAGTGCCTGGACAGCCTTCCATCACCTGGTCCAAAGCTTTTGACCAGAGTGCAGGTGGAGATGCTACCCCAAAAATAAACCTATTATACTGATATAGCCCCTTGTGAGTGTTCATGGTGAGAAATACATTGGACCCTTCTTCCATCTCCACCTGTAGAAAGGCCTCAGTTAGTTCCACTTTGCTCTGGTGTTTTCCTCCAGAAGGTTTGCAAAGATATCTTTGCAAAGAGGAGGGAGGAGAAGATGGTGGTGCGACGCAGTGCGAACAGCCGTTCCGAATGATATCATATGTGTAACTAGGGGGCCGTGCACAATCCTGATTTGATGGAGGCAGCCATGAGAAGCACGGAGGAACACCTGGAGAAACTTCTGAAATGCCAACTTTGCTGCCGCTGCCACTGTGCAATCGAGAATCTCCGGAGGGGAAGGCCCCAAATCCTCGGCTTTGCCTATTGCCAGTTGCCGGGGCCAGGGTCGAAGTGCTCGGCAGAGATGGTGCTCGGTGCTCAGTGTCGGAGAGCTGGTCGGAGATTCGGAGTTTTCAGACGGACTTGGAGTCGGACTGTGGTCGGATGCTTCCGGGATGCTGCATCGGCAAGTTGGCGGCGCTGGAGGTTCACCATCTGCGTGAGATGATGGGACTTTCGAGAGACTTTGAGACTTTTTACCGTGCCATGGTCTGTTCCTTATCAAATTACGGTATTGCTTTGCACTGTTGTAACTATATGTTATAATTATGTGGTTTTTGTCAGTTTTTCAGTCAGTTTGTCATGTGTTTTCTGTGATATCATTCTGGAGAAACATTGTATCATTTCTTAATGCATGCATTATTAAATGACAATAAAAGAGGACTGCGTCTCCTCATAATCTAATCTAATCTAATATTCTCTATCCTGGACAGAGGGTATTGATCTGCTTTCAGTACTGGATTGATGGTGACGTTAAAATCATCAGAAATCCTGACAGGCCCATTCTTCTTGGCTACTGGGATTAGTGGTGTTGCCAATGGGCTCCACTCAAACCTTGGAATGAATTTGTTCAACCTCCATGCAATATAGTTCACTGGCTACTTTATCACAGGTGTTAAAAGGAACCAGACAGGTTTTGCAAAACTTGGGTGTGGCTCTTTCATTTAACACTACTTTACCCTTAATATGTTTGAGTTTCCAATGCTATCCCTGAACACTGCTGTGGCATCATCCAGTACCTTTCTTAATTCACTTTCAGTTGGCTTCATTGCAGGGGATGTGGCATGCAAATGGTGAATTGATCTCTAATCAAGTTGCAAATATCTCAGCCAATCATGCCCCCACAATGCTAGCCCTCCTGTTTTTACCACTTATGAGCCCAATGTGGCTTGTTGGTTGCTATATTTCACTGTTGTGAATGTCATTCCCACAGGACTTATCTTTTCCCCAGTATAAGCTCTTAGTTTGATATCTGTAGTCTTCAGTTTAATATCTTTGAAATACTGTTCAAACTTATTTTGTGGAATGACTGAAACAACCAAACCAGAGTCCAATCCCATTTTAATTAATCTGCTGTTCACTTCTGGTGTAAGCCATATGCTTGTCTATTGTTAGTTTTCACATTGTAACACTAAGGCTAATCAGTTCTGTGTTACTCTCATCACTCTCAGATTTTTCATCAACAGCATACAGATTAGTGCTCTTTTTAAAACTATGTCTTGGCTTTTTATCTTTAACTCTTCCCTGTGCAGTCCATTTATTTTTGTCTGCCCGACATGCTCTTGTATGTGTCCTGCTTTGCTGCATTTTCTGCAAGTTTCACTTTTAAACCTGCAGTGGTCTGTGTAGGTGAGCCCCTGCCACAACACAATTTGTTAAGCCAGGCAGGTTTCTGTTTAGACATTGCAATTTTGTTCACACTCACTTTCATTCCTGACTGCAACTCAATTGTGTCTCTGTCTGCTGTTTCTATTGATACAGCAATTTCAACTGCTCTTTTAAATGTAAGTCGTGCTTCAGTTAGGAGACATTTTTGAATGCTTTCTTGTAAGATTTCACAATCAACAGTAGTTTCAGTTCTGCATTAATGCATTCCTGCATTACGTTCACAAAATCAGCAAAGCTCACTTCGGCTGGTTTGGTTTGAGCAGTCAAACTTCGAAGCAAACTGCATGCCTTTAAATCCAATGCACTCAGCAAAATTGGGTACTTGTTTCTCATTGGCTATTCCACCTGCTTTAAAATACTGCTCAATCCTTTCTGTATATAAAATCCAGTTTTTTTGTTGTGTAATCAAACATGCCAATCTTTCCAATGTAGCCAGTCATTCCTGCTCTTTTTTTTTTAATAATTATTATCACCCAGTATTCACTGTTTATGAACGTGAATTCTTCCATTTTCTGCTTCGAAGAAAATAACGTGATGCGTTACCTATTTTTTAAACTCAAAAGTCTAGCTGCACTTCCATGGGTAGGTAGCCCTCTTGAATTCATTTTAAAAATACTTCATCACCACTGTAATGTTTTGTAAGGAAAAGATGGGAGGCTAGGAGATAACTCACGTACATCCGTTTTTACCTTAAACAAGATGCCCACATATCACATGGCAGCATCATAACGTATGCAATTCATGTATTTTTACATATAACCCATAGAGATTCTTTAAACAAATAAAGAATGCTTAATCAACAGCATATTTACAATATTACTCAAATATTCCTGAAATACTAAGTACACAATATTAGGGAGTATTTTAAGGAAAGAAAAAAACAGTAAAGTTTAAGGAGAAAATTCCAATAGTTTGTGCAGAGACTTTTAAGAACAGCTGAAGTAAAAAAAAATTAATTTTAACACTTTTAAATTAAAAATACACTTGAAAGGTTTCAGCTCGAAACGTCAATTGTACTCTTTTTCAGAGATGCTGCCTGGCCTGCTGAGTTCCTCCAGGATTTTGAGTGTGTTGCTTGGATTTCCAGCAGATCTTTTCTTGTTTGTGACTGATTTAAAATCAGTTCAATTAGTATATTAGAATAATTTACCTTCATCTACCATTTATATTCAACCACTGACCCACATTTCAGAGGAATGGAGTTGGGTTAGATACACTAGGTATAACAAGCTAAGAGTACAGGGTTTAGAAATCAAGTGTACATAGCTCCTCAGCTTGGCAAGACCGAATCCTGCCAGTACAGTCAGTGCCAAGACCAAAGCAGGAGCGGGAACTCAGATACACTGGGAACTGGCCTTCAATGCACTCTGTCCTTCCATCCTCCAATGCAAGGGCGAAGTCAGCAACATGCTGACCCATTAAATACAGTTAGTCCTCTCTGCGACCATCGGCTGAAGATATTAGACACAATGGTAGGTCAAAGAGGTTGATTTTAAGAAGTGGCATAGAGGATGGAAGATGTGGCAAGATTCAGGGAGAGATAAGACCCCAGACTGTGGCTGGTGAAGTTTTGCCAATGATAATAAAGTGATTAAGATCTTGAATACTCAGAACTTCAGGAAAGAAGTTACACCGACATCACAAAAATGCCGGAGGAACTCAGCAGGCCAGGCAGCATCTATGGAAAAGAGTAAACAGTCGAAGTTTCAGGCTGAGATCCTACATCAGGACTCATGAAGGGTTTCAGCCTGAAACGTCAACTGTTTACTCATTTCCATAGATGCTACCTGGCCTGCTGAGTTCTGCCAGCATTTTGCGTGTATTACTTTGATTTCCAGCACCTGCAGATTTTCTCCTTTGTAATACTGAGATCACCATGGGTTCTAAGTCAGATGGTGACCACAGAGATGGGGAAGGGCTAGATCAAGGTGGAATCTGAGGATACGGTTAAGACTGGGAACTCTATATGGCAAGTCAACTATGCGATAAACTATCCTAATTGATTGCATCACAGACTCTGTGGAAACACATGGAAAAGTCTACAGAAAATGGTGGATACTGCGCAGACCATCAGCGCATCCCACCATTGAGCGTATCTGCATAGAGCACTGCCACAAGAATGCAGCTTCCAGCATCAAGGTCCTTCACCATCCAGACCATGTTCTCTTCTCGCCACCACCATTGGACCATTGGGGAGGAGGTACAGGAGTCTTAGATCCCACACCACCAGGTTCAGGAAGAGTTATTGCCCTACAAACATCAGGCTCCTGAACCAATGTGGACGACTTCACTTATCTTAAATCTGAACTGATTCTACAATCTACAGACTTACTTTCAAGGACTCTAAAACCAGGTTCTCATAATACCATTTTTATTTGCACAACGTGTCTACTTCTGCACGTTAGTTTTTTTTTATCAGATTTTGTTTATGTATAGTTTTTCATAAATTCTATTGAATTTTTTCGGTTTTCTCTAAACGTCTGCAAGAAATTTAATCTCAAGCTAGTACTGAATATGGTAACATATACATGCTTTGATAATAAATTCTACTTTGGTTTTACTGACCCCACAAACAGAGAAGGCCACGTTTACTTCCTGCTACTATCTAACCCTCTGCAATTCCAGCAACAGCAGGGTTAACATTTTTTTTAGTGTTGGATTATAAAAGCACCACATCTGAAGCTGTACAGGAAATACTTGATTTCTCTGCCTTTGTGAAAAAGCCCAGCTGTTAATACAAAGGCTACTGAACCTTTCCTCAGCAACACACACGAAATACTGGAGGAACGCAACAGGCCAGAGAGCATCTATGAAAAAGTGTGAACAGTCAACATTTTGGACTAAAGAACGGATTCAGCCCTAAATGTCGACTGTTTTCTTTTTTCCATAGATGCTGCCTGGCCTGCTGAGTTCCTCCAGCATTTTGTGTGTGTAGCTTTGGATTTCCAGCATTTGCAGATTTTCTCTTGTTTGTGAATCTCTCCTCATCCCTCTTTCTTTTCACCACTGTAGAGTTCAACAAATAACTGGGTTCAAAACTCAATATAGTCCCAATTTCATATAGTCACCCCCCCCCCCACACACACACACTACAATAGAATAACTGAGAGAAAGACAAAGAGAACAATAGAAACACAATTACCCTATTTAACCATGGCCCAGGCCTACTCATAAATTCAGCAGTGTTACCTTTATTTCAGCTGGTGCTCATTTCATTTGTATCCCAAACAGGTCTGGAAGTCCTCAGACTTTGAAAACACTTCCAGCTGAGCCACAAGAGACTGCAGATGCCAGATTGTGCAGCCTGAGTCCCGGTGCAGTGTTTTGACCCAAAACAATGGCAATTTCTAGCCCCCAGCAGATGCTGCTCCACCCACTGAGCTCCTCCCACGGGTTGTTTGCTGCCGCACATCTTCGGTGGAGATCAAGAAAAGGAAATCACAATCGGAAATGTGCTGGCCAACCTTTAACTTTTTCACTTCAAACTGAAAGATGTAATGCCTTTGAACTCTAGGGAGAATCCTAAACACACCAAGGTGCAAGTGGGTGGTGGCACGTTGGTCATACCCTAATGATCCAGATGAACACCACCCAAGTACTTTCTTGGATCCAAAGCTGACTTTTTCCCTTTTGTTTTAGAGAATTAATAGAGGTGGGGAATGCTGGGATTCATCAAACACATGTAATCTAGAGCTAAATATTTAAAAGAAAGTCAGAAGAGCTGGTAAATTGGAAGAGTGGGATTAAATGGATTGGAGAATTCATAGAGATATAGAGCACAATAGCACAGAAATAAGCCTTTGGGTAATCTTGTCCATGCAAACCATAATAGTTTATAACATAATAACTATTATACTGCCTTGTCCCAGCAATCTGCACCTGGACCATAATCACCCAGAGCCTGCCCACCCATGTACCTACCCAAACTACTTGTAAAAGTTGAAATCGAACCTGCATCCACCACTCCTGCAAATCTCCCAATCATACCTTTATTCTGCTAGAATAGATTTGCACAGATCTGGAAAGTTGCTAATGGAGTTTCTCAATACCGGAAAGATGAAAAGTTTCTTCGAACTCTGCCACTCTCCGTGGAACTCTGAAGGTTATACTGTTCCCCATTTGCACAGCAGTGATAAGAAAGTCGGGCTTTGCTCTATGTTCTCAATGGATAACTTTGCTGTCCCTCAGAATAATTCTTTCATTCTCCTTAAGATTGTAAGTGCACAGGTATCCTAACAGATGATTATCGTGACATTGTTTTGTGGGGGTGCTTTTCTTTCACTGGACTAGTCGTTTGGCCATATAGCTCCTTAACCACTCAGGTTTCAGCCTTGGTCAGACCACTCAGAATGAACAAGAGTAAAATAACAGAGTTAAGTTCATTCCGGCAACTCCCTGTGTGCAACTGTTGAAAGCTTCTCACCATACTGTCTGGCTTCTCTCTCATTCACTGAATTATATATGGTTATTATGGGGATAGGTGGAAGAAAAGTGAACAAAAACTAAGAAAGTGTTCCCCTTCAGCCATGAGGTGAAAAAACCCTGTGAAATGTTGGTATTCGGCGTGAGGCTTCTTTCATACCCCGAAGCCCACTCAGATGATACATGTAGGGATGAAAGTGATTCTGCAGGTGCTGGAGATCTTGAGCAAAACTCACAAAATGCTGGACGAAATCAGCAATTCTATGGAAAGGAATAAACAGTCGACGTTTCAGGTTGAGACCCTTCATCAGGAAGGGGTAAGAAGCCAGCATTAACCCCCTTCCTTTCCAGTCCTGATGAAGGGTATCTGCCCAAAATGCTGACTGTTTATTCCCTCACCCCCACAGATGCTGCCTGACTTGCTGAGTTCCTCCAGCATTTTGTGCATTTGCACACATAGAAATACATCTCACCTTTAAATGGCAAAGCCTTAACTGAATGGATCAGTCTGGAAATTCACTGGTGAGTTGAAAACAGGCTTATCCCAGACCAGTTTAATATTGTGCAAAAAGAATCTGTTGGGAATTTCAACTCTTGATTTTTTAATCTGGATTTGTTTTGCACCAAGTACTTTTTATCCAGCATAATGCTTCTACTATACTCCATTGGCAGTATTACAATATATAGAATTTGCCTGCAGTGATATTTTTAACTCCAGTAGTTTGGAAAAAAACACTAATCCGTTTTATTTATTGAGATACAGCGAGGAACAGGCCCTTCGAGCCACGCTGCCCAGCAATCTCAGCCTTGACAATGACCAACGAAACTTCCAACTGGTACGTCTTTGGACTGTAGACGGAAACCGGAGCACCTGGAGGAAACCCACGCAGTCACGGGAAGAACATACAAACGCCTTACAAGCAATGCTGGGAATTGAACCCGGATCGCCTATACTGTAAAGGGTTGTGCTAACCATGATTACCATGCCGCTGTACTATGCTACTGTGCCTCCATTGAGTCATTGTCATGGGGAATAAACACAGAAACTGGCCCTTCAGCTCACCACATCCAGATTACCAGAAATACACTTGCCAAGTCCATTTCCATTCATGTAATGAAGATAAGATGAATCCTATAGAGTAGATACAATTGCCCTTGAAAGATTATTGTCTGGGGATAACAATATGACTTCACCTTCAAACATTTTCAATCTTGCTTTCAGCACAAGAACAGAAAGACCATTCTTGCAAGGACAGTAACCTCTGATTCTTAAATCTCCAGTGCGGAAAAGGTTTCTCAGCTTCTACAGTACTGTGCAAAAGCCTTACACACGTACATACAGCCTAAGAATTTTGCACAGTACTGTAGTAATTTTATGTATTGCATGTTACCGCTACCACAAAAAAAAACAAATTTCACGACATAATGTGAGTGACGATAAATGTGATTCTGCTGTAGGTCTAGGAGTATTGCGGGGAAGGCGGATGAGTTGAGGGCGTGGATTGACACGTGGAATTATGATGTTGTAGCAATTAGTGAAACTTGGCTACAGGAGGGGCAGGACTGGCAGCTTAATATTCCAGGGTTCCGATGTTTCAGATGTGATCGAGGCAGAGGAATGAAAGGTGGGGGAGTAGCATTGCTTGTTAGGGAAAATATTACAGCAGTGCTCAGACAGGACAGATTAGAGGGCTTGTCTACTGAGTCCTTATGGGTGGAGCTGAGAAACAGGAAAGGTATGGCCACATTAGTGGGATTGTATTACAGACCACCCAATAGTCAACGAGACTTGGAAGAGCAAATCTGCAGAGAGATAGCAGACAACTGCAGGAAACATAAAGTTGTGGTGGTAGGGGATTTTAATTTTCTATACATTGATTGGGACTCCCATACTGTTAGGGGTCTAGATGGTTTAGAGTTTGTAAAATGTGTTCAGGAAAGTTTTCTAAATCAGTATATAGAGGGACCAACTAGAGGGGATGCAATATTGGATCTCCTGTTAGGAAACGAATTAGGGCAAGTGACGGAAGTCTGTGTAGGGGAGCACTTTGGTTCCAGTGATCATAACGCCTTTAGTTTCAATTTGATCATGGACAAGGATAGATCTGGTCCTAGGGTTGAGGTTCTGAACTGGAAGAAGGCCAAATTTGAAGAAACGAGAAAGGATCTAAAAAGCGTGGATTGGGACAGGTTGTTCTCTGGCAAAGATGTGATTGGTAGGTGGGAAGTCTTCAAAGGGGAAATTTTGAGAGTGCAGAGTTTGTATGTTCCTGTCAGGATTAAAGGCAAATTGAATAGGAATAAGGAACCTTGGTTCTCAAGGGATATTGCAACTCTGATAAAGAAGAAGAGGGAGTTGTATGAAATGTATAGGAAACAGGGGGTAAATCAGGTGCTTGAGGAGTATAAGAAGTGCAAGAATATACTTAAGAAAGAAATCAGGAGGGCAAAAAGAAGACATGAGGTTGCCTTGGCAGTCAAAGTGAAGGATAATCCAAAGAGCTTTTACAAGTATATTAAGAGCAAAAGGATTGTAAGGGATAAAATTGGTCCTCTTGAAGATCAGAGTGGTTGGCTTTGTGCGGAACCAAAGGAAATGGGGGAGATCTTAAATAGGTTTTTTGCGTCTGTATTTACTAAGGAAGCTGGGATGAAATCTATGGAATTGAGGGAATCAAGTAGTGAGACCATGGCAACCGTACAGATTGAAAAGGAGGAGGCGCTTGCTGTCTTGAGGAAAATTAAAGTGGATAAATCCCCGGGACCTGACAGGGTGTTCCCTCGGACCTTGAAGGAGACTAGTTTTGAAATTGCGGGGGCCCTGGCAGAAATATTTAAAATGCCGCTGTCTACGGGTGAAGTGCCGGAGGATTGGAGAGTGGCTCATGTTGTTCCATTGTTTAAAAAAGGATCGAAAAGTAATCCGGGAAATTATAGGCCGGTGAGTTTAACGTCAGTAGTAGGTAAGTTATTGGAGGGAGTACTAAGAGACAGAATCTACAAGCATTTGGATAGACAGGGGCTTATCAGGGAGAGTCAACATGGCTTTGTGTGTGGTAGGTCATGTTTGACCAATCTGTTGGAGTTTTTCGAGGAGGTTACCAGGAAAGTGGATGAAGGGAAGGCAGTGGATATTGTCTACATGGACTTCAGTAAGGCCCTTGACAAGGTCCCGCATGGGAGGTTAGTTAGGAAAATTCAGTCGCTAGGTTTACATGGAGAGGTGGTAAATTGGATTGGACATTGGCTCGATGGAAGAAGCCAGAGAGTGGTGGTAGAAAATTGCTTCTCTGAGTGGAGGCCTGTGACTGGTGGTGTGCCACAGGGATCAGTACTGGGTCCATTGTTATTTGTCATCTATATCAATGATCTGGATGATAATGTGGTAAATTGGATCAGCAAGTTTGCTGATGATACAAAGATTGGAGGTGTAGTAGACAGTGAGGAAGGTTTTCAGAGCCTGCAGAGGGACTTGGACCAGCTGGAAAAATGGGCTGAAAAATGGCAGATGGAGTTTAATACTGACAAGTGTGAGGTATTGCACGTTGGAAGGACAAACCAACGTAGAACATACAGGGTTAATGGTAAGGCACTGAGGAGTGCAGTGGAACAGAGGGATCTGGGAATACAGATACAAAATTCCCTAAAAGTGTCGTCACAGGTAGATAGGGTCGTAAAGAGAGCTTTTGGTACATTGGCCTTTATTAATCGTAGTATTGAGTATAAGAGCTGGAATGTTATGATGAGGTTGTATAAGGCATTGGTGAGGCCGAATCTGGAGTACTGTGTTCAGTTTTGGTTACCAAATTACAGGAAGGATATAAATAAGGTTGAAAGAGTGCAGAGAAAGTTTACAAGGATGTTGCCGGGACTTGAGAAACTCAGTTACAGAGAAAGGTTGAATAGGTTAGGACTTTATTCCCTGGAGCGTAGAAGAATGAGGGGAGATTTGATAGAGGTATATAAAATTATGATGGGTATAGATAGAGTGAATGCAAGCAGGCTTTTTCCACTGAGGCAAGGGGAGAAAAAAACCAGAGGACATGGGTTAAGGGTGAGGGGGAAAAAGTTTAAAGGGAACATTAGGGGGGGCTTCTTCACACAGAGAGTGGTGGGAGTATGGAATGAGCTGCCAGACGAGGTGGTAAATGCGGGTTCTTTTTTAACATTTAAGAATAAATTGGACAGATACATGAATGGGAGGTGTATGAAAGGATATGGTCCGTGTGCAGGTCAGTGGGACTAGGCAGAAAATGGTTCGGCACAGCCAAGAAGGGCCAAAGGGCCTGTTTCTGTGCTGTAGTTTCTATGGTTCTTTTGTGGACTGAGAGTGGGAAGGGGCAGGGAGAGGAATATCATGGTTGGGAAAAGGGGAAGGGAGAGGGGAAGGAGCTGAAAGCATCAGAGAGACATTCTGTAATAAGCACTAAACCAATTGTTTGGAATCAAGTGATCTTGCCTGGTGTCACAGGCAAGGTCTTCACCCCCTGCCCCAGTACTCCTTCTCTGCCACCTGTCCCACACTGTTCCCGCAGTATTCCACTCTCACCATTCCCAACATCATTTGCTCCCGCTGGATTTACAAACTCACTCCCTGCTCCATGTTGACAAATACAGTACTGTGCAAAAGTCTTTGGCACCCCAGCTATGTATATATCCCTAAGACTTTCGCACAGTATTGTACTTCGTTAGGCCTTCTAAGTATATCGTTCATGAGATAAGCAGAAGAGATCCCGAAGATGCTGGAAATCCAGAGCAACACACACAAAATGCTAGAGGAACTCAGCAGGTCAGGCAGCACCTACGGAGAAGAATAAACAGTCGGCATTTCACACCATCCCTCTCTTCAGGACTGGAAAGGGAAGTTAGAAAAGCCCGAATAAACAGCTGGGAGAAGGGAAGGTGTGCAAGCCTGCAGGCGATAGGCGACAAATTTTGCTGCTAAAGTCCACGGATTTAAAGGAATTAACCTGCTGAATAGTCATCACACCCACTCTAAAACAAGAATAGTACTCCTCTGGGCAAATCTCATTTCAGGCAGCATCTTTTCACATTATAAATTACATTTTATTTCGATATAAGAGGCTATTTGGCACATCTGAGTAATGCTGTCTCTCAGGGTAATTGCACTGTTCCCATTCCCTCAATCTTCACATATGACTGTAATATACTCCCCCTCACACTCCTCAATGTTTCTCCTACTGCCCACTTACACTAAAAGTTATTTTGCAGTAATAAATTACTCTACCAACCAACATCTTTAAAATGGGGAAGCAATCTTAAATGGTCCCAGGGAAAAGATGCAAACTCCACACAAACTGACTGCAGGGGCCATGGGGCACCAGCCTTGCCTGTGTGCTCCACAGTGTGTGCATGCATCCTAAACTAGAATGGAGAACTTTAATAGGGGACGGATTCCCTTAATGGCGAAGGCCCGTGCATGACCTTGTTTTATCATGGGAGGCTGGCGCATGGACAGCCGCCACATGCTATTTGACAGATCGGGGTCAGAGTCCAGTGTCAGGGAACGCAAGATGACTGGGAACCCTTCACTGCTGCACCTTCCTCTGCTTTCACTGTCATTGTGTTTCGTCAACATCTTCCGCCAGCTCCACCATCGAGTCTTGGTTGGATTGCTCTTTGTCTGGAACTTGTCCCCTGATCTTACCACAAAGGCGGCAAATGTGTAGATGCTGGAAGTCAAAGTAGCACACACAAAATGCTGGAGGAACTCAGCAGGCCAGGCAGCATCTATGGAAAAGAGTAAACAGTCGATGCTTTGGGACGAGACTCCTCATCAGGACTCTCAGCTGAAACGTCGACTGCCTCCTCTTTTCCGTAGATGCGGCCTAGCCTGCTGAGCTCCTCCTTGAATATAACACCACGGGTGACTCTCCCATCCACCCCGTACCAGTATCTAAATTACAGGCGGCATTGTGTGAGTTCATCCTAAATGACTATTTTCACTGGGTTGGAGCTTTTATGCAAATGGCAGCTCTATAATTTTGTGCTGATGGGCAGATCTTTCTGCATGGTTGAAGGGACAGATATTTGAGTGTGTAGTACTGTTTAAGAGGTGGATCAACAAACATTTCTCAGACAACTTCCCATTCAACTTTGTGAAAAGAAAGTCTTTATTCTTCCAAACTTCATTACAGAGGCCACATTAAGTAAATGTTTATTTTCTTTTCTAACTATTATTTACCCACAAACTGAGAACAAAAATGATTGTGGATTAGCTAACAGATTCTATGAAGTATTGAAATGAACAAACATGAAGGACTATTGATCACATTGTCAAAATTAACTAATGGACTGTGGTGAATAAAGGCACATGCTATTGTTTCCAATGTCAAAATTAAAACAGGTAAAACATTTGCTGGAAGGAGCTTGTGGGGAACAAATAGTCGTCAGTGATTTGTATGAAAGGAACTTCAGTTTCCAAGACTTTGTTTTAACATTCATTTATCATGTACAATTGATTGTAGTAAGTTTCCTTGGCATCAGAAACAATGCCTGTAACACTTCAAAGCCCAACATGAATAACGTAGCCAATTCTCATAAAACAAGAGATGTTTTGCTGGGAATTAAGTCATGCATGAGGAACTACATAAAGAGGCTATCAGAATTACTTTTATACTAAGCAAAATAAACAAGCACACACAGTGGCCACTTTATTAGGTACACAAGCCCACCTAATCAGCCAATCATGTTGCAGCAACTCAATGCATAAAAGCATGCAGGCATGGTCAAGAGGCTCAGTTGTTGCTTAGACAAAACATCAGAATGGGGAAGAAATATAATCTCAGTGACTTTGACCGTGGAATGATTGTTGGTGCCAGATGGGGTGGTTTGAGTTTCTCAGAAACTGTTGATCTCCTTGGATTTTCATGCACAACAATCTCTAAGTTTACAGACAATGGTGCAATAAACAAAGAAGTTCTGTGGGTGAATACACCTTGTTGATGAGAGAGGTCAAAAGAGAATGGTTAAACTGGTTCAAGCTGACTGGAAGGCAACAGTAACTCGGATACCATGCTTACAACAATGGAGTGCAGAAGAGCATCTCTAACGTACCTAATAAAGTTGCTACTGAGCGTATATGCTCAGACAGGGAATGCATCCTCTCTAGCATTGCCATCTGAAAATAAGTTTAGCTGTTTGATCAAATCATCCCCAAAAAATCTGAGATTCGTGCACAAATAAATGTTGTGAACAGAAGTGCCAAAGAAGTGGAAAAATGTCATGACTGAGATTGTATCAGTAGGACTGACATAATACAAAATAACAAAGCTGTTTGATAGGATGAATTTTCTACACGCAGAGGTGTGAAATTAGAATCCTTCACTCACAACAAAAGGGCTTATCTGTAGTCCATTTGATTTTTCATGCCCAAGTTTAGCTCTTGCAAGAGCGAGAGCGGGTTTGGTACTGGAATGGGTTGTGACTGAGAGAAGGGTCAAGGTATTCAAGAGAGTGATTGTGCTGAAAATAAACAGGTAGGAAACCATCAGCACCGAACAGTTTCAATATAGAGTCATGAGAATTACTCTTTCATTTAAAGGTCCACATCCAGGTTATTTTTATCCTATGCCTTTTCTTTGGTGGTGGATTGTATCAATCCTTTTAAGGACTATCCTAATGCCAGCTGTATCACAGGCAAGCCACTTTACTTCAGGACTACCAAATAGGCAAGCGAATTAAAATGACTTTCAAGGTACTCATTCTAATACCTACACCACATCAAACACGAGAAAATCTGCAGATGCTGGAAATTCAAGCAACACACACAAAATGCTGGTGGAACGCAGCAGGCCAGGCAGCATCTATAGGAAGGAGTACAGTCGACGTTTCGGGCCGAGGCCCTTCGCCTGATGGCATTTTGTGTGTGTTACCTACACCACTGCGATGGTTTCTGGTTCAGAATGTGTACAGTGTAGTGTCACAATGGTTCAATTGGGTTCCTAACGCACAGCTGTAAAACAAGTACAGCATCATCAGACACCTGTTCCACAACATGAACTTGGCACTGGGCTGCGAATGATCGTTAATGCCCCAGGATCGAAAGGTGAAAGTACCATTATGGTGACCAGCAACTTGCATTCGCCACTACTGTGGTTTCCATTTGCCTGGTCATGTCAGAAGAGCAGAGAATTGGCATTAGCTCTCCAATGTGCTCAATTTTGAAAGCCATGTCTCAATTCATAAGACCATAATGCTCCGGAGCAGAATTAGGCCACCTGGCTCATTGAGTCTGCTCCACCATTCCCATATGACTGACCTATTATCCTTCTCAACCCTATTTTCCCGCCTTCTCTCTGTAACCTCTGTTGACCTTACTAATTAAGTACCTATTAACCCCTGCTTTAAATACACCCAATGGCTTGGCATTCACAGCCGCCTGTGGCAACGAATTCCATAGATTCATCATCCTCTGGCCAAAGGAATTCAGGGACACAATGGATTATAAATCACTTGTTGGTTATGTGCTGCCCTAGTAGCAGCTAAGTAGGATTTTGGTTGAATGATATATCCACTATAAAACTCAAATCACTCAGTGTTCACTTTATTAGGTACCTCCTATGTTTAGTAAGGTGGCCGCTGAGTCTGTACTCATGGTCTTCTGCTGCTGTAGCCCATCCGCTTCAAGCTTCGACATGCTGTGCATTCAGAGATGCTCTTCTGCACATGTGGTTATTTGAGTTACTGTCACCTTTCTGTCAGCTTGAACCAGTCTGGGCATTCTCCTCTGATCTATCTCATTAACAAGGCAGTTTCACCCACAGAAGTACCGCTCACTGGGTGTTTTTTCGTTTATCACACCACCTCTGTAAGCTCTAGAGACTGCTATGGCTGAAAATCCCAGAAAATCAGCAGTTTCTGAGATACTCAAAGCTCCCTGTCTGGCACCAACAACCCTTCCACAGTCAAAGTCACTTAGATAACTTTTCTTTCCTGTTCTGATGTCTGGCCTGAACAATAACTGAACCTCTTGACCATGTCTACATGCTTTTATGCACTAAGTTGCGGCCACATGATTGGCTGATTAGATATTTGCATTAACAAGCATGTATGCCGAATGAAATGGCCTCTGGCCTCTGAGTGGATATCCTTTTCTCTATTTCCTTCCTATCACCAGGCCTTTTAATTACACTGGATAAACAACAAGGCTAGAACTTGTTACTTCAGATATTAGGGACATGAGCAGTACTGTGGAAAAAATGCAGTTTCCAACCAACTTACATCCTAGTACCTCATTTCTTCATTAATATTTGGATAGAACCCTAAAATTCTCTGACCTAATGGAACTGAGCAGTTCAAGAAGGCTCAATATTACCACCAGCCCTTGGTAACGAAAGGCAAAACTACATCTTCCAAACATTCCACATTTCTCAGACACATGCACAATGTCAGTTTCTGTCCCTTACCTTTGCCAGGTGCATCTGTAACTTTTTCTTGGCATCACCAATCTCAAAGATGCGATGCGTGAATGCAAGATTGACGTTGTTAAATTGCTTCCACAACTCCTCGGACGTAGCAGCTAGAAGCTTCTCAAGCTCATCTCGCAGTCTTGATGAAGCTGCGCGCTCACACTGTGAACGTAGAATGTTGTCTTCGGTATACTTCAACCAGGAATCAGGCGTAGTTATCCTATCAAAATACACCCATGAATTGCTTCATATAGAATGTGCAATTTAAGTTGGTTTGAACTTAAAGCCTGCTTAAAAATAGGTGTATTAAAATTTGCAGATCAACTGTTAATCAGAGTTTAAAATAAATTTCAAAGTAGATTTATCACTAAAGAATGAACAGTATATATCACCATATACTATGCTGAGACTCATTTTTGTAGGTATTCACAGTAGATATAAAGAAATATACAATGGGATCAATGAAAAACTACACACAAAGACAAACAATCAATGTGCAAAAGACAAACTACGAAAACAAAAAATAAAAATTATTATTTATCAGATTTTATTCAGAGTTCAAATCATCAGTTGATGGAAATTCTACCATACGCTCCCTTGTACTTGACTTAAAACAGTTAAGTAAAGTGTACCACTTGAGGCCAGTGAGACAGAGGAATCTTTGAGTCAGCCAATGTACAGTAAGCAACAGAAATGCTGTTTATCTTTGTGGTGAGAGAATATGTGTTTACAAACTCCATTCCTCCAGAACCACATTTAATGACTCAGAACATTAAAATGGAGGCAGGAGTGTTTGTCCAAACAGCCTCCTTAACTCTTCCTGTGAAATGTTTCATAGCCAACGTGCTGGTGCTCTGTCTGCTTAGTGCCTGCACCATGTCAAACTGAATAGGAGGTGGAACGTCCGCGTGATGATTTCCTCATTGGATTTACAGACCAGAGAAATGGATGGCATAATTCCTTCAGTACCACCACACTGAGAATTGCAGAGTTGAATCTGCTGCTCTAGAAGGGGAATGGATAACAAACAGACCAATATATTCCGGCTGGGTGCCTCAGCCAAGTGTTTAAGTCAGCCAGCTGCTCTTGATTGGAAAATGAAGTTTAGGACTGGAAGTATTTAAAAAAAAATTATTGCATGCTTTTTGTGATATTTTTCTTCAAAAACATGACACCACAAGCTTGAAGTTTATTTTGTACTGAAAGCTACGGCCTCGGACTCTTCTGTGGTCATGCCCTAAGGAGAGGTCATTCAACAAGAGGTAATCATGCACCACAATAAGACAGTAATGCTTGTTTAGACAACTGGCTGGTGAAGATCTCTGTGAAAAAAAAAGCCATCTGGCAAAACCATCTTCTGCAGAGCTAATCAAACTTATGCCTGAATGTTGATAACTTGTATCAACAGCCTGTAATAAAAGAGGAAATTAAGATAATTAAGTGGAAGAAAAAATTATTCTCCCCACTTTGCAGCCCTCTACAATTGGCTTTATTACAAAGATACACATTTGCTAATAGCTTTTTCAAGCACCAGGTGGACTAATGTTTTTATTGGAGGGGAGATGGCATTGCTGATGGAAAGATTTATCTGGCTGTGGTACCTGGGCTAAGCAGCACAGTTCTACGTACTTATCTTTCCTCTTTCACAGTTTCAGGGCAAATTCCAGACAAAAGTGCAATACCAGGTCTGTACTTACTTTGAAAACCACTTCCTGCCTCCATTCTTAGGGAAATCAGAAAATTACTGCAACAGCTGCAGGCAAATAATATCCCAGTCAATACTGGATTGAAGACCATTGGTTTCTGACTGTTTTAGAACTACTATGTTGCAAGGAAAATGCATTGGTAATTTATAAAACTACCTTTAAGTTCTAATGTCCTCCCATCTCTGTAAGGTTGTACTGGGATTTCCCTGCAGTACAACCTCACATTGACCAGTCTTCCCAATCCTCCATGTAAGTGTCCACTTTCATGAGAGAACTTTGGCAGGAGACCACTTCAAGCTTTCAGCAGACAGGATGGAAAGATACAAGCAGACTACACTCTGGGCCAGCATTCATAATGGACACTATCAAATGACGGACCAGCCTCAGAATTCCCAGGACTCCCTGAGACAACTGATTGGATTTTACTAAAATGCATGCTTTACAGCTGAGTGTTCTTTAGTGACAGATGTGACTCAGTGGGGAGCTCTTTTACTTCTGCATCAGAAGATTGTGGCTTCAAATTCCACTACAGAGACTTCAAGTTTAAAGCTCCATTTTGACCCTCCAGTTTAGTACTAAGAGCATGCGGTTCAAGGGTCTCGGCCCGAAATGTCGCTCTGATGGTATGAAACAAAGACCAGAGTTTACTGTTGCATCGAGAACTGGTCATTCCACTGAAATAAAAGCTAAACATCATTGAAGGAGCTTTGACCAGAAGCCTATGTCTTGTTTGGCATCTTTGCCCAAGTATGTCATCTTCAGCTGCAATAGAAGTGCCAACCAACTTTTATGCAATGGGAAACTGGGAAAAAAACTAAAGTCAATTTAGGCCATTGTTGGTTCAAAGTAAATTCATTATCAAATTACATATTTGTCATTATATAAAACCCTGAGATTCATTTTATTGCAGGCACGCTCGATAGATCTATAGAATAATAGCCATAACAGAATCAATGAAAGACTGCCCAACTTGGGCGGTCAACCAGAGTGCAGAAGGTAACAACCTGTGCAAATACAATAGGAAGAAATGATAACAATAATGCAATATAATGAATGTGTGCAAAAAGACACACTGGGTTTCATCCAGAAACTGGGAAAACTCCTCCTCAGATGCACTCATGTCCAGGTTGCCTGAGTGTAGATACATTGATGTTTTGGGTAAAGACTTTCCATGCAGGCCTACACCCAACTCTGCAGTAAAGGAAAGCCTTCAAGCCTGATTGAGATCGATCTCTTCTGATAAATCTTTTGCACCAGTGCCTCCGACTCGTCATTATTAATGGAAGTAGCTTTGTTCACACATCTCACCTATTGCATTGTGAACAAATTAGGCTCCGTTATCACAACGGCCTTCTTAATGGCAAGCTGTTGATTTCCTTGATTATGTAGGGCAGAGGCCAGTTATTGCCCAGTTCATAGGACGGGAGAGTGTAATCCATAGAGAGATGTGTTGCAAATCACTGTCCGTGCCAGAAGGTATTCAGTTTTAATTTGTTCAGACAAAAAACTGGATTCATGTTAGGACAATTATTTCTAGACTAGGCATGACATAGATCAGGTGCTGTGAAAAGCTTTCCCTCTTCGTTCCAACCAGCAGTATGACTTCAGATTAAAATGAAAGCAGTGAAACTGTGAATAGAAGATGTTTATATGGACTCAGTAAGGACACGACTTGACATTCCTCAGTGTAACAGGAAGTCTGAAGCTAAGTACTCGTCTCTGATTACTAAGGAGAAGGTGCTCGGAAAGCTGAGCGGTATAAAGGTAGGTAAGTCACCTGGGCAGATGGACTACTCACAAGGGTTCTGAAAGAGGTAACAAGATGGTGGAGCATTAATAGTGATCTTTCAAGAAGTACTAGATTCTGGAATGGTTCTGGAGGACTGGAAAGTTCAAAGTTCAATGTAAAAATTATTATCAGAGTACCACATACAGCCCTGAGATTCTTTTTCCTGCAGGCATACTACGCTAATCTAAAGAACAGTAACTGTAAACAAGATCAATGGACAACAAACTGTGTAAGTGTAAATATAAATAAATAAAATGTATGAAATAACAAGGTAAAGAATCCTTAAAATGAGACCATTGGTTGTTGGAACACCAGAACTAGAATGAGTGTAGTTACCCCCTTTTGTTCAAGAGCCTGATGGTTGAGGGGTAGTAACTGTTCTTGAACCTGGTGGTATGAGTCCTGAGGCATCTGTACCTTCTACCTGATGACAACTATCAGAGCCTGGGTGGTGAGGATCTTTGATGATGGATGCTGCTTTTCTATGGCAACATTTCATGTAGATGTGCTCAATGGTCCGGAGGGCTTTACTCGTGACATACTAGGCCAAGTTCACGACCTTTTGTAGGACTTTCTGCTCAAAGGTGTTGGTGTTCCCATACCAGCATACTTTTCACCACACATCTACAGAAGTTAGCCAAGGTTTTTGATGACATTCTGAACGTCCTGAAGAAGTAGAAGCACTGTTGTGTTTTCTTTGGAATTATATTTAAATTATGGGTCCAGGTCCAGTCCTCTGGGATAGTGACACCCAGGAATTTAAAGTTGCTGACCCTTTCCACCTCTGATCCTCTGATGTGTATTGGCTCATGGGCCTCTAGTTTCTCTCTCTTGAAATCTAATATCAATTCCTTGGTCTTACTGACATTGAGTGAAAGGTTGTTGTAATTAAACCACTCAGCCAAATTATCAATTTCCCTCCTGAATGCTGATTCATCACCACCTTTGATATGGCTCACAACAGTGGTGTAATCAGCAAACTTGTATATGGTGTTGAAGTTGTATTTAGCCACACATTCATAGGTGTAATGCAGATGTCATTCCACTCTTTAAGAAGGGAGGGAGACAGAGGAAAGGAAATTCTAGGCCAGTTATCCTGATTTCAGTGTTGGGAAGATGTTGGGAGTCCATTATCAAGGATGAGGTTTTGGGATGCTTGGAGGCACATGATAAAGAGGGCCAAAATCAGCATGGTTTCCTTCAGGGGAAATCTCGCCTGACCAATTTGTTGAATTCTTCGAGGAAATAACAAGCAGGATAGACAAAGGAGAGTCAATGAATGTTGTTTACTTGGGTTTTCAGAAGACCTTTGACAAGTGCCACACATGAGACTGTTTAGTGAGATAGGAGCCTTTGGTATTACCAGAAAGATACTGGCATGGCTAGATGATCAGCTGACTGTCAGGAGGCAAAGAGTGGGAATACAGGGTTCTTATTCTGGTTGGCTGCTGGCGACTAGTGGGTGTTCCACAGGAGTCAGTATTGGGATCGCTTTGTTTCACATTATAAGCCAATGATTTGGATGGAGGAATTTTGATGGCTTTGTAGCCAAAGTTTTGGATGACACTTAGATAGGTGGAGGGGCAGGTAATGATGAAGAAGCAGGGTGTCTGCAGAAGGACATAGATTAGGAGAATGGGCAAAGAAGTGGCAGATGGAATAGCATTGGGAAGTGCGTGGTCATGCACTTTGGTAGAAGGAATAAAAGCATAGACTATTTCCTAAATGGGGAGAATATTCAAAACTCAGGGGTGCAGAACTTGGGAGTCGTTGCGATTTGTGGTTGAGTCAGTGTTAAGGAAGGCAAATGCAATATTAGCATTCATTTTAAGAGGACTATAATATAAGAGCAAGTATGTTATGCTGAGTCTTTATAAGACATTGGTCAGACCGCACCTGAAGTATTGTGAGCAATTTTGGGCTCCTTATCTAAGAAAAGATGTGCTGTCATTGGAGAGTTTCACAAGAATTATTCTGGGAATGGAAGGGTTAACATATGAGGAACGTTGCATGGCTGTGGGCCTGTATTCACTAGAGTTTAGGTGAAGGAAAGGGGAATCTCATTGAAACGTATTGAATATTGAAAGGCCCAGATACAGTGGATGTGGAGAGGGTGTTTACTCTAGTAGGGGAGTCTACAACCAGGGTGCACAGCCTCAGAATAGAGAGATGCCTGTCTAGGACAGAGATGTGGAGGAATTTCTGTGGCCAGACGGTGTTGAATCTGTGGATTCATTGCCATGGACATCTGTGGAGGACAAATCACTGAGTATTTTTAAAGTGGAGGTTGATAGCTTCTTGATTAGGAAGGGTGCCAAAGGTCATGGAGAGAAGGCAGGAGAATGGGGTTGAGAGAGATAAGAAATCAGTGATGGCAGAGCAGCGCACATGAAATGCTGCGGGAACTCAGCAGGCCAGGCAGCATCTATGGAAAACAGTAAACGGACAATGTTTTGGGTCAAACGGCCAAATTCTGCTCCTGTCTTATGGTCTACTTGACCATCAGGATGATTTTAATGAAAATAGAAAGCTGGAGACATGCAAAGTACCAATCTACCATCACCACAAAAAGTCAAAATCTAATCCATTAAAAAAAAACAAAATATCAGAAAAATTTCCATGGTACGAAGCTCTATTTTATCACTTCCCTTCAACCATCTCCTTTCAACAGTCCAGATGAAACAATGAGTTAAATAAATTCATCTTAAGTATCAGCTCTCCAAGACAAAGAATCACACTGAGCTATTGTACTCACGTTGCATTCACTTGCTCAATTCCACAGTAATAATTGATACCATCTGATGTGTTCTTCAACTGATGCGCCTTATCATCAATCCAGTATGCTGAACATTTATCACACAGATCTCTCTCCAGTTCGTGCTGAGCAGCCCTGTTATTTCTGCGTGAACAAAAAAAGAGGAAGTTCATGTTTACAAGGTTACTTCAGAGGAGGTGATTCCAGTTACGATCCACCCTACATGCTGCAGGTTTAAAGTGGTTGAGAGGTTAGATGTGGCGAGCGATTCGATGTGAGGAGACTTTTCACTTTGCTGAATGGATGCTGCAATTGTTCTGCTCCTGTGTGGTCAGAATTTCAATAGGCAGAGAAGCTGGTTACTAACAGCAAGCAGCTCGGATTTTATTTTTGGGTGTTGTTAGAAATTTAAATTGAGAACTGCGAGCTGTCTGTCCTATACATGTTTCTCTACTGTAGATTTCTACGATTCTCTGAACATGGATTGCTATCTTCATGGGTAATACAAATATAGAGCACAGAGCCAGTCCATGCTGACTCAGGTGCCTGTCTACACTAATCCCATTTTCCCCACATTATACCCATATCCCTTTACTCCCTTCCTATCCAAGAATCTGTCCAAATGCATTAAAATCCTACTAGCATCAGCCACCACCACCTTGTTCCAAATATTCATTATCCCCTCAGATCACCTTAGATTTCTCAACTCTCCCCTTTAACCTCTGTCCTCTAGTTATAGACTCCCTGCCTTGGAAAACCGTCTATGGCCCTCTTACTTTTTCAAACCTCCATATGGTCACCCTTCAGACCAGATGTTGTAGAGGAAATAAACCCAGTCTATCTAACTACTGTCCGCCATTCTAGGTAATATGCCAGTGAACCTCTTCTGCTTTCGCTCAATGCCATTTTTTGGAATCGCTACAGTCATATGTAACAGTGGTTTGACAGGCAATCTCAGTGAGCTCCCACAAGTCATTGCTGTGGGTCTGGAGTCAATATGTAGGCCAGATCAATCAAGAGTGATAGATTTTCTTTACTTTACTTTATTGTCGCCAAACAAATGATACTAGAGCGTACAATCATCACAGCGATATTTGATTCTGTGCTTCGCACTCCCTGGAGTACAAATCGATAGTAAATATTAAAAATTTAAATTATAAATCATAAATAGAAAGCAGAAAAGGGAAAGTAAGGTAGTGCATAAAAACCGAGAGGCAGGTCTAGATATTTGGAGGGTACGGCCCAGATCCGGGTCAGGATCCGTTCAGCAGTCTTATCACAGTTGGAAAGAAGCTGTTCCCAAATCTGGCCGTACGAGTCTTCAAGCTCCTGAGCCTTCTCCCGGAGGGAAGAGGGACGAAAAGTGTGTTGGCTGGATGGGTCGTGTTCTTGATTATCCTGGCAGCACTGCTCTGACAGCGTGCGGTGTAAAGTGAGTCCAAGGACGGAAGATTGGTTTGTGTGATGTGCTGGGCTGTGTTCACGATCTTCTGCAGCTTCTTCCAGTCTTGGACAGGACAACTTCCATACCAGGTGGTGATGCACCCTGGAAGAATGCTTTCTACGGTGCATCTATAAAAATTAGTGAGGGTTTTAGGGGACAGGCCAAATTTCTTTAGCTTTCTCAGGAAGTAAAGGTGCTGGTGGGCCTTCTTGGCAGCGGACTCTGCTTGGTTGGACCGTCAGATTTCTTTCTCTGAAGGACTTTTGTGAATAAAATGTAACTTTAACAACATAGTCATCATCACTGATACTAATCCCAGATCATCTGATGAACTGAGTTGGAATTTCCCATCATGGATTCCATACCTTTTGTCCACTCCATGTTCCTGGCTCAGTAAAATGTTTCCTTTATATATCAGAATCAGATTTATCATCACCGGCAAGTATCATGAAACTTGTTAACTTAGCAGCAGCAGTTCAATGCCGTACATGATAACACAGAAATAAGTAAATCAATTCAAGTATATATGTATATTAAATAGATTTCAAATAGTGCAAAACAGGAATGATACATATTTTTTTTAAAATGAGGTAGCATCCTTGGGTTCGATGTCCATTTAGAAATCATCTGGCAGAGGGGAAGAAGCTTTTCCTGAATTGTTGAGTGTGTGCGATCACACTTCTGTATCTCCTTCCTGCCAGTAACAGTGAGAAAAGGGCATCTGCTGGGTGATTGGGGGTCCCTAATAATGGAGGTTGCCTTTCTGAGGCATTGCTCCTTGAGGACAGCTTTGGTACTATGGAGGCTGGTACCCATGATGGAGCTGACTAAGTTTACAACTCTCTGCAGCTTACTTCGACGTTGCGCAGTAGCCTTCCCCACCATACCAAATGGAGAAGTCAGGAATTCAATTACAGAGGGACATACAGAGGCCCAGGCCCTGTAGCTTATCGAATAGGATTGCAGGAATGATGGTGTTAAATGCTGAGCTATAGCCCGCGAAAAGCATCCCGACATAGGTGTTCGTATCATCCAGGTGATCTAAGGCCATGTGAAGAGCCACTGAGATTGAGTCTGCCAGAGACCCACTGTGGCGATAGGCAAATTGTGGTGGGTCCAGGACTTTCCATATTAACTTAAGGAAAGATGAGAAAATGAAGGGTGCATGTGCTCGGAAAACTAGCTGCAATAAAGAACAGTAACTATTGCAAGATATGGGCAGAAAAAAAAATGTAAAGAAAATACTGAGCACGGCCTTGACATGTGGGACTAGCCTGGATATGATTAAAGCTCAGTATTTAATATTCTCAGCCAAAAGTTGCAAAAACCATGTGTTCTACGATAATGAAACTCTCCTCATTCACAATGTACTATAACCTCTGTGTTAGTCAAAATAAAAAAAAATTAGAAAGATTGCTAGCCAATAATGAACATAATATTTATCTGATTGTGGGTTTTAGTTTACCAGTGATTGCTAAGGTATAAGGCAAAAGCAAAAGGTAAAATAAATACTCCATTCTGTGCACAACCACAAGAATCACACGGTTCAACTAAAGTGTGGTACTGAACCAACAATATCAAGATGTTATCATAGGTTCTAAATGTGAGGGTCTGCACAAGAGAATCGGGCCGTTCAAATGATAACGTAGCGCACAATGCAATGTTCGCTCTCTGGTCCCGCCTGGAACCTCCGGCACCTTGTCCACGCGGACCTTTGGTGTTCTCCAAACTTCTGCTGATCTACAGCAAGAAATAAAGCAATGAATGTGGCCAACTAAAATGATAGCAAAAAATCAGCCCTGGGTGCATCTGCTAATGACACACATCACATCAACTAATTAATCCTTCCAAATTAAATACTGTTGATAAACAAGGTGTCAAATGCAGCTTTTTCTGGTGGTTTAATTTAATTGAAATACATGCTCATTAATTCCATTGGTACAGGAGGGAATCAGTGGACACATAAGTGCGTTGCCAATTGTGACGGCTGCAAGTTATTTACCGGGCTCCAGGGATGGAAGAACATTCATCAACAAGCTGACCCAAGTCAACTGGAGGTTTGCTTTCCTGAAACCCGACAAGTAAGTTCCCAGATCTCTCCGTTTCAAGGTACTGTAAACAACTTTCAGACTATTTACTGAATGACTTGCTACATTTTCCAACTTTGACCAGATGTCCTTACTGATATATCACTTCAAGAGTTCTTAACTGTGGATTATTTGTATTCCAAATAGCACTGAATCCTCATTAGTTCCATTCCTTATATTCCTCAGTTTTGCTACAGATAAGCATACCTTTTATATAAAAAAACATATTAGAATAGTGTTAATTAGGCAGGTGGCTATGCTGTATGCAATACCATTGCACTTTTAAAATCAAATCTTGTTTTAAGAACAAACACACGCCAAAGTAAACTGGAATGGGACACTTTGCACCACAGGTCTGCTCCACTATTCGAAAAACTCGTGGCAAACTCAGCTGCATTTTTTCCCTTTGCTCACCAGGAGATCTCACCTGGACTCAACATACCAATGCAGCCTCAAAGAAGGCATGACAATGGCTGTATTTCATTAGGAGTTTGAGGAGATTTGGTATGTCACCTAATACATTCAATAATTTCTACAGATGTACCATGGAGAGCATTCTAATTGGCAGCATCACTGTCTGGTATGGGGGGTGTGGGGAAGGCTACTGCACAGGATTGAAGTAAGTTGTAAACTTAGTCGGCTCCATCACGGGCACTAGCCTCTGTAGTATCCAGGGGCAATGCATCAAAAAGGCAGCTTCCATCATTAAGGACCCCCATCATCTGGGACATGCTCTCTTTCCCATTGCTACCATCAGGAAGAAGGTACAGAAGCCTGAAAGCACGAACTCAACAATTCAGAAACAGCTTCTTCCCCTTTGCCATCCGATTTCTGAATGAATACTGAACCCATGAACAGTACCTCACTACTTTTTTTTATTTCTATCGTTTGTACATGACAGGAAACATCCTGAACTCACTGAATGCCATTTCTGTTCTCATGCTCACGAGGTACTTTACAACACTTTGCAGTACCAGCATTCCAGGTTCAATTCCCACTGCTGTCTGTAAGGAGCTTCTACATTCTCCCCGTGACCATGTGGGTTTCCTCTGGGTGCTCCAGTTTCCTCCCACAGTCCAAAGGCCTACCTGTTAGTAGGTTGATCGGTCATTGTAAATTATCCTGTGGTTAGGCAAGGGTTAAATCGAGGGTTGCTGGGCAGCGTGGCTTGATGGGCCAGAAAGGCCTATTCCATGCTGTATCTCAATAAATAAATAACTATGGACCAAATGTCCACAGTATTTGTATTGACAACAGTTTTGGACCCCTTATCTCAGAAAGGATGTGAATCATTGGAGAGAGTCTAGAGGAGGTTCACAAGGATGATTCTGGAAATGAAGGGGTTAACATATGAGGAGTGTTTAGCCTGTAGTCACTGGAGTTTAGAAGAATGTGTGGGATCTCATTGAAACCTCCCGAATGTTGAAAGGACTAAATAGGGTGGATGTGGAAAAGATGTTTCTTATGGTGGTGATATCCAGAACTAGAGGGCACAGCCTCAAAATTGAGGGGCAACCTTTTAGAACAGAGGTAAGAAGGGACTTTTTTTAGCCAAAGAGTAGTGAATCTGTGGAATGCTCTGCCACAGACTGTGGTGGAGGCCAAGTCCGTGAGTATACTTAAGACAGAAATTGATCGTTTCTTGATCAGTCAAGTCAAAGGATATGGCGAGAAGGCAGGTATGTGGGCTTCAGTGGGATCCAGGATCAGCCATAATGAAATGGTGGAGCCGACTCGATGAGCTGAATGGCCTCATTCTGCTCCTATGTTTTATGGTCTTATGGTCTAAATGCTAGTAATGGTTTTGATTTAGATAGTTACTTGATGGTCAGCATGGACACAATGGACAGAAAGGCCTGTTAACTAATTAATGGTCCGAAGAAGCTAGCCTAACGCCTTAGTGGTATGAAAAGGGCTCAATAGGGCTAGGTGTGCTACCACATACTCCACAATTGAGGTTAGCCAGTTGCCCAGCTGGTAACAACAGGGAGGGGATTCGAGTTGCTTCTGACTGGGTCACCACAGTGGAGGGCTTGGAGGGTCACTCAAGTCCCCGTCACCAGTGGCACTGGAATTGTGGTGCAGTAGGTAGGGCCAGATTACGCCATTTGGCCCAACAATTTACTCCATCATGGATGATTTATTATCCCTCACACACCTATTCTCCATTCTCCAATAATCTTTGACACATTTACTAATCAAGAACCTATAAAACTTTCACTTTAAATATATCTATCAACTTGTCCTTCCCAGCTGTCTGTGGCAATGAATTCCACAGATTAACCACACTTTGGCTAAAGAAACATAGAAAACCTACAGTACAATACAGGCCCTTCGGCCCACAAATCTGTGCCGAGCATGTTCTTACCTTAGAAATTACCTAGGGTTATCCATAGCCCTCTATTTTTCTGAGCTCCACGTACCTGGCCAGGAGTCTCTTAAAAGTCTCTATCATATCCACCTCCACCACTGTCGCTGGCAGCCCATTCCACGCACTCACCACTCTCTGTGTAAAAAACTTACCCCTGACATCTCCTCTGTACCTACTTCCAAGCACCTTAAAACTCTTAAAGTTCTACCTCATCTCTGTTCTAAAGGAATGCCCTTGTATTCTGAGGCTCTGCCCTCTGGGTCCTAGACTCCCTCACTATTGGAAACATCTCTCCATGTCCACTCTATATTCAACAGCTTTCAATAGGACCCCCCCCCACCGACTTCATTCTTCTAAACTCCAGTGAGTACAGACCCAGAGCCACCAAATCCTCACAAGAGCAAGTCCAACAAGCCTGTGACTTGTCAAGGCACAAAATACCCCAGACTAAATGTGGGTAAATGGGATTAGTGTAGATAGGTGCTTGATCAGCATGAACATTGTGGGCAGAAAGACCTGTTTCTGTGCTGTATGGCTCTAAGATCCCAGGATGCTCTAGTTTCCTCGCACATGCCAAAAATGTGTGGGTCGGTCTGTGAAATGACTGCTATTTATTGCTTCACCCCCACCATATATGTGGCTGGTGGAAGAATAAAGGAAGGCAACTGTATTGTTACCTGTGTGATACTGGATTGCAGCATGTTGACTGGGCAAGTGGTGTTGCACTGAAAACTGGTATGAACTCAACAATTAAGACTGGTCCCTTCCACATCTACAGTTAACGGATATCAGGAAATTATAGGAAAGACCATCACATTAAGGAAGATTAGGTAGAAAGGCAACTATACAATAAAATAAGTTTTTTGTTTTAATTATATATGAATGGATTTTCCAATACATATACAGAGTTTGCTAGGCCTAAACATACAAGTGATTACATCTGATAAAATTTCATTGAAAATTCTTGCACTATAGCAAATTTAAAAATTACTTACGAAAGTTGCTCAGTGGCTCTCTCTATGCCTCGTTTCAATCTTTCTTGAATGCACTTGATAATTCTCATTTCCTTTTAACAAATAACAAGACAAAGCTAGAAGTGCATTCTAATGCTGGTGATTATAACACTCATAGCACCCCCAGCAAGATGGCAGCAAGAGGAAGGTGAAGGACCTTTAGATACATCAAGCTCCAGCCTACATCAGAAACTCATCTGGTCCAGAGAGCTCTTCCAGTCTCTTGAGAGGCTTGTCCCTTGGATTTCCTGTAAAATGTCCCAAATGATGGAAGCTTGGATTCAAATGCATGAGGAAATTTGGGTTTCCATGCAGTGGACTTCAGTGTGAAGGGTCTGAACCAGGAAATAAGCTGGATGCCTAAAGAGCTGACAAAAACGTCATAAATGCTGTTTTATTTCTGCCCCTTAAAAAGTGGGCACCGACCCCAAGAATGGGAAAAATAGGTCTCAGCAAATAAGGAATTTTTGCTATTTCCTGATAGAATGCACAAAGGACCTAGGCTATTAGAGCCTGTGAATCCACTGGCATTCCCTCCCTCCTATCACACTTCCAATCTGGGAGATAGTGTTAAGAAAAAGCAATAAAACCCTTGAAATGGATGTGATGTTCAAACAACTCAACTGTTCAGGTGGCATTTGTGGAGAATGTTTAATATTTGAGGTTATAATATTTCTTTTCTGATGCAACATGACTCTACTTCTCTCACCACAAATGCCATTTAACGTGCTGAGTATTTCACCAGCCTCATTTTATTTCAGATTTCTAGCTTCTGCAATATTTTGTTTTTGGAAAGGGAGCCCCAAGTTCCCCAGTGAAGGAGAGCCTTGTAATAGCCTCCTTTAGCCATCTTGAGCCCAGCATTTAATCACTCACGGTAACAATCTTAGCACTTCATCATCCCAGAAATGGGTTCACTGGTTGTTCCCTCGGCATTCTACTCAGGAATTTGACTTTAATATTTGTTATTGATGTAGAACACCAACATATTCAAAGCTCAGAATGCACTGGTCCACATATTTCAAGGCCATTACCCATGGCTTTGTACTGGTTTTACAATCAGATCATGAAGTTAATTTTAGAGTACCTCATTCAATTTGAGTTTCTCTAAAGCCAGCTTTCAAAATTGCTAGCAAAACCTCAAAAACGATTTTAAGAAAAGACTAAAGACAAGAGATTCTGGGGGTGCCAGAAATCTTGAGCAAGATGCTGAAAGAACTCAGCAGGTCAGGCAGCATCAATGGAGGAGAATAAACAGTTGATATTTCGGGCCAAGACCCTTCATCGGGACTCATCAGGTCCTGGTGAAGGGTCTTGGTCCATAAAGTCGACTGTTTATTCCCCTCCATAGATACTGCCTGACTTGCTGAGTTCCTGCTGTATTTTTTGTGTGTATTCAAGAAAAGAATTTCTAATGGGGCATCAGTGTGGCCTCCTCCGAGTAACAGAAAGTTAAAAGTTACAACACTTCGTCTAAGCAGCTTTTCACTTCATACGTGTGAGGGGATTCAGTCTGTTTCGCAAACACTCTGCTGGTATCAGCCTAAATGTTAGCACAGGGAAAAAAAGGCACATTTGCTGATATATTTGCACTGATTAGTGAATACTGCTGGGCTACATGATCCCAATACAAGCACAAATGGATTCTGATAGTCCCTCAGGTATTTCAAGTAGATTCCACCATTGAAAAGCAATATGCAACATTCAATTTTGAGGGATTATATAGGCAGTAATATCCAGGCTTCTGAGATGGTATACTTCACTCTGACCTTTCAACTGTGGGAGTGTGCCACAAGTCGGCACCAACCATTCATTATCACCCTGCACTATAGTAATCTTTGGGTAGATCACTATTCACAAAGGAAGACATTCACTTCGGGTTTCAGAGTTCACCATCTCCCAAGCCTGCAGTCTAATACAGACTGTAACAGGCTCGACTGGCAAAGCCTTGCAGTGTGAACCAATGTGCGAGCTGTTGTTGCTCAGTAGAATCATGGGGACAATGTTTTTCAGCAACTGGTGAAATGTACTGCAGGTACCAGCTGCAGTGGTCAATGGCCACTAAACACAGTCCATCCTAAATTCATCGTGTTTTCATGCCCAATGGCACGGATTAACTCACCTCAAGTAGCTGTGTCTCCACTTCATCATGAACCAAGTCAATGCCCATCCTCTTTTCACGGTGGTACAAACATTCTTGAACCATCTGAAATAAAGAATATCCTTGTGTTTTTGTATTAAACTCATGGAACTTTGTTATGGACTTTCTGTAAACTTGTATAACTTATGTTAAGCATGATAGGTTTAGACCAGTTCTTTAAGGTTGTTATAGCCAGGCGTGGTACTAGAGATAAGCTCCAACTACCTATTAAACGCTCGCAATGGTGTTTGCCTCAAATAGCCTCTAACCAAGTCCAGCTCCTGGCCTTCACGTGCGGCTTACTTGCCGAGCCCAGTGAAACCGTTCTACTGAAGAAGAAGGGGCAAAGGCAGGTTACTGGCACCTTAAAATGAGTTGCTTCAGGCAGATGGAACTGTTCAGCCGTGAATGGCAGCTCCTCGAGAAGGGAAACTCTGATCTCAAACCTCCACTGCCTTTTAGCTTTACCCACTCAACACTGACTGGCAACTCGTGCGACACTGCTGGTTCCAAGCTGTATTGGTCTCTGCTGTTCCTTTGGGTTCATCAGATGAGTGGAGAGGGGGAGCTTGCTACATAGGCAACAGCTTGCTCTCCATATTGTACTGCCCTGGCTTGTATATCTCGGCAGCTAGGAGACAACATCCATGGTCGACCCTAACCAACGGTGGCCTCACAAGACATAGGAGCAGAATTAGCTCCTTTAGTCTATGGAGTCTGCTCCATCATTCTGTTATGGATGATTATTATCCCTCTCAACCCCATTCCCCTGCCTTCTCCCTGTAATCTTTGATATCCTGACTAATCAAAAACCTATCTACTTCCTCTTTAAATACACCCAATGATTTGGCCTCCACAGCCGGCCGTGGCAACGAAGTCCACGGATTCATCGTCCTCTGGCTAAAGAAATTCCCGCTCATCTCCCTTCTAAAGGGACATCCTTGTTCAGTCAGGATAAGTCAATATCCCAGGAGAATGTAGATCGGAATAGTAAGCACATCATTAGTTACACTCCCATCAATTACAGCTGCCCAACTGGCAGTTTAATGAGAAACAAGTTGGGAAAACAGTGCACAGGCGTATACAGAAGTGCTTTATTGGCTGTGAAGTACTTCGAGATGTTCTGAAAATTACTACGTAACTGCATATTTTATGGAAAATAATACACAGTTGAAACCATTGGCATATCAATTACTCCTCTGTTAGTTTCACTAAATATATCATGTAGTAATCCATTGACTTAAATTGAACCAAATTCAGAAGGGGAGTAGCTCAAAGACACATGTTGCCTATATTTAATGCAGGGGCAGAGATGGATACATAAGTTAAAACAGAAATCTCACTTTGTAATTTTAGTCCACCAGAAAAGCAAATGTTTACTTAACCCTTACATTTTTTGTATGCTTTGAGCAACATCATAAAAGATCTAAAAATGCATGTGTCTACCTTGAGAAAAAGGCATTCTTAGGTCATTGGTTCAAGCCCCACTCTGGAGACTTGAGCACAACTTCCAATGGTACTTTAGTGCAAAAATGAAGGAATATTGTCAGCTTTCAGAGGAGAAATTAAACCAGGCCCGACAGAAAACATTCAAAGAAAAAAAAATAAAAGCTAACAAAACAACAGACGATTCAGAGAAATCAAAATATTAAACTTTGATCTCTGCAAAACTGAGTCTCAGGCAAAAATTCTAGAATTATCAGAGGTTATCAATGAACACCACTGCCGGATAAAATTACAATCTGTCAAAATGCTGATTATTCGTTGCTGAGGTAAAACAGAAGGGTTGCAATTGCTTAGCCAGTCAGTCAGCATGTATGAAGAGATGCACAGAGCTAACATTAGTGAACTTACACGATGTGCAAATTGCACAGCAGAGCCATTACCCAAGGGAAGAAAAGGAAAAGAGTAATCAGGGCCTCAAAGATAAGGTAGGGGCACACCTACCTGAGAATTAGAGCCATGAGAGTGATGGCTAAGGCAGAGTTATCAGGAGGATTAAGTTTCTTATCTAAAGAAATCCTCCCACATGGACTCTCAGTTAGTCTCCACAGCCATGCACCTTCTCAGACATGAATTAAAGAAAAGGTGCCCAAGCATTCATGGTGAAAACCCAGCTGCCTCACCACAAGTTTGTGACCTTAGAGAAACTCCCAATTGCACTTACTGATCTTCGTTTTTTAAAATTGAAATTCCAGATACACAACACACTTAAACATTGTATTGTGAGAGAACTTTAGGTCAATTATCACTCAACACAGTTCTTGCAAATATTTTACCATCTGAATTTCACTTTAGAAGGAAGCCATATGACTAAATTTGCTTCCTCATTTTAATTATTAATGGTCCTCTCTCAACTGGCACTTGTGGTTAAAAAAACAAAGGTTCAATGACAACTTCACTCGCCCCATCCTTGAAATGTTCCCTCAACCTATGGACTCACTTTCAAGGACTCTTCATCTCATATTATCAATATTTATTCCTATTTCTTTTTGTTTTTGTATTTGTAGTTTGTTGTCTTTTGCAAACTGGTTGAATGCTCAGGTTGGTGTGGTCTTTCAGTGAGTCTATTATGGTTACTATTCTATCATGGATTTATTGAGTATGCCTGTCAGAAGAAAAAAAATCTCAGGGTTGTATATGGTGACATTTAAGTATTTTGATAATAAATTTACTTTGAACTTTTGAACAAAAGAAACTATGGATGCTGGAAATTCAGAGCAACACACAAAAAATGCTGGAGAAACACAGGTCAGGCAGCATCTACGGAAGGAAAGGAACAGTCAACGTTTCAGGCTGAAACCCTTCATTAGGACTGATGGCATTGACTGATGAAATAATGGTTTCTAACTTTCCAATTACTGGATGAAAAGTTTTGAGAAAATTAAAACTATTCAAAGAAAAACTGTTCAAACAAGTGAAAAACACACATGCAGTAGTTTAACAAGCTAAGAGTATTCACCAACATCCCTTCTCCCTGAAAATATGTCCATCTACTAACATTAATGCATCTGTGGTTTTCTGATAAATGAGCAGTTCTCAAGAATTTCCCATGAACCAAGATATCTCTAATCCCACATAGTGTATTAATGGACCATAAGACCTCAAGACATAGGAGAAGAATTGGGCGATTCGGCCCAAGGATTCTGCTACCCCATTCCATCATGGCTGGTTTATTATCCCTCTCAACCCCATCCTCCTGCCTTCTTTCTGTAACATTTGACGCCCTGACAAATAAAAACCTGTCAACCTCTGTTTTAAATATACCCAGTGTCATCCATAGCAATAAATTCCACGGATGCTTCACCATCTTGCCAAAAAAAATTCCTTCTCATCTCAGTTTCTGAAGGGATGTCCTTGTGTTCTGGAGGCCATGCTCTCTGGTCCTAAAGTCCCTCACTATATAGGAAACAAGCTCTCCACATCCACTCTATCTGGGCCCTTCAACATTCGATAGGTTTTAGTGAGATTCCCCCTCTCCCCGACTCTTCTGAACTCCAGCACATACAGTCCCAGAGCCATCAAGCGTTCCTTATATGTTAACCTTTCACACTCAGGATCATTCCTCTGAACCTCGTCTGGATCCTCTCCAATACCTTCTTAGATAAAGGACCCATAACTGCTCACCATACTCCAAGTGCGGTCTGACCAATGTCTTAATTGTACAAGTTCCAAGGAGGTGGGTACCTCTACAGCTGAGATGAGAAATTCCAATATCAGTCTGTCATTATTTATGGTATTTCAGTGCTAATTCTGGCTTGAAGCTTATGCTAATTCTGATAATAAAGAGTTCTTTATTATCTGATGCAAGATCAATGCAATGTCAATTTCATAAATAAATTGATAGATAAAGTAGATAAATAGATCAATAGATAAATAAATAAATGGATGAAAGAATGAACAAATAAAATAATAGATGGATGAATGGATAAATAAATAAATAACATTGTTTACAAAGCATGGGTGAAAAATCAAGACAACTGTAGATACTGGAAATATGAAATTTAAAAAAATGCGGGGGGGAACAGTAGGTTGAGTAAGAGAAATGGTTATTGTTGTGGGTCAGAAACCCTTCTTTGGATTTCTGCTGAGCTTTTCCACTCCACTGTTTTTGTTTTATATTAAAAACTGTAGACTTTGACCAATTGTCCCATTTCCTCTCTGACAACGTGCTGATTAATACAGGATTGGTGCACCAGCGCCACAGGGCAGGAAGAAGGGATAAGCTCTGACTTTAAGTAATGATCTCTGACGTGATCAATGGGATGATCTATATTCCTTGGAGTGTTTTATCTTCCCTCCACCACATTGCAGGGTCACTGGAATGGGTCTAGAATTTAGCACTTTTAGACAGGAAAAAAGTTAAAACAGATAACAAGATTAAAACCTGGCCAAAAAAAGAGACAGAATTTATGAAGGGAAGTATAATTGTGTGCTTGATTTATTTATTACAGAAATGAAGCTAACTTTTGTAATAGCTCATTAAGTACTGCTAATTTAATGCATTTCAGAAACTGATAGCCAATTACATTTTTCTAAGTTAAATTAGTGTGGACAAACTCATTTTGCTACTTCTCCATTTTTTGGCTTAATTAGTATGTTAATGACTGCTACCAAGGCTTGCCCAGGCTCAGCAGCTATTTACATCCCTTGCAAGTTGTTGGTAAGCACTAGTGGGTTTTACACATCATTTCATTATCATTTATTTTTCTTAGAGTTAACTTCCAATGTTTGACAACCTTCCATGGATGCACGCCAATTATTCTCTTAACATGTTCGGAATATTCTTGCATATAAGATATAGGAGCAGAATCAGGCCTCTTGGCTCACTCAGTCTTCTCCGCCATTTCACCATGGCTGATCCACTTCCCTCTCAGTCCCAATCTTCTGCCTTCTCCCCGTATCCCTTCATGCCTTGACTAATCAAGAATCTGTCTACCTCTGCCTTAAATATACCCAATGACTTGGCTTCCACTGCTGCATGTGGCAAGAAATTTCACAGATTCACCACTCTCTGGCTGAAGAAATTCCCCCTCATCTCTGTTTTAAATGGATATCCCTCTATTCTGAGACTATGTCTTCCTCACATCACCATTTGTCATCCCTAACCCACTGCCCAACAGCAAAGGGAAGAATGTGCCCTATCTCTTTGTCTATACCCTTCACCATCAGCCCTTTATCAATTACTCTCTCTCCCTTCTTTCCCTGCACACTCCACCATTCTTTCCTTACTTGTTAAAGCCCATTGTCTTCCGGATGGCTCTTGACGTGAGCTGGCAACAGCATATGACGAACGTCGAGCTCTATGACGACCTACCGATGCCCACCACTAAAATCGAGGTGAGAAGACTGCAACTAGCAGGGCAATGTCTACGCCACCCCGAGCTACCTGCCAGCCTAGTCATCATACGGGAGCCCAAGCACGGGAAGATGAACCCTGGGCGCCCTCCCAAGACTACGGTCAACACGCTCCTAGAAGACAGCGGCACGGCTAATGAAGATGAACTGAACATACTGATGAGGGAGAGGGAGAAGTGGAGAGTCCGTCATCACGCCCGACACCAGCTCCCCTAGGCCTGAGTCGACGTAGTAGTAGTCTTCACACCAGAAGGTCATAGTAGAAGCATTTGACTGGGTCCTTGGACAATGATCTAGAACTCCTACAAATTATGCCCTGGGATTGAGATTTTTAAGTTTTTGGTGGGGTTGAGGGATCTAGGCAGTACTGGTAAGCCAGTATTTATTGCCCATCCTTAACTGCTCCTTCAGAAGGTAGTGGTGAAAACCAAATGGCTTGCAGGACCATTTAGAAGAATATTTAATAGGTAAGCACAAAAAGTGGATTCAAGGTTCTGGAATGACATATTATTCAGACATAGGAGCAGAATTATGCCACTCGGCCAGAGAGTCTGCTCCAGCATTCCAGCATGCCTGATTTATTGTCCTTTTCAACACCATTCTCCTGCCTTCTCCCCTTAACCTTTGACACTCTTACTAACAACCCATCAACCTCTGCTTTAAATATTCCCAATGATTTGGCCTCCGCAGCTGTCTGTGGCAATGAATTCCACAGATTCACCACCATCTGGCTAAAGAAACTCCTCCTCTTCTCTGTTCTAAAGAAAGGTCCTTGTATTCTGAGGCTGTGCCCTCTGGTCCTAGACTCCCTCACTATTGGAAACATCCTCTCTACATCCACTCTACCGAGGCCTTACAATATTAGATAAGTTTCAATGTGAATCCCCCCTCATTCTTCTAAACTCCAGCGAGTACAAACCCAGAGCCATCAAATGCTCCTTATACGTTAACTCTTTCATTTCCAAAATCATTCTCGTGAACTTCCTCTGGACCTTTTCCAATGCCAGCACACCCTTTCTTAGATTTGTCAAAGCCAATCAAAGCTGTTCCACCTACATTTACATTGTCCACAAACTTAGCCACAAAGTCATCAATTCCAATATCCAAATCATTGACATATCACATGAAAAGAAGTGGTGTCAATACCAATCCTGCAGAACACCACTAGTCACTGTCAGCCAACCAAAAAGGGCCTCCTTTATTCCCACTCTTTGTCTCCTGCCATTAGACAATCTTCTGCCCATGCCAATATCTCTCCTATAATACCATGGGCTCTTACCTTGTTTACCAGCCTTAAGTGTGGCATCTTGTCAAAGGCCTTCTGCAAATCTATGTAAACATCCACTGACTCTCCTTTGCCTATCCTGCCTGTTATTTCCTCAAACAATTCCAAAGATTTGTCAGACAAGATTTCCCCTTAAGGAAACCATATTGACTTCAGCATATTTTATCTTGTGCCTTCAAGTACCCCGAAATCCCATCCTTAATAATGGACTCTAACATACTTAAAAGTGCCATGGAACTACCCCCACCTGAGAATAGCTGTGGGTGAAGAGGGAAGATCAAGAGCACTTAGGGGTGGGCAATAGATATTGGGCTTGCCAGTGACAGTAAAAAAAACTGTGAATTCAAATAACTCAGAGCTAAATAATGTTCTCTTTTACCGACCAAGGGTCAAAACGTCATTGCATTTCAAACAACAGATCTCATGTGATTGGATATCACAGTTGCATTATTATTCCTTTAATTATGGTTGGCTTAGTTCCTTCCATCAGACAATAAGCAGGACTTTGCTTAAAATATGTAATTAATATTTATGGGCATATGTAATTTAAAATATGCATGTGAAAAAAAGTTCAATCGTTTTCTTTTATTCTGGAAATACATAAAAATGTGCATTCCAAAACACCCTCTAATTGAATCAGATGAATTAGAATAGTCAGTCAAAAAAAAATCAAGTTATCCATGGTATAATGAGCAGCTGGGTAATCAAGAGGGGATGTTCATGTGATTCACTAACTAGGAAACAAAATCCCAGCATTTTAAATCAATAGGTGAAAGATATAAATTTATCTTACAGACCAAACAACCGGTTTCTGTGCTCTATTATTCTACGTCTAATCACTCCAATCAGTATTTTTTTTAAATTTGAGATATGGCTTCAGAAAACTAGGTTTGTAAACATTCTACAAAATCTATTTTAATTATCTCAGTTTCAAAACTGCCATAAATGATCATGTGCTGAAATTTATTAGCAGATAAAAATATTTATAGTGAGTAATTAAGAATTATTATGTATTTTCCACTCTTTTCAGCAATGGACATAGTTAATTGTCTGACCTGGAGGTGCGAATCTGTCTCCTCCAGTGCTTTCTCCACTCTCCTCTTCACTTGACCCAGAGCATGAATCTCCATGATCATTTGGTCAAGATCATGGTCGAGCTCCGACTTCCAGAAGCTGATGTCCTCCACCCTTTGGCCAATGTTGGCGCTGGTGTCATTCTGTATTTTCCTGGTCAGCTGGGCTTTGTCCTGGATGAGTCGCGAGGTATCCTCTCTGAGCTTCTCGGCATTGTGCCTGGAACAATCGGATTGTTTGTAGTTGTTGTGGTTGGCCTCCACCCACTCTCCAGGGGTGTACCTGCTGAAAAGGGCTATGCGATTGGAGCTTCCCGGGGAGCAAGGGTCCATCGAGGGGCACGGGTCGATTACAGAGCACGGATTCACCACCGGGCAGTTTGTCGGCGGTCGTGGAGTGATCGCCGGGCACGAATGCATCACAGGGTACGAAGGCACGGGGCAGTTAATGATGGGACCTCCGCTCACCCCCGAGCAAGAGGTCATGGGTGGATACGAGCTCATCACGGGATACTGCCTCCCACACAGGTTCTTAGTGTAGGGCGCAAGGGTGGTGTTGGCATCTGCAACCTTGTAGTAGGTGCTTGGTCTCCATGGCAAGTTGACACTACTGCACCTGGTTTCCAGATCTGTTGTACAACACCTGCCGTACATGGTGGCTACAGTGCCTACAAAACAAATGGGCTTCTATCAGCTTGGAACTATAATAAACTGTTTTTTGATTTAAACAGAAACCTAAGGCAACGAAACCTTGACTTCTTTTTAGAAAAAAAACAAAAAAAAACTATTTACGTCAAATCACAAAGCGCATTGCAATATCTAGTCAACCCCAACTAAAAGATTAGTGCATCGGACCTTGAGCGCATGCAATTATAGTAATGACATAACCGGTTATCATAAAACTTTCTTACGACGCATTATGACATACGCGACATCATAAAGTGGTCCATCATGAAGCTCTCGAAATAACCAAGACATACGTTACAGATATCATCTTGCAATTAAAACGCCGCCGGGTCTGGTCTATGGGACGCCCGAGGTGAATTGCACCCATCGCGGGGAGCAGGGTGTGTTATTTGTGTGAACCACGAAAACAGAAAAGGGGGTGGCTATGCCTCACGGAGAACCGCTTCGCAGTCAACGGCTTCTTGCAACCCCCGAGCTCAGGCGCGTTTTGCTGCATTTTTAGTTTATCCCAGTCCCCGTGTATCGGAGCTGCGCTGCCGCCAGTGCCTGCGCTCCGCAGCGCGCATCTCAATGCAACTGTGCACTGTGGATCAGGGCACCCGGCGGTTGCCAGGGACGCCGCAACATCCCGGACCCTTAGCAACGGAGTCAGCTGCTGGTGCAGAGGTTGTGCGCTGGGGGGCTGGGAGATCTCCAGGAAACGAAACTAGCCTGAAAACATCGCCTACTCGAGTCAGGGGTCCATCTTGCTCCTCCATGTTGACGCCTGCTGTGGTGGTTGCAGCCTATGAGAGATGACTTGATTCCAATCAGATGATTGATGCAAAGGGGTAAATGTGCGTCATCCATCCTACTTAATCATACATTAAACGTACCCCATCCTCTCTCTCTACTCTTAAGCATTTTGCAACAATCTCATTGCAGCTTCGAAGTATTCACTGCAGATCAAGATCCGTGTGTTTTGTGGGATTTCTAATCCCCCTTCGCACAGTTTAAGGTGCACCGCGAAAACACAAAAATTTACTGCATTTTCTGCCTGACGTGTTATTTTCCTGTTCATCCTGTGTCACCCCGCCAGCTTAGTCTACATGTTATCGCCCTCTCTCTCCAATTCGCCCTTTTAAGATCCCATTGCTCTCTGAAGTACAATTCAGAGTTCACTTAAGAGGCGACCCTATCCCAGACTCCCTTGTAACGTGAAAGTGGTCTATTCGCTAAAAAGGAAAGAAGCGTCAAATTGCAGCAATCTTCTCTGCCGCCTCCATCTACCCGGGGCCGGAGAACCTAAAGGTTAAGTAGGAATTGTCAATTCTTATTTCACATGATAAAGTACTAGTCCCCTAGTACGGTGTAAAAATAGGCAATCAATGGTCAGTACCTTTCCTGATACAGCAGCCTTGTTTTGAATTAATACATCAATTGAACAGCTTATGCGGGTCTTAGAATTCACTTACTATGAGGCGTACCTAGTTATCAAGAATACCACTAACTATTGTACGGTACTCAACAGGCCTTCCCCTCCCCCCACACAGAGCACAAAATTACAATAATCTTGTAATACTTGGTCATTTTCAAACGGAATTAACGTTTGTGTCAACTTTTAGTCCAGAGGAGCTCTGAATCTAACCTACCATGGCTGACGGGAGCCATTCCCAAGCCTGTCCCCTTTACCTCCACACCCTTCTATTGCAGAGTCAGCAGAGAGCAGAGATTCAGAAACACACCAATCACAACAGCACAGATTCCTGACACGAAAGGTTAATTGAAAGTTAGAATTTTAAAAACCTTGCAGAAAAAATGGATTAATTTGACCAACAAGGGAATTGGGCTATTATTGTCACATCTACTGATGTACAGTGACAGGCTTGTCTGGCATACTGTTTGTACAGATCAAATCATTACACAGTGTATTGAGGGCCAAGGGTCGACTCAGAAGTCCGGAAGATGAGGCCCGAGGGTTGACTCGGAAGTCTGGAAGATGAGGCGCGTTGGCCGGAGCCAAGTCCACTGGGGAGGTTGAAGCCCAATATCTGCAGGCCCGAGTGCGTGTATGGTGCATGATGGGGGCTGGAGGCCTGGAAGCCTGGCCTGAGGTTAAAGGGCTGTGTATGTGCATGTGCAGGAGGTAAGAACGAGGCTTGTTTTCTTGCTTGTTGTGTTTTGTGTTGTTCTGCTGGGCATCGTGGGCCTGTTGTGTTAGCAGCAGAAAGTCTGGTGACACTTGCAGGCTGCCCCCGGTGCATCCTTTGTTGTGTTGGTTGTCGATGCAAACAGCGCATTTCGCTGTGTGTTTCAATCTACATGTAACCAATAAACTTGAATCTTGAATAATAATAAATAACTCTGAGCTTATGGTGCGTTGTTTTTATAGATTGATCCTGATCAAAGTCCTGGAAATAGCATGTTAGATCCTTACTTAAGATCTCTTCTGCAAAACATATCCAATTTGGTTACTCATTTTATCTTCAAAACTTTAACAACTCTTCATCTCATGCTCTCGATATTAATTGTTTATTTATTAATTATTATTATTATAGAACATTGTTGTTGCTCAAGACAATAAGATTGCAGTGGTACTTTAGTCCATGCAAAACAGATATATACAATACATGTGGTACAACTTAATTTAATTAAATTATTATTATTTCTTTTAGTATTTGCGTAGTTTGTTCTCTTTCGCACCACATTGTTGAGGTCTTTTGTGGATTTATTGAGTATGCCCACAAGAAAATTAATCTTGGGATTGTTTATGGTGACATATCTGTACTTTGATAATAAATTTAGATTGAACTTTGAAAGTTCACATCCAACGTTTTGACATTGGGGACAGATTTAACTCCCTCCCCACGCAGTAAAATCATGGCAATGGGCCAGAGGTTATTGCATATGGAAGAATGAAGTGTGAGTGACTAAACTGAGCTTGTTCAAATGCTATATAACTGTGTGGGCCCATGGGAATTTTGATCGAAGTGTATATCATTTTGGACATAGCTTTGTTTGGTATAACTGCAGGGCTCTTTTGAGGATACCACATAATTGATAATAGCTGGCTATTCCCAATGTTAGATGGCTGAAGGCTGATTTATAATGCCTACAAAGAAACGTGATGTATGAACGAAATCCTTACGTAATTACACTTGAATAGGTGTTAATCTTGTTCACGTTCCCAAAGGTAAAGTTATGACCTGGATGGAGAATTTTCCTTCACACTAGCAGGATTGGGGAATGGGAGGAGGAGAAGTTTCATTTTGCCTTCTGATCACAATAACTTTCTTTTCTCCAAATCATCAAAAGCAACTCGGTTAAGTTAATGATTAAGTTTTCCCTTTGTGATTCCCCTTCCCCCACTCACCTTCTTTCCCCCTCACCGATCACCACCTAATTTGTGTTCCTTCCCCTCCCCCCACCCCGCATCTTTCATTCTGGCTTCTGCCCCCTTTCTTTCCAGTCCTGATGAAGGGTCTCGGCCCAAACGTCGACTGTTTATTCCTTTCCATGGATGTTGACCTGCTGAGTTCCTCCAGTATTTTGTATGTGTTACCATGGATCTTTTAGACAGTATGGAACCACAAAGGTGAATCTTAATCCTGTACTAAATTGATGACAATGTGTTTCAATATCATCCTCAGAACAGTTAGTGCTCACTTTCTCATATCTTTAGTCAGTAGTATCTTCTCCCTATTTAGTTTGGTGATCTTCAGGTGTACCAAGTAGGGTGGAGTCCTTCTGCTTATTAGTAAACTTGTGGTATAAACTGCACTACAGTAAACCTAACTGTTCATCATAAAGTACAATTTCTATCTCATCAATACATAATCTTTTGGAATAGATATACAGTATTAACTTTATAACTTTGTAACTTTACAAAGATTTTTTTTAAGAGCACGTCTTCTGTTAGCTTCTCTTCTATAATATGGCTTAATTGTCTATAGTAGTAAAATGATTCTTACAATTCCTGAAGAGGCTTTGGTTTCTCTTGGGAGAAAGATATTAACATTGCACTAATGCATCTGCAAACTTTATTTTTGGCATGTGCCTGCGTGCGTGCGAGTCTGTGCGTGTGCGTCTGCATGTGCGTGCGCACATCCGTGATGATGTCTTTTTCATGGCTTTTTACAAGGCGTGGAGCGAGAGAGAGAGAGAGACTGTGTGGCGCACCACTCCTCACACAGCCATTTTCGCAGTGTTTTCCCTTTATTTTATGAGGTAGAGTTGCGATCTCGACACTCAACCGGGCACGGATGCAAAGCGTACTCGGGAGCGGACCTGACTGGTTTCGAACCCGGGAACCTCCGCTCCCGGCTCCGGCACCAATGTCATTGCGCCCCCAGTCGGCCCTGCAAACATTTTTGATGGCAGTGTGGTCATTAGCTCGCTGTCGTCTAATCTGTAGTATTGGTAGGAATACATGTATACAAATTGCAAAATTTAGATTCAAATTCATTTATTTATCACATGTACATCTAAGCTGAGAGCGAAATGTGTTGTTTGTGTTAAGGATGTGCGGGCGGGCAGCCCACAGGTGTTGCCGCACATTCCAGAGCTAACGTAGCACGCCCACAATGTTCAGCAGAACACAAGCAACAGCGGCAACAAAACAACAACAAATAAGCCGTTTTCGTCCCTCCCACCCGTCCACCACTTACACACAAAGATGGTTCTCCAGTGTCAGGACAGGCCACCTCTGGGCCTCCGTCCAACAGTGGGCTCGCGGACTTGAAGATATCAGTCCTCCGACCTCTCCAGTGGACTCTCAAACGAAGGTGTCAGCCACCAGCCTTGTCTTCAGTCTTTGACCTTTGGGGCTCGATCTTCAGTATCAATCCCAAGGCTCACCGATGGCAATTCATGGAGTGGGCAAAGCATTGTCCTGAAGGGTGTCGGTCCAAAACCTCAACTGAACTCTTTTCCATCGATACTCTTGTTTGTGAGCACTGTCAATCCCCATTAAATGTTTTAAATAATATGCGAGGGATCTCTGCAGCTGAATGCTGATTCTGTTCTAGATGTTGCAATGGTGCAGTCATCTGCCGCATTTCTCTGCTATGATCTACCGCTATCTAGAATTTATTTATTTATTTGTTTGTTTGTTTGTTTGTTTGTTGGGATACAGCGTGGAATAGGCCTTTCCAGCCATCCAAGCTGCACTGCCCAGCGATTCTCCAATTTGATCCCACCCTAATCGTGGGACAATTTACGATGACCAATTAACCTACAACCTGGTATGTCTTTGAACTGTGGGAGGAAACTGGAGCACCCGAAGGAAATCCATACGGTCACGGGGAGAATGTACAAACTCCTTACAGGCAGCAGAGGAATTGAACCCTGGTCCCTGGTACTGTAAAGTGTTGTGCTAAAGGTATGATATGCGGTTGTTCAGCCTCTATGGTTGACTGATTCATTCCCCTGACTTCCAATCTTGGCATCTTGCTTTTATGATGGCTTAACTTTTCCAGTGTTCCTCCAAGTCAGCTGTCCTTCAGAAAGGGCCCCCGGTCCTCCTTTCGATCCTGTTAGTCTTCGCCGTGTGCAAGGTTTATTGAGAATGGCGATTCGGAATAGGCTGCCAGGTGGATTCCATCAGTAAGGGAAGAATCAGCAGATATTTGTGAAAAAGAAATTGTAGGGGTGATATGAATGGGTAAAGACATACGTAGGTAAAATCTCATAGAGCAGGGTCAACAATGAGCAAAGCAAGACAAGTAGCTGTGTCGAAATCCCATGTAAGATTAGTGCCAAAGGGAGCAGAAAGCTTGTGAAACATTGAGCTTTGGAAGTAGAGGTAAAAAAAATAGGGTATAGTGGGCAGAAATGAAAACAGAAGAAAGAAAATGATGAAATAGGAAGAAAGGAAACTAAGTATAGAAAAGCTATGCTGAAAAGTAAAATTGGAATATTTTGCAAGCACTGGGAAGAGAAAGCACCTCAAAGGTAAGCAATAGGTTGTATAGTATAGTATGACGGGATGAATTTGTTTTCTGCAAACAAAATTTGGAAATAACACATATTTAAATAAGTAAACAGTTAATATTTCTACATTTTTGGAACTATTTTCACAAGTGCCTATTGCAAACCTAACTTAAAATTGAGCAAATTAAATAAAAACAAGATAATAATCTATTTGAGCACAAGGACGTATACTGACCAGATAAATAACTCAGTAATGTTAGTAGTCACTTATCAATTATGGCAGCCTTAGAAGTGGAGATCCTTCCTCGATGCCATTGCTGACTTGGATATTCAATAGTTACAGTGCACTCAGGACTGTGTAACACAAGCTGCTGAAGGAGCTTTATGATGTCACGGTGTTATTATGATGTCATGCCCAATGGACGTCTAGTATTTTTATCTTCATTTCCATGGATGTCTCATTTCTGATATTAAGTCAGAAGAACCAACAATCATATCAAATAGATCTGAGATGTTGCCTTGTTTCTTAACCCAAAGAATAAACAGAAATACTCTTCGAAGATGTAAAATAGGGAATAAAATTACTCTCAATATTAGTACATATACCTTACCTGCTATGGCTGCTTTATCTGTGAGCTAATTTTCTCTATACTCACATAATTGATTATGAGATAGAGAAAAGCAATGATGCAGCACCAATTTAAGGATTTGCCAAAAGTGACATTTTCAGAATTAGAATCAGGTTTATTCTCAGAGATCTATATTATGAAATTTGTTGCTTTGCAGTAGTAGCACAATGCAACATATAAAAAAAAGTAAGAATATATATACATATATATCTAACATAACATAAAGTAACATATATATAACATAAAGTAATAAGTAGTGCAAAAAAAGAGCCAAACAAGATATGAAGGTAGTGTCCATGGACTGGTTCATTAAGAAATCTGATGGCGGAGGGACAGAAGTAGTTCCTAAGACGTTGAGTGTGTGTCTTCAGGCTCCTGTATCTCCTCCCTGATGGTAACAATAAGAGAGGGCATGTCCTGAGTGATGAGGGCGCTTAATGATGGGTGCTGCCGTTTTGAGGCATCACCTTTTTAACTCCAAATAAGTAGAAAAGGCTCCTTCTTATGAGCTACAGTTTTTACCATGGAGGCAATGAGAAGTGTGGATTATGGACGCAAATGAAATAGGTAGGATTTGATTTCAGTGCTTATACACCTTTAAGTCACATAAAAACATTTTGTTACTGCCTACATATTTTTAACTTTCAACATTGCTGTTAAAACATTGTATGCAAAAGATGATGCTATTAATAAATGATCAGTTACTCAGTTTTCTTGATTATGTAGATTGAGAGATAAATGTTGGCTAGGATATCAGAGGTACTCCACGACTATTGAACAAATCGTGCAATGTGTTCTTTTGCATGAAAAAACTTACTTTAAGTTAGCAGACAACATCCTGGTAAACCTCTTCTTCCTCCACATCTTTCATATAATGGGGCGACCAGAACTGAACGTTATACTCCAGATATGGCCTAACCAAAGTTATAAACCTGTAATATAGCTTCCTGACTCCTGAACTCAATGTCTTGACTCACAGATGCCATCATGCCATACCTTCTGCTTCAACTTGTCTGGTCCCTTTTGAGGAGCGATGAAACTGAACCCCTATATCCCTCTGTACATCAGCACTATTAAGATAGGGGAACACACATGGTGATAAACTAGTTTTAATTGTTCAATGCTAGATTTTTGACCATGATCCATTTCTGCTTTGAGGACTATAAACCCTCTTGAGTACTATAAACACTCTTCCCAGTTCTGAGTAAGGATCATTGACTCAAGACATTAACTGGTTTGCCTTTCCATAAGCACTTCTCGACAGGCTGAGGCCTGACCTCTTAGCCTAACCAGCATTTCTGGTTTTGTTTTGAATTGCAGCATCTGCAGTTTTATTTTGTTTTTCATCAGGTTCTATTTTTGCCTAAAAAAGCCGCCCTATCCCAGCATTCATCCAAAGTGCAGTGATCACACTCTGTTTGGTACCAAGTACTCAAGCACTCCCAGCTGTTTCCTTCAGCTTCACAACCAGTATCAAGTGGAAGGAGCTTACAATTGCTGCAAAGACTGAGACCACCTATTCCACTGATATTGCTGCAACATCCCCTCCAACCCAGCTTCATCTCATATAACAGCCCAAGCTATTTCCCATGCCTCCCCTGCATGGCCCTGAAAGGAAACCTTCCTCTGTTTTCTCTCAAAGTTCAAAGTACATTTATTATAAAAGTATTCATACTTTATACCATCTTGAGATTGGCCTCCTTACAGGCAGCCACAAAACAAAGAAGCCCAGTAGAACCCATTAAAAACAAAGGACAGTAAAACACCCAGTGTGCAGAGACAGAAAAAAAAAACAAATCGTGCAAACAGTAAAAGCAAGCAAATATCATTCAGAACTAAAGTTCACAAAGTCAGGCATCTCTGCAGCTGACCCAGAAGTCCACTAGTTGAAGGCTGCAACCTCAGTCCTTTATCCCTTCATGCCCTGTGTTCATCTTATCTCACCAGCTGTCCTCTCACTCTAATATTACTAAATTTCTCTTGTGCACTAGCAGATGTAGATTTGAACTTCTACTATTGTTCCCCTTTGTTTTATATTCTCTATAACTCACCCCTGACTCGCCCCACCTGACGTCAGCATCATCCCTTGTGACTGTGATTGTCATGCATGTTCCATTCTTGTATTTCTTGTTCTCCTGGGAACCTTTGAGGTGCTCAAATGACACAATCCTCTTCAAGTCTTCACTAAACTACACCATCCTCTTTCAAAGCTTCCACTGACAAAACAAGCAACATGCCAATTTCTTTCTGTTCCAATCAGCTAATCAACTCATGTCAGACAATGAGTTCCAGTCTAGCCCACGCACAGCCAGCAGTGGAAATATTCAAGAATCTAATCTTTGTCTCTCCATTTTTCAGTTATATGCACAGGAGATTCTGCAAATACTGGAAATCCAGAAAAATCCTTCCTTAGGGTCTCAGCCTGAAACATCTTTTCCACAGCCCGACCTGCTGAGTTCCCCTGGCATTTTGTCTGTGTTGCTCTGTAAATGTTGTGCTGCTGCTTGGTGCCACCCTGTCCGAACGCCACCAGCTTCCATTTCTCTCTCTTCCCATTTTACGCACCTCCGCTGCCTCTGTGTTGTCATTCTGCTGCTTTACAACATTGTGCTATCTATTCACCATCAGTAAAAGCGCTGAGAATCAGAGAAAATGTATGACCAAGGCCATTCAACCCATTGTGTCTATGCCAGCTGAAAAAGAGCTAGTCAACAAACCCCATACTTGATCGCCGTGCTTCAAGCACACAACTTTTAAGAGACTCTTAGAGAGATACGTGGAGCTTAGAAAAATAGAGGACTATGGGGTAGGAAAATTCTAGGCAGCTTCTAGAGGAGATTACTTGGTCAGCACAACATTGTGGGCCCATTGTGATTCCTATCTTTCTATGTAACTAAGAATTTTTTTTAAAACGTGGTGATTATTTCTATCTCTCCATCCTTTCAAGCAGTGAGTTTCTGATCGCTATCATCTTCTGGGTGATAAGATTCTTCCTTCACCTCCCTTGTAATCCTTCTGCTAATTACTTCAGAATTATGCCCTCAGGTATATCATCCCTCATGTACTGAAAAATAGGTCTTCCCCATTTTATTCAGGTCATTCATAATTCTGTTCACCTCAGCCCCAAACTTACTTTCCGTCATCTACTCCCCATTTTCTTTGTCCCTTCGTGGATCCTCGGCACAGCGTCACTCCCTTTCAATGTCTCTGCTTTTCTTCTGGCCTCTCCATCTCGGGTGGGGGGGGGAAGGGCCTCTTTTCCTTCACTTCTGCGCTTTGCAGGAATTCCCTGCAGTTGTGGCTCTTGGGTCACACCCTATTACCCTGCTGCTTACCATCTGTTTTCCAAACACCAGTCAATGATGTTCCATTCAATTTATCATTATCCTAGCAGGGTATAGTGCTGTCACAAGAACAATGCATTTCCAGCTTTCTTAATAAGTTCTTTTCTGTTCCAGAACATTTTGCCTCTGATCAGCAACTAGGCACAGTTCCCTATGCCGATACGCTGTTTGATTTTCATTTTAACCTCAGTAATTTTAAACAGGCCATATGTTTTGATGTACGTGTGATCAACAAATGAATCTGAATCCAAATCTGCATAAATTTGGATACGGGAGAGTTGGGTCACAAGTGTAAGCAAACAGAATTGACATGTTTCAGGTTTTCTCGATGCATTTTTATGAAAAGTTATTTTTGTAACCTGCAACTCAACTCACCGGACATTCCAAGCAAATCAAATCTGAGCCTACAGACAAGCATAGAGGGAGAGAACATGCTCCTCTACATAACTTCGGATATTTTTAAAAAATCTGCTGGGAATTTAGCTCATTGAGAGTGATCGTCTGGCTTCTCTGAAGAGTTATGAAATCAATCCTGATTCATTGTAGGTTGTATTTTGGTGAAATATCATTGAACTGAAACATTAAATCTGTTTCTCAAGCAATAAAATATTCAGTGTATCCAGTAAATTTTGTTTTTATTTAGATTTTGAGGAACTGATGTATTTTATACTGTATTACATTCTATCTATTCATAAGTGAGAGTGAAAAACTGTTTTCTGGGTACTCTCTATTCAAGGTGCCTTTTTTGAGAACATGGATGGTGCTATAAAGAGGTAAACATGTTCAGAAGGAGAGAAATATCCAGTTCCCTCCACATCTGGGTCTCTGGATTGGATGTCCAGATGAGCAGGAAGCACAGTGAGCCAGTGAGCCTAGAGTTTGAAGGCCCATCATTGCCTAGTCAGGGGTTAGACTGAAGGCCGAAGTCTGGAGGCCCAAAGGCCTGTCCTGGGCTTAGAGGACTGTCCATGTGTGGGCGGGGGGCGTGGGAGGGAGGGAAGAAAGTTTTTGATGTTTTGTTGCTTGTTTTGTTGTGTTTTGTGCTGTTCTGCCAAGCATTACATGCTATGTTGGTGCTGAAATCTGTAGCAGCACCCGAAGGCTGCTCCTAGAACATCCTTAAATCATGTTGGTTGGTAATGCACACAACATATTTCACTGTATATTTCAGCGTATATGTGATAAATGAATCTGGATCTGAATTGCCTTATTATATGACAAGATAGTAGACAACATTGGTAATCTCTTAATTGTTGTTGAGAAAGAGGCTGATTTAATAGTGGAGATCTGAAATTTATAGTTAACAACTATAAATTGTACACAGGATGTGGAGCGTCTGCAGAGGGATATAGATAGGTTAAATGAGTGGGCCAAGGTCAATAGATGAAATACAATGTTGGTAAGTGCAAGATCATCGACTTGGGAAGGAATAATAGAAGAGCGGATTATTAATTAAATGGTGAAAGATTGCAGCATGCTGTTATGCAGAGGGACTTGGGAGTGCTTGCTCATGAATCGAAAAAATTGGCTTGCAGGTACAACAGGTTATTAAGAAGGCAAACGGAACGTTGGCCTTCATTGCTAGAGGGATTGAATTCCAGAGCAGGGAGTCATGCTGCAACTATACAGGGTACTGGTGAGGCCGCACCTGGAGTACTGTGTGCAGTTCTGGTCCCCATACTTGAGGAAGGATATACTGGCTTTGGAGGCAGTGCAGAGGAGGTTCACCAGGTTGATTCCAGAGATGAAGGGGTTAACTTATGAGGAGAGATTGAGTCACCTGGGACTATACTCTCTGGAGTTCAGAAGAATGAGAGGGGATCTTATAGAAACATACAAAATTTTGAAAGGGATAGATAAGATAGAAGTAGGAAAGTTGTTTCCATTGGTAGGTGAGACTAGAACTAGGGGACATTGCCTCAAGATTCAGGGGAGAAGATTTAGGACGGAGATGAGGAGGAACTGTTTTTCCCAGAGAGTGGTGAATCTGTGGAATTCTCTGCCCAGGGAAGCAGTTGAGGCTTCCTCACCACTACTACTACCACTACGTCGACTCAGGCCTACGGACTCTCCACTTCTCCCTCTCCCTCATCAGTGTGTTCAGTTTATCTACATTAGCCACGCCGCTGTCTTCTAGGAGCGTGTTGACCATAGTCTTGGGAGGGCGCCCAGGGTACATCCTCCCGTGCTTGGGCTCCCATATGATGACTAGGCTGGCAGGTAGCTCGGGGTGGTGTAGACAGTGACCCGCTAGATGCAGTCTTCTCACCTCGATTTTAGTGGTGAGCATCGGTAGGTCGTCAAAGAGCTCGACATTCGTCATGTGCTGTTGCCAACACATGTCAAGAGCCATCTGGAGCATTCATGTATAGCAACCATCTAGAGACTTTTGCATAGCCTTGGTGAGTGTCCACGTCTTGCATCCATATGTGAGAATGGACTCTATGACTGCTATGAAGATCCTCTTTTTAAGCCCTCTGGTCAGGTTCAACTTCCAGATTTCCTTCATGCTGTTCATAGCCCTCTCCGCCAGCGCCTTCCGTATCTTTATGTCCTTCTCTGAACTCATCATTCTTGACCTGAGGTACTTGAAGTCAAAGACTTTCTTAATGGTATCATTCTCTACTGTCTTGAGAGTACCTTCGTCGCAGTTAAGCGCCATGTACTCTGTCTTTTTAGCATTTAGGTGAAGTCCAACTTCAGTCAATTGCATTCAATTTCCACTTTTGTCAGTAGCTGCTGTGCTTCCTCCATCTGGTCAGAGAGCAGGACTATGTCATCTGCAAAGTAAGCTGAGTTGAGTTCCTCACTAAGTATATTTAAGAAGCAGTCAGATAGGTTTTTACATAGTAAGGGAATTAAGGATTATGGGGAAAAGGCAGGTAGATGGAGCTGAGTTTACGGACAGATCAGCCATGATCTTATTGAATGGCGGCGCAGGCTCGACGGGCCGGATGGCCTACTCCTGCTCCTATTTCTTATGTTCTTATGTAACAACTGCATGTTCTTTAAAAATCTCAGTGAGTTATGCTCAACAGCTATTGACCTGCTTTTTAAGGTTCATTTTCCATCAGTGAGCACGTGGAATGGAATGTTACCGCCACCCGGGGAGGAGACGCTATAACTATATGTGCTGTATGCGGTGTATGTACTGAATTTTGCACCTCGACCTCAGAGGAATGCTCTTGTGTCTGGTTGAATGGCAATAAACTTGAACTTGAAATTCATGATACAGGAACTCCGTAAGGCCATATTGTCCTCGCCACTTCCTGAAATAGAACAGGTGCCCTCTTATTTTTCAGTTACATCCACTGACTAACTCAGTCTCACATCTTCTACCGCCTATTGTCATTTAAACATTTTAATGGGAGATTAGCTTTCCTTCACATGGCTCCTTTCAGTTTGACAGCAAAAACTGCCAAGGCACCAGCAGTCAAAACTACAAACCCTCATGTACCTATCTGGTTACAACTGCAGAGAATGCATCCAACTCAACGGACAGATGAACCTCACCTGCTCACAAGGCTACCTACAACTAGCGGATCATTTCATGCTGGTGTACACAGCAGTTCAACGGTCAACTGTGTTTGAAGTTTAGTTTTATCCTCTTGAAGTTGAGGGTCATTACTGACCATTTAGGATATTGGACTGGACTTACCTAGTGGACGACCATCCTCATTTTCTCCGAGTGTAAACGAGGTCAGCAACAAATCCGCAGGCAACACACACAAGATGCTGGAGGAACTCAGCAGGTCAGGCTAACACCCTCCTTCAGGACCGGAAAGGAAGGGGGAAGACGCCAAATTAAAAAGGTTGGGGGGAGGGAGGGTCAGGAGGTTAGCTGGAAGATGATAGATGAAGCCAGGTGGGTTGGAAAGGGCTGGAGAGGAAGGAATCTGACAGGAGAGAAGAGCGGACCATAGGAGGAGAGGAGCCAGGGGGAGGTGATAGGCAGGTGAGAAGAGGTAAGAGGCCGGAGTGGGGAATGGAAGATCAGGGGAAAGGGAGGGACACTTGTTTACTAGAAGGAGACATCGGGTTGGAAGCTACCCAGACGGAATATAAGGTGAGGGTAGAGGAGCAACAGACTCTAGCCTGCAAACTCAGGTTCTTTTTATGTTTACATTTTTATTCTACTGGCTTTAAAAAGAATGAGTTTAAAAAGTCTTTTAGGAATCTCCAAGTGGTTAATCTATGATTCAAAATTAAAATTTGATCTGCATGCAGTCTTGATTCTCATTAGCAGTATGTTTGTATCTGATCTAATTGGCACCTGTCAATAAAAGATGTCATACAACTGCAATACAAACAACACATTTTCCAGTCGTTCTTTTAAATTCCGCAGTAGCCATTCCAATCTAGCGCACATCGATAGTGAATGACTAACACAATTCTTCGGAGTGACTTCTACTCAGTATCTTTATGGGGAAAGTTAAAGATTGCAGTGATGAATTTTGACGGTTTGAATTCCCAACTTACTGTTGCAAAGGAGTTTGCAGAGATTTGGTTTGTCAACTAAAACACCCGAAAACGTCTTATAGATGTACCACGGAGAGCATTCTGTCAGGCTGCATCACTCTCTGGTATGGGACGGCAACTGCATAGGATCGAAAGAAGCTGCAGAAAGTCGTAAAATTAGTCAACTCCATAATGGGTACTAGCCTCCATATTGCCAAAGACGTCTTCAAGGAGCGATGCCTCAGAAAGGTGGCGTCGGTTATTAAGGACCCCCATCACCCAGGACATGCCATCTTCTCATTGTTACTGTCAGGTAGGAGGTACAGACGCCTGAAGGCACACACTCAGCGATTCAGGAACAGCTTCTTCCCCTCTGCCATCCGATTCCTAAATGGACATTGAACCCATGAACACTATCTCACGTTTTATATGCATATATATATTAGTTCTATTTTGCACTATTTTTAATGTATTCAATATATGTATATACTTATTGTAACTTATTTGTTGCTTTTTTCTTTCTATATTATCATACATTGCTTTGTATTGCTGCTGCTGTTAGCAAATTTCAAGACATATGCCAGTGATAATAAACCTGATTCTGATTCAGACTGAATTTACATTAATTGTCACCCATCAGTAATTTTCCTGCCAGTAGACGTAAATAAATAGCAAATAGTTTAATCAATGATGTACACCCTACCAAACGTAAACCAATACGTTGTATTTTTAAACGCAAACAACAGGAATTCTGCAGATGCTGGAAATTCAAGCAACACACATCAAAGTTGCTGGTGAACGCAGCAGGCCAGGCAGCATCTCTAGGAAGAGGTGCAGTCGACGTTTCAGGCCGAGACCCTTCGTCAGGACAGAAGGGTCTTGGTCAGAAACGTCGACTGCACCTCTTCCTAGAGATGCTGCCTGGCCTGCTGCGTTCACCAGCAACTTTGATGTGTGTTACGTTGTATTTTTATCTGTAGATAGTGTTAAAAGGCAGAAAGTGTAAACAAAATAATAGAATATATGGTTTTCATTAAGGATCTTTAAGTTCTTTAAGGATCAGAGGAAAATTAGAGTCAAAGAATTTGTCGGAGTCTAGGTGATTTGTTTCGATCAAATATTGCGGTGAAGGAATTGATAATGTAAGTGGCTAAAGTTCATTTTTACATCAATAGAAATCACTTATTCTGACGTTATTAAAACTTAGCAACGTTGTTGGCCGTTATTTAAACGAGCCAATATCAATGTACTGTCTTGAAATAACAGTTGCAAGCTACAGCTGTAAATTCTGCAATGTGGGAGTACTGAAACCACCACGACTTTCGACTTCGCTGAGCTGCAACCTGCTTCTTGGGAGGAACGTTTATCCGCAGCGTTCGCGGTAGCCGGTGCAAGCCGTGGTTGCACCGAGACACCGGAAGTGCGGCTCCGGGAGGGATTGAGAGGATGGCGGACGTCCCGAACAACGCACCCGCACGTGAGTATCGGGGGTGGGAGTGGATCGTCGGCAGCAAAGGTGTCCCAGGACTGGTCGGTGATTTCCCGAGTGACCAGTGACTGACCCGGAGTGGCTTCCAGAGTGACCAGTGACTGACCCGGAGTGACTTCCAGAGTGACTAGTGACTGACCCGGAGTGGCTTCCAGAGTGACCAGTGACTGACCCGGAGTGACTTCCAGAGTGACTAGTGACTGACCCAGGGGGAGGCTTCCAGAGTGACCAGTGACTGACCCGGAGTGACTTCCAGAGTGACCAGTGACTGACCCGGGGGGGGGGCTTCCAGAGTGACCGGTGACTGACCCGGAGTGACTTCCAGAGTGACCAGTGACTGACCCGGGGGGGGGGCTTCCAGAGTGACCGGTGACTGACCCAGGGGGAGGCTTCCAGAGTGACCAGTGACTGACCCGGAGTGGCTTCCAGAGTGACCAGTGACTGACCCGGAGTGACTTCCAGAGTGACTAGTGACTGACCCGGGGGGGGGGGGGCTTCCAGAGTGACCGGTGACTGACCCAGGGGGAGGCTTCCAGAGTGACCAGTGACTGACCCGGAGTGACTTCCAGAGTGACCAGTGACTGACCCGGGGGGGGGCTTCCAGAGTGACCGGTGACTGACCCAGGGGGAGGCTTCCAGAGTGACCAGTGACTGACCCGGAGTGGCTTCCAGAGTGACCAGTGACTGACCCGGAGTGACTTCCAGAGTGACTAGTGACTGACCCGGGGGGGGGGGGGGGCTTCCAGAGTGACCGGTGACTGACCCAGGGGGAGGCTTCCAGAGTGACCAGTGACTGACCCGGAGTGACTTCCAGAGTGACCAGTGACTGACCCGGAGTGACTTCCAGAGTGACCGGTGACTGACCCAGGGGGAGGCTTCCAGAGTGACCAGTGACTGACCCGGAGTGACTTCCAGAGTGACCGGTGACTGACCCAGGGGGAGGCTTCCAGAGTGACCAGTGACTGACCCTGGTGGAGGCTTCCAGAGTGACCAGTGACTGACCCAGGGGGGGGGGGCTTCCAGAGTGACCAGTGACTGACCCAGGGGGAGGCTTCCAGATTGACCAGTGACTGACCCGGGGGAGGCTTCTAGAGTGGCCAGTGACCGACCTGGGGAAGGCTTCTAGAGTGACCAGTGACTGACCCAGGGGGTGACTTCCAGAGTGACCAGTGACTGACCCAGGGGGTGACTTCCAGAGTGACCAGTGATTGACCTGGGGGAGGCTTCCAGAGTGACCAGTGACTAACCCAGGGGGTGACTTTCAGAGTGACCAGTGACTGACCCAGGGGGAGGCTTCCAGAGTGACCAGTGACTGACCCAGGCGGTGACTTCCAGAGTGACCAGTGACTGACCCAGGAGTGACTTCCAGAGTGACCAGTGACTGACCCGGGGGAGGCTTCTAGAGTGGCCAGTGACCGACCTGGGGAAGGCTTCTAAAGTGACCAGTGACTGACCCAGGGGTGCCTTTCAGAGTGAGCAGTGACTGACCCAGGAGTGACTTCCAGAGTGACCAGTGACTGACCCAGCAGGTGACCTATAGAGTGGCCAGTAATTGACCCCGGGGAGGCTCAGAGTGACCAATGACTGACCCAGGGGGAGGCTTCCAGCGTGACTAGTGACTGATCCAGGGGTGACTTCCAGCATGACCGGTGACTGACCCAGGGAGTGACTCCCAGCGTGACCAGTGACTGATCCAGGAGTGACTTCCAGCGTGACCAGTGACTGACCCAGGGAGTGACTTCCAGAGTGACCAGTGACTGACTCAAGGAGAGATTTCCAGAGTGACCAGTGCCTGGGGAGGCTCAGAGTGACCAGTGACGGACTCTGGGGGAGGCTTTCAGAGTGATCAGTGACTGGGTGGGTGTTGGGGGGGGGGGAGAGAAAAGCCCCCAGAGTGGCTGGTCACCGACCCGGGGCTGGGGCTACTGGAATGTCCAGTGACTAACTCATGAGGATGTTCCCTGAGAAAACAGTGACTGACCCATGGAGGAACTCACCGTGATTGGCTGGTGAGAACTCCTAGAGTGACCAGTGCCTGACCTGGGTAGCGCTTCCTGGATAGTGAGTGAGGATTGCCCTGGCCATTGATGAGATTACTGGCTGATTTTAGGGGCACTTCCTATGAATGCCATTGACTAATCTAGGACAACTGCTCTAGATTTGGTAATTCTATTGTCCTCCAGATCTCCTATATTTTACCTTCATAAACAAGATTAAAATTCTGCTTTTCCTAACTCATTGGGAATTGGTGTGCCCACTGAGCTTCACTTTAGAAATTACGTTTTTATAAGGCCTTGTGTTGTCGACCGTGAATCAAAGTTCAAAATAAAATTAAGGGTACAAACATGTCACCACATACAACCCTGAGATTCTTTTTCCTGCTGCATACTTAGCAAATCTATAGAATAGTAACTGCAAACGGGATCAATGACCAGCAGACCGTGCAAGTGCTGATATAAATAAATAGCAATAAATAATGAGGGTGAAATAAGAAGACAAAGAGCCCTCAAAGTGAGACCATCATTTGTGGGACACCAGAAATAGAATGAGTGTAGTTAGCCTCTTTGGTTCAAGAGCCTGATGGTTGAAGGGTAGTAACTGTCCGTGAACCTGGTGGTACGAGTCCTGAGGCTCCTGTACCTTCTACCTGATGGCAGCAGATGGAAAAGAGCATGGCCTGGGTGATGAGAATCTCTGCTGATGGATGCTGCTTTTCTACAGTAACATTTCATGTAGATGTGCTCAGTGGTTGGGAGGGCCCTACCCTTGATGCACTGGGGCTGAATCCACTACCGTTTGTAGGATTTTCCACTCAAAGGCATTGGTGTTCCCATCCCAGGCCATAATGTATCCAATCAGTGCTCTTTCCATCACACATCTATAGAAGTTTGCCAAGGTTTTTGATGACTGCCAAATCTCCGCAGACTCCTGAGGAAGCAGAGGTGCTGTTGTGCTTTCTTTACAATAATATTTATATGATGGGTCTGAAGTTACTGACCCTCTCCACCTCTGATCCCCTGATGATTACTGGCTCATGGACCTCTGGTTTCCCTCTGCTGAAGTCTACAATCAGTTCCTTAGTCTTACTGACATTGAGCGAGAGGTGGTTGTTATTACACCACTCAGACAAAACTTCAATCTCCCTCCTGTATGCTGATTCATCACCACCTTTGGTACACCCACAGCAGTGGTGTCATCAGCAAACTTGTATATGGCATTGGAGCTGTCACGCAGTCGTACAGTCATAGGTGTAAAGCGAGTAGAGCAGGGGACTAAGTACACATCCCTGTGGTGCTCCTATGGAGATTGTGGAGGAGATGTTCTTGCCAATCCAAACTTTCCGGGGTCTGTAAGTGAGGAAATCCAGGATCCAAATGCACAAGGAGGTCTTGAGTCCAATGTCTTGGAGCTTATTGATTAGTTTTGAGAGAATTATGATATTACATGCTGAGCTGTAATTGATAAAGGGCATTCTGATGTTGCATTTTGCTGTCCAGATGTTCCAGAGTTGTGTGAAGAGCCAATGAGATGGCATCCACTGTGGACATGTCGCTTTGGTAGGCAAATCAGAATGGATTCAAGTCGCCATTCAGACAGGAGCTGATATGTCCCATCCCCAGCTTCTCAAAACACTTCATCACCATGGATGTAAGTGCCACTGGGCGGTAGTCATTGAGGCAGATCACCACGCTCTTCTGAGGCACCGGTATGATTGAAGCCTGATCACAGATTCCCAAACTTGTTGATGCCATGGACCCCAGGTTGGGAACCCCTGGACTGGACTATTGTGAAAACCTGGCTGGTTCATTGATACTTGGAGCTAGATCTGCAGATGCTGGAAGTGCAAAACAAAACTGATATACATAGATCCCTTTAGAATGCCGAGAGGGGAGGAAGGAAGAAAGTGCCCATTGAAGCCTGTGGAAATAATTGAAAATGGTATCTTAAAAGTGGAGACTGGTGAAACTGAAGGTGAGGACAAGAGGAACGCTATGTATGTTTTGGCTGGAATGAGAGGGGATGAAATCATCTGTAATCATTGTTGCTTGGAGGGAGATCTGCCATCCTTTTCTAGTCCGTCTTAGACCCCATCCTGACTGGAGACACAAGATATTGCAGATGCTGGTATGTGGAGTCCCTCTGCTTGTGGGTAAAGCCAGTGTCTGCGGGGTAAGGTTGGAGCGGGGAAGGAATTGTCAAAAATTCAGGGTCGAGACCCAGCTTCAGGATTCATCTAGCATTCAGGACATGTACCAGAAACGCTGTGATCACAGAGCCTTCAACATTGTCAAGGACCCCTCCCATCCGTCCCACGATCTCTTTGACCTCCTACTGTCAGGCAGAAGGTATCACAGAATAGGAGCAAGGACTGTTAGGCTGGGTAACAGCTTCTTCCCCCAGGTTGTGAGACTTCTGAACACCCTGCTACCACCCAGTACGCATTATTTATGACAGTGCCAGTAGCATTATATTTAACGATATGTAGTATATGGCTTCATGTCAACTTGTACATCTACAGAAATTTTTTATTATCTGTTAATCTTATTTTATGTGCTGGATGTGATATATGTACTGGTCCCAGAGAAACATTGTTTCTTTTAACTGTATATGTACGTATGGTTGAATGACAATAAATTTGAACTTGACTGAGAGTGGGGAGAGAAGATGACCAGTCTAAGGAGGAGAGAGTTGAGGCAGGGGCCAGTTGGTGATGGGTGGACTGAGGAATGGTGAATGTTGACAGGCAGTTCGAGCCAGGAAGGGCAAGGGTGGAGCGTAGAGGCAGAGGCAAGCAGGTGCTCGGTGGAAGCAGACAAGCAAGGCAGAAAAGTAGATAGAACCAGGTGGGGGAGCGGAGGGTGAAGGTGAAGATTGCCGCTGAAGGGTCCTAGGTGGGGACGTAAGGACGAACGATGATGAAATCTGTTAAGCAGTCTGTGAAGCTGGAGTCGCAGGTAGTCATCCTGGTGAAGAAAGTGTTTGCCACGCTGACCTTCATCAGTCAGAGCATTGAGTGTAGAAGCTGGGATGTTACGTTGCAGTTACACAAATGGTACTGTTGTAAAAGGCCACGTTTAGAATATTTCGTTAGTTTTGGTAACCCTGCTGTAGGAAAAATACCATTAAACTGAAAAGAGTGAGGAAAAGGTATTATTGTAAAGGTATATATTATGAAGATATTATGTTAATATCATTTCATGTGCTCTACTAAATGTGATGTATGTACTGTGCTTTGCACCTTGGTCGCAAGGAACATTGTTTTGTTTAGCTGTATACGTACAGAGAAAGGTTGGGCAGGTAAAATGTTTATTCCTTGGAGTGTCTAAGAGTGAGGGGTGAATTTTCAGAGGTGTATAAAGTCATGAGGAGCATTGATAAGGTGAATGATAGAGGTCTCTTTCCCAGGGTGGTTGAATCAGGAATCAAGAACTAGAGAGCAGAGATTTAAGGTGAGATGAGAAAGATTTGTTAGTAACCTGAGGAGCAACGTTTTCAACAGAGGATGGTATATATCTGGGTCAGGCTGTCTGGGATGTGGTTGAAGCAGGTGCAGTGACAGCACTTAAAAGGTATTTGGACAGTTAGGTGGATCGGCAAGGTTGAGAGGGATGTGGGTCGAACGTGGACAATGTGACTAGCTTAGTCCACATGGGGGAAGGGGCAATCTGGTGGGTTTAGAACAAATGGCCAAGTCAGGATTGAATGAAGAAGTCAGAGAGATGAGAATGGGGTTGAGAAAGGGGTAGAGGTGGGTTGAAGAAGTTTGGTGGGATTAACGGCCATTGAGAGGGCAAAATGGGATGACAGAGGACAAACTGATGAAGACTGATAGATGAATTGGAGAAAAGGGGTGCACAAACTAAATTATTTAAAAGACTGCTTGTAGTTATAAGACTATCTAGTCCTGACGAAGAGATGCTACCTGGCCTGCTGCGTTCACCAGCAACTTTTATGTGTGTTGCTTGAATTTCCAGCATCTGCAGAATTCCTGTTGTTTGTAGTTATAAGATTTGCCATTGTACTTATTCTATAATCATATGCTGCCCCTGAAGAGGACAGTGCAATACCACTACTATTCGATTCCAATTGGAAGATGTGATTATAACATGACAAATTTACTAAAATAGTTAATTGTAAATAAGGATAAAAGAATTTGTCATAGAAATATAGGAATGTATTTGAGTCACTGGGTCACTCCAGGTCATTTGGTAATTTTTGACTCAAGTATAACTGACCTAAAACCATCTTTGAACTTCTTCAATGAGTTGCACAAAGAACAGTATAGACCCTTCAACCTACGATGCTGTGCTAAAAATGATGTGAAATATTCTGATACTTATTCTGAATAGCATTTTAAACAATTAGTAATGTGCATCTTGCACAAGGCATATCAAAGCTTCTTCCATGCATATTTTTGACCTGTTTAGAATTCTGATTCCAGCAGTGTGGTCCAGAATGTCACTCAGTGGCATATTGTAGCAATGTTCATGCACTATGATGCAGAAAGGTTCATTCAGCTTATTAAATCCTTGCCAGGTTAAGTAGAGCAAAGCCAATAGTCCACTTTCCCTCGACTTATCCCATTGTAACCATGCAATATATTTCTAACACCCTACCAACTTCTCCTGGACATTTTTGCCACTTACCTTCTCTAAGCTCAAATTCAGCTTGCTTTCAAGGACTCTAACTCATGTTCTCAGTATTAATTATTTATTTACTACCGCCACAGTAGCATATTGGTTAGCACAACACTTTACAATACTGTCAACCTGGGTTCAATTGCTACTGCTGCTTTTAAGCAGTTTGTTTGTTCTCCCCATGACCATGTGGGTTTCCTCCAAGTGCTCTGGTTTCCACTCACAGTCCAAAGACCTACCGGTTGGTAGGTGAACTGGTCATTGTAAAATTGTCCTGTGATTAGGTTAGGATTAAACCAGAGGTTGCTGGTAGGCATGGCTCGAAGGGCTTATTTCGCACTGTATCTCAATAAATAAAATATTTTTTTTTTGTATTTGCAGTTTGTCTTTTGCTCATTGGTTATTTGTCAGTCTGTAGGTAGTGTGTAGTTTTTTGTTGATTCTATTGTATTTCTTAGTTCTACTGTGAATTCCTGCAGGAAAATGAATCTCAGGGTATTATCTGTTGGATGGAAGTGACCAACAACTCTGATAGAGCCAGATGCCAAGTTTTTAAGCTCACCAGTGGGAGGTGGTGCTTTAGCACTGCTGGCCCACCACCTTGAGGGAGTCTTGATCATAAGCGGGCCAAAACTCCTGAAGACAGGTGGCAGATCAACTGATGATCCCACTGGTGATAGCACAGGACAGTTACCATCTTAGTCCATGTGTATTTTTTTTTAACTCTTTGGTCACATATATGTTCTTCGATAGAAAAATTACTTTGAACTTTGAACTAAAAGGCAATTTATAGTAGGCAATTATAGTAGCCCATTACTCCACTATCTTTACGTATGGCCTGGCAGAGGAAAGCCATGTGTTCACAGGAAGAGTGTGTTAACTCCTCATAATGGCAATGTAAATTAACGTCTCATCTGTTTCATTTTAGATTGTCCAGGGACAGCCAGCGAAGATGCTGGTAAAGCTTCTGCCTGCCAGGGTTGTCCTAATCAAGCGTTATGTGCTTCCGGTGCCACAAAAGCTCCAGATCCAGGTAGATTTTACAGTGTATTTTTGAGCTATCAAAGTCATTGTTATAATTCTTGACTAACTATGAAAAACCTTAACTTTGTTTTAACACTCCAGCCATTCAGGAAATTAAGGAGAAAATGGTATCTGTTAAACATAAAATCCTGGTTTTGTCTGGAAAAGGAGGGGTTGGCAAGAGCACTTTCAGTGCCCACCTAGCTCACGGGATAGCAAGTGATGACACCAAGCAGGTAAGGAATCAGTTTTACACTTCTTCTTTTTCTCTTGCAAATTGAATTAGTGTGGAGGTTAAAAAAAAATGAAAAAACTAACTTTGAATGGGCTTGCCTTCTATAGAAATGTAGTTAGAATGGCACCATCATAAGATTTTTTTGTCATGTGTAAAAATGCCTCTGTGAATTTAAGTAATAATTAGAATGGAATGTTATTTCCTTGAGACATTAAAAGCAGTAGTCATTGATGCTCATTACACTGCTGGTGTTTAGGGCAGCAATGAAGGTCCTCCATTTCTGCTGGTGTTCATGGATTCCTTCATCATGTCAGTGGCTTCCTCTTGGTTTTCACTACTGTCAGCCATGCAAGTCCTGAGTGGAGACTCAGGAACACTGTTGTGCTGAGATGTAGAAGGATTCTTCATTGCTGTTTCCGTAACAATTGTGTTTTGCCAGTCAGGGTTGTTAGCCCTGAGCCAAACCCCTGAACCTGGAGGACTAGTGGACCACTCTCAGTCTGTCCTCTACCCTTTGACCTGTTTGGCACAAGTGACCCTACCAAGAGCCAAACAATAAAGCCCTGACTCCAGCCAACATAGCTGTCTGGGTCATTGAGGCACGTGAGCCTCCAAACTATGACAAGGTTATGGTCCTCCTGGAAGGACATCAATGCATTATGGGTATGATTTCTCTTCCATATTGCTGGATAGAATGCAGTACAACGCAGTAGAGGCCCTTTGGCCCATGATATTTTGCCAACCTTTTAACCTACTGCAAGAGCAACCTAAGCCTACCCTCCCATAGGGCCCTCTGTTTTTCTTTCATCCATTTCAATGTCCCTCCTGCTGAAGATCCCTGCTGCACTTGGTGACACTGTGATCTCTGTTTCGGAGGCTGATGTTAGGCTGTCTTTAAAGAGGATGAACCCTTGCAAGGCGGTAGGCCCCGACAGAGTACCTGGTAAGGCTCTGAAAACCTGTGCCAATCAACTGACAGGGGTATTCAAGGACATTTTCAACACCTCACAGCTAAGGGAAGAAGTTCCCACTAGCTTCAAAAAGGCACCAATCATACCAGTGCCTAAGAAGTATAATGTAAGCTGCCTTAATGACTATCACCCAGTAGCACTCATATCAACGGTGATGAAATGCTTTGAGAGGTTGGTCATGACTAGACTAAACTCCTGCCTCAGCAAGAACCTGGATCCACTGTAATTGCCTATCGCCACAATAGGTCAATGGCAGATGCAATCTTAATGGCTCTTCACAAGGCCTTAGACCACCAGGACGATACAAACACTTACGTCAGGATGCTGTTCATCAACTATAGCTCAGCATGTAACACCATCATTCCCACAATCCTGACTGAGAAGTTACAGGACCTGGGCCTCTGTACCTCTCTCTGCAATTGGATCCTCAGCTTCCAAACCGGAAGACCACAATCTGTGCGGATTGGAGATAACATGTCCTCATCGCTGATGATCAACACTGACGCACCTTAGGGATGTGTGCTTAGTCCACTGCTGTACTCTCTCTGTACAGCTTTCCCCTGCCATCCAAAGATAGAGCGTTTCTATGAAATGGTTCGTAAGCCAGAATGTCGTAAATAATAAATTACCATTTATTAATATGGGAAAAAATTTTGAGCGTTTCCAGACCCAAAAAATAACCTACAAAATCATGCCAAATAACACATAAAACCTAAAAGAACAGGAACATATAGTAAAAGCAGGAATGATACGATAAATACACAGCCTGTATAAAGTAGAACTACTTTTCTGCAATCATTGAAGCACTGTCTAGCGCAGCGAAAATCTCACGCAAGCGCTGTCAGCGGAAACACTCTCTCCAGTAACCCTTAAGCTATGAGGCTGCCAAATTATACCAAATAACAAATCATACCAAATAACACAAAAATACACAGCCTATATAAAGTAGAAATAATGTATGTACAGTGTAGTTTCACTTACGGGAATCGGGATGGTGTGTTAGGCTGAGCTGTCGGAGGTTGGGGTGGTGGGAGGTAGAGGAGACTGGGGTGTCATCTCATTGTCGTCTGTTTCCATCAGGCAGGCAGTCACCTTCTTCTATGTCTGCCTGCCTCGATGTCGAAGATCGAGGTTCGTTGTCTGCTGTGGCTGATGTGGAAGGCTTGCTTGACTGCTTAGCCTCGTGCATTTTTTAATCATACAGTTCTTTGTAAGCACTCAAACTATCCTGAAAATATGCTCTAAACCGACGTACCCTTTCAAAATTAAAGTCATACTTTTCTGCAATCATTGCAGCGTTGTCAATCGCAGTGAAAATTTCACGCAATTGCTTCACGTTCAGTTCCTGGACGATTTCACTTTCGGGCCGTTGGCTATTGCATTCGGTTTCGATTGTTATCCTTTCCTCTTGCAATTGCATCAGCTCTTCATCTGTCAGTTCTTGGTCATGGGATGCCAAAACCTCTTCAACATCATCTTCGTCAACTTCCACAAATCCAGCCTCCTTAGCCAAGCTCACTCTTGCCGTATTTATTGTTAATGGTTCGAAGCCTTTAAAATCGTTCACTGCTTCGGGACATAGTTTCCTCCAAACGCCATTTCTCATCGAGACTGTTAGCCTATCGAGAGCATCTCCAGTGTTGGCAATTGCCAATTTTATATTGTAGTCTTTCCAGATCTCTCGCAAAGTTGCTTCGGAGTTGACCTCTCTGTCAATGGCACTTACAATAAAACGCATCACATTTTGCGTATAGCAAGCCTTAATGGTGGCTATTGGGCCTTGGTCGCACGGCTGCAGCAACGATGTCGTATTCGGCAGTAAGAACGCAACACGAATGTTACCGCCATACTCGGTAATGGCAGGCGGATGAGCAGCACAATTATCGACAATCACAAGACACCTATTATCGAGGTTATTTTCTCTGCAGTATTTTTGAACAAAAGGACTAACGTATCCGCTCATGTACTCAGAAAAAAGCACTTGGGTATTCCAACTGTTTGGATGTGAACGGAACACAATGGGAGGTGTTTTCTTATCAACGCCATTAAGTGCCCTCGGATTTTCTGAATGGTACACTTGTAGAGGCCTAAGGACAGCATCACCAGTGGCGTTAATAATAGGCATTAGGGTAAACCTGTCCTTCAATGCCTTGTGTCCCTTAGCCTGCTTTTCTTCTTTCAAAATAAATGTCTTACTCGGCAATTTTTTCCAATAAGTTGCAGTTTCGTCACAGTTGAACACTTGCTAATACGAATAACCACCTTCTGCTGGGAACTTTTCGGCAGCTTCAGTTACCAGCCGAAGCACTCTCTCCGGTAAACATTAAGCTATGAAGCTGCCCTCGCCTCAGAAACCGATCAAACCACCTATGACTATCTTTAAATTCCACTTTCGCAACACTTTCATCACTATTGGCCAGTGCTTTCTGTTTCAGCTTATTAAAAAGACTGACTGATTTCTTCTTAAGTATAAGATAACTTAACAGAATACCACGCTTTGTACACCCATCAATCCACTCAAGCAATAGTCGTTCCATTTTATCCATTACTGGATGCCGACTAAGAGAGACCACTTTGCTGCGAGGGGAACCAACAGTAACATTGGCAGCTTTCAAGATTCTTTCTCTCTGTGTATAAATAGTGCAAATGGTGGATGCAGGCAAGTTCAACGCGCGGACAATGTCCTTACTTCGTTCACCATGATCAAAACGCTTAATTATTTGTCTGGTTTTACGCTAAGCATAACACCCTTACGAGCTCTTTAGGTTTTTCCGATACCTTCGAACTCATTTTGCTAACGGATGCACAAAATAAATCGAGATAAAGCACGTGTTTAAGAATGGCGGGCGTGTGCTGCCTTTTTTCACGCGTTGCCTTTTTTCGTAACAGTGAAAACACCTGTTAGCGAAAACAGGTAACTAATGTAGGTCTTTCGTAACAGCGAGGTGTGGTAAAGCGAATGTTGGAAAAGCGGGGGACACCTGTACCCATGACTGAGTGGCTAGACATAGCTCAAATACCATTTATAAACTTGCTGATGATACAACCATTGTTGGTAGAATCACACATGGAGATGAGATGGTGTACAGAAGCGAGATATTCCAACTAGTGGAGTGGTGTGGCAGCAACAACCTTGCACTCAATGTCAGTAAGATGAAAGAGCTGATTGTGGACTTCAGGAAGGGTAAGATGAAGGATCACATACCAATTCTCAAAGAGGGATCAGAAGTGGAGGGAGTGAGCAGTTTCAAGTTCCTGGGTGTCAAGATCTCTGAGGACCTAACCTGGTCCCAAAATATCGATGCAGCTGTAAAGAAGGCAAGAGAGTCTGTATTTCATTAGGAATTTGAAGTGATTTGGTATGTCAACAAAAACACTCAAAAGCTTGTATAGATGTACCATGGAGAGCATTCTGACAAGTTGCATCACTGTCTGGTATTGCGGGGGTGGTGGGGGGGGGGGTGCTACTGCGCAGGACCGAAAGAAGTTGTAGAGGGTTGTAAATCTAGTCGGCTCCATCTTGGTATTAGTTTACAAAGTACCCAGGGTATCTTTAAGGAGCGGTGTCTCAGAAAGGCAGCATCCATTATATAGGACCCCTAGTACCCAGGGCATGCCCTTTTCTCATTGTTACCATCGGATAGGAGGTACAGAAGCCTGAAGGCACACACTCAGTGATTCAGGAACAGCTTCTTCCCCTCTGCCATCCGATTCCTAAATGGACATTGAACCCATAAACACGACCTCACTTTTTAAATATATATTATTTCTGTTTTTGCATGATTTTTAACCTATTCAATATTTATGTACAGTTATTGATTGATTTATTTACTTATTTTTTCTTCTATATTATGTATTGTATTGAACTGCAGTTGCTAAGTTAACAAATTTCATGGCACATGCTGGTGCTAATAAACCTGATTCTGGCTCTACCACCAACCCTGGTAGCATGTTCCACGCACCTACCACTCTCTGTGAAAGAAAGCTACCTCTGATATCCCCTCTATACATTGGTCCAAGCACCTTAAAGCTACGCCCCCTTGTATTAGCCTTTTCTGCCCCGGGAAGAAGTCTCTGGCTGTCTACTCTATCTCTGCCTCCTATCGTCTTGTACACCTCTCAAGTCACTTCTTATCTAGAAACAGAAAAGCCTTAACTCACTTAACCTATCCTCATAAGACATGCTCTCTCATCCAGGTTTCATCCCAGTAAACCTCCTCTGCTTCTTCTCTAAAGCTTCCACATCCTTTCTATAATTAAATGACTAGAACTGAATACAATATTCCAAGTGTGGTATAATCAGAGTTTTATAAAGCTGCAGCATTACCTCGCGTTCTTGAACTCAATCTCCCGGCTAATGAAGGCCATCACACTATATGAATTCTTAACCACCCTATCAACTTGCACTGTATCTTTGAGGGATCTATGGACATGAACCCCAAGATCCCTCTGTTCCTCCCCATTGTTAAGAATCCTGCCATTAAGCTGTATTTTGCCTTTAAGTTCAGCCTTCCAAAGTGAATCACTTCACACTTTTCCAGATTGAACTCCTTCTGCCACTTCCAGCCCAATTCTGCATCCTACCAGTGTCTCATCGTAATCTACAACAACCTTCTACATTATCCAGAACACCACCAACCTTCATATCATCTGCAGACTTACTAACCCACAGTTCCATCACTTGCTATATAACCCTTATCCTGGTTTCCTGGGGGCATATTTAATCTAAACTGAGAAATAGAGATCTGTAGGTCTGAAGGTGGCCATCCTGTTCCATGTGTGATCAGTAACTAGCATTGCAATTCTGTACTAGCAACTCTGTAGTTTCCATGAATCTCACAATCCTCTAAACGCCAGGTGTGCTGGAGAAATATTTTGTTTGCTGTCATCCAGCTCTGATATTATGACAGGTTAACCAGCAAGAGAATGATTGAAAATGTGGGATTATTCAGGATTTATCCAACAAAGGAGTAGAAGTAGATGAAATATGTGCTTTCTAATGCACTGACAGTAAAGAAGGTGTTTGCAGCAGGAGGGATTTGAGATTTCACAGCTATGGACTCTGAAGGTGTTAGTCTTTGCATGTCATTTCCTAGATCTACTTCTGCCTCATGGTGACAATAGAGAAGGAGGAAAATTTCCTTGTCAGGGAAAACAGGTACATAGTGTAGATTCTAATTTTGCGTGATTTGTTGAGTGCTTAGCTTTAAATATTGTTTCTTTACAGAGGCTATTTGATTTGCTATTTTAGGCAACCAGGTACAATATGTGTGGATGTTATGAACTGGTGGGATTTGAAAAGGTGGCTGTCTGTGTGGTATACATTGATATACTGTGTACTGGGTGAACTACATGACAACTACCAGATATGGTTAATTTGATAATTTTATAGGCTTCTCAACAACATAAACTTCAGAGTAATGTTATAGAATCTCCTTCAAATTCAGCTGCAATGTATAGCTTTGTAAATATAAAACAAAAGTTAAGATTAATCCTACACAATTAAGAAAATATAAAGACAATGTGTTTTTTACTGAAAGTAGAGAGGTATCAATGGCAATGTGAAATCTACACTTAGTGCCAATCGATTTTTGAAACTTTCCACATTTAATGATCAATTTGGATATATAAAGGGGCAAGTAATGTTAATGGAATGACTGGACAAGCAAGTGGTAATAAAGCAAGAATTCCACTACCAACAGAACGAAAGATTGTGATCTCATCATAGTCAATAGTGCACAGAATTACAAAAGCAAAACAATTATTAGACGGCAGTCAGCCATTGAAATAGTAAAGGAAATATTTGGAGAGGTCATGGGAGAGGAAAACAATTCATGTCAGATGACATTGTCATATTATCAAATGACAGATTAATGTAGCATCAGAAAATGGTGGTTAGAATCAACTATAATTTTCCAAACAATTTGGATTAATCCATAGTTATCTATAAGATGCTCTATTTACTTGTCTGCGTTTGATATGTATAGGCAAGATGACCTTGTTGTACAAAGAAATCAAGGCTAGATGAATTGCTAGATTTTTTTCTGACTTTGGAGGAAGTCAGCCAGGTAAGTTGACACTGTTGGAGCTGCTGTCCGGAAATGTAGCAGCAATTTTGAAAGGTGCCACACAACCATCTTAAGAGGGCAGTTTCAGATGGGCAATAAATGCTTTGGAACAAGCCTACATCACTGCATCTTTTCTGTAATACTTAACATTACTCCCTAGTGTAAAATCCTAAAAATTAAATAAATAGATTTTCAGACTAGCTATATATAATGTGCAAAAGTCTTGGGTATATGTATATATATCTGTAGCTAGGGTGCCCAAGACGTTTGCACAATACTGTATGTGTTTCCTGTTACCAAATAACACTTAATACAACTGAGCTAACACGAAGCTAAGTATTCTTATTACTGTTTTCCAACCATCTTTCTATTTTAACCAATATACAGTACTGTGCAAAAGTCTTAGGCACTGTATATATGTACCTAAGATTTTTGCACTGCACTGTGTATATATAAATATATATATATTATGTAAATATTAAGCATATCTAATTTTTATATCAATTTAAGCATATGCTGTGGAGAATCGAGAATTTTTAATAAAATACTGGGATAGATGTGTCAAAACAAAGCCGCAAATCTCCTTCCTTAAATTTATCTGTCATGAAAGCAGATTTGGTGTTTCAGCACAATGAGAAGTGTCTGCCTCCTCGCCACCCTCATGTGATCATTACATTTTTGTATGAACTAGTTCCAGAATTGCAAACTGAATGCAGTAAATTTGAACGGTACATCCGCATGACTTTAAAAGAAGAATTTTCATTTACAATGAAATCTTTTTCACCATTGCCCCAGATTTCAGTGTTTACTCTTCTTTCAAAAAGCACCATAAATACAATCAAGCTATGTATGTGAGCCATATAATTTCATGAGGTCCATACCCTCCATCCCTTTTTAATGACTCACCAGACTTAACAACAGTGTTGCTAAGAAAGAAACCTCAGCAAACTATTTCAGTAATTTGTGCTGGGGGAGTAATGGAGAAGATACAATGGTACAGACTTGTTCCAGAGCATTTTGTGGTATTACTGAAGGAGGGCAAAGAAAGAATAGTCACGGCCAGCTCTTATCAAACAATAATAAGCACTTTGTTGGGAAATGTCTGAAGCTGCCATCAAATTTTGCTACACGGTCTAAGTTTTTGTGCTGTGTTTTTTTTTATTGTGGGGTTTCAGAAAACTCTACAGCAAATCTTGTTCATTCAGTCTGTTTTGTCGGAAACTGAAATAGTGTTTCTGTGGAATTTCACAGCACAGATAAAGGTCAGTCAGCTCAGATGTCTACTCTTAGTGAGGAGGAATTCACAGTGCAGATGTAAGCCATTTGGCCCCTTGTCCTAATTTCTGCTATAAAAGAACTGGTTAGATTAATCCCATTTTCCATTTCTCAGCTTGCAGCTTTATAAGGTCATTGGACCTCAGGTGGTGGTGCAGATTTAAAGAAAAAAAATTGATGGGTATTTCTGCCTCCACGACTCTGTCAGATATTGAGTTCCAAATCCCCTCAATGAATAATATCTTCCGCTTATTACCATAAATTTATTATCTCTTAGTTTTTGTCATCTCTGTTAACAAAAAAACATCTTTTCTACTCACCACATCTCTGGCTCTGACAACTAAAACGGAAGTCAGATGTATTTATCACATGTACATCAAAGTGTACAGTGAAATGTGTTAACAACCAACACACCTAAGGATGTTTTTTCTATTAAATCTTGCCTCTCACTGCCTCTTCTGCTCCAAAGAAAGCCTGTATCTATCTGATCCCTGCTCACAGTCAGTGAGAATTCCGGCTCTGATATTTTGCTGTTTAGATGGACTTATTTAGGTGTTCACATAATTCACCTGTTGTAAACACAAGAAATTTGAAGATGCTGGAAATCCAAAGCAACGCATGCAAAATGACCGATGAAGGGTCTCGGCCAGAAACATCGACTGTTTATTAATTTCCATAGATGCTGCCTGACCTGCTGAGTTCCTCCAGCATTTTGTGTGTGTTGCATCTATTGTAGATACTTCAGCTGCATCATGTGTTTAATAAACAACATAGTTCTGTCGGTATTTAACCAGAAAACCAGTTTCAAGTACTTTGTCAGTAATTCAGGTCACCTTTCATGAAGTAATTGTAACATGTAACACACACAAAATGCTGGAGAAGCTCAACAGGTCAGGCAGCACCTGTGGAAAGGAATAAACAGTGCTTCAGGCCAAGATTCTTCATCAGGGCATAATTGTAACATGTGACTTGTGGGAGATCAAACAAGTATTCACTGATAGTGGGTGATATTGAAGCTGTAAACCTCACCCTACTCTTTCCTAATAGAGTTGAAGTTATAGAGTGATACAGCAGGGAAACAGGCCCTTCGGCCCAACTCCTCCATGCTGACCAAGATGTCCATCCGAGCTAGTCCCATTTACCTATGTTTGGCACATATCCTCTAAGCTTTCTCAATCCACATACCTGTGTGAATGTCTTTCAAACATTGGAATAGTAACCATATTCATGAAAATTATTGCAATATTTTATTTTTAGGAACATTCTGACCTAATGTTTACTTTAGGACAAAATAAAACATCAGTTCCTGGTGTTTCCTTTAAATTAACAGCTGGGTGAGATTTAGTATAAAGTGCTACTGACCACTTTGCTGACTTTTGGTGTAGTTTTAAAGTGTATCCTGCTGCTCAAAGTAACCCCTTCCTGCCCTTCGAGCTGTGCCGCCCAGCACGCCACAATTTAACCCTTGACTAATCATGGGACAAATTACTTACTTACTTACTGCCTGTTATGCTGCTGGCATTTAGGGCAGCAGTAAAGGTCCTCCATCTCTGGCAGTGCTGAGGGCTTCACTCCTGTCTCTCGGTTTTCACTACTGTCAGTCATGTAAGGTCCGGGTGGAGACTAAGGAATACCATCACACTCAGATGTAGAAGGAATCTTCATTGCTGTTTCCATAGAAATTTTGTCTTACCAGTCAGAGTTGTTAGCCCTGAGCAGAACTTCCGAACCTGGATGAGTGGGGGACCACTCTTAGTCTGGCCTCTACCCTTTGACTGGTTTGGCAGGGGTGACCCTACCAAGAGCCAAAGCTGTCTGGGTCATTGAGGCACTGCAAGCCACAATAAGGCTGTGGTCCTCTGAGAGGATGTGACAATTTACAATGACCAATGAACCTTCCAATTACTACGTCTGTGGATTGTGGGAGGAAACAGGAGCACTCAGAGAAAACCCACAAGGTCATGGAGAGAACGTACAAACTCCTTACAGATAGTGGTGGGAAATTGGTACTGTATTCCTCATTCATTGTATCTAATAAAGGTAACCAGATAAACAAAAGATTGAAAACCTCCTTGGCGATCTTTCAATGCCACTATTTGGAGATGAAGCTGGGATGAGTGTCCCCTTCTTTTATTTTAAGGAGCCAATGCTTATTTCAATCAGGGCCCCCGAGCATATTGAAGCCACGAGCGCCAATTTAGTTGCTTTAGAACGAATCAAGGTTCAAGATCTAAGAGCGTATTCCTCACTTTATCTTTGTGAAACAAATAACAGTAAGTTGAACTTCTCTCACATTTTTTATGGCAATCTTAACCTTATTACACTGAATGACATTTTACAGGGATATCTGTTTCATATTTAAACAGTGCCATTTCTAACATACATCAGGTGCCAGCAGTTTGTGGCAAGGAAGAGAGTTCTCAAATTTCCTTCTGACGTAGGAGGAAGCCCTTTGACACATATACCTGAGTCCTGTTTCACCACAGATTACTGGATGATTTGCTGCTAGGTTTGTAAGAACTAAAGAAATGGCCACCATATTATGAACCTGTCCGTTCTCCTCTAAAGTTGCTAAATTTGAGTTGTTGTAGGAATCAGCAAAGTCATTCGAAACTGTTAATTTACATCAAAGGAAGAAACCTCTGCCCCACTTTGCAGGAGAGCCAAGGGAAAGGTAAAATAATGAATCATGTTACAGTCACTATTACCAGCTTAATTCATGACTCCACATACCATTTGATTTTGAAGTTCTACAATCAAAATATAATGTTACAATATCCTGTAGGGAGTAAATTGTTTTTGGAGGTTTCACCATTTTAAAATGGCCTTTCTTTTCTTTTTACTCTTTCTTAATCTAATCTTATTCTGTTACCTCTTATTTTGAATTTTCAACTCTGATTCACTCTTTTTGCTGTAGATTGCTCTGTCCTTACAACCCATTAAAGCTGGTGTTCACCTGGTCCTGTTGACAAAACATTAGAAGAAGCTGGATTTGGCCATACAGCCCCTCATACCAACTGCACCACACAATAAGATGAAAGCTGATCTCTTACCTCAGTGCCACCTTCTTACATTAACCCCACAAGTCTTCATTTCTTTAAAAAATCTGTTGATCCCGGATTTGAGCATTGTCTGTCTGTCCTCTTGGGCAGGGAATCCCAGAGATCTCAAACCTACTGGTGAAGGAAATTTCTGTCTTGTTCTGTCCAGAATGGCTGAACTCTATTTTGAGACTGAGTGCAGCCGGGAGAAATATAATCCTTGCTTATAAAGGTTGTTATAGCTGGGGATGGTAGTGGGGGTAAGTTCCCACTACCTATTAAATGCTTCCAATGGCGTGCAAGTTAAAAAGCCTCTTATAACCAAGTCCAGCTCCTGGTCTTGACATGTGGCTTAGCTACTAAGCCCAGTGGAACTGTTTCTACTGACAAGGGGCAAAGGCAGGGTTCTGGTGCCTTAAAACCAGTCGCTTCAGCCAGATGGGGCTTGTCAGCCATGGTTCGCAGCTCATCGAAGAGAGAGATCATCAATGTTATGGGCTGTAATTTTGCCTAATAATTCTTGTAGACACCATTTGAAGGCCTTCCCTAATACGCAACATCCACTTATTCCCTCTCCTTTATTCATAGTCATATTCATACTTTATTGATCCCGAGGTTTTCGTTAGTTGCACCATAAATAATTAAATAGTAATAAAACCATAAATAATTAAATAGTAATATGTAAATTTGCCAGGAAATAAGTCCAGGACCAGCCTGTTGGCTCAGGGTGTCTGACCCTCCAAGGGAGGAGTTGTAAAGTTTGATGGCCACGGGCAGGAATGACTTCCTATGACGCTCTGTGTTGCATCTCAGTGGAATGAGTCTCTGGCTGAATGTACTCCTGTGCCCAATCAGTCCATTATGTAGTGGATGGGAGACATTGTCCAAGATGGCATGCAACTTGGACAGCATCCTCTTTTCAGACACCATCGTCAAAGAGTCCAGTTCCATCCCCACAACATCACTGGCCTTACGAATGAGTTTGTTGATTCTGTTGGTGTCTGCTCCCCTCAGCCTGCTGCCCCAGCACACAACAGCAAACGTGATAGCACTGACCACCACAGACTCATAGAACATGCTCAGCATCGTCCGACAGATGTTAAAGGACCTCAGTCTCCTCAGGAAATAGAGACAGCTCTGACCCTTCTAGTAGACAGCCTCAGTGTTCTTTGACCAGTCCAGTTTATTGTCAATTCGTATCCCCAGGTATTGGTAATCCTCCACCATGTCCACACTGACCCCCCGGAGGGCACCGGTGACTTAGCCCTCATCAGGTCTACCACCAGCTCCTTAGTCTTTTTCACATTAAGCTGCAGATAATTCTGCACAATTCTGCTGTAGTTAGGAAAACAAGCTATAGATTTTTCAAATATAATTTACCTTTCAAATATCAACATTGTATTTTCCCAGCCCAGTGTTGTTATAATTTATATCCTCTTATTGCTTCCTTACTAATACAGAGATTTGCTGTGTCATTAATTGATGTTAATCAGCTACTATAATGGTGCTATCAGCTTGCCTTTACAGATACTTGCTTTGCAAAAATAGAAAGGATCAGGTTTTTAAAGAATCTGTTTCATGATGTATAACTCAGCGATCAATAGGCCAATATTTTGTCATGTGACCATAAGACATAGGAGCAGCATTAAGCCATTTGTCCTATCGAGTCTGCTACTCCATTCCATCATGGATGATTTATTATCCCTCACAATACCATTCTCCTGCCTTTGACACTAGTACTAATCAAGGACCTATCAACCTCTGCTTTAACTATGCCCAATGACTTGGCCTTCACAGCTGTCTATAGCAATGCATTTCACAGATTCACCACTCTCTGGCTAAACAAATTCCTCCCCATCTCTGTTCTAAGGGGACGTACCTGTATTCCTAGTCAGTGCCCTCTGGGCCTAGACTCAAGGGCATGATACAGCTCCAAATTTTAAGTTGTAAAACTAAGTAGTTTTATAGTCATTTTTCTGTCTTTAGTGGTTGGAGACTTTAAGACTATTTTTCAGTATTAACTGCTAAGGACCCCTGCAGATAAAAGAAAATGGAACAAGTGCCAAGCAGAAATTTATATTGGCTAACAAGACATTTCTCAGTAGAGATAGCATCTATGGATAGAGAAACAAGTAATACTTTCAATCAATAACCTTTAGTAAGAGCTGGATCTACATTCCAGAATGTGAAAAACCATCAGCCTGAAATGTTAGCGCTCTCTCTGAAGAGGTTACCTGACCTGCTTGGTATTTCCAGTGTGTGGTGTTTTTAATTCCATATTTCCATCATTTGGTATAGTTTGCCTTAAGTGACCTGTTGACTCTGGGTATTGTGCTGTTAATGGCTTTAACCAAAGACACAGGCTGATTTGAATTTAGACTCACGCATAGATTTCCAGCATAACACATTCTGCTTTTTCAAGAAAAGATTGTAGCTTTTGGGATCTAGTTTTTAGAATAAGGAAAATGTTTGTGAAGTGATACCAGCTGCTGTTAGGATGAGCCTGAGGAAAACGTCGTTTCTTTGTTGGGAGATGGATTGCATTGTGTTTTGTTAGGTGGGGAAATGCAAACAATTTGTAATAGAAAGGATAACAAACAGAATTAGAGGAAAGTAAAACTGGTTAAAAGTCATTCTGTTCCTAGTACTTGTTTGAAGGGGAATTGCAGTAGCACAGTATATATTAACTTTTTCCTCTTTCAAGGTTAACTTTAAATAATATGATTTTGAAAGCGCTAATGCATCATGACTTGGATTAGTCATCTTCCTAGATTAGTGCTCCCTCTCTACATCTGCAAATAATTAAAAAAGGGTGTAGTCAACCCTGGATGTAAAGTTCTGTTCAGCTTTCCACTTCAGTGGATGAGCTTTGAATTAGCTGTCTTTATTTTAATCATCTTGTGCTCCAGTGTATTTTGATTTATGGTATTTCCTGTGGATAACTCTTTAGCACCCTTAATAACATCAGATTTTTAAGCCATCTATAGGAGTAAAATTGGGCCACTAGGCCCATTGAGTCTGCCACTCCATTCAATCTTGGCTGACTTACTGTCCCTCTCTATCCCATTCTCCTGCCTTCTCCCTGTAACCTTTGATGCCCTGATTAATCAAGAACCTATCAACTCATTTTAAATATACCCAATGACTTGGCCTCCACAGCCATAAGTGGAAATGAATTCCACAGATGTACCATCCTCTGGTGAAAGAAATTCCTTCACAACACGCTGGAGGAACTCAGCAGGTCAGGCAGCATCCGTGGAAACCATCAGTCAACGTTTTGGGCCAGAGCCCTTCGTCAGGACTGTAGAGGGAAGGGGTAGAGGCCCTATAAAGGAGGTGGGGGGAGGGAGGGAAGGAGAAGGCTGGTAGGTTCCAGGTTAAAAACCAGTCAGAGGAAAGATAAAGGGGTGGGGGAGGGGATAGGCAGGAAAGGTGAAGAAGGAATAGGGGAAAACACAATGGGTAGTAGAAGGAGGTGGAACCATGAGGGAGGTAGTAGGCAGCTGGGGAGGGGGCAGAGTGAAACTGGGATAGGGGAAGGGAGGGAGAGAGAGAATTACCAGAAGTTGGAGAATTCAATATTCATACCAAGGGGCTAAAGACAGAAATTCCTTCTCATCTCTCTTCTAAATGGACACCTCTCTATTCTGAAGGACTGAGGGCTGTGCCCTCTGGTCCTAGACTCACCCACTATAGGAAATATCCTCTCCACATCCACTCTATCTAGACCTTTCAATATCCGATAGGTTTCAATGGGGCCTCGCCCCCCATCATTCTTCGAAGCTCCAGCAAGTTCAGGCCCAGAGCCATCAAATGGTCCTTGTGCATTAACCCTTTCATTCCCAGAATCATTCTCATGAACCTCCTATGGACCCTCTGCATTGCCAACACATTCTTTTCTTAGACAAAGAGCCCAAAACTGCTCACAATACTCCAAATGAGGTCTGGCCAATGCCTTATAAAGCCTCAGAATCACACCTCTGATCTTATATTCTAGTCCTCTTGAAATGAATGCCAGCACTGCCTTTACCTTCCTTACCACCGACTCAACTTGCAAGTTAACTTTTAGGGAATCCTGCATAAGGACTTCCAAGTCCCTTTGAGCCTCTGATTTTTGAATTTTCTCCCCATTTAGAAAATAGTCTGTACCTTTACTCCTACCAAAGTGCATGACTATACACTTCCCTACACTATATTACATCTGCCACTTCTTTGCCAATTCTCCAAATCTGTCCAAGTACTTCCCAAGGCTCCTTGCTTCGTCAGCATTACCTGCCCTCCACCTATCTTTGTATTGTCTGAAAACTTAGCTGTAAAGCCATTAATTCTGTCATCCAAATCGTTGACATATAGCAGTGGTCCCCAACCTCCGGGCCGTGAAGCATGCAGGGGTGCACCGGTATCCGGAGCGCATCCAGCACATCTTTAAGGAAAAAGCCGAAATAAGCAAGCTAATTAATTAGGTGCTGCCAGAAGCCAGTCTTCATTAGAGGAACTGAGGTGGAGAGGGTCAATAACTTTAAATTCTTCGGCATTAAGGATCGACGTTTCTCTTTCTGAAAAGTGTCAGAGGATCTGTCCTGGGATCAGTACTTAACTGTCATTATGAAGAAAGCACGGCAGCGCCTATACTTTATTAGAAGTTTGTGTAGATTCAACATGTCACCTCGATCTTGACAGCCCCGTCTTTTCAGCCTGTCTGGGCTGGCGTTTAAATTGACCAAATAATGAACAGCTAAAGGCTCCAGCGCCCTGGAAAGAGGAGTGAACATCGTGTAGAGCAAGTGAAATCGGCAATCACCTCTGATCTGGGCTGATATTTACGTGCTGGGCGGCACCTAAATAATTAGCTTGTTTATTTTGGCTTTTTTCTTAAAGATGTGCTCGGTGCGCTCCGACTACCGCTGCATCCCTGCATGCTTCACGGCCCGGTATCGGTCCGCGTCCCAGAGGTTGGGCACCACTGACGTATAGTATTACCTGAAAAGAAGTATCCCAATACCAGCCCCTGTGAAACAGTACTAGTCATCAGCAGCCAACTAGCATAGGCTCCCAGTATTTCGACTCTGCCTCCTGCCAGTCAGTCAGTCTTCCATCTACACTAGTATCTTTTCTATAATACCATGGGCTCTTATCCTGTTCAGCAGCCTCATGTGCAGCACCTTGTCAAAAACCTTCTGAAGATCTAAGTAAACAACATCTACTGTCTACCATACCTGTTATTTCCTCAAAGAATTCCAACAGTTTCGTCAAGCAAGCTTTTCCCTTAAGCAGACCATGCTGACTACGGCCTACTTTATGTGCGTCTCCAAGTACCCCAAGACTACTTCCTTAATAATGGACTCCAACATCTTCCCAACCACTGAAGTCAAGCTAACTGTCCTATAATTTCCTTTCTTCTGCTTACCTCCCTTCTTAAAGAGTGGATTGACATTTGCAATTTTCTAGTGATTCTGGAAAGATCATTACGAATGCCTCCCCAATTCCTTCAGCTACCTCTTTCAAAACTCTGGGGTGTAGTCCATCTGATCCAAGTGACTTGTCTACATTCAGGTCTTTCGGCTTCCCAACCACCTTCCCCTAAGTAATAGCAACTACACTCACTTCTGGCCCCGACTCTTGAACTGCTAGCATACTGTTAGTGTTTTCTATAGTGAAAACTGAAGGAAAATAATTGTTAAATTTGTCCGCCATTTCTTTGTTTCCCCCCCCCCCACTACCTCCTCTTATCATTTTCCAGTATATATACACTCCTTATATATCTGAAAAAAAACTTTTGGTATCATCTTTAATATTATTGGCTAGCTTACCTTCATATTTAATCTTCTTATCTCCAGATTTTTTTTTAATTGCCCTTTGTTGTTTTGTTTTTTAAAAGGTTCCCAATCCTCTAACTTCTCACTAATAATTGCTCTTTTATATGTCTTCTCTTTTGCTTTTATGCTGTCCTCGACTTCCCTTGTCAACCATGGTTGCCTCATCCTCCCTTTAGAATACTACTTCCACATTGGGATGTATCTGAATTGCCCCCAGAAACTCCTGCCATTGCTATTCTGCCATCATCCCTGCTAGTGTCCCCATTCAATCACCTTTGGCCAATCCCCTCTCATGCCTTTGTAATTTCCTTTACTCCACTGTAATAGTGATACTTCTGACTTCAGCTTCTCCCTTATGGAATATGATGCTTGATTAAATAAACTTAAAGTCACATTTATGTCCTAAACTAAGATTGCCTTAATTTATGAGATACTTTCATAAGTGAAACTGTCCAGTATGATCCAGCAAGCTCACCAATAAAGGGGATCAAAATGGAGTTGTTTAGGTAATCTGGTTCTAACATATAATTCCTAATTGCTGATAGAGATCATATCAGAAATGGCTAGTGGTACATATCAAATAAAGGTATCATATTTCCCAAGTGTCACTTAACATAAAGGCGTAGTTGTTAGAAAGCTGCAATCTATATCCGATCAATATAAAATTATGAAAAGCTTCAATGAAAATGATTACTAGTCATTTCCCTGCATGATAAGGTAGAAAGCACAGACTTTTGTCATATATTTCACCTAAGCAATCTGTACGTGGAGCAAACCACTTAGAAGTTTCTGTGTGCAAGACTCTCCTGTTGCTTTTTTGTAAAATGGATAGAATCTAAGGAATGTGTTAAACCAGAAGTATTAAAATTAGAATTTGGTGAGTACTAATCTGTATCTGAATTCATGCTTGGAAATTGAAGGTACATTAGGTTCAGCCATAAACCTGATCATCAGAATGGAATGAAATTAATTTGAATGCAACCCCAATCAAAATCAGAATCATTTATTCCATATGTAATGGTGATTCATTTTGAATTGTTATTTACTTAGCGACAGGGTGGGTGAGGATGGTATCCTTTGAAAATATCCAAAGTCAGAAATAGTTTGGCAGTTTGCTTCAAGTCTTAACCAGAAAGCAGAAGTCTATTTCTGATCACAGCAACAAACACTCCCAAACAGTAACAAGTTTGGGACACTGTTTCATTTTTGTTCATGTTTTTGTTATCTTTCTTGTCTATAATCTTAAAATTGACGAACGTCAGGGATCATCAGGGTGGAAAATGTGGGCTAATGCTTCTCCTCAGAGCCATAGAGCACAGAAACAGACCCTTCAGACCATCGAGTGTGCGGAACTGTTAGTTTGCCTAATCCCTTTGATCTCCACCTGGACTACAGCTCTCCATACTCCACCTATCCGCGTACTTACCTAAACTTCTCTTAAATGTTGCAAGTAAAACCCTTATTCACCACGTCCACTGGCAGCTCAGTCTACAGTTGCACCATCTTCTCAGTGAAGAAATTTTCCCACAGGTTCCCCTTAAAAATGTCACTTTTTACCCTTAACCTCAGATTCTACTCTCACCCAACCTCAGTGAAAAAAAATCTGCTTGCGTTTACCCTATCTATACCCCTCATCATTTTGTATACCTCTATCAAATCTCCCCTCCTCCTCCTATGCTCCAGAGAATAAAGTCCTAACCTGTTCAACCTTTTCTTATAACTCAGGTCCTTAATTCCTGGCAACAACCTGGTAAATTTTCTCTGTACTCTTTCAATCTTATTGATATCTAGAAAGAATACAGAGGTTCTCAAACTCCTTGAGATCTGAGAAAAGTTCTTTGGATTGGAGAAATGGGCTTTTGTTTCTGTAGTTTCAATTTTAGGAAGGAATCTTGCAATCTGCAGTAAGGGCCAACACATTTAATGTTTAAAGTTCAAATTTATTATCAAAGTACATATATGTCACCATATACTAAATACATTGATTTATTTTCTTGTTGGCATTCACAGTCGATACAAACCCCACACGTACAACTAATGTGCAAAAGAAGGCAAATTGTGCAAATACAAAAAATAATAATAAATAATATTGAGAACATGAGATGTAGAGTCCTGGAAAGTGAGTCCCATCAGTTGTGGAATCAGTTCTGTGTTGGAGCGAATGAAGTTATCCACTCTGGTTCGGGAGCCTGATGGCTGAGGGGTAATAACTGTTCCTGAACCTAGTGGTTTGGGACTGAAGGTTCCTGTACCTCCTTTGATGGCAACAGTAAGAAGAGAACATGACCTGGATGGTGGAGGTACTTGACGATGGATGCTGCTTTCTTGTGGCAGTGCTCCTTTGATGTATTCAGTGGTAGGGATGGCTTTTTGTGTGATGGCCTGGGCTATATCCACTACTTTTAGTAAGCTTTTCCATACCAGATGCGATATATCTCTAGAAGTTTTGTCAAAGTTTCAGATGACAAACCAAACCTGTGGAAAACTCTTAAGAAAGTAGAGGCTCTTAAAGCAAATTTGGGACCAAGTTCCGGAACTAGGAAGTTAGATGTATGTACACTTATATCCTTAATTATTATAACATACAGTTGATGCAAAGTACACAGTTTGAAGTAAGTTGTGTCACTGTGATGGTCTTTTAAAATATTTTATTTGGTGGTCATACAGAAAAACAGTTTCCTTGTCTTAACCAATGTAACCTGGTTATATTTCATATAATGCTAATTTTACTTGACTCGAAGTATTTTATTGATAACTTATAAATGGTACATAATTTGATTATTTTTAATAATCATCTGATGCTAGATTTTGTGTTGCATCTTAACAGATGATTCTAGGGAGAGGAGTTAAATATACCATTCACCAAAATCGAACCTGCACTTTATGTTGCCATTCTCCCATTTTTTTTTGACATGCTAACTTCAACAATACTTGTATTTGTAGTGTGCAGAGTGCTTTTATGTTATAAATATGAAAAGAGTGGTGCCTGTTGAAGATGATAGTAATGTATGTCATAGAACATGATAATATACACTCCATGGCCATTTTATTAGATACACCTGCCTGTTAATGCAAATATCTAATCAGCCACTCACGTGGCAGCACCTCATTCATAAAAGCACACAGATAAGGTCAAGAGGTTCAGCTGCTCTTCAGACCAAACATCAGAATGGGGAAGAAAAGTGATCTAAGTGACTTTAACTGTGGAATGATTGTTGGAGCCAGACAGCGTGCTTTGAGTATCTCAGAAACTGCTGATCTCCTGAGGTTTTCACACATAACAGTCTGTGCAGTTTACAGAGAATGGTGTGAAAAACAAAAAAAAAAATCCAGTGAGCAGGAGTTCTGTGGGGAAAACATAACTGGCACATTGATGGCTATCAAAATTTGGACCAAATTCAAAGTATTGAGTGGAAAGGGATCTGTAAATCCACCGTTCTATAAATTGCATATATTTGTTCCAAAGATGTTTAATTGAGTGAGATGAAGGTGGGGTCTAGTTCAGTAGCAACTACTTTCATGGGATTTAGAATAGAAGAATTTTCACTCTTGACAGCTGCAAAACGTACAGTGGTATAAGTGTGATTAAGAATTTTAACCTTATTTTGTCAGTGTAATAATCTACAAAGTTGCTCATTAATATATTTTTGTTTATTTTTTATATTTTGAAAACCATTAGTAGACTAATTGATAAAACTAATGAACCAAAAGGTGGATGGAAATCATAGGATAGAATCTGATTAATTGAGTACCTTGAAGTTAGTTAGAAAACAAAATGTTGAATGCTTTCAGTTTTAAATATTCCTCTTTGCTGTTCTTGTGATACGTCAAAGGAGACTTGAGTCTCAAGAAAAACAAATCTGAACATGGAGTGTGTGACTGTGGAAGCTGGTGATGTTGGATGAATCACTGGTGATGATAAGACCCACATACAGGAGTGAAAAAGGACACCTGGCTGAGTGGTGCCGCAACAACGACAGAAACCAAAGACTGATTGTTGACTTTAGGAAGGGAAGGAGGGCCAATGTGCACCAGGCTACAGCACTTTGAAATCCCTGTCCTAGGCCCAGCACACAAGCATAATCATAAGGAAGGCATGCCAGCGTCTTTTCTCTCTCAAAAAGTTATGATAGTCTAAACACTCGAACAAGCTTCTACAGTTGAAAGTATCCTGACTGGTTGCACTGGTTCAATTCAAATGGGCAGGAACATGAGCTGCAGAGAGTAGTGGACCCTGCCCAATACGTCACTGGCACATTTCTCCCCACCAAAGGTTGTAATGAAATGAGGCGCTGTCTCAGGAAAGCAACATTTATCATCAAACTCATGCACGTGGCAAAAACTTGATGTTGATTTTTGTCTTGGTCTATAGGAAGGGTCCTGACAACTGCCAAAAGAAAGCAACTACCATTCTCTGAAATTAATCTGGATTTGAATCTATTTCTCCAAGGAAAAAGACCTTGACAACCTTAATTCCTCTTGCCATCTCATTCCTCTGCCTATTATCCAATACCCCAATTATAAGGTAATATTAAATAGAGTTTAGTTTCAGTTGGATACCATGAAATTTGAAAAATGTTTATTGAACACAGTTTTTTTGTAATTTATTTTTTACCATAGAACCATAGAAACTACAGCACAGAAACAGGCCTTTTGGCCCTTCTTGGCTGTGCCGAACCATTTTCTGCCTAGTCCCACTGACTTGCACACGGACCATATCCCTCCATACACCTCCCATCCATGTATCTGTCCAATTTATTTTTAAGTGTTAAAAAAGAACCCGCATTTACCACCTCGTTTGGCAGCTCATTCCATACTCCCACCACTCTCTGTGTGAAGAAGCCCCCCCTAATGTTCCCTTTAAACTTTTCCCCCTCAACCTTAACCCATGTCCTCTGGTTCTTTTCTCCCCTTGCCTCAGTGGAAAAAGCCTGCTTGCATTCACTCTATCTATACCCATCATAATTTTATATACCTCTATCAAATCTCCCCTCATTCTTCTACGCTCCAGGGAATAAAGTCCTAACCTATTCAACCTTTCTCTGTAACTGAGTTTCTCAAGTCCCAGCAACATCCTTGTAAACCTTCTCTGCACTCCTTTTTTTTTTAATTTTATTTTTATTTGGATAAAGAATTCACAAATATCATGTACTTTTTTCACACATATAACCTTTTCCATTTTTTTATATGTATAAAACTACAATTATTTATACATTCTTAAGTACACATTGAGATGATATAAAAGGAAAATAAACATTTAAATAGATAATTATGTACTGTGGTAAATCTAACCTATTAGGCTAAGTAATGGAATTAGTTGTTAAGAAAAATGGTAATAATAGTTTCCATATAACCCTTCTGGACCATTTCCACTTGTCCAAAATGTTGTATATAAGCTTATGTATCAACCATTGTAGGTGTTTATATCCTAATTTGTTCATGCTTGCTCCTGCCCGCAGACATAATTATCCAATCCCTATGTACTTATTTACTTAATTTTTTCATTTTTTTTTATCCCTTTCCCAAATCTTTCCCTTTACTTGTGTTAATTCTCTATTTTCCAAAAGAAAACAAAAAAAACAAACATTTAGACTAGAGGTGCTTACGTTAGCAATATTACTGTGTTGATGAGAAGAGCAGTATAAATCATTAGGAGAGTCATCTAAAGTCTGCTCGCATTGGGATTATATATTCAATCCATTTATTCCAGATTTGATAAAATTTTTCTTTTTGAGTTCTCAGGGAGTAAGTCAACTTTTACATTTTAAATATTTCCAAGATAATTTCGTACCAATCTTCTAATGTAGTTGGTATTGGATTTAGCCATTTTCTAGTGATTGATTTCTTACTTGCCGCTAAGAGGGCCTGCAGCAACTTTATATCTTCCTTCTGTTCAAGAAACAATACATGCCCCAAATACAGCGTCTCAAAGTTCAGAGGTATCTGGGACCTAAGTACCTTAACTAATGTTCTATGAATACCTTCCCAAAATAGACTTAATTTAGGGCAATCCCAAAAAATATGAAAATGATTTGCCTCCTTGGAGCCGCACCTTCTCCAACACATCACATTTGTATCTTTATATTTTTCCTGATATGGGGTCTTGAAGTATCTTATAATGTTTTTCCAACAATGTTCTCTCTAAGTCAAAGAATTAGTTGAGGACCATTGAAAGCTGCAGACTTTCCCCCAAGCCTCCTCTGAAAGTACCAACCCCGCTTCTTTCTCCCACTTCTCTTTAATATACAGTGTATTTACATTTTTAGCATGGGAGAGTGCATTATATAATCGAGAAACTGATTTACTAGGTATTGAACTGCAAGCCGAATTCAGAATCTTGAAAAATTCTAATTCTACTGTTGATAGGTCTGTATATCTACAACTCTGGTTAACATAGTTTCGTACTTGAAGGTACCTAAAAAAGTCATTATGTTCTAGGCCATGTTTGTCCTGCAGGATTTGGAAACTTTGTAATACTCTTTTATCTATAAATGAGAGGTATGTTGTAAGACCTTTCTTTATCCATAGCTCAAATCTTTTATCTCCCCTGTTGGGAAGGAATTCGGTATCATATGCACACCATCTAAAGAGTTTTAACATGTTATTAATTCCACATGAATTAACCACCTTCTGCCATACTTTTAATGTAAGATTTATCCAAGCGTTTTTAAATTTTTCCAACTGGGCCATCAATCCTTCGTCAGCTATTGAGGCCTGAAGAGGAAAACTGTCAACTAATCCAAATTCTATTTCCTTCCATCTAGCCTTATATTCCCTATTACACCAATATAACAGAGGGGTTATCTGTGAGGCATAAAAATAATTTCTCAGGCAAGGAAGAACCATACCTCCTCCTTCCTTCCCTAACTGTAAGGTGTTATATCGAATTCTAGGTTTCTTTCCTTGCCAAATGAAGCGGGAAATCCATTTGTCCCATTCCCTGAATTGATTATCATCCATCTCCACCGGTAAAGTACGGAAAAGATACAATAACCGAGGAAGAATATTCATTTTTATAGTATTTATCCTTGAATTTAAACTTAAAAAGGGGATAAGATTCCATCTATGCATATCTGCTTTTATCTCTGAGATTAATGGCCCATAATTTACCTGTGACAGTGTTGAAAGATCCTTCGGCAGGGTTATTCCTAAATATTTTAATGATTTAGCTTCCCACTTAAGATCATATGTATCCTGCAACTTTTTGGATGGTGTATAATTTAGGGACATAACCTGCGTTTTCTTTACATTTATTTTATAACCTGATATTTTCCCAAAGTCATCCAACAGTGTAAACAATCCTATAAATGATTTTTCTGGTTCACTCAGATAGACCAAAACATCATCTGTGAATAACGCCACTTTCTGTTCAATCCCTGCCACCTTGATACCTTTTACGATTTCGCTCTGTCTTATTAGTTGGGCAAGCGGTTCAATATATAGCGCAAAAAGGAGAGGGGAAATTGGGCATCCCTGTCTAGTGCCTCTCTCTAAGATGAAGGAGTCAGAGAGGTCCCCCATTTATCTTAATTCGGGCTGTAGGGCTGTCATATAGAGTCTGAATTACTTTAATAAACATTTCTTGAAAGCCGAATCTTCCTAACACTCTGTATAGGAATGCCCAACTAACCGAATCAAAAGCTTTCTCAGCGTCCAATCCTACTACCATTGTCTCTGTCTCGTTCTTATTAACCTGTTCTAATATGTGCGGAGTTCTCCTTATGTTGTCCTGTGTTTGTCTTTGTTGAATAAATCCAGTCTGGTCTAAGTGGATTAGGCCAGGTAAAAGCTTTTCCAATCTGCGCGCTAATATAGATGTAAATAGTTTATAATCTAAATTAAGAACACTAATTGGCCGATAATTGCCACATTCTAGTTTATCTTTACCCTCTTTAGGAATAACTGAAATAATCGCTTCCCTCCAGGAAGGTGGAGTTTCTCCTCTCTGCAAGATCCAATTAAAGGTGTTAAGTAGTAATGGGGCCAACTGTGTCTTCAGGGACTTGTACCACTCTGAGGTAAACCCATCAGAACCCGGGGACTTTCCAGCCTTTAACCTAGAGATGGCCACGTTCAGTTCTTTGACAGTTACTGGTTCTAATAAACTTTCATTTTGTAAATCTGTAAGTTTAGGTAGATCTAAAAAATTAAATACACTGTCTATATAGGGCTCATTGGGGGCCCGGGGTTGGGAGTACAGCTCTCGATAATATGTTTCAAAACTCTCTTGAATTTTCCCTATTGTACTCTCCACAAGCTTTGTCTTTGGATTCTTTATTTTATGAATTGTATTGTCTGCTTGTTGTTTTCGTAATTTATATGCTAATAATCTATCTGATTTACCTCCTACTTCATAATTCTTTTGTCTCAGGTAAAGAAAATTTCTTTGAGTTTCCAACGTATAAATATCGTCAATTTCACTTTGCAATTTCCTAATTTCCTGTTTTCGATTTAAATTACTTTTGTTGCTATCTACAACTTGAAGTTGTTTTAATTTTCCTTGAAGGTCTGCTAATTTTTGTGCATTGATTTTTTTCATGTGAGTGGTAATGGAAATAATTTTCCCTCTCAGTACAGCTTTCAATGTATCCCATAAGATCACTGGTGATGTTTCTCCCATGTCATTAAGGTCTAGATATTCTTTGATTTCTCCCCTTAATCCCTCCATTACTTTTGGGTTATTGAGTTAATGTGAGTTTAGCCTCCATAGTGTTTTCCTCATTTTCCTTTCCAGGATTAGAGACATAGAGACTGGGCTATGATCCGACAGATCAATTGTTGCAATATTACAGTTTTTTATCCTGAGTCTATCTGTATTAAAGATAAAGAAATAGTCTACCCTTGAATAGGCTGAATGAGGGAAAGAGTAATATGTATAATCTTTACTAGTAGGGTGTAATTCCCTCCAGACATCTATAATTCCCAACTCCTCCATCAATGAATTCACTTTCCGAGTCAGGGGTTTATTCTGAGTAACTATTCTTGAAGAATCTAATATAGGATTTAATCTAATATTAAAATCCCCTCCACAAATTACTACCCCTTGAGAACTGACCATTAGGTCAAAAATGTGTCTATAAAATGACCATTCACAACCTGGAGGAGCATAAACATTCAGCAGTGTTATTTCTGTACCTTCTATTCTTCCTGTGATTTTTACGAACCGTCCTTCTTTGTCTCTAGTCTCTGAAATATGTTCATAATTAAGAGTACTTGATATTAAAGTAGCTACCCCTCTTTTGTGACTCAATTTATATGATGAATAAAATACATGCTTAAAGCCCATTCTTTTTAATTTTCCATGTTCAGATTGGCTCATATGTGTTTCCTGGAGGAAAACTATTTGTGCTCTCTCTTTTTTCAATTTAGACATAATCTTATTTCTTTTAATTGGATTCAAAACCCTATTAACATTATAGGAAATTATTTTTACCAATTCAGTTTGCATTTTTCTCTAGTAGAAAAAAAAACACTCTCCTTTTCTAACCAAACAGTAAGCAATCCCTTCTCAACAGTAAAGCAAGACATATAACCACACCCTAGACATTCTTGAACATGCAACATTTGAAAATTTTTCCCGACTTCCCACAGTGAGGCCTGAGCACCGACCCGCCTCAGTTCAGGGGGATAACCTCTATCTTCACCCTGGGTTAGAGGGCCCTCAGCAGTTTGAATAATCATAGAGAATTTTCTCCTATTTATGTCTTGACCATATTGCTATCATTCAAGTTATTCCGTCTAGTTTATTTTCAGTTACCAGTTTTCATTTTACCTTTAAGTCCGATTTACTCTTTTCAGTCATTTCTCTTAATTAATCTGTGTTCTCTGTACATTCGCGTCTGAATATTTGCAGCTTTCCTTGTAGTTTGACACTCTGGTTCGTGTGGAACATCCTCGCCCCACTAACTGCCACGACTTCTGCCGAATCCTCTCCAGTAGCGACTCCGGTTGGGTGATAACTTTAATAGGTAGTCCCCGGTCCGCCAGGTCCAACGTTGCCTCCTCCACCGTAGCGTAAGTTTTTGTCCCTTCATTGTAAAAGACTCTCAGCCGAGCTGGATACAGGGTCTGGAATTTGATGTTGTTTTTCTTCAGGACTCTCCGTGTTTCCGTATATTCCTTCCGTCTGGCAAGAATCCCTGGTGCGTAGTCGTGGTCTAAACTGATTTTACAGTTGTTCCACATGAAACCTTTCTTTTGCCATGCCCTTTTAAGCACCTCTTCCTTCGTTCTGTAACTGAGAAATCTGACCAGAAATCGATCTGGGCTGGGCGCCTGCTGGAGGCTCTGGTGCCAACGCGCGGTGAGCTCTTTCTATCTGTAGGTCTTTTGTGGCCGGTATATCAAGGTTCTCTCTAAGTAGCTTCTCCACGAAGGGAATCATCAATCCAGGTTTACCTTCAGTTCCTTCGGGAACTCCGTAAATCCTCACATTTTCCCTTCTCGAGCGGCCTTCTTGATCTATTAGTTTCCACTGGAGCTGGTCTTGCAGCTTCAGCATTTCTGCTATCACCTCCTCTGCGTTTTGTAGCTTCTCTTCAATTCCAACAATCCTCGCTTCGGCTTCATCTATCCGCGGGTTAGTTTTTACTATTTCTCCTTTAATATCTTCCAGCTGTTTGCTGTTATCTTGTCGGAACTCGCGAATCTCTCCGAGAATCAAGGACAGAGTCACCGATTCCCCCCCATTATCTCCGTCCTGGCTTGCCGAAGTTATCAGACTTCGGAGCGGACTTTTTAATCTTGTTCTTAGACATCATCCTTGCCCCTTTTATTAATATAATTATGCAATATTAAGTATTTGTCTAAATTCGATTATGGGGCAGTTTACCTTCTTTTTTGTCGAGAGACCTTTTCCTTACGCTGCCATTCCCTTGATCGGGGTGTGTGCTTTCACCTCTCTGCACTCTTTCAACCTTATTTATATCCTTCCTGTAATTTGGTGACCTAAACTGAACACAATACATCAACATCAAAAACTTGATGTTGATTTTTGTCTTGGTCTATAGGAAGGGTCCTGACAACTGCCAAAAGAAAGCAACTACCATTCTCTGGAATTAATCTGGATTTGAATCTATTTCTCCAAGGAAAAAGACCTTGACAACCTTAATTCCTCTTGCCATCTCATTCCTCTGCCTCTTATCCAATACCCCAATTATAATCTTTTTATTGAAGTTCATCATCAAACAAAACTTTCCATAAGATGTATTTCAGATACTGTACATATATATAGTCATATTTGTCACAAATCTCCACATAATATTTGTCTGAGGTATATATACACTTATAGAAAGGAGAGGAAAGAAAGAACAATCAAAAGAAGAAAACTATGTACCAAGTAGGGGGTGATCTTTTTTTTACAACATATTCATTGACTTGTGAGAATAAAATCAGGCCTATGAGGTGTTATGTAGTTAAACCATTTTTCCCAGTAGGAATCAAATTGTTCCAACTTATGATTAACAGATGCTGTTATTATCTCCATTTTGTAAATGTCCATTGTAATTTCCATCCATACATTTAAAGTTGGGCTCTCCTGTGATAACCATTTCCTGGTAAGGGTCTTTTTACCAGCCACCAGCAGTATATTCATTAAATATTTCTCTCTTTTCAACCATTCTTGAGGTATATACCCAAAATATATGGTCTTCCTTTCTAAGGGTATTTCACATTTAAAGATGCCTTGTAGGGCATTGTGCATCCCACCTCAATAGTCTTTGATAACGGGGCATTCCCAGAAAATAAAATGGTTTTATTCAATGCAGTTTAAAAAAAAAAATCTTTTTCATGTCTTGCAACCTTGCATCAGTGAGCAGGAAAGACCAAGATAGGGAGTTTCCCCATTCCTTCAATAAAGCATGTACTGACGTAGTGTGTGGCTTTGTTGGCTGAGTGGCATCACTGTCACTTGACTAGTCATCAGAATGGGTGTCACGCTGGTGCTGAAAGTTTCTCCTAATAGTTTATCTTTAGAAAACAATGAATCACTGAAGCCTGAAATAAGGAAGTATTTCATTAGAAAGTACGATCTGCAAAAACTCCTTCCCATTTTGTTGCCATGGATATAGGTTGACAAATTAATCTTCAGCTTTGTTTTGTTTTAAGGATGACACACCCTTTCTTCAGCTGTGTTATCTTTCTACCTCTAATATTGCTGGTGTCTTGTAACAACACGTAAATAGGAATATTTTTGGTGGGTGTGTCTTTAATCTTTATTTGTTTATTCACACAAAACCGTTGTCATCGGTCTGGGAGAGAGAAAAAATATATTAACAGCTGCAGCTAGGTGAACCCTGAAACATAATCCTTGGGCAAATAGAACTGCTTTGAATCACTTGAACACTTTTCAGGCATGCTCTTTACATACAAGTGGGCTATTCAGATAAAATGCCAGCACTATCCTGAGGCGGTCAGCGCCATCTGTTGTCCAAACCACACAGTCTCACTCAACACCCTTTAGTGCACACATTAGAACAGAAGAGCAGGAATGCTCTGTTTTCTTTTCTCTTCTCCCCCATTGAGATTTGACGTTCAGAGCTGTAGATGCCCCACTATTACAGCGCCAGCAGCCTGGGTTCAATATCCTGCTGCTGTCTGTACGTTCTCCCTGCAACCACGTGTGTTTCCTCCAGCTGCTCCGGTTTCCTCCCACATTCTAATAGATTGGTCACAGAGGTGTAATTGGGCTCATTGGGTCGGAAAGTGCCTGTTACCGTGCTGGATCTATCAATGGTTGTTGAGCTAGAATTAGAGAAGACTGTTGGCTACACCAACTGGAAGGGAAGTGTTTGGCTTTCTGTTGCAAACTTATTTAAGTGCTTTGTAATCAGAGTTAATAAAGGGCTTATTCTGATCACTATTGACATTTTAATAACCTCCAAATATCCTTATTTGATCTGGAAAATTGACTTTTTTAAAGGGTTTCCTTATCTTTTAACTATTAAGCCTTGAGGGTGAACATAAGAGCCTTCGACAGGGACATACGGGATTGTCTTGTAAAATGGCGCCATGTATAATGATTGAAACCTAGTACGACAGTGGTTGTGTTTGTACATGTTCTGCATAAGATGGAAAAGGAGCCCATTTTATGATTCTTGACAAGTACTTCAAGTAAAATGTCTCATGGCACCTGGGTGTTGATAGCGCCATCTGTTGTTCAAACTCTTTATGGGAACGATTTGTAGACCTCTTGAAGAATGGTAGATTTCTTTTCTCATTTTCCTTTACAGTTATAAAGTAATGGGATAATTTACACCTATCGTTATTGATGTTGAATAATTAATACATGGCTTATCCTGACAGTTGAGGCTGAGGTGAGTGGAAATGACAAGTTACATGGAAATATTTTGTGGTTCGTTTTTCTTCACTGAGTAAATCACAACCCAGGTACACATCCTAACGATTTTGAGAGATTCCCAATTTGAGTGGGAGAGAGGAGGAGAATTAAAAATTGGAAAGTTTTCACTTTGATTTATCTGCATTCCAGCACATCCTGCACAATGTTATTCAATCCAACGATAATGTGATTATACTTGTAACTACAGAACAAACAATACTGCATTGGCATGTTAAAGTAATTCTGTTCTTGGAGATTCTAAGATACCCACTTTATGATTTACATTCCTGCATCTTTTGGTTGGCAGATTGCTCTTCTAGATGTTGATATTTGTGGTCCGTCAATTCCAAAAATGATGGGAGTAGAAGGTGAACAGGTAAGAATGAATTTTCATAGTTGTGAGCAGTTGAACATATTCTAATCCACATTAATCCAACTTCACAGCCTCTAAAAATTCTAGTGGTAATTACTAATTAAATAGCCCTAGACTTTTGAACACGTTCTTTCCTTAACAGTGTGTTACTGCAATAATGATCCCAGCAATTAAAGTTACTGTAAAAAAAAGTTTAATTAACCCAATCTACTTTTACTTTCTAAGTATGTTATTAAATTACCCTGAAGACTCAGTAACTGGGCTTAGGTCAGTTTGGGTTGATGTGTAGCAAAAGGAGTGAATCGATTAAAAGTGAATTTATTTTTGTGGGAAGCTCTTTTAGCATGTTTGGACAAGGATGTAATAGTTTGTATTGAGCAGACAAAGGCTCTAAAACAAGGACACGTACCATTAACCAAGGGGTCCATGAACTCGAGGTTGAGAACCCATGGTCTAAGTGAAACCCTCACACTCATTTAGTACTGATCGCGAATTCATAAGTGTCCCGAAGTGGATGCGCTTCTGAAATAATGTACTGGGTGATTTGCTAATTGAACCTTATCAACTTGACGGAATCAAAGGTGGTGACAAATCAGCATGTAAGGGGGAGATTAAAAATCTGGTTCAATAGGGCCACAACAACGACCTTTCACTCCACGTCAGCAAAACCAAAGAGTTGATTATCAATTACAGGAGTAAGAAATAAGATGTTCATCAGCCAGTCTTCGTTAGGAGAATTGAATTCGGGAGCACCAGTAACTTTAAATTCCTTGGTGTTACCGTATCAGAGGATCTGTCTTGGGATCAGAATGTAAGTGTGATCACAAGGAAGGCACGACACTGCTTCTACTTTATTAGAAGTTTGTGTAGATTTAGCATGTCAACTTAAACTTTGACAACCTTCTAGAGATGCACAATGGAGGGTATCCTGACGGGTTGCATCATGGTCTGGTATAGAAACACCAATGTCCAGGAACAGAAAGGTCTACATAAAGTGGTGGATAGAACCCAGTCAGTCTCAGGCAAAGAAGCAGCACTGCCACAAGAAGGCAGCATCCATCATCAAGGACCCCCACCATTCAGGCCGTGCTCTCTTCCATTGAGCAAATGGTACAGGAGCCTTAGGTCCCACACCACCAGGTTCAGAAACAGGCACTACCCTGCAGCCATCAGGCTCCTCAGCCACTGTGGAGAACTTCACTCACTTCAACTCTGATCTGATTTCAGAACTTACAGACTCTGCAAATTCATGTTCTCAGTTTTTTTTCCAATATTAATTTGTATAATTTGTCTTCTTTTGCACATTGTTTTTTTTTGTCAGTTTTTGTGATTATTTCTTTTCATTAATTCTATTGTATTTCTTTATTTTCCTGTAAATGCCTGCAAGCATATGAATCTCAGGTATATGCTGACATACACATACATTGATAAGAAATTTACTTAGACTTTGATTCAACGTACTTTATATCTTCACAAACGAGAATGAAAAGGACATTAGGGAAAGAACATTAATAGATAAAGGGAAGTTCTGAAAAGTCAGCACCATTGAAAGTTGCTAAGTCATCTGATCCACATCGTGTACAGAAGCAAAATACAAAATAGTAGAGGCACTGTATATTTTTGTAATCCCTATTGAATTGGAGTAATGTCAGAGGCTAGAGAATTGTTAATATTATAATTGTTTTCAAGGAAAAGGAGTGGAAAGTATAGGACAGTCAGCCTAACTTCATTGATGGGGAATTTAGTGAGACCACAACAGGGGACGAAATAAACTTTGTCAGAAAGGACATGGGTTAATCATGAGCGCTAGGCAAACCGTGCTAGACTAATTAGAATGCAAAGAAGCCAATCAATGTAGTGAAGAGGTACATGTAAGATATATGTAGATTCAGATAGCATTTGACAAAATGCCACACAGGAAATCACTGTGATTAAAGGGTAAATATCAATATGGATACAGAATTGACATTGTTTGGATGATATGTGGATGTTTTTCTCACTGACAGGAAGTTTATAGTTTTTTTTATTACCTCAGTGGTCATTTGTAAATCCATAATCCTTTGAGATATTTATATAGGGACAGACTTGGGCTTAGCAATTAACCATATAAATAGTAGTTGATACAAAACTTCACTAAGTGGATGAGGGTAATTATGGACTTCAAGACAACATTGACAGGGTGGTGAAATGGAAAACAGCAAGACAGATAAAGTTCTATTCCAAGAAAGATGACAATGAAAGAAATGTAAACTAGAAATGATGCATATTTGAAAAGTTTAAATAAGCTAAGACACTTTGTTCAAATTTAATTGTCATTCGACTATGCACATGAATATAGCCAAGCGAAACAATGTTCCTCTGAGGCCAAGGTGCAAAACACAGTACCAACAATCACACAAGGCACCCAGCACATATAGCACATGTATAATTACAATAGCAGAAAAACATACTGTTACAAAAAATAATAATAATATATCCCAAGTCCATGAGTGTAATGGCTTGTAGATTGATGGTGCATGGATGTTGTCATGGAGCCACTTTTCTGCTACAACAAGGTCGCAGCAGTCCCTCATCTCAGACAAGTTCAGCCACAGATGAATGCAGTCCGGCTTGTCTTCTGATGAGCAAGCACTGGAGAGTTTTACCAAAGAAAGGAGCCAGCCCCCAACCCAGCTCGAAATCCAACAGCACATGACCAGATCTGGCACCTCCTTCTCTGACGGCTGAATATGGAGACCTTGAGGCATAGGGCCTTGTCTGCGCCATAACAGAGGGTACGCAGTTCCCTCGCCAACGTCTCATCAATGAACCAGTGAATCGGACTCATTGTATTCCACATCAGGGGTCCCCAAACTTTTTTGCACCGCGGACCGGTCTTGCGGATCGGCCGACTTGGGGGGGAGTGGGGTGTTCAAGTAGGGTTAAACTCACCTCAGCGTGTCTTTTACAGTTAGGGTTGCCAATTTTCTCACTCCCAAATAAGGGACAAAAATAGTAGTCAAATACGGGACACTTTTGTTTTCCCCAAGAAAGACTATCATGACCATGAAGCCTTGCACGGGCACCTGTGTGCACATGTGCTGATTTTTTTCCACAAATCGGTTTTGGCTTAATCTTCCCAACTGTACTGTACATACATTATTTCTACCTTATATAGGTGTATTTATATCATTCCTGCTTTTACAATATGTTAGTGTTATTTTAGGTTTTATGTGTTATTTGGTATGATTTGCTAGGTTATTTTTTGGGTCTGGGAACACTCAAAAATTTTTCCCATATAAATTAATGGTAATTGCTTCTTCGCTTTACGCCATTTCAGCACGAAAGGTTTCATAGGAACACTCTACCTTAGCAGGGGAAATACAGGACAACGGTGGTCCCATATGGAACAAACCAATTTAGCCCAATATACGGGATGTCCCGACAAACAACGGGACAGTTGGCAACCCTATGTTCAAGTTCAACAGTGCGTGACAGGGATTGAGGAAAGGTGTAGCTGACTCATATCGTTTCCTCACGGCCCGGTAGCACATGCTTCGCAGCCCGGTGGTTGGGGACTGCTGTTCTACATTACCAATATCCAGCAGGATCTTGTGATCTCAGTAAAAGGATCCAAACCAATCATTTCCACAGTTTGTTGGACTGCGCACCATCTCTGACACGTTCTTCCCCGAGTCTGCAACAGGGTGAGCAACAAGTCCAGCTCCACCACTATCGAGCAACTCACTAGTGGGGTAGACCTGCAGTACTTGATATTCTTGATAACCAGCAGTGTCTGGCAATGATAAAGGATGAAGAATTACACCTTTGTTTGGACCCAGGGAGGTCTCTGTAACCGAGCATTTTGCCATCTTACCAGAAGCACCTTGCTGTTCATGTGTATAATTTCTTAAATGCAAGAGGATAAGATGTTTCCTGGTGTCAATACTTTGAGATACAGAATATAAAAACAGGTTTGGCTTCAACTGGAGTATTTTAAGTAATTCTGAGCTGCACACTTCAGAAAAGAGGAACATGATTTAGATAAAGTGCGAAGAGGATATTATCAGGGAAGAGAACGATGAGAGGTAGGAAAAGTTAAGCATGTTCTACTTTTTAAAAAGTTGCTTAAAAGCAATGTAGAAAGGATTTCAAGATAATGAGAGGCTTTGAAGAAAAAAGAGAAATAATTACATCTTAAGATTCAAGTCTCAAGTGTATTTGTCTAATGTAATGTACATCAAAAGAAACAGTGAAATGTGTCATTTGTGTTAACAACCAGCAGACCTGAGGTGCGAGTGTCGCCACATGTTCTGGCGCCAACACAACATGCCCACAATGCTTGGCAGAGCAACACAGAACACAAGAAGCCACAAAACAACAACAGAAAAAAATAAACAAGCTCCGTTCCTCCCTCCCGGCCACGCACATATACAGTCCTTTAATTCCAGGTCAGACCTCCAGCAGACACAGGCTCGGGCCTTTAGACACCAGGTTTTGACCTTCCCAGTAGACACACAGAGGATCTAACTAGAGCAGGGGTTCCCAGACCCCTTGCTTAATGGTATTGGTCCATAGTATAAAAAAGGTTGGGAACCTCTGAGAATGAGAGGATCAATGAGCAGAGGTCGATGTTTCAGAATAGTGTCATTTCGAGGACAAGAATCCAAAGTTCAGGAAGCACTCTGTCGGAATGCCCTGCCTGAAGAGGCAGAGGAATGAATAAACTGATTGGGAATCACTCCTATATTTAGGAGAATGAGAGGTGATTTCATGGCCTTGTACAAAATTCTCATGGGCTTGACAGGACAGATGCCAAGTTAATGTTTCCCTTGGCTGACATATATAGAAACAGTGATCTCAGTCATAAACTAAGGGATTGGCCAGTCGGGGTAGAAATGAGAAGTTGCTTAATTTCAGAAAGAACTGAGACTTTGAGATTCTCTACCCAAGTAGTTTGTGGGACCTCAGTCACTGAGACTGTTCCCTCTAATCTGTGCGAGTCTGTGGCCATGCAGTAACTGAAATATTCCCGTGCATATAGCCTTTGTTGCCTTGCAACTGGAATTTTCTTTTAAATGTTTTATTGAAGTGCTGCACAGTTTTCAGGCTGTGTAAAAACTTCCTGCACAGATCAGTGGTTAGTTCACGGAGCTGTAAAAAAAATATTAGAGGGTATGTTGGTCACTGAGTCTATTTGAGGAAGAGATAATAGTTTTTTTTTATTGCATTGAGGGATATGGGCTTAGTGTAGGAAAGTACAGTTGCAAAAGTCAGCTGTGCTCTTGTTGAATGGTGAAGCAGGCATGAGGGGCTGAATGGTTTACTCTTCTAACTTTTATATTCCTCTGCTTTTTTTCTATAAGCAAGTCCAACTTCAGCTCAACAATACATTTATATAAAATAATACAGCACAGGAAAGGGTCCTTTGGCCCAGAATACTGTGCCAAATGAATTAAATTAATTACACCTAATTCACATTAATGGTATTGGGTTTCAGAGCTGTTGAACACTATAATGTCAAGGAAGGAATAGGCTGCACTGCAAATACTTCAAAGCAAATACTTAAGTTTCTACCTCCTCTATTTTCTTCTCTTGCTGGATCAGCTCTCTCCCTCCTCCCCCACCCCAACCCCACCCTGCAGCAGTTAATAATCATTCACTGATTCTTTGCTTGTGGCTGTTTTTATTTAATGGATCATGAAAGATAATTATTTGTGATAATCATCACAGATAGATGGTTTTGCTCTATCCAGCTTTCCTGTAGTTGCACCTCTCATTGGGAAGGGGCTTTTGGTTCATATTTGTGAACAAGATCTCTGGCCTATTTCCTTCTTACAAACCAAAAGCACCCCCTTCACCAACTCATCAAAGAGTGAAGAAAAAACCTGGCACTTCCAACTTTTGTGTGAGGTTTCGTGCTGCATTTTTGCATACTTGCTGCCAAAGGACCATGTAGGAGAAACAATGAGTGACTAGTTTCATTGGTGTTACTTGGTCGATTTGGCTGCCTCGGCAGAGATCAAGGAATAATTGGTCACTGAAGCATATAGGAAGAATCGGATCACTGTGTTAGGGAGTTAAGAAGGTTAGGTATCAAATAAGAGGAATGCATTTAGACAAAAAAGGATCTGTTATGATAGTTAAGCAATTTGCCTGATTAAGTTAACAAATTTCATGATATATGCTGGTGATACTAAATTTGATTCTGATTCAATACAAAAGGTAATTTTATCTGTAAAGTGCGAGTATCACATCAGCGAAATGCAGGAGAACAAAGTTTCTTTCACTTCTCTTTATAAACAGTTTATGGAAACCTAGTTGAAGCATTTTCAACCAACTGTAAGTTCACAGTTCCAAATGACCAATAACTTGACACTGAAGCAACACACACATGATGCTGGAAGAACTCAGCAGGTCAGGTAACATCTATGGAAGTGAATAAACGGTTGATGTTTTGGGCCAAGACCCTTCTCCAGGACTTGGCACTTGAGTTCCTTTGGACCTGTTGAATATTAAAGTTGAGTGCTGCTACTGAGTTATTGCAGCGAGTGGCATTGGTGATAAAGAACTAGAAGCAGCTGCCAGCCATTCACATTCAGGTGCCAGTCGTTCACCCCCCAGATGCCAGCTCTGCCACTCACTAAGATCATGGGTGGCCAGCTTTCTGCACTGGTCCCCAGATCCTTAACTTACGATAACCTATGACTGAAACATCTTTCTTGCCCTTGGCTGCCTACAGAGATTCGTCTGCATCTTGCATCTTCATCCTCATGGCATGCAAGCTGTGATCTTAGGATCTGTAACAGTTTGGTATTTATCACTGAAAGCCAAGGCACCTTATTGCATTTATCACTGAGATCTAAGAGAATGTTTGGTATTTTATCACAGATCTGAGGGCACGGGTCTGTATTTATTACAGAAGTTTGACAACAAGGTTCAAACTTATCACACATTGGTGGACAAGAAGAAAGCACGCCTTGCATAAAGGGTGACGGTTGTAGTTGTCAGACATTCGTCATCTCAAGCCCAGCCAATCACTGCAGGAGTTCCTCAGACAGTGGCGCAGGCCTAACCATCTACAGATGCTTTATCAGTGATCTTCCTTCCACCGTTAAGGTCAGATGTGGGCTTAGGCTTCACAGATGATTGCACATAGTTTATTTCCACTTGCAACTCCTCAGCAAATGATGCAGTCCATTCCTGCATGCATCAAAACCTAGACAGCATTCACATATAGACTGATCATTGGTATGTAATATTTCTGCCACAGAGATTCCAGGAAATGACCATCTCCAAAGCGAGGCAGTCTTGATCTCTACCCTTCAAGTGGAATACATCACTATCCTGAAGTCCCCCACCATCGTTATGTTGAAGTCACCACTGACCAGAAGCTCAACTAGACCTGCCGTATGAATATTTTGGCTACATGAGCATCTTCTAGGGCAATTAAGGATGAACAAAAAATTATTGGCCCTGCCAGCAGTGTCCAAATTTAACAAACAAATAATATCAGTGACTATTAAATAAAGAGTAAGATGGAATTCACCTTCATGGCCAGTTCACCTACACAGCCTCTGGCCATCTGAGGAAAAGAGTGTTTAAGATCAACACCTCAAACCTGACATGAAGCTTGTGATCTACCGGGCACCAATGATCCTGCCTTCCTGCATGCTTTTGAAGCATAGCTTATCTACAGAAAGCACTTTAAAACATTGGAAAAATGCGTGCAACACTCTGTGTGAAATCTTTCATATCCTCTACTAGCAGAATAAGTTGTCCTGTCCCAGACCAACACCCTGAAAGTGAGGCACTTATTCCACCCTCAGCCAGCTTTAATGGGCAAGCCATGTCAACCGTTTGCCTGACACTAGACTTCTGAAAAGCTCAGAAAACCTGATGATATCCAGAACGATATAGCTAGCTAATGGCACCTTGTGCATCAACAACGCAGCATGGCTGCAGTTTGTATCCTTTGCAAGATGCATTATAAACCAAACCCATTTTGACAATGCCTTCCAAAACTGCAACTTCTAAGACCAAGGCAGCAAGACAACAGCAATGTCATTACCTGCATGTTTTCCTTTGACTATTTCAACGTAGAAGCCCATTGCCATTCCTTTGATGTTGTTATATCCTGAATCTCCAATCAGTAAGTTTACAACACAAACAATGATGACTCAAGAGAGTGGCTCACCTCCACCATCTTAGGCGCAAAGGAAATTAACAAAGAATGCCCACATTACCAGTGACAAGTAGGTGAATTTTTGAAATGTTCTGCTTCCTCTTCAAATTTACCCCTTCAGAGAATCAATACTTCCTTCTCCCCATTAGAGAGTTTGCTGTGCTGAGCCCTAAATAAATTATTTGGTTTTTAGCTACCTTTTTTGGTAACATTTTAACTGATGATCACATGCTGAGTAAGGTAATGCTTTCTGGTGCCTGTTTTTGATTTCAGTTTGTGTTTCTGATCCCAAGGTTTAGTGAAAATGAACATATTTTGAAATATTTGAAAATGTTTATTGGGGCAACACGGTAGCATACCGGTTAGCATAACGCTTTACAGTCCCAGCAGCCTTGTTCAATTCCCACCACTGTCTGTAAGGAATTTGTACATTCTCTCCATGACCGTGTGGATTTCCTCCAATGTTTTCTCCCACATTGCAAAGACATGGGTTAATGGGTTAATTGGTCACACGGGTGTAATTGGGCCTGAAGGACCTGTTACCACGCTGTATCCGTAACTAAATAAAAATAATCTTTTTCTAGTTCTGTGATTTCTGTTCCCTTCAATTTTGCGTTATGCTCTGCTATGTGCTATCTCACTCATCTTTTTGAGACTTCATATTTACCAAGTTGATCTTTGCAGTAAGAGCTGGAGAAAACCAGTCTATTGCCTTACAAAAAGGTACCATAGATAGCCCAGACCACAGGATCTCCGATGCAGCTTGACATCTGGAAGATTTGAACTTAATTGATGAATAAATTTAATCTAGCATTCTGTTTGTTATTCTGCCTCAAAACTTACACCTTCTAGTTTTTGATTCCCTTTTGCTGGGGAAAAGACGGTGTGCATTCACCCTATCTATGTGTATATGATTTAATACACTTCTACAAGGTCAGTCTTCAATCTGCTCTGCTTTACTGAATAAAATCCCAATCTTTCCCCAGAAGTCAGCCCTTTGAGTCCTTGCAACATTATCTTCAATCTTCCTTTCACTGTTCATTGCTTGATAACATTTTTCCTACAACAAGCTAACCAAAACTCTACACTAAGAAATCCAACTTTACTCAAACCGCAGTTATTCCAGGGTGGCCTTAGTATTGCGTTGTACAATACAATATAAAATACTAACTCTTATACTCAAAGCTCTAACTGTTGAAGGCTAGCATGCCAGATGCCTTCTCCTCCACCCTGTCTTCCTGAGACACCACTTTTATTCATAGCCTAGTCACTTCTGTAAACTTCGACTCACTAATATCTTGCCAGTTTTGAGAGGCAATCACAATGGGCATAAGACTCACATAATCTGATTTTCTCCCGAAGTTAAATACCAACATTATGGGACATGTACCACCTTGCCTCATTGTTGTTGGGTCAGGTTGTAACACCACCAGTGATTTAAAATAGTCTCAAAATTTGCCTTGCTGATTCTGCCTCCATCTCAGGACCATTACAAATGAGCAATGTGTTCCTTTTTTGGTATCACTCACATGCAAAGAGTAGAAACCATTAGTGACAACTTGTTTAAATACGTAGCAGTTTATTCAGAAGTCCAAAGGACAGACTTGGCTATCATGAATTCTTTCCAGTTTGGACCCAAACTTTTAAAAATATATAAATTCATCCCAGAACATCAGTCCCAGTGACTTAAAAGTAAGTAATTAAACTTACTTGTTCTGTGTTCTCTTATAGGTACACCAGAGTGGGTCAGGATGGTCTCCTGTGGTATGTATTTTCTGATTTTAAAGACTAGGTGTATCTACAGTGTATCTGATGCAACAGGTTGAAAGGGCAAAGCTCTTGATAAAGGTGTGTGAAAGGACAAATCCCCTGATACAATGGATGAAAGAGCAAAGTTCAGCTGATTAAACATATAATCATCCAGTCTCTAAGTGTGCAACATGCTTATCATCAAAGGAACCAGAAGTTCTTAGAACTCCCTTCTTGTTAGTCACTGCGTCTGCTAAAGAGTTAATGTCATTGTAGCTCAGTAGCACAAATCTATTGATTGACAGTAGGTTCACATTTAGTTGGTTATGCTGTTCAGCACAGGATGTGGACAACTAGGAAAACATCATGCTCAGAAAAGATGAGAGTTTTTGCTTGCTTACAGTTTGATACTCTAAAAGGGAGTCTTAAGGCACTTGATGCCGATTCTGGTTAAAGACAAATGGCATCTACAATACTGGTAACATTTTCAATTAAAATCATCAATGCAGTTTAGAGAATTTCTAAATGAGTCAAGGTTCCCAGAGGGATCATTAGCCACCTTCCTTTCTGATTTATCGAAGCTCATTTGCTTCGAATACATGCACCCACACAAGCTCTGCACGCAGTGGCCACTTTATTAGGTACACCTGTACTCTTGCTCCTTATTGGAAATATCTAATCAGCCAACCATGTGGTAACAACTCAATGGAAAAAAAGGCAGGCCGATATATTCAAGAAGTTCATTTGTTGGTTAGAATGAACATCAGAATGTGGAAGAAATGTGATCTGAGCAACAGCCACACAAAATGCTGGAGGAACTCAGCAGGCCAGGGAGCATCGATGGAGAAAGTAAATAGTAAATGCTTTGGGCCAAGACCCTTCATCAGTACTGGGAAAAGAAAAGATGAGAAGTTAGAGTAAGAAGGTGGGGGGAGAGGAGGATGAAGTACAAGGTGGTAGGTGATAGGTGAAACCAGGAGAGGGGGAGGAGTGAAGTAAGGAGCTGGGAAGTTGATAGGTGAAAGAGACAAAGGGCTGGAGAAGGGGGAATCTGATAGGAGAGGGTAGAAGACCATGGAAGAAAGGGAAAGGGAAGGAGCACAAGAAGGAGGTGATGGGCAGGAAAGGAGTTGAGGTGAGAGAGGGAAACGGGAATTGGAATGGTGAAGGTGGTTTGGGAGACAGTTACCAAAAGTTTGAGAAATCAATGTTGAAATGTTCAACATGTCAGGCAGCATCTGTGTTTCAGTTAAATAACCCTCTGTTAGAATAATTAGTAATGCAATATGCCAATGTTTACGTAAGAAAATGTATGATCCGTATATGGAGGGAAGTTGTGAGGTAAGTCTTCATTCTTGCTTCTTGCTAAGTGTCTTTGACTGTGGAATGATTGTTGATGCAAGATGGCGAGGTTTGAGTCTTAGGCTGCTGATCTGGTATTTTCATGCACAATAATCTCTAGAGGTTACAAAGAACGGTGCAAAAACAAGAAACATCCAGTGAGCAGCAGTTCTGTGCAGAAAATAATTACAGTGAAGTTCTCTCTCTTCTGTCTCTCACAGTATGTCGAAGAGAACCTGGGTGTAATGTCAGTAGGGTTTTTGCTCAGCAGTCTTGATGATGCTATCATTTGGAGAGGACCCAAGAAAAATGGTTGGTGTTCTATTGTTGACTTAATCCGTTCTGATTTTACTAATGTCCTTAGTCCTAACATATTTCCAAATATGTATCAAACAAGAGTAATTTACTTAATAAAAGCAGAGACTGCCGGAAACATTCAACACGTCAAGCAGCATCTGTGTTTCAGTTAAATAACCTTCTGTCAGAATAATTAGTAATGCAATATGTCAATCTTTACTTAAGAAAATATGTGATTCATATATGGAGGGAAGTTGTGAGGTAAGTCTTCATTCTTGCTTATAAGCAAGTTGCTATAGCATTGAGGAACTCTAGTGTGCTGTTGTATCCACTCTCAATATTGTCAACCCCACTGAGTGGCATCAGATACATTCTTGATAAGCAGTGGAAGGGAACCCAAAGATCAAATTTTCTTAAAAGATTCATTGGTGAATTTACCTCAATTCACTGACAGAAAACAATAGTTTGGGATTAAGAACTGCTCAACCCTCTTTTTAAACCCATTACATTTGTGGCATTGAGAATTTACGCAGCAAATTAACTTTGCACATGCTGAGGGCTCGTATTTTTAGCTCAGGAAATGCAGTATAACCGTTGTGTTAAGCTGGAAGTTATGCTTATCAGAAATGGGATTTTTTTCAAGCAGTCCAGTCTCTGGGAACTGTTAATCATTTCAAAAGCTACCAAACTTGTGGCTTCCTGATGTAATTTCAGGCATGAAACCAAGAGCAAAATGCAGAATTGTTGGTGATTCTGACATTTGTTACTAGCCTGATACTTTTAGAATAGACATAACATCATTAAACTGAAACAGTAACTCTGCTTTTCTCTCTAACCACGGTAGGTGAGTATCTTCAGGAATTTCTGAGTTTTCAATGCTGTATCTGTTGAGTTCATATTTCTGTTTAAATTATTGACACTTCATATCAGCATCATGGTTCTTGTTTGCAGTGGCTGGAATGCTACCATTTGCCACAGTGACTCTGTAGTATTAAGTGTGTGGTCGGACTAAATCCCAATACATCATAGTCATGACTTCCTCTAACTTGCCTATGTGATCAGTTCGCCATGGCTCCTAATTGCTACATTTGCAGCTTTAGCCTTGTACTGCTTGTGGTAACTCGGGATGTTACAGTGCAGGAGATGGACAACACTGCATGGACATCATTTTATTCCTGAGGCATTTGGTCTAATCACACAATCCTCCCAACTTTGTATATATTCTGAAACATTTATCTTGTTATGCTATTATCTAGTTTTCAAACCAGCTTAGAAACTAACCTTAACATTTTGTGAGAAACGATTCTAAATTGGAAACAACTAAGTTAAAGCAATATTTTCAGTAATGTTATTGATTATTTAAAATTTGTACTTACCCATTACCATCTTTCCCAAATGTAGAGAGAGCCCAACACTGTTTACCTTTTCTTCAAGAAATTATTTACTTGGTCATCCCTTAACTTTTCCATTCTGTGCGGAAGAACCTCTCTACCAAAAAATTGGTTTGTGTAACCTTTTTCTCCTGTATTTTCTCTGATCCTTTTAAGAGAGTGCTCAAAACCCTCCACATTGTTCCTTTTACTAGTCAAGTAAACAATTGTACTTGCTATTTGATTCCTAATAAAAGCGAGTAGCTGCAAGATGAAACTGACTTGATGTCCTGGTTTGCAAAGTTTGCTCACCAAATATTGAATAAATTTGGTAATATCAAGTTACTCATACTTAAATCAGTCAGATCTTCTAGCTTTAAAAAGACAATGATCTCAGTATTAAAGTAGCATATTGTGCATATGCAGCAAACATCTGACATAAAAAACAAGCATTTGATTTATCGCAGAGTTATTAAAATCTGCATTGAAATCATAGAAATATTCTCTCTTTTAGGTTTCTTTCACAATCTACATGTAGATTTCCCTGAATTATGGTCATGACTTCTGCTGCAGTTACAGATGTTTTTATGGTTTTCCTACTGACCTTTAGCTGCCTTACGTGAGCAAACCACCTAGCCACTGCCAAGTGTTTCTTGGCAGTTCAGTGGTTTATATTTGAGAGAGCAGGCTTGTGAGGAATCTAATAGTCACAGTGATTCACTTTGCCTTGCTGTTCAACAGTTTGTTGATAAAAATATTCTATTTCCCTCCTTAGTCAAACACTTATTGTCTAAATGTGATTGGCTTCTTTAAGGTCTGATCAAACAATTTTTGCGAGATGTGGACTGGGGAGAAGTGGACTACCTGATTGTTGATACACCACCTGGTACCTCAGATGAGCATCTGTCTATCGTACAGTACCTGAGTGCCACGGAGGTCGATGGAGCTGTGATCATCACCACTCCTCAGGTTGGCTGTATTGTGTAAAGATAGTGCCTACCTTCCAGAATTGTTCAGGCATTAAATCTTAATTGCTCGGGCAACACAGGAAAAAATGTGGGCATTGAAAACTGGTGCAATTTCCTTGAGTAGTTTTATTTATGTTAATTCAAATTGGGTGTGTATAGGAGCGTAAGGTTAGCAAGGGACAAAATTAGTCCTCAGGAAAATCAGAGTAATATAAATGTGGAGCCGGAAAAAAAGGACACTGAGGAAGACTCAAAGCTTGCAGCGGGATCTGGACCAGCTGGAAAAATGGGCTGAAATACGGTAGATGGAATTTAATTCTGACAAATGTGAGGTATTGCACTTTGGGAGGACCAGCCAGGGTAGGTCTTACCCGGTGAGTGGTAGGGCACTGAGGAGTGTGGTAGAACGGAGGGATCTGGAAATGCAGATCTATAGTTCTTTGAAAGTGGTGTCACAGGTTGATCGGGTCATAAAGGAAGAGTTTGGCACACTGGCCTTCATAAATCAATGTATTGAGTACAGGAATTGGGATGTTATTTTTGAAGTTGTATAAAACATTGGTGAGGCCTAATTTGGGGTATGGTCACCTACCTACAGGAAAGATGTAAATAAGACAGAACAGAAAAGTTACAATTATGTTGCTAGGACTTGAGGACCTGAGTTTTGGGGAAAGGCCGAACAGGTTAGGATTTTACTCCCTAGAGCATAGGAGAATGAGGGGAGCTTTTATAGAGGTATACAAAATTATGAGTGGTATAGATAGAGTAAATGCAAGCAGGCTTTTTCCACTGAGGTTGGATGAGACTACAACTAAATATCATGGGTTAAGGGTGAAAGGTGAAATGTTTAAGGGGAACGTGAGGAGGAGCTTCTTCACTCAGGGAAAGTGCAAGTTTTGGATATGGATATGGATTCTATTTCAAAATTGAAGAGAAATTTGTATAGCTACATGAATGGAGGGGTGTGAAGGGGTATGGTCTGGGTGCAGGTCAATGGGACTAGGCAGATTAATGGTTTAAGCATAGACTAGATGGGCCAAAATGCGTGTTGCTGTGCTGTAGTGTTCTATAACTGAGGGCAGGGTTAGACCATAAAGAGGTTGGAGCAGAATTAGGATATTTGGCCCATTGAGTCTGTTCCAACATTCCATCATGGCTGATTTATTACCCCCTCAACCCCATTCTCCTTCTTTCTCCTCATGACTTTTGACGTTGTTACTAATCAAGAAAGTATCAACCTGTGCTTCAAATATACCCAATGAATTGGCTTCCACAGCTGTATGTGGGAATAAATTCCACAGATTCACCATCCTCTAGCTAAAGAAATTCCTCATCTCTGTTCTAAACGGATGTCCTGATATTCTGAGATTGTGCCCTCTGGTCCTAGCCTCCTCTCTAGGCCTTTCAATATTCAATGGGTTTCAATGAGATTCCCTTTTATTCTTCTAAACTCCAGCGAGTACAGGCCTAGAGCCATCAAACGCTCCTCATATATTAACCCTTTCATTCCCAGGATCGTGTCATGAACCTCCTCTGGCCCCTCTTCAATGCCAGCTCATCCTTTCTTAGATAAGGGGCCCCAAAGACAGTTGGGGTAGGTGGGGAGGCTTTTCACTGCTTTGGAAAACTGTGGACAGGTCCTCTGATCAAACTACAGCTGAAGTCCTGCAGTTGGTGTTCATTTGGAAACTTTGGGTTCTCAATTGGATTTTCTAAAATAGTAGTAAGGGACAGATGCAGGAAGTCCAAAATAAAGAACAGAATTGCTGCTCAGCAGGTCAGGCACATGTTAGAAAGTCAAATCTGTTGAGATAAATTCCTGTGTAATTTGACATTTATCAGATGAATTAGATGTCATCAGATATACTTGCCTCCCTATCATTGCACATAAAGTGTACGTTGTCTGGGTTTTTTGACCACACATGTCCAAGTTGTGCAAAATTTTGCAGCCTGATTTTTTTTTTGATCTGAGATATATTTAGAATCTTTTCTCAGATTTCTTCAAAGTAGTTTGATCTTGAGAAATGTCTGCAGAATCTTTGTGAAAGGCATGCAAGGAATTTGTAATATAACAGAAGGGATCCTGAATTGTTGCTGTTGGTGATCAAAGCTTTTAGAATTTAATTTGCACTCTACCATAGACGATTAAACTGTAATCTTTATTTTGTTTCTTTGACAGGAAGTTTCACTACAGGATGTCAGAAAAGAAATCAACTTCTGCCAGAAAGTGAAACTGCCTGTAATCGGAGTTGTAGAAAATATGAGTGGTTTTGTTTGCCCAAAGTGCCAGGTGAGGTGTTTCTTTCAGAATCGGTGAAATTAACATCTTACAAAGTACAAGCAAGTTTTCCTCTTACTTATACCCTTCTTGCTGCATAAGTCGCAATCTGGAATTCATGCAAATGGCTTGCTCTGGGCATTCTGAGAATGTGACACATGTGAAAATATATGTGTGTGTGTATGCATAGATTGATTTTGGTTAATTGAGGCACGTCAGGACCATTACATTTTGACCCAGTCAAGCTGCCCCAATAAGTCAAAGTTTCTTGGAAGTAGGTAAAAAGGTATAAAAGAGACAAATTACTGTTAACTGCATAACAAATTATGTATTTAAATGAAATACAGAACAAATTAGAGCACCTCAATGCTATTACAGTATTGTAAAACTGTGTGTTAGTTCCTAATGGTTATCGACCAAGGAATTCATCCAGAGTACACTTGTGTTGTTGCCTGTTAATGAACAAAATCACATCTTATCTTGCTGATCTATCAAGTGTGCAATTGCAGATTTTGGCTCTCCAGTTACCTCTGCCAGCCAATGATAAGTGGTCCTAGGCGGATGGCTTTTAATTTGGTCCAGTAGGGTAGATTTTTCAGCTATTGTCAAATCTTTTTATGGCACCTTGGCAAGGGTCTGAATGTTTTTTAGGTCAAAATTTTAAAAAAGATCAAAAATCACTGCTTTTTTGAATCGGCATAAATGGATAACATGAGCAGGCACAACTGATGCAATTTAAAACTTTGCCCTAAGCACGGTGTAGTGCCAGGTGGCCTCACAAGTGCACACAACTGCTTCCTGTCCCAATTAAGTGGCATAGTGTTCTAAATAAACAAAGGGAATCCTGTCTATTTTCTCAACTAGTTTTTTTGTTCTTTAAGAGTCGTCCTCAATAAGTGGCTGCCCTGATTAACCAATGGCCCAGCTAACCGGAATCCACAGTGTATAAACACACACACGCACACACTCGCTGCATTATTAGGCACAGAGTGGAACGCAGTGTGGTCGGTCTTCTGCTGCTAAGGCCCATCCACTGTTTGGTCTGAACAAATAAACCTCTCGACCATGTCTGCATGCATTTGTGCATTGAGTTGCTGCCACATAATTGACTGATTAGATATTTGTATTAACGAAGTGTACAGATGTACCTAATAAATTATATATGTCAACTTAAGAGCAACGTACTTCATTCTTCTTCCTTTAGGAGAGTAACCTAATTTCCAAATTCCCATTGCTAGCACTGGAGGTGGAAATGTGATAACGGAACTTGGTGTCTATAGTCTTAATATTCACATAAAATAAAGCTGGGCATTAGCAGTATCCCAGGACAACCACTTAAAACAAGAAATTAAAATGATGTATTTGTTGCAATAGGTAATTGTAAACTAAAATACTGTTTTTATTTAAGAATGATGGGTGGATTTGTTAATGATGAAGGAGATGGGGAGATATGGAATAATTCTTAGATTAAAATTTATGATTGCCTTTATCTTAGTTTGGTTTGAAGTAATCAACACAAATGGGAGTATAGCTCTATAGATCTGTGTGCAGTAAAGGCCTGGGGAGTGAGAATCCATCCAAGGGGTTACTTTCCACTGAATTGAATTTGCAAAATTATGCAGGACAAATCAAGAGTTGAACAAGTTTCATTTTTTTAAATCGCTGAAGTTAACACTGGAAGACCCCTATTGTTTATTCTGTGTTCTTTATGCTTACAGCATGAATCCCAAATTTTCCCACCAACCACCGGAGGTGCCATGAAGATGTGCAAAGATTTAAACATTCCATTTCTTGGGAAACTACCCTTGGATCCCAGAATAGGTATGTCCTAGAGGAAGCACACAGAGAACGTCCCTGAATGTACAATGTGCAATGATGACTGACAACAAATATTGTTTTCCTCTTAGTATCTGCCATAAATTTAAATCTATTGCAAAACCAGTCTTCAACAAAACTAAACTTGAGGTTTAGTAAAAACAGTTACAAAAATCTTTCTCCTACCAAGGATGCTACAGATACCAAATGCTATTACACTGTAGAGTCATAGACAGAGTAATATAGCAGAAAAACAGGCCCTTCAGCCCAACTCCTCCATGCTGACCAAGGTGGCCACCAAGCTAGTCCCATTTGCCCGCATTTAGTCCATATCTCTCTAAACCCCTCCGATCCATTATTGTACCTGCCTCAAACATTTCCTCTGATGGGTCATTCTATCTATGCATCATTCACAGTGAGAACTTGCACCTCGGGCCCCTTTTACATCTTTCATTTCTCACCTTAAACTTATTCCCTCTAGTTTTTAGTTCCTCTAGCCTGGGAAAAAAGACTATGTGTGTTTATACTACCTATACCCTCATGATTTTATACACTAACAGGTTAACCCCTCAATCTCCTACATTGCAGGGAATAAAATCCTAGCCTGCCCAATCTGCCCCTATAACTCAGGCCAAAGACTTGGCAGCATCTTCTGTACAAAACTATTCTGTACAAAACAGGTTCTTGTCTGCCGTACAAAGTAAATAGGAACAAAATCTTTTACAGCTTACTTTACTTCATTGTGAAATAAACTTATTCTTGATTGTGATGTCTTTACAACATATCAAGTCTTGTAAGTAAAAATTCCTGCCTGCATAATTACTACTCCATTATAACTTACAGTCTATGGGAATACTGTATAAGTTTTCTTCAAAATTCTCATTTTTAGATAAAGTTATTTGATGCACTTAAAGGAAAAAAAAGGTTGATAATATATAGTTTAACTGACAATTGAAATATGTATGTACCATAGTTCAATTATACCCGTAATACAACTTTTCCAAAGATTACATTGGGGAATCAACTAGCATATACTGTAGTTTTCTAGAAATATATAAATCCCATTTTGTCTAGGTTAATCGACCAAAAATGCCCAAGCAAAAAGAATGCGGGGTTAGAAATACTGATCTTGTTGAAACTGTCCAAATGCAAATGCAAATACAGTAAGTGATGATTGAGGACAATACTTCATACAAACTTTGCAATTTCATTCACCATGCTAAAATGTGAAATGAAGAACTGCCACAGTATTGTTCTTTTAGTTCAAGAAAGGAGGAAAATTGTTGGGCTAGGATAGAGGAAGGTTTGTTCTATGTCATTTCTCAATAGTATCACTTATTAAATATATTTAAGACACAATTGGATAGCTTTTTGCATTTTAGGGAAATTAAGAGATATGGTAAAGGCAAGTAGGTGGAGCTGAGTTTATGGCAGATCATCGATATTATTCAATGGTAGAATGGGCTTGATGGCCTATTTGTGCTCTGACAGATGCAAATGAGGTAAATCTGTTGCCTCCATTTCCCTGGAAAAATAGGAGCAGGATTAGGACATTGCTACATCATGAGATTTTGGTATCTCAAACTGCATTTGCCTCCCTTTATAGTCTAACAAACATGCCATTTCCTCTTGAGCATTTTGACACAGCATGTAAATATTCTTTTGGGGGGAGTGAGTTTCAGATTTCTATTATTTGTGTGGAAAAAATGATTTCAATGGCATGCCTTTAACTTTAGAATTATCCCCTTCATCAGGAATCCCTCCCTAATGGGACCAACATTTACCCTATTGAAGCTGATAATTATTTATCATAAAGGCACTTTTGACATTTCAGGTCAAAACCCTGCATGATTTCTGAAAGTGGAGAGGTAAAATGGCGAGTATAAAGGGGAGAAGGGGAGTTGTGGGACAGGAACCCAGTGTGATTGGTGGATTGAGGGTGTAAGATGGCAGGTGAGGTATGCCAGGTAGCAGAGGAGTGTCTGTGGAATGTTTTAGTTGAATGAATTTCAAGTGCATTTTAATTTCATTAACAGGAAAGAGTTGTGATGAAGGCAAATCATTCTTATCAGAAATACCTGATTCTTCCGCATGTATTGCCTACAAGGAGATTGTTAAACGTAAGTAATGCATATCTTCAAAACATAAGGACATGAAAGTGATATCACCCCAATGTATCAGGCTCAATTTGGAGATTGGAGAAGCTAATAATAATTTTAAATTGTAATGATGTAGATGGTGAGTACGTAATTCCCCCCCAATGTTTGATTAACCAGTACAGATTATCAACAAATCTAATTGTGCATAACTTCATTCATCTCACACTGAGCTGATTCTACAACCTATGGACTCACGTTCAAGGACTCTACAATTCACTTTCTCAATATTATTTATTTACTTATTTATTTGTTATTATTATTATTAAGTTCTGTTGCACAGTTCTTTTGCAAATTGGTTGTTGCCAGTCTTTGTGTGTAGTTTTTCATTGATTTAATATATTTCTTGGTTCTACTGCAAATGCCTGCAAGAAAATTGAATCTCAGGGTAGTATATGGTGACATATACTGTATGTTCTTTGATAATAAATTTACTCTGAACACCGTATTATTGTGTAATTATTTCCACTTGTATAGAATTGCCATTTAATCAGGAGTTTGTTCAAAAAATTAAAGGAACCCTGCCTG